>NC_081827.1:242273809-242972309 GCF_030867095.1 Alligator mississippiensis | reverse complement strand
TTTATATGTCTGAGGTGTGTATGTAAATGTATCTATATCTCTCTGTGTGTGTATATCTATATATCTGGGGGGTGTGTGCATCTATCTATATATCTGGGGGGATGTATATATGTATCTATATCTCTGTGCATATTTATATATCTGGTGTTTGTGTATCTATATATCGGGGGTGTCTTTCTCTCTCTGTATGTATTTATATATCTGGGCTGTGTATATATGTATCTATATATCAGTGTGTGTGTATCTGTATATCTGGAGTGTGTGTGTGTGTATGTATATGTATCTATATATCTCTGGGTATGTATCTATATTGGTGTGTGTGTATGTATCTATATATCTGGTGTGTGTGTACGTATATATCTATCTCTGTGTGTGTGTGTGTATCTATATTTGGTGTGTGTGTGTGTATGTATCTATATATCTCTGTGTGTATCTATATTTGGTGTATGCATCTATATATTTGGTGTGTGTGTATTTATATTTGGGTGTGTGTGTGTATCTATATATCCGGTGTGTGTACATGTATATATCTATATATCTCTGTGCGTGTATCTATACTGGGGGGGTGTCTATCTATATTTGGTGTGTGTGTATGCATCTATATATCCGGGGGGTGTGTATGTACCTGTATCCATATATCTGGAGTGTATGTGTATGCGTGCGTGTGCACGCGGGGTGATCACAATCCGAGTGCTACGTCAGACGGAGCCAAGCGGGGAAACACCGCGTTCCCATCACCATATGCAAAAGAAAACCTACCACAAAAAAACGCCAAAAGTGCATTATCCTAAGAGGGGCTGCCGGGCTGCTCCGACAACAAGCGGGCGTTGCTATTTGCTGGATTGCAGGGGGATTGCTGCTGTATTTTGGGCAGCAGGAGTCAGGCCACTAGCTTGGGAAAACATGCCGGATCCCCACTTTCCGAAAGAAACAGTCACTGCAAAGTAAAGCGCGGCGAGCTCGGACCTCAGTGTCCATCCCCGGGTGCCCCGGGGTGCGCGGATGCGACCTGCCGCTGCAATGTGCCACCGGCCACTGATTTTTAATTCTGCATCGGATGCAACAACCCGGCTCTAAGCGCAGTGTGTCCGCGTGTTTACAAACGTGTCCATCACGGGTGGGGAAGTCATTAACCCTCAGCAAAAACTTTGCAGGGGCATTTTGAAGGACAGGCTTCTATTCCGGAAGTTTTCCATCAAACGCTAAAACCGAGACGAGGCTATTTGCAAATTAGTATTTTCCAGAAGATGTAGGAGCTCTGCAAAAGTGCACAGATCCTCTGATTTTTTAAAAAAATATATAGTTCACTTGCATGTCTGGCCCATAGAGGATCTCACGATGTATTAAAAATATAATAATGATAACAGTAACAATAATAATGCTAACAACAATAATGATGATGAAGACGTTGATAAAAACCCTTTATAAATTCAGCTACTGCCTGAGCGCTGATCTGTTTAGCATTTAGGAGTAGGGGTGGTGGAAAAAAAGCATTTGTAGCTTTTAAACTCAACTCACTCCTGGTTGTTGTTGTTGTTTTTTTTTTTTTCTGGCAATGACATGTTATTTTTGTCGTTAAGGCAAAAAATGTTATTTTTGTCTTTCTCATTGTCAGCACCAGACCTCCGAAAAGCACACGCCTCTCTCTCATTCATCCTTTTGCAATTAACGAAAAAGAAACCCAGGGGAAAGAAAATCGAGAATGTTGTTCGCTTTATTTTTATAGGCGAGCTAAAAAATATCACTTGATGGCAAAGTCTCGGCTCTGCCCCTCTCCCCAGCCTGCAGCCGCAGGAGCTCTGCCCATCTATAATCCTATGTTACTTGAACAAGTTGTTTATGGAGCTGCTTTTCTATTTGCTTACAGCAAATACAAAATAAATAAAGCAGCAGCCCGGGGCTGGGGGGTGGGAGCAGGCTGGGGAAGGGATGCGCAGGGCAAGAAGGCTGCTGGCTCCCTTTGATTTATCCAACCCCATGGATTATTTATCCGCAAAGTTGCAGGGCCTCCCATTGGCGGACGTCAGGGGTGTCAGAGAGATCCCCGGCTCCCCATTGGTCCCTTCCACGTGCGGGCCAGCCTCACGTGCTTCCGGTTGGAATGAAAAAAGTGTGGCTGAGCGATTTTTTAGGGAGAGTTTGTTGCAAAGATCGGAGCTGTCAGAGATTTGCTTAAAAAAAAATAATTAAAAAAAATAATAATAATACCAAGCTCGGTGCAGGCTGGCGATTAAAGGGCTCTGCCCAGCCCGGGCGGTGGGCACAGCGCAGCATGGCACTGGGGGCAAGGCAGACCCGCCGTGTTTGTAGGGAGATGGGTAGATTTTGAAGGAGGCTTTTTTGGGGGGGAGGGGCGGGCTTGGGGTGGGGGGGGCCGCTTGCTTTTATGATTCTTTTTCTTGCTTTTGGTGCAAATAGAGCGGAGCAAGGGAGCAGAGCATTTTTGCCTCGCTCGCTCCTGGTTTTTTCTTCTTCTTCTTCTTGTTCTTCTTCTTCTTTTTTATTTTTGTCATTTTTTTTGGATCTACCCGCCTTCCCGGGCTCTGCCCGGAGCTCAGCTCCAAGCCAACAAGTGGATCTGGTCTTTTTTGCACCCCGGCGCCCGCGGGCCGAGCGGGCTGGGGACCCGGGGGGCGGGGGGCAGGCAGATCTCCGCGCCCGGGGGCTGACTATGGAAGAGCAGCCGGACAGCCAAAGTCCCCGGGAGCCTGCGAGCACCACGGCGAGCGGCAGCAGCAGCGATGGAGAGAGCGGGGCCGTGTCCCCCAGCCCCGCGCCCGCCTCCCCCCTGCCCCTGCCCCACCACCACCACCCGCCCCCGCCGCCGCCGCCGCCGCCGCCGCTGCACCGCACCACCAACTTCTTCATCGACAACATCCTGAGGCCGGACTTCGGCTGCAAGAAGGAGCAGGTCCTGGTCGTCGCGGGAGCGGCCCCGGCAGGAGCAGGAGGAGCAGGAGGAGGCGGCGGCTGCAGCGGCCGGGACAGGGACCGGGACCGCGGGCAGAGCTCAGGTAGAGAAAACGTCCAGCCGCTGCTAACGCGGCCGCCCCACCCGCCCTCGCTGCTTTGCGCGGATTCAAACTGTCGCCCCGACAGCGCCGCGGCGGCGCCTCCCGCCCCGGCGGCGGCTGCTGCTGCTGCTGCTGCTGCTGCCTCGAAGGCGAACCCGGCGGCGGCGGCGGCGGCCAAGGCGCCCTCGGACGGGAGCGGACCTACCGCGGCCAAGTACGGGGAGCAGGCCAGCTCCGCCATCCTGCTCATGGGCTCTAATAATGGAGGACCTGTTCTAAAGCCCGAGTCGCAGCAGCCGCTGGTCTGGCCTGCCTGGGTTTACTGCACTAGGTATTCAGACAGACCGTCTTCTGGTAAGAGCCCCCTTCCCCCCGGCTGCCCCGCCACCCGGCCCAGCCCAGCCCAGCCCAGCCCAGCCCAGCCCCCCCTCCCGCCGCCCCGGGAGAGCCTGCCTGGCAGCGCGGCCCGGGGGCTCCCCCGGCCTCCTCCTCCCCTGAGGCCCTGACCCGCATCCCTTCCCAGGCAGGGAGGCACCCCCGCCCCAGACAGGACCTTTGGCAGTCGCGGCGCTGTGCTGGGGGGTGGTGGTGGTTGGGGGGGGTCGGTGCAGTGCTGGGAGGGGGGCAGAGGGGCAAGCAGTGGAGGGTGCATAAGGGGGTGGGGAAGTGCACCGGCGAGCAGGCCCTAGGCCGCGGGGTAGCGCTCAGCCGCCGGAGCTCTCCCCGTGTGGCCGCGGCTGGGGATGTCTCTGCCCCCCCCAGCAAGAAATGGGGCTGCTGCGGGCTCCGGGCCGCTCTGTTTACACGGCCGGGGGATTTTGGAAACCGCCCCGCGCTGCTCAGCGCTCTGGCCCGGGGGGCAGGCGGCGCTGGGGGCCGGGCTCCCGTCCCCTCCGGGCTCCTCCGGGGCAAGGACGCCCGCAGGTGGCGGCGGGGCCGGGGCTGCCCCGGGGAAGCCGCTGCCGGCGGGGAGTCGCCGCGGAGCGAGCCGCCGTGCTATCAGGCCGCGCCATCTCGGCCCGCGTTATTGACACGTCCGGCTACTTGAAACTCAGAAAAGCCACTTTGATTGACGAGGCGGACGGCCGGAGTGATTGAGCTGTCAGCCCGGCCGGCAGCGAGCTGAGCAGGCCCGAGCCTCTTGCAGGGGCCTTCTCGGGGCCCGGAGCTCAAATGCACCCCGGGGGGGCCTACCCCGCGCCGGGGCTGCTCCCCGGCCCCTGCCCCGGCCCGGGCCTGCTCTCCCGCACGGCGGGGAAATAAAAACGAGCCTTGTCCGGTGGCAAAAGGCGGGCCCTGCCCTGCTCCGGGCCTCCGCCTGAGCCCTGCCTGGCTCGGCTCACCGGGGAAATGCCCCTCCTGCCCCGGAGCCGCCACTTGCTCCGTCTCCCTCCGTCTCCCCGCCCCGAGGACTGTCCCCGCTCCCCGCTGCTCGTGGCTGGGCTGCTTCTTCCCCCACGCCTCGCATCTGCCTTCCCATTCCCGTGCCTGTGTTTTGGGGCTGCCCTCCTACGAGGGGACGGGCCCACAGGCAGAGCCGCTCTTCTCCACCCCCGGTTCCTTCTATTAGATTATTATTTTTTGGGTTTACAAAAAAAAAAACAACCCAAAACACACAAAAACTAGGGGCAGGGGAGAGGTTTGCAGCCCGGGCGGTGCAGGCAGAGCTGGCGGCTCCCGGGCTCGCTCGGACCTATAGGACGGACAAGAAGACGCTTTGTCCTGGAAACAATAGAGCCCGGAGGAAGTTGCTGATGCTGGTTTGGGGCCGGTGGCGGCTCTGCTCTTCATTCCCACGGCGGCGGCCGAGGGGGACCGGAGCGGAGGTTTGCCCGGGGTTTCTCCCGCAGGGCAGGAGGCGCCGTGGTGCTAGCTGTGCAGAAGGCCAAGGGCAGGCGTGCGCCGGGACCGGGGCCGGGGCCGGGGCCGCGGCCTTCCCCGGGAGCCGCCGGCTTTGTGTGTATGCGTGGCGGGGTTCAGCGGCGGGGCCTGAGCACGGGGCTGCGCGTGTCTGCGGTGCGGGGGCTCGGGCCTCCCCCCCGCGGGGCAGGCGGCCTGGCTCGGGGAGCAGCTGCTGGGCCCACGGGGGCTGTGTTTGCAGCTGCCCCCCAGGCCCCGGGCTGCGCGCCCTGCCAACCGCGCCGCGCGCAATCCCGCGCCCCGGCGGAGCGTCCGCGCGGGCGGCTGCGTCCTGCGGGCCCCGCGGCCGGGTCGGCGCCGCCTGCGGCCTCTGTGCGCCGGAGCCCGGGCGCAGCTGGACACGCAGCCCGGCGGCCCCGCCACCGCTGTCGGGCCGGGCTGCGGGAGGCTGCGCTCCCGGGGGCTGGCTGCGCCGGGCCCGGCTCCTTCGCTCCTGATGGCAGGGGTGGAAACCGCCGGGCCGCTTGCTTTTTGGATTGCATTTGATTTCACTGCATCGGGGTGTGTGTGTGTATGTGTGTATATATATACATATATATATACATATATGTATATATATAGATATAATTTTTTTTTCTCGGTCCGGGGAGCAAACGGTGCAGCCGGCCATTTTTACTGGCCCTGATCGGGGGGAGCGGGGAGCCGGGGCAGGGGAGCAGGGCTGCTGCTCAGCCGGATCCATGCAAAGGCTGCATCTGAAACCTGGCCCTCCTCTGTCCCCCCCTCCCTTTCCCTTTCCCTTTCCCCTTCCCCTTCCCCTTCCCCTTCCCCTCCCCTCCCGCCTCCCCGGGCTTCTGTCCCCAGGTCCCCGCACCAGGAAGCTGAAGAAGAAGAAGAACGAGAAGGAGGACAAGCGGCCGCGGACTGCCTTCACTGCCGAGCAGCTGCAGAGACTCAAGGCGGAGTTCCAGGCCAATCGCTACATCACGGAGCAGCGGCGGCAGACGCTGGCCCAGGAACTCAGCCTCAACGAATCCCAGATCAAGATCTGGTTCCAGAACAAGCGGGCCAAGATCAAGAAAGCCACGGGCATCAAGAACGGCTTGGCCCTTCATCTCATGGCCCAGGGACTGTACAACCATTCCACCACCACCGTGCAAGACAAAGACGACAGCGAGTAGTCAGGCAGCCCAGCTCACCCCGCCCCACCCCGATTATTATTATTATTATTATTATTAATATTATTATTGCCAGGGAAGGACAAGAAAAGACACGCACACACGCACTCACGCACACACACACACAAAGGACTGACCAGTGCAAAGGGACACACGGAGGGGGACTTGGACAGGTGCTATTTAAAATCAAATCTATTGTCTATCCATAGTATAAGGACTCCAATTTAAAAAAAAAATTATGAACACTTACAAAAATTATCTCTATATAGCCAAACAGCATATGACCTTGTATATATTTAATTTCAGGTAAGAAATATGTGTAGCGATCTCTATTTGCTGGACAGCTTCTCTCTCTCTCTCTTCTTTCCCTTTCTTTCTTTTGTTTGTTTGGTTCTTCTGTTTCTTTCTGTTCGCTTTCTCTCTCCCTTTTTTTTGGATGTCGTTGGCTCTTGTTTTGAAGTAAATGTTTGACTCTCTTGACCTTTGATTTGATTTGATTTTATTTTTTTCTTCCGTGTGAATCTCTGTCTTTTTTTTTTTCTGAGGGAAAAAAAAAATCTGATCCACAGACTGCGAGACTGAACCCGCCGCTACAAGCCAAAGATTTTATTATGTTCAGAAATCTGTAGTCTGAAATAAAGTGTAGACTGTGTTCAGGATACAGGCTGCTTGTCATTATTTTTTTATGTTTTAAGACCTATATGACGCCATTTTCCATTGGCTTGATGAATTGTTGTTGTTTTAAATTGATTAGCACAGCAATTAGCGAAACATTTCCTCCCCTTAAAAAGTGCTAATTAATTTTTAGCTGCGAATCCAACCCCTCAGAAGTGGTTGTTGGCGTCTCCAAAAAAAAAAGAAAAAGAAAAAAAAAAAGTCTCCTTTTAAACTAGCTAAATCATACCTTTTTTTTTTTTTTTAAACAAGGGGGGAAAATCCTCATAAAATCCATCAGCAAGTCCTGGAAAATGGGAAAGCTTCTGGATATTTTAAAGGTTCCAGATTGCGTTTAAAACAGACTTTCCTCGTCTGCTTTCGAGATCCCACCCGTCCCATATTGAATCCCACAGAGAAGCTTTTTTTTTTTCCAGGGAAAGACAGAGGCTGGAAGGAGAGAAGTAGAAAATGATCATTACTTCGCAGGCGGTTGCTTAGCAGCATCTCCTAATGAATGGTACTTTCACTCTTAGCCTTCATCTCAGCCATTGCAGGTTTTTAAGTCAATCCAGTCATTTAAGGAACATGTTTTTGTACACACGGAAATTATCTCGTGCAGGGGGTGGAGGCCACAGGACGGGCCCTGAGCTCTATGCATCCGTGCTCCCCAAAGCCGGGCACGCTCAGGGAAGCCGGGTTTCATTTGGCCGGGCTGGGGCTCCCGGCAGTACCGCCGTGTCTCGGGCCAGGCCCGTGACAACCAGCACTTCCAACCTGACTTCCAGCTAGATCCGCACCAGCCCTGCGCTTTGCTGAGCTGCTTTTGCACGCCCCCCCCCCCCAACCTTTCCATTTGATTTGCTCCCTTCATTTTTCATTCAGGGCCTTTATCTCTTTGCGAGCGCGGGGATTAAACACTGACCTTTCCTTCCATCGATTGCACTTGATTATATTAATTTCCTCACCTTCCTGTTTATTTGGGCTCTACCCCCCCTCCACACCCCCGGACTTGTCTGCCCATTGCAACGGGCTGAATTTGCCAAAACTCGGAGACAGGCCAGGGGGACAGAGGAAGGACAGGCTAGTAAATTATAGAAAATAAATGTAATCATGGCTTCCCGAGGATAAGTATAGCTTTCATATTTTAACTTTTTTTTTTTTTGCTTCGATATACAGCTAGAATAATTACTGGCTTTTTCCTGAAGGGACGTGCGTTTCCCACACAGAGGGAGAAAAGGAGAGAGAAAGCATATTTTAACAGCAACAACAAGTCTCAGCTCCGCTCAGGATCGAGTTCATAAAAAGCCCCGGCTCCAAAGCAGCCCGGCCGGGTGGGTCCTCAGACTCTCCCGGCTCGGCGGGACCGCGGCAGGCTCCCGCAGAGAACCCCGCAACTCGGTGCACGTCCTTGCAAACGTGCGGGGAGGTCGAGGGGCAGCGGGCTGGGTGACACGGTTGAAGGTAGGGCCGCAGGGGTTGTCAAACGAGACGCCCGAAGTATTGCACAGTAGATGCCTTAGCTGATGGGGCTTTTTCTTTTTAAAGCTGCGCGCATGTGGGTATTTTTTTTTAACCCTTGGCCAATGGCTTCTGGAACAGCAGGCGCCACTGGGGCAGAAGCGGGGGGCTTCCCCCAGGATTAGAATAAATAAGGTAAGAGCTCTCTACCTCCGCCCTCCAAAAGAGCAGGGCATCTGCAAACCCAGGCAGCGCGGGAAGCTTCCTAGGCAGCAGTGCCCCAAGCTGGCGGCTTTGGGTTGGCAGGGAAGCTTCCTTGCGAGAGCAGAGCGGGGCTCGGGACCGTGTCCCCCCGGCAGTAAGGGCCGGTGTGGAGGGTGGAGGCAGCTTTGTCCTGCCCGTGACCAGCTCCCGTGCCCCCGGCTGCAGGGCACCTCTCAGGGAAGAGCCTGGTGCCCGTGCCCCTGGGCTGGACCATCTCCCCGCCGGGGAGCAGCAGGGCCGTCGGGTCCCGAGCCCTGCTCCCTCTGCGCCTCGCTCACCAGCCCGGGCGCGGACCCCGGCTCGGTCCTGCCCCGGCGTCTCCTGTGCACAAGACCTCCACGTCCCGCACAGCCAGCTCCTGCCCCGCAAGCGGCTCCCAGGCAGCGATGAGCCCCCGCGGGGACTCCAGGGCAGGCTCGCCGGGATGGATGCCCCGTGCCCTGTGGCACAGGCCAGGTCCACCCCAGCCCGGGCCTCGCGGGGCTGCCTGGACCGGGCACAGGGCGGCGTGGGCATAGGGCTCCGGCTGCGGGCGAGTCCTGGGAGCGGGTGCGGAGAAGGGCACAGCCGTGCCGCATCCTGCAGTCCGGCTCCCTGGAGAGAGGAGTCCGCGCAGCAAGGGGCGTAGGTCTCCGCCAAGCCCGGCCGGGGCGTGCAGCACACTGCCAGCCACGCACACCGTCCTGCGTGCTGCACACACACGTCTCTGTGTGTCATGTGTGTGTTAAATGTGTGTCTGTGTGCACATGCATACATATACACACATTCGCATACACACTCCCACCCCTATATACACGTGCGTGTCTCTCTAGATATAGAAACACACACAGATGTGTACGTGTGTTTCATATGTGTTACATATGCGTATGCACACACTCCCACCCCTATAGACATACAAACACATCTGTGTATGTGCTGCTATACACCCACCCACCTTTATATATAAGGGAGAAGCCACAACAGGCTAGTGGCTATCAGACCTGGCTGATACAGAGGTGTGTGTGTGTGTATACAAATACACACAGGCATATGTATGTGTTTCACATGTGTGTTAGGGGTGTGTGTGTGTGTGCACATACATATACGCACACATTCACATACACATTCCCACCCATATATATGTGTGCGAGTGTGCATACACACACGAGTACTCTATCTATCTACACACATATGCACACAAACCTCCGACCTGTCTGTGTCTATATACCCCCCCCCCCCACATACTAAATAGCAAGCTGTAACTATATCTTACTCCTATAGGACACCACTGTTCCTGTATTGCTGGAGCACACGCACTGTGCGCTATGCTGCTTATTGCTCACACTATTTCACACATATCACCAGGGCCGGTCCCAGTTGATTGGAAGGACTCTTCCTAGCGTTATTTCAGCAAAGGGGCCGCAAAGGCCACGTGCCCCCCCCCCACTTAGCGCTTTTTAACCCAGAACTTCTATTTCCCCCCCACGAAAAGGATCCGTAGCAGCCCCGTTGCTATTCCCTCCCTGCGCAGCTCCACTTGCTTATTAACCGCTGCCTTCTCCGCAAACCTGCTGTGAATCTTTAATGCCTGCGGGACCTGGAAGATATTAACATTTTATTTCCGAGCTTTCTGTCACCTTGGGCTCCCCCAGCCTGGGAAGGCCCCGGCGGGGGAGGATGGGGCGGGTGTACTCCGCTGCCCAGCGCTGGGCAAGGGGCAGGGCGCAGCTTCTCGCGGAGCCCCGGGCTTGGCACGGGCGAGGGCCAGGCCTGGAAAGGGCCGGGTGGGCTGGGTGACAGCGGAGGGCTCTGGATGCACCGCAAGGCTTTGTCCCGCACTCAGGGTCCGCCCCAAATCATGGCTCAGGTAGACCGGGAGAAAGACAGACCAGGTTAAAGGCAGCCTAAAGAGGATTATTAACCAAGCCAGGCCTGGTAGCACCATTAGACTGTTGTGGCTTCTCCCCTAAGGCGCCTCCCTGCCAGGCCACGCCAGCCCCGGGAGTCCTCAGAGGGACACTGGCCGCATGCACCTGCCTTTGGCCCTTTGGCAGGGAGCCCCCGCGCCGCCCGGCCCTAGGCACCAGGGACCCTGCTGGCTGGGTATCTAGTCCCAGGCACGGATCCTGCTGGAGGGGCCAAGCGCCCTGTGGGATCCAGCAGCCTTCTCCTGGGGGGAGCTGGGGAGAGGGACTCTCACGGACCCACACGCTCGTGTGCAGTGTTGGGGGGGGGTAGATGCACACCCTTGCACACAGCTGGTGGAGACCCTCCTTTTCTGCGGGCTCGCAGGCTTTGCTAGCACCTGCCATGAACCAGGGGTGATGGGACGGGGCTGCCCTCGGACAACTCCGAGCCCCCCAGAGCAGCCCAACCTCGCCCCCCCCTTCCCCGCTTTCCCTTGCACAGACCACCGGGGCCCTGCAGCTGCGGTGGGCGCCCAGGGCAAGGCACCGGGCAGCACCAGAGCCAGGGAGCAGCTCCCAGGCCAGGGCAGCCGGCCCGGTCCGCAGAGCTCAAAGCCTCCTCCCACCCCTCTTCCAGGAGGAAATGAGGGTCAGACCAGCCCTACACCCCAACCCTCCCAGAGGTAATTTAAAAAAAAAAATCAGATCATATCTAGCAGATTAACCTCCCACCCCTGCCGCTGATTGAAAGCATCGAGCAGCTAATTTCTTTAAAAACCACCAGGAGAAATCAGCTGATTGCTAGGAAGTTGCTGGGGCCCCGGGAACCCCTTTGGCATTGGGGGGGGGGGTGGTGGATATAACCTAACACCACCATCCAGGCGAGGACTCAATTCCCAGCCCATTTCTCATGGTGGGGGAATAAAAACAAGTCCTCTTCAAGGGCACGGGGCTGATCTGATCAAGGACCAGCCTGATCCTGGAGCCTGACTCCATCTCCTGCCCTTGCGTCGAGGTGCAAGGGGGCCAGGCCAGACCCTGCTCTTTTACATATGCAGATAGGGGCGGAAGGGACCAGCCCCGGCCCCTCGGCCTGGGGGAAAGACACGCGTTTCCTGCCTGCCCCCATTTGGAGGGTGAGATCCCGGTGACTTCTGTCAGGAAGCTTGTTCCTTTGTGCTCCCTTCCAGGAATCAAAGCAGACATGATTGTGAAACCTATCTTTCCAGGTCAAAGGTCAGATTTCACAATCCCAATTACAATCATTTCTAATGATGTTTATCTTGAGAGCTCCGAGGGTTTGGATGCCTCCAGGGCTCTAGGAGGGAGGGGGGGTGGGGGGAGAGAAAAAAATCTATTTAAATACAAATCGTGCCCGTTGTTTTGGCCCTGGAGTTTAACACATCAAAATAAGAAATGCCAGGGCGTCTGTGCTGCGCAGAGAGGGAGGGGGAAGGGCTTAAAAAACAAGTCTGGATGTATTTATTTAAAGTGCTGGAGAACTTGGGACCAGGCTGCAAAGCCTGGGACGGGTTAAGCGGGTGGCAGTGGTTTTTTGGATCCGATTCCCAGGGACAAACATTGCTGCCCCACCCAGCCGGCCCCTTTGGAAACAGCCGGCTGCATTGCCCAGCTTTGCAAGGTTTCCGCAGAAGGGCCAGGCGATCTCGGTCCGGGGAAGTTCAGCTCTCCAACTGCCTGCTTCCCAGTCCGCAGAGACCGGACTAAAACAAAGCCTCTTCTTCCCTAGCAGCGAATATTAGCAGACAATGCATTAGTTCAGGTAGAAATCCCCCCCCCCCCCAAAAAAAAAAACAAACCTAAGTTTTACCCCCAAATTAACTGCTCAGTAGATATCGGAGCGCTGCTCAGCTTCTTGGGGAGTCGGGGGTGGCTTATGAAACAAGGGCTTGTGTTTTCTGGTCACACCCCTAAATAATAAATCATCCAGATTGCAGCCGACCCGTCTCCAGTGATGAGCAAATGCACCCCGTGATTTTTTTCTCTCTCTGATGGCATTGAATACTTGTGCCGTTTGGAAGGAAACCGCGCGCTCCCTAATGCTGATATTCACTTGTGTGTCCGTGTGTCCATGCACTACTTGCTATTATTTTGCATGCAACAAAAGAAAGCATTTCTTTACTGCTCTGCCCTACTTGCTGCACTAAAATAATCGGGATAATTTTTAATGAAAGGCTCCTATTTTGCGTAAACTTCCTCAGAAACCACTAAGTTTAGATTTTAATTGTTGTTGTTACTAAAACTATTTTTCCCCCTTTACAAAGGACAGCACCAGTCATTTTATAACTAGCTGTGATATAACCTTCAAGCTGGCCTAAACTAAAAGGGAGACTTCCCATTGAATCTGAAAGCACCCTGGGAAAAAAAAAAGAAAAAAAAAAAAGTGAGACAAAACAGCAAAGGGCAAAAATTTGGGGGAAAGACTGAATTCTAAGTTTAAAACAAATCTTTAATTCCCCTCTCTCAGAAAGAGAGTTAGAGAGAGCAGACACAAGCAGTCCTCTTCTGGATCTGACTACTCAGAGAAGAGCATAAGGTGCTGTGCATCTTTGTGTCCTAAATCAAATGCCTTTGAAACAGGTTTAAAAGAGTGTATGTGAACTAGCTAATGAAGCTCTTTCTTCCGGTTGAATAAGTCGGTGAACCAGACTTTGGTGGAAGTAGAAGTCATTTTCTCTGAGATGTGATCTTTACTGGACCAGGTGAGCAATCCCTTCATTAAAAAAAAAAAAGAGAGAGATTTTTTTTCTTTTCTATGTCACTTTATTCTTTGCATAAAAACTTTGTTAATTGTAGCAACAGCAAAGCCAGAAAGAAAATGACTTTAGACACTTTGCCAATTAATTTTTTAGAGGTTGTCTCTGCAATTCACATCTTTTCTGAAACTATCCATCACGATTCTTTGAAACTTGGTTGTTGTTTTTTTTGTTTTCTTTTTAAGATCATAACGATAGCGAAATGTTACACACTGGCAACAGATTGATCAGAAGAAAATTCTTTCCGTGGCTATTTCAGACAGATGGCAAAATCTGCGGGGCAGAAACCAATTTTGCCTTTTAGAAAAATAAAGATAAAAATTAAAGCATAGAAAAAAAAAGTTGACTGGAGGCGATGAGGTTCCTTTTCTGTTGTAGATCTTGGAGTTTTGTTCCGAAAATGCGCGTGCTTGTGTCTAGCTGGGCGCTGTGCGCATCTCTAGCTCAGCGCAACCCGATGCCTTCCGATCTGGGCTTGGTTAGATTTCAAATTGTGGCATTAGTTCGGACTCCTCCGTCCTGGTCCCCTTCTTTCTCGAGCAGCTCATGGAGTTGATCTGCTTAATATCTACCTCCTTTTCTAAAGAGGGAGCCGCAGGTAGACGGCTGGCAGGCTTCAGGAGCGGCTGTTGCATGGAGAGGTGTAAATCAGAGGTCGGGAGTAGCTTTGCTTGTGGGATACGAAGCTCAAGTTGGAAAGCGATTTAAAACTCAGGCACTTTCTGGAGCGAGGTTTCCCCCAAACTTCACCATCCCCGGGCCTGCTCCGCCAGGAAAAGAGCCGAGACTTTCCCCCGGCGTTTCAACCACAACCACGTGTGCGAGCAGGATTTTATGGCTACTTTTTTGGCAGGAGGCACCTCCGCGAGTTTTAGCACAGGGTAAACTGTAGTGAACCTGCCTGGCTCAAAAAAAAAAAAAAAAAAAAAAAAAAAAAAGGAGTGCTGGTGCTTAAAAACAACCAAGGGGCAAGAAACCAGGGCTCTCAAAGCCAGGAGAGGAGCAATTGCAGGCAACTCACTGCGATTTTTATCCCCATCCCTGCAACCATGGGAGTGATATCTATCTATCTATCTATCTATCTATCTATCTATCTATCTATCTATCTATCTATCTATCTATCTATCTATCTATCTATCTATCTATCTATCTATCTATCTATCTATCTATCTATCTATCTGTGTATGTATGAGATCTATCTATATATGTATATATATATGTATATACAGATAGATAGATAGATAGATATAGATATATAATTTTGGGGGTCTATATAGGGGGAAAATCGCATTCATAAAGACGGGCACGCGTGAGATCTGCCATGGGTTATGCTCAGATAACCTCCTTGGAGTGAGCTCTCTCCTACTAATAAATGGCAAAGCTTTGGAAACCCCCCTGCGAGGCTGGCATTGCACCCAGAGCACCAACATAAAAGGGGTGGGGGGCTACAAGGGGCCCCCAGCACCTGTCCCCTGGAGTAGGACCCGGGGCTCGGGCACATTTCCGAGCGGTCGCAAACTGTCCCAGCCCCGAGCTGCCCGCAGAGGGGGCCGCCAAGACGGGACTCTCCTCTCCTGCCCTCCCGGAGCCCAGCAGCCGCAGCCTGATCCTCGCAGGAGAGAGGTTCCTATTTCATTTTTTTTCCCTGCCCCAAACATTAGGGAGTCTTTAAAAAGCTCTGTCCCCCGTTCAGGAGTCAGGCCCGTGTGTTTGCTAGACCCAGGTAAGCAGCGACATCACTACACACACGTGCATGAGGCTGCGCTGAGCTTGGGGCGGGGGGAGACACCCCCAAAAGTGCAAGACCCCAGCAGCACCCGGAGCAGTCGCCTGTCTTTCCAAGCAGATTTGCACAGCCCCTTGTCGGCTGCGCCACATCTGTTTCGCACGGCTGTCAGCTGGTTAAGAGTCAATGCCATCATGAAACGAGGACGGGGATTGTGGGGTGGGTGAAATTCAGAAAATGCTGCGGACGAGCAGGGAGGGAAGGCCAGGAAAGTTTGGCTCCTTGGGGGCTCCGAGCGGTGAAGCAGGGTCATCCCGGGGATCCGCTCCTCCTTTGCTTTGCTTGCCCCGGCATAACGCCCTCGCCTGCACTTCTGTCCCCTGCTTTTGCACGGCTGGGGTGGTCAGTGCCTCTACACGACGTGGCAAAGGGCCTGAGCCCGCGACCCTCTGGCTCGTGTCTTTGCAACTTGGCGGAGTTGTCCGCGTGCTCTCAGCGCCCGGCTCTTCCCCGCGCGGCTGCGGGCGCGTTGGGGCTGCGCGCCCGCGCAAGGCGAGCGCCTGGCACTGCGCGGAGTCTCCAGCGCCGGGCGTGGACCGAGACCCCCGCGAGAAGAAGGGGCAGGAAGGCAGACTTGCTGGACGCAGGGCTGCAGTGGGTGCCGAAGCATGCATCCCGCAGACTGCCACCTCTAAAATGTCACGGGGCAGGAAGAAACACGGGGGGATTCCCTGGAACCGACGAGGAACACGGCTCGGAAATCCTGGAGGATGTAAAGACACAACACATTAAGGTGTCACCTTTGCACTAGGGGGGCCTTTTAAGGCGGGATGAGCGTGTCTGTGACTATATATATATATATATATATATTTTCAAATATGCAAAGAAGGTAGCACATCTTCACTCCCTCTCGAGCCTCGATCCTGCAGAGAGGCTCAGCTTCACAAATACAGGATATTTGAAGCAGACAAGCCAACAACAGGGCCCTCTTGAATGCTGTATTTCTAAGCTCAGTGGTGGAAACGGTGGGCAGGATGTGGGAGATAATTGATGGCAAGGTTAAGAAGAGCTGTAGCTTTTTGAAAGAACAGTGCCTCCTTAACTGCCCTCAAATAAATAAATCATAATTGTTTGACAGTTGCTTATTACAATAAAGCTGACAAAAGCTTCCACTCATTAGTTATGTGTATTCTTTGTTTTTTGGGGTTTTTTGGGGGTTTTTTTTTTAGGGGGGGAGGGGGGTCTTGTTAAACGTGATTAATGTTAAAATAAGCTATTCCAGAATGTATATTGCCAGATTTTTATCTGACACTTAGAAGTGCTAAGCTTCTAAAGGAGAGCAAAAGAAAAAAAAAAAAAAAAAGGCAATGCCAAGATGGTGCTGGTTCAAGATAAGGCTCTAAGATAGCACAAAACTTCTCCCTTTAAGGGGAAAAAAATGGAATCACACGCACTTGATGGGACTTTGTCTTTCTGCCAAACCCCAGTGCTACAACACCCACTCACATCAAGCCCACGTGGACTTCCATGCCATTTTTTGGTTCCAGTGACTTCTGCCTGAGGAAGGAATACTAGGTTGGGTCCTTCAGTGGGTAGGGCAGTGCTTAAACATGCCTCCAAATGCAGATGTTGCCCCTGTATATCACACTGCAAACCTTGTACTAAATTCACATTCTTCCTAGTAGCATTTCAGCATCTCTGGGAAGCCTCAGCTGGAATGGAAGTTCCCCTTATAGGGATCAAACCCCCATGAGAAACAGTTGGAGGGGAAACGGAGGCACAAGGCGGTGATGAGTCTTACTCCAGGTCACTGATAGAGGCTGGAAGTTATCTGAGGTCCCTGGCCTCCCATTACAGTGCCCGATCCAGCAAGTTCCCTTAGTCCGACTACAGCACAGATGAGCAAGGGCAGTCAGAATTAAGAGCAACAATAATAAGCGTTACAAGCATGTACTGACCTGGTTATCCAGACACTGGTGCAAATGCACCAGTCGTTACTCAGGTACAACTTGCATTAGGCACAATGGGAACCAGATCCTCAGCTGGCACAAAAGCTAGACCAATTTATACCAGCAGAGAATATGGCCCTGAAAATTTTACCTGAGGGAGGACTACAGCTCTGGGTTATGTTGGCACGAGGAAAACTGCTTTTGGGCACCAGGCTATTTCTTATATCATTTTCAGTTGCACCAATGCTACCAAAGTGCCTGTCTTAGCGTAGGCCAAGGTATAGGTGATTTTACCTCTGTGCCAGTTACACTCAGCCTGCTGAGGAGCTGGTACCATTGATCCTTGCTGAAAAATGGGGATGAGATTTCCTCATGCTGCTACAAACTTGCGCATGAACTATGAGTTGAAGGCAAAGTATCAGCTCAGACATCTAGTTCGAGTCTCTCTACTTCTGTGGATTTGTCAGTCGCGGTCAGGTTTTTAGGAGGTCCTCCAGCTTTATTCCATTTGTTGTTTTCCTTAGGCAATTATACATGAGAGAGACAAAGGCTCTTGTGGAAGTGTATGGAAATGGGCACAAATATGGGTATTCGTATGTAATGGTTTACATACAGCTTGCACCAGAGATATCTGCTATATGAGGTGCATTTAGTTGTATTTTAGCTTTTGATTTTGTCCTCCTCTAGTCTCGGCCATGTAGATCTTTCATATTTCACTTCTGCAAATGTGACCATTTATGCTTGATAGACCACCCCAGCTCCACCAGAGACACCTGGCACCTAATGTATTGTTTCAATCCATGGACTAAAGCTAATTTGATGTGACTAGAGAGCCTGGGAGTTTTGCCACTGACTTCAGGATCGGGTTTGGGCAAAGATATGAATAGCAAACCATAATCTCATTTAATTTTTCACTTACCCTGGTGGTGTAAGTGAAGTATGCAAAAATTTACCGCTGTAAAACAGGTGCTGGTCAGTTCAGAATTTGGCCCCACAGATTTGTGTGTGCTGTTTGCCACCTTTCACATGATGTTTAATTGAAAAGCGGCTATCGAAATTGTCTACAACAGTGAAGCAGACTAGTGGTCCAAATATTGATGTAGAAATAAGAAAACAAGGCTGTGGAAGAATAGCCAGTGCAGATAAGTGCACACTCCAATTTTTGAAGAGTGGGGCTCGGATTTGAAGATTCAAAGTTGGTATAAAGTGTTTTAATTTCAGTGAACTTAACAGTAGCTTACAATAGTTTAGGATTTGGATCTTCATGTTAATGACCACAGGACAAGCCTGAAAATCTCAGTGGATTTAATATTATGTATAAACTGATTGTCATATCAGCAACGAAGTTCATGAAACTACATGACTGGGGCTACTGATTTTCAGAAAGCTACAGAGACTCCCAGGGTGCTAACATCTTGCAGTGCCAACCGTAATGGAAAATCACTTGAAAATCAAGGAAAGTATCCTACTTTCCTTATATACTCCTCAAAATCAATTTTGAAATCAGATCTTCAGCTGGTATATATGACTATAGCTCCACTGACCTCACTGGTGTTTAATAGGGTGGAAACATGCAGCAAAATCCTTTCAAAGGGGCTACGCTGATTCAGACCAGCCAGGATTCAGGTCTTCAGTAAGAGCTGTGCATGTACAAGGAACTGCAGAATCAGGCCCGTCTTTTTTTTGTGTTTTGTCAGGGATTATATCTTTGCACTTAAATATGCAATACTGAGAATCAGGATTTCACTTCTCTAACCTTGTAAAAGGGAGTGGGAAGGTTAATTTAAAATCATGCAACTTTCATGCACTCCAAACAATTTCTGACTCTCTATTGAGAAAAAAGAAGAAAATAAGTTAATAGAACTATATGCATGGGTGACCTGGAAATAACATATTTATTTATATATTAAGACCCTGATGCTGATTTTTTTAACTCACTCCATATTTAAGGCCCAATCCTTTTCATCTCAGTGAATCCAGATTTACTCTCATGTATCTTGAAGCAGAATCTGACTCTTAGTCTCTATAACTCTGGCAAATTGACACTGAAATCAAGTGTCATTTTGCATATGTAAGAGATGATGAAAACTGAGTCAGGACTTCAGAATTTGGCCCTGGGCAATGCCAAAAGTGCTCCAGATTCTATTTAGTTCAGATAAGCAGAAAAATATGCTTAAAATCTACTCAGGATAGAAGTTCAAGTGTTTAAAATAAACCTGACTATTCCTCACATATAGAATCAAGAAGATAGGACTGGAAGGGACTTCTTGAATCATCACCTCCTTGATCTAACCTTTTATATCCAGCAGGATAAAAAGTTACACTAATCCTGCCATAAATTCCCCTCTCTTTATCTTTTAAATGTCTCTAATGCCTGTGCCATAATTATCTCAATAGTTATTCCACTGCCTGATCATTTCTACTGTTACAATTCCTTTCTTTTTATTTCTTGGAAACCTTTCTCATTTAGATTAAGACTCAAATACATGTTCAGCTGGTAAAGGAGTTTACTGGTCAGTAAAAAAAAAATCTCAATATAACTGTGCTTGAATTGCAGTGATTACTTGAACCAGTAAATCATTAATGGTTAGCAAAATAATGGAATGATCTGTGCACTAATTCTGCCAGTGTTATACATGCAGTGAATGACAAATGTTTTTAGAATGATTTCTGCAGAAACCAATGTAAATGTTGGGATGTACCTGCACACCAACTCTGCTGCAGACACCTCTTTACAACTGCATTTTAAGGCTAAGGTAACTTGGAATTTGCTCCACTGCGAGACAATTTAGAAGTCATGAACTAATCACAAGTCTACACTATTTACTACTCACAATAGAGACACCAAAATTACAAGAGTATTCTGAATACCTCTGTAAGTTATAAACTACTTAAAATCCTTAAAGCCAAATGACTGCAACTGTACTCATTTTCCAAAAATATGCAGGTCCACCTAGTCCACTAGCACCATACAATGTCAACTTCAAATGAAAATAATTTATAGTCCTACTTTCTTATCACTCTGTAAATTCCCACTGCAGTCAATGAAGTGAATCAGGTCCTGAGCAACCCAATCAGCTCTTACTGCCATCAAATTGGCCTCAGTGGTCTGATTTGCATGAGGGTGCAATCTATGATTTTTTGTGGGGATTCAATTGTTGAATTGTGGGGGGGATTCAATTGTTATGAATCCTGTGATATCTATGATTTTTTTGTGGGGATTCAATTGTCATTTTACATATAGTAATGAAGGGTACTAAGGAGCTTTCAGGATCAGGATCCAAATGGCTTCCTACCCCTTTTGACACAGCTCATAACAACATCAACAAATATATATTAATCACATTCGTGCATTAAGACAAATATATTCACAGGACTATTGAAAATCAATGCATGGTAAAAATTCAAAGTGCTAGGGCCCAATGATGATTGTTTTGGAATCAATGGGAGTTTTTCCATAGGCTTCAATGGGAGCAGGAGCAAGCTCTTGTGCTATATATGAAAAAGCATTAAACTTAGAGCAGACTAGTGTGTGTTTAAAAGTCTGTATTGTTTCTTGCTTGTAATGATAGTGTCTTGTGTGAAGTCCTATATATTCCTTCACAATAAATACATGAAACAGTTAATCCAATGTTATATTGTTTAGCAATATTTTACTTGCAAATGACCATTTCTTCTCTGCTCTGTTTGTTTTTCTGAATGTCTGTTTTATATTCTGGAAATGGAAGAACCATTCTTTTAATGCACATTTCTTTCTGATGATAATATTTCTTTCTGGCAAATTTCACAACTCCAAGCTAGTCTATATTTTTGATCAGTAAATATTGAGCCACAATGGAAAAGTGTGTATGTGATCTGAAAAGGATGGGGGAAAAAAACCCACGCTTTCTGTTATATTTATATTATCTATGAGACATAGATATCGTTTTCCAAGGTGGTTCTAAATTACCGGTGATATAGCACCATGATGGATGTTGCCCTGTCTTCTTTTGATAACAGCTACAGTATATACGATAGAAACATTGTACATTTGTAGATAGTATTCCATCCAGCTCCTTTGTGTATGCACCATGGGGCAGACCATACAATGTAAATCCGGAGGTGGGTAAAATATGGCTTAAATCGGCATGCAGGGTTGGGCACCTGGTATAAATTAGGACAGCCTGAAGGCTGTTTTAAAGTGGCTCCATCCCTTCCCTTCCTTTTTTTGCAGCAGGAAGGTGGGGAGAATTAAGAGCTGCCAAGCCACCTCTATGCTAGTGGAGGCTATTCCTTACACTGGTGCAGTCCTCCTGGACCAGAGAGCTGTTGATATGGCCAGCTGAGGTTGGTGGAGCAGTACTCTGTTGCTGAACCCCACTCCAGATATGCCCACATCTATATTTCTATCTGTTACAGACACATGAGTTTCTGAGTCTTATAAGGATGTGTATGAATTACAACTGTGTACTGTCCACTGAGATCAAGAAGAATTTGATATCAGTTATTAGCATTGTCCAGTTGATAAAGGATTCCCACAAAGACAAATCCTGCAGTCCTTACTAAGCCAAGATACCACTGACTTTAATAAGAGGTTATGATAGGACTTGAGTGAAGTCAATGGGAACTTTTGCCTGTCTGAGGACTGTAGGTTTGACCTATTGCCTTTGCAGCTGCAAGGTTATTCAACACGAGTGAACTATGCCTAGAAAGTGTCCTACTGTACCCCAGTCAGCGGCAACTCTTTGTTAACTTCATTGGGAAACTTTGCTAAAAAAACTGGTGATGTGATAATACTCAAAGCAATTTCAAGTCAGCGAACACAATCTACCCAGGAACATACCTCAGAAATGAAGCTGGATAATTCAGTGGAGTCTAACTGTGTAGATGCTTGATCCCGCTCTTATTAACATCAATGGGAATTTTGCCATTGATGGGGGCCATTCAGTGAGAGCTGAGCAGGGCCCTACAGTAGCATTTTAAATTACAATCAAAGGTCAGTTAAATTATATGGTCACTTAAAAGCTGTTCCATAGAAACCCGAGTAATATTCAGTTATGCTGGGCACTTGTCTAAAAGTGTCAATTAGGATCTATTTAGATACATTCACTTTTTAAAAAGCCAGTTGGCACCAGTAGCTTGCTGTAATAGTTGCTGCATTCTAGGTGTTAAAGCAAGGCATTTGTTTTTGAAATGACCTATAAAGCCTGTCAGCATTTGCAATCCAGCTTGAGAACAGTTGTGCAAAGCAGCTCGTTTGATGTCCAGGCGGATAGTTTGCCACCTTGGGAAGGATCCAAGTTTTTCTGGGAGCTGAAATTATCGCTGTACAGTACTGGAATACTAGCATTTGGCAACAATGAGGTATTGATAGAGACACTACCCTATAAATAATCTATTCTTCCTCCACTGGTGTGAGATGCTGAAAATAATATACTCTATTATGAATGAAAGGTGTCGAAGAATGGGCTTGAAACTCAGCACGGTCCTTATGCTGAAACATGAATGCAGCCAAATGGCTCACCTGCCAAGCAGAGGCACAGCTTGCCTTTCAAATAAGTTCACTGTGTTTTCCTTGTCTATTATTATATCTACAAGAAGCAATAAACAGTCTAAATAAAGCACTAATTCTCAGCCTTATAACTTATGGCCCCATTATGCCTTTATACAATTTACTCATATTTATCTAGATGAACTAAGTGTTACAGAGAATTTAAAGCTAGTAAACATGCTGTCTATTGAATTATTTTGTGCGTGCTAAGAAAGTAGCTTCTGGCAGCATTAAATTATTTAACGCTATTTTCCTGTATCATGTAGATGCAGTATAAGCTTCATTTTTGGATTATGATTTGTATTATGAAATGCTTATCAAGTGTTTTCCAAAGATTAGTTTAGTTTTAATTAAATAAACCTTTCTCAGGAGAAACCTCCCAACTATTCTTCATACCCAGAGGCTACCGTACTTGTTGTTTTTAATTATTTTTCACTGTTACCCAAACTGCTTTGGGTTCTCCTGCCCAATTAAATCAAAGACATGGGCTTCTTATACACAATATGTTTAATATTTAATTTTAATTAAATTAATTAAATTGTTTATTTAATTTTATGTGCATTATTGTGCATAGAGCAATGCAAAATTTATGATAGGCAGAATTTGTGGAAGCTTTCAAACAAGCTAATTACGGAGGTAAAAAGAGACTTCTACTCTTGTTTCTAGGGAATAGGCATCCGACCACAAGGAGATAACAAAAACAGAAGTTGTTTGGATAAAATAATAGGTGGTTGCACAGCATTAAGAATGATTTGTTTTATCTTAGTTTATCTTGTTGCCATTACTTGCAGATATTAAAACAGGCTTGACAACAGTCCTCTGCCACAAATTAAGGCAGTAATCAATTATTTGTCGGTGTAACTACAACTGAAACTGCATTTTCACTTTGCAGAGGGATATATAATACAAATGTATCGGGACTGTTACAGACCAGCAATTCAAACAGTACAATATAATATACATCCCTGGCCACACCCTGGGTTTTATTTCTCTTTTAACAGATTGATTCCTCTCACAGGTAATCATTAGAGAGAGCTTTGCTGGTTTACTAAATGCACTGGTGAACAAAAAATCATTTCACAGTTCTTTTATTAGGCCAATTTTCTTCTGCAATTTTGCTTCTTGTGGTGGTGGGAGTTCAATGTTTCCCCGCACACGTCCCTTCTTCACCTAAACAGCCACGACTGTATTCCTGTCGCTGTTTTAGTTTGGTGTGCAGCTGGAGTATTGTTTTATCAGGTTCTTTTCCTTTAAACTATAACTGTGGATAGACAGAGATAGAGCTAGAAAGCGATTTCATACAGCCTTGATGGTTATTTCTGAAAGAAACTCATAATTAAGACAAACATGCATCTAGTTAGCTCTAAGAATATTTATTGTGATGTAGATGGAAGCAGCGGCCAGGAGTGTAGTGTGTGTAAGAATATACACAGACCGACTCTGGAGGAACGATCCAACTAGAAGCAACAGGGTCTTTCTATTGCCTGGAGCGGGCTTTGAATCAAGACCCAAGGGCCTGATTCTGCAAATCTTAAGTAGATAAGCGCAGACTCTGCATACATGAAACTGGAGGGTAGTGTCAGTGGGGAGAGCAGAATCAGACCCAGACTCTGCTACCCTCTTGGAAATGGGCCCATAAAGGCAAGCCACTTTTATAGTAAGAGACTGTATTATATTTCTTGTATTAGTGTGGTTGCTCTGCTAATATGGGGATGAATACGATTATCCCAATTACGTGAAGTGTATGCTACCGTCCAGAAAAAACAAAAGGGAAAATGTTTCATTGGAGGGACACCTTTTAGTTCCGGAGAATTACAGAACACATTTTAAAAATTTCCAGTAACATTATCATTGCAAAGCACCAGTACACATTTTTCTTCTACGCTGCTCATTCTCCATACTTGTTAAGAGTTTACAGTGAAATACAACACTAGTTATCTGAGTATCATGGCAGATAAAACAAATATAAATACATTAACCCACATGGATTATTCATATAATTATTAACAACTCCTCACCCCCCCAAGGGAAGAACTGCTACAAACAATCTCTCTTAAGTTAGCGATATTCATATAGCAATAGCTTTGTTTCAGCAGATTAAATAGTATCATAAAAGTAGCTGATGATGCAGTAAATTAAAAATCAGATTGGGGTCAACCTTACAGCAGTTTTGCCAAGTCTAATACAATTATCCATTAGTGGCTAAACATTAGTTTTAAATCAACAGCAGTTGTCACAAAGAATTTTCTCTTAAAATTAATAGTAAGAGAATTCAGAACGAGAGCAACCTTAACGGCTATTCAAAGTCTGAAGAAGTCCTAATACTGAAAACATACAGCTCATAAAGACTCATTGGGGTAGAGTGCTTTCTTCTTGGATCTATACTGCTACATATACACAGTAATATCTTGTCCATTTAATACATCTCTTTCACTATATACCTATATGGGGGGGCAAATCCACTCAAGTTCATAGAGAAAGAGCAAAACCTCAGTATTAAAAGAAGGAAAGGAATAATACATTAGGATAGGGATAAGCTTTATTCAGCAGCTGTGACATGCAGGAACGAGCATTTGCACTGGAATTTTCAATGATATTTCACAATTTACACAAATATGTGTAATCCGTATTGAGGCGATGCTGGCTAGTTGTTTTCGGTGCTGTCCTGTTACATTCAGTACAGTATATGAAAACATAAAGAGTGCAACATCCTTGCATAATAGGGAGCGTGTGCATGTAAATTATTGTGAGTAGGAAATAGAGTATTTAATCCCTTCTAAACACGAGGTCTGCAGTCAGGTGGTGTGTAACTATGCATGGGTTGGGGGTGTAGACTGGAATTTTTGGGGATCCCACCAGCATGTCATAGGAATGGCATGGACAGGATCAGGCATGGACGGTTGGGCAGTAGATTTCCCTTGTGTGGCTTGGTGTTTAGCCCCTGATGACTGCCTACGTCTAGGCGGGTATGGATTCCCGTGTGGCAGGGTTGAGACTGGTGGACTGTCATTTTGTAGAGCCATTGGTCACTGACCTCCACCGAGCCAGGCTGCAGGAAGAAGGAGGGATACTAAGGGTCTAGTTGCTGGGAAGCTTTACAGCCATTCTCTGCTCGGAGAGGAGAGGATCTCTTCTCTCTCCTCCCCCCCAGATCACCAGTGCAGCGCTCCCATAGGGCAGAAGCTGGGTTGCTGTTAAAAAAAAATATAATCCTCAGGATGCATTTTTTTCCCAGCACCTGACCCTCATCTTCTTTTGCACGCGAAGCCGAGGCTGCAGTCTATCAAAGCCATAATCAGATAACAAATAAATAAGCTCAATGAGATTTGATCTTAAATAAGAGATTTTAGAGGTAAAAAGAAATGCTCTTGAGCCCTCCATAAGTCCTATACTTTCAGAAGCCTCTCATAAACACCCTCTCCTTTGAATAAAGTATGCTGAAGCCTGTAAACAGAGCCAACAAAATAAGCCTAAGTGACTACAAGGAGCATGGCTGTATATACGTGACTGGGTATTAGGCTTACCCATTATCTTTTCTTGGCTACTCTTGGCTTCACCTGACTGAATGGTCTTTACATTTAAACTTATTAGCTTCAATGGAGTTGGTTCGGTCCAGCAAGCTCAAATCATCCTAATTTTCAAGGGTCTAAATCCAGCTTTACATAGGAGCTCAGGACTGTGAAGAGCCTCCTAGGTCACTGAGTCCTGTCCCCTGCTATCACAGGCAACCATGTCATCTTTTTCATAACGAGCACAAGCTCCTGGCTAAATCTAGGTTGCTTTTCAGCCCCTGCTCTGTGCACTGGAATGCTCTTGTTGTCTTTTGCCTAGCACACCATCCCAACTCTTCAGTAACTCTTGCTTTTCTGTTCCTGAAATGTGTGTTGAATCCTGCCAGTTTGTGTTTGTGTTTGGATGAGATTAGAAATGGTGTCTGTACATGTACATCGAGGCTGCTCCGATGTGCTGTAAGTACAGGAGGATGGTAATTACCACGCTCCAGCAGACTCCAGCGTCATGTGTATCGGTGTCCCCATGCTGAAAAATGGCAGCAGAGGCACTTTAACTAAAGCTTATCAAATGAGCTTTAGTTAAAGTGCCCTTGTCGCCATTTTTCAGCACAGGGATGCCAATACATGTGATGCTCAGAGTGCTTTAATTAGAGCGGCTCTTGGAGCCACCCTAATTAAAATGCTCCCCTCCACCCCTGCCTCCTGGAGCACGCTCAGCATCTGTTACAAACTAGGACGCAAGGGCCTGATCCTGGGTTCCTTTTTTTGTGTGTCTTTACAGAACAGATGTTCATCTGCCTCCATGGCAGTATTTTCCGGGGTGGATTATCTTTTTTGCTTCTTCTTCCACTATATTTATGAAATCCCCTTGTAGGTGATCCAGGGGCAGCAGAAGGCTGTAGAAACATTGCTTCCCAAGAGCTTCCCCCATGAAAAGTAGGATCACTGAGGACATGGAGCCAATACAGAGAAACAGAGCATCTGTGCGGATAGTCCTCTCTCCCTGTTGGTCCCAAAGGTTCGCCAGAGCTTGGAGCCAGACATATTGCCTCTGTCCCCTGGCTAAATAACTGGAGAGAAAATTAAACAAGATTTCATCTTGGTGGTGTTCTTTTTTTTTCCTTATGGGATGATTTAATCAGGTTCAATATGGTTGCTTAGTCAGTGAACTCCTCAAATGAACAATTTACCAAGCAGAGAAATGAAAAAAAAATACAGCCTGTGACCCAAGGAGCTAATCATTTAAGCAGAAACTGGACAAGACAAAACAGAGGGAGAAGACTGGAGGATGGGACATGAGGTTTTTGTCAGTCAACTTAGTTGCACTACATATGCACACATCCAATTTTTGTTTGTGCGCGGGTTTGCTGTTGATCACCATGTGGCGATCAAGCAGCACAAACACCAAGATAACACACTTAAGATGCTATAAACTCTTTTTTATGTCAGCAATTTCCTCCCGTATCCAGCTCTCATTTAGAACGTCACCCAAAGCTTCTCTCACAGAGCCCATTCCCCCCGCCGCTGCAGATGGGCTGCTGTTTTACATCCACTGTTGTGTGAATTAAAATGATCATCATTTCATTCTTTTTCAACCTTTATTTTAAAGGACCAACTCCCTTTCCTATTTCACAGTACCCTTATACATATTTTGCTGTTCATTCCTTAAGCACAGCCCTTCTGACACGTGCCCATTTCTTGTCTTGTGCTACTGTGCTTGTGCCATCCCCCAACATGCCGACGTCTCTGAAGACAGCAATCATCAGCCCTTCCTGCACTGCAAATAGTTCATTACCTCTTTAGAAATGAGCATAGCATTAAAGGACAAGGGACTCAGGACTGTGAGGGGTCAGCCACTGGGGCTTCACAAAGACTACACCTCTGTCCCACGTCGCTGCCTCACTGGCAGGTTTAGACATTACAGCAGAGTCCAGAGGGTAACTGCTGAGTCCAGCCTGGTTCCCTCCCCTTCTCCACTGTTTTTTCTCCAGCACCTACCTGAGTTGGTCTCTGCTTCTCCCATATGTAGCTGATGGCTTTAATGGAACAGCTTAAGTGAGTAAGAATTGCAGGTTTTAAGGAAAAGTAATTTGGACTTGATAGCAAAATACCAAATACCCAAATACTTGGAGCTAGAGTTAAGACTTATTATGTAAACCTTTATTAATTCTGGGATAATTAACATCATTGCCCAAATCGAACCAGGTCAAGCCTTTATACCATCCCGACCATCATGTGTTCAGTGTATGCTACATAGTTTAGCAATGTTTTAGAGAGTTTCCACAGATTCATAGATGTTTCAGGTTGGATGGGACCTCATTGTGACTATTTCCATAGACATCTGCCATCCTTAGTTATTCCATGCAGAACTAAGAGGGAGTTACATAAACCTCTAAAATAGCTTAAAATGTCTTTGCCATGAATTTAAAGGCCACTGTCCTGGGAACTGCCATCACTATAATCAAGCCCACCACTTCCCAATGGTATGAACTTCCAGTGTTAACCCCTGTGTCTATCTATCCACAATACTTAGATGACTCACTTCAGTGAAGTATGTCAGTGCTTTGCAATTTTTACAATTACTTAAACTCACAGTTTGCCCGTGACATAAAGAAGTCTCATTATCTCCATTTACAGATGGGAAATTGAGGCACCAAGAGGCTAAGAATATGTTCACACTGGGATATGTCTTGATATCATATGTCCACCCTGACCATCATTCTCAGCCTACCTAAGCCACGTGGGCAACCCTTCTCAAATGTCTCCTCCCATGAGAAGGGTTGCCCATGTGGCTTAGGTAGGATAATGAACATCATTGCCCCAACAAATACTGCCAGTATTTTGCTTGTTAAGCCCTTCTAATATGTGTCCACTGCTTGTCTTTCCTGCTGTGCTTGGCTCTAATTAGGAGAGAGACAAGAAGTGGGGTGCAGAGCATTCAGAAGGCAGGACAGGAAGTTGTGGGATTGAGGCTGGCAAACTTCCTGTGCTTGCAGCCAATAGTACCCGAGCAACATCTAAACAAACCAGGGGCAGGGTAGGAGGCAGGTGTGACCTCAGCTCCCGAAGTTCAGCACAACTTCCAGGGTCAGGTTAGCCTGGCATGGGGGGTCAGGTCAGGTGATTTTAATGTAGATGGCTGTGTGTCGATGGAACGGAGCAGGGGAATTTAAATCCACGTTTCTCAGGAAAGCATCATTCATGTTGGATTTTATACTGGAATATACGGAACAATTGCTGCTGCCCTGGGAATGTATCTTGCTTCATTTGGGGCCTTGGGCCAGGGTAATTCATGGTGAGCTGATGGAAGTCCTAATTTGTGGGGTAGTGTCGGAAATACTTTTTGACAGAGATTTTAAAAAGTGGCAACTCAGGGGATTTAGGATGTTAGGAGAAACCTAGGGAGCTGGACAGTGGGTTGAGTACAGGGGAGGTGGTCAGAGATACATGACACACTGATTACATGGCTTTGAAGTTGAAATGATTAAATGGAGATTGTCTACATGCTTACACATGCACACCCATGCAAAATCCATGTGTTTCTCTGAATAGCTATATGTATGATTTTACTCTAGGTAACATATATATATATATAGAGAGAGAGAGGTGATACTGTCTAATTGTTATAATAATTTCATAGATTTCATAGACATGAGGGCTGGAAGAGACCTTGGAAGATCATCGAGTCCAGCCCCCCCGCCCGAAGGGCAGGAAGTCAGCTGGGGTCATAGGATCCCAGCAAGATAACCATCCAATTTACTCCTGAAGGTGTTCAGTGTAGGTGCTTGAACCACTTCCGATGGCAGGCTGTTCTAGACCACAGGGGCTCAGACAGTAAAGAAATTCTTCCTTATGTCCAGCCTGAAACAGTCTTGCAGTAGTTTATAACTGTTCGACCTCGTCATCCTTTGGGGCGCTCTGGTGAACAAACGTTCCCCCAGATACTGGTGGTCACCCCTGATGCATCTATCTATCTATCTATCTATCTATCTATCTATCTATCTATCTTATATATTATATATGTGTGTGTGTGTGTATATATATATATATATATATAAAATGCATATATATGTATGTGTCTAGACTCTACACACACACACACATGCACGCGCGCGCATATATGTATACTCTTTTGATAAAGACATTTTACTCCCCTCCAGCAAAATCTGGCCCACTAAGGCAGTGGTTCTCAATTAAGGTACCTCAAGACCCTTTCAGAGGTGGTGTGGCAGAGGGTGTTACTGTGGCCAGGTGGAACTGCCCCATACACCTTGTGCACAGCCAGGTAAGCCTAAAGCAAACAGGAGTGCCCAGTCTTGCCACAGTCCTTCCCAATCTCAGCCCTGACCCTTCTGCCAGAAACAGAGGTGTGTGTAGGGCAGGTGGAAGTATCCTTCATGCCACTATTTCCAGGAGGAGCATGGGGTGATGGGCTGGGATAGTTCTGCAAGAGCAGGAGCTTTAGGCTTTAAGTTTCTCTGGCTGGGCTAAAGGCACATGGGGCAGCTTCACCCAGCAGTGGTGGTAGCACCCCGGTTGAGAGCCACTGAGGTCAGATGACACTATGCGACAGTGGTTCTCAACTGAGATGCCACCAAACTAAAAAAAAAAAGTATGGAGGGAGGCCCTGACTCTCATAAGGTGGAGAATCACTGCTCTAAGGAGAAAACTTATACGGCAGGTTTAAGCCAAATAATTTTGTTCAAAATGGAGCCATTAAGCCCTTGCAATATGGTTTATAATAGGGGGCGGACAGACTCTTAATTTAAAAAAAACAATGTGACTGGAGCAACATGAAAAGAAGTGCTATCCTAGTGCTTACTTTTATTAGCTGTGGCATTCAAAAAAGAGCCTACTGTTTAAAGAGAGTGGAGGGAGAAAAACTAAAAGCTCTTCATGGCAGGCGATACCTTCTGCTTTCAGCGCGGTAGAGGAATACAGAACGGTATTCCTAAGCAAGCCTCAAACTGGGCTGAGAGTCTTGGCTGCTTTTGCTAATATTTATTTTATGACACATTATAACTGCTGTGTGTTGCTGTTGCTATGAACCCATGGGAAATAAAACTGGAAACTGTGTCATGATACAAGCCAACCAGCCACAACTTTATTAAATATGAAATTCAGTGAAAAAGCCATATTCCACTAGTTGCAGTAGCTATCAGTCAGGCCATCAGGGCTAAAGGCATTTTGAAATGCCTCAAGACTCAAAAGCAGAGGTTGCTAACTCTGAGCGCCTTCCCCTTTCTCTCCTCTGGAAGACTCAAGGCTGGCTTTCCTTATGTTCATATCTTGCACCTGTTCTTGTCTGGCAAATACAGCTAAAATGTCAATGGTCCAATATTAACTACTCACCAAGAACTGCACCCAAATCGGCTAGAGGACAAATATTATTCATAGATATTGTATCTAGAAGCATAATGGAGGGGAAAAAAATCAAGAAAAACCATGTTGTAGATATTGGGACAAATGTTATAAGCTAAACATTTCATATGTGCCTGGCTCTATTCCCAATCCTGACTAATTCCCTCACTGGTGGGGGACAACCATAAGGCACAATTTTGAGAAAATGGGTGCCTGTGTTCAATTCTAACTGCAGCTCAACACTAGGCAGGCAAAAAGCTGCCCTTATTGCTAAAAGCATTTTTCATCCTCGTTAAAAACAAATCAAATAAATAAAATAACATGAAAATACCTTCCATGTTCTCAGAATTTTTCTCTGTAGTATTACAATTTCCCTTTATATTTTGGGAACAAATCTGCTACCAAATATTGTCTTTTCCTAATGGTATTGACCACTAACCATTTCCTAACGGTATTAACCATTAACCTCTCTGGAAACAATATTTGTATTAGGTCTTCGACTAGTGATTCCAAACAGTGAGTTATTTATTAGTTCCTGGAAATGATTTCACCTCCGGTTAGTCCTTCTCTTCTTCAGTTTCAAATCCCTGGAAGATCTTTCCTGATGCCAGTACAAGAGGAGAGAAAACATGGTTATTTAGGCTGTTGTCCACAAACCCTTCCTTGCTGAGCTACCGGTTGCGTTGCAAATCCACATAGTAGAAGCAGAGGGCCAAAGTTTTCCTTGTTGCGGCTCAGCAATGATGACTTTATCACTGGGTTCCATATGGTTTTGATAATGTATATTGGCTAATAATACATCCTATGTAAATGCAAGTCACACTGAATTACATTATGCTAAAATGGATGAAAATACATCCCTTTGTCATGTATTTACATCGCAAACATGCATTTAGCGAATGAAAGTGATTATTAAGAGTAGCCAAAGAATGTCTCTCATAATATAATTGTCAAGAGCGGTGACTTCTCTTGGGGACTTGGGAACCATCCATGGTTTCATGCTATGATGCATTCATCCCACTCACAGTTCTTTTTTGTCACAAAGGATTGCGTGCAAAGTTTGAAACTGTAGGCAGTTTTAAGAGTGTTTATGTGTTGAGGTGTGCGCGTTCCTGTGTGCCGCTAGAGGAGATAATAGGAGGACGTAGCATGTAGTGGGCACTTGGGTATATTAGGTATGGAGGTAATGGGTGCCAAGGGGTGGTGCTGGGATTGGGGATGGTAGAGTATTCTGCAGTGATGTGCATTAATCAGGGTTTGAGTGTGCACCTGATGGACTGGGTGAGACAGTTGGTGGGTGGTTACAGGATCAGGTTCTTACCAATTCCTTGCTCACATAATGCTCATTCCTAGGGCAATAATACTTCAAAAGACTCCAGAGCCACCATTTTTCTACCCACCATATTCTCATCAGTGGGACTTTCCTATTGATTGAAATGTCTTAGCAAAGAATGTGACCTAAAAAGGCCATTAGAGCATGTTCCCAGTGACAGGATTTCATCACACCCACACGTTTTCTATTAATTTAATAATCCTTCAAATATGTCAATACCTACATATTTTACACCAGAGTGGTATGACAGCTGTGGTAGGTTAGACAGTATAGATGTATGGTTCTTCATTGTAAGTATCCAGCATTTGTGTAGGGGGCTGGACTAGGTGGCCCTTCAGGTCTCCTCCAACGCTCTGATTCTTGGTAATGCTAAAATCATTTGGATGGATGGTTATATATGATCAAATGACTTGGCAAAAACACGTATACTTTTGAACCTAATATAAACTATGACAAAAGTAAGGAAGTGGGTGGTGTACGCTAAAAGCATTCAGGAAATATTCTGGTTACTTAAGGGTCAAAGCCTAGAGGTCAGGAATCAAATCCTAGTGCAGATTAAAGAAGCAGGCTTGGGAATATGACTATTAAGGATGCCGTTCAAAAGGGTGGAAACCTCAGTTCTCTACCATCTGCTATCTCATGATATCAAAGGACATTACAAGACCCTAGAGCCAAATAGAAGCCCCTTGGTTTCAAAGGAAGAATATTTTCTTCCTGACAGACTGCCCAATTCATCTGTATGAAAAACACTACAGTCACCTGCTGTTCCCAGTCACTGATACTGTGGATCCTAAATGTCATCTTTCCTAATTTTGTCCTCACATGTTACCATGGTAGTCATATGACTGATGGAATGGGAGGAAATAAGGCTACAATATTTGTAGAATAACTCCAGTTCCTAATTGGACCGAATGTAGCATAAATGTTTTTTGAAACTGTATGTTGTGTCTAGCAACAAAGAAAAGGAAGGGTTTTTTTTTGCCTTCACTATAGTGTAGGCACAATCATGAATACCTGAATAGCTCTGCGGTAAACCACCTGGCTAATCAAAGCTGTTTGCACATCATGAAAGTTGACTGTTCCTTTCCTGAGGAGTTTTCCAGTTACTGTCCTGATAAGATCGCTCAGCACGAGATGGAGTTTTTTACTCCCTTGGTGAAAGTAGAAGGCACAGTTCTTGGGGGAGAAACACGATCGTCCTTGCTTAACTTTCAAGCCAAAAATGTTACTGGAGTTCTGAAGGTGCATGAGGATATGTGGGCAACTGGCTGTGAATTAGATCCATATACCTCCTGGATTTTCTAAGGATACAGCGTAGGAGTCATTATTTCAAGTTGTTTGCCAACAATTTCTTAATGGAGAGCAAGATATTTTTTCATCAAAGAATCAGTTGTTAGACACTTCCTTGAAAGGCCATCTCTGGATGTGGCCGCTCTTGTCTTCTGTTACTGTTTTTTGAAACTTATGGTTTGAAGGGAAACTTTCAAGCTATATCTCTCTAGCTCTGTCTGCCATGTTTTGGACCTCAGTCGATATGGTTTTAGGCACCAGGGTAATATGGACAATTAATTATTGCTGTTTATGAATCCCTCTTGGCGCTGAATAGAAATCCAGCTGCCCTTCTACATTTATTTGCTGACTTCTATGCTGTAGAAGCTGACTGTAAGAAGTTGGTCAACAGTATAGAAATCCTCTAAAAGCTCTGAAACAGTTAGCATGGACACCTGATCCTTGTTAATCAGTTCATCACTATAAAGAAATCAATCAACCAGGGCCATCAATGTACTTGATTTAATACAGAATAAAATGTTGGTCAGAGGGCTGTGGACTTGTAGGGGTTTGATGGAGTGATCTTTGATTTCTCAAGGGCCCCAGAAAATGGTATCAATCAATTTCCCAGCTGCCTTGAGAGATTTCGTCTGGTCTCGCTCCTTGCTTATTTTCTATATAAAGCTGTTTGTAACCATGGGGGCTCTGGCAGGGGGTTATCGAGAAGCTATAGAGCTTGCAATGTCCTCAATACTTAGATGACATCTAGTCCTATTTTCCTTTCTTTTCCACAGCTGAGAAATGTGGTGGGATGTGTAATGGTGACTGGGTTGGGGATAAGAGCTGTCTAGCGAGACTGAACCCAGATGAGGCTGAGATAAATGGTTGTAGATTGAGGAAGAAGTCAGAGCAGCATTCCTAGACTTGGCCTGTATTCACTATCTGCTTCTGGGACTCACAACCAGCGTGTCTTGTTGGATTTCTTCTTGTTGGTGGATTTGTCGGGTAACAGTAGTCATCTGTACACGGTGAAGATGTTGCATCATTTTTCCTTTGGCTCCAGACTTCCTCAGACCAATCCACACTTTTTTCACTTTGCAGTTCTGTTACTCCACCGTTTTGTATGGAGCCAACTTTTCAAACCATCCGATCTTTAAAGGTAGAGCATGGTTGGGTGGGCCATTCATTAGGTGAAGGTCTTGAGCAAAGAGGATATAATCTGCACTGACTGCCATCTGATTTTTTAGTGAAGCTTAAGAGTTTAATAGTGATAAATTGTTTGAGTTCCAGTTATTTGACCACGGTATAGTGGTGGCAGCTGAGGTTACCTGGGACTTTGGAGAAACAACCCCACCCAACCAGAAAACCATGGAGTCAGAGGACCTGGCCATTGGATTTTCTTTCATCCTTTTTGGTGCCAAAGCCCACATTCTGTTATTTGAAGCTACATAACCAAACCCACCAGTTTTCCCAAACCTTTTCTTGGATGTAGAGAATGGTTTGGGGTTGGTCTAAATAATGACAATAGGATATAGTGGAGAATGGCTTTTGTATTTGGGAGAAGTAGTTAGCAAAGCTCTTTTTTGTGGGAAGGAGGTGGCAGGAAGGTAAAGAGTTACATCCCCCAAAGTTTCCTATTTAATTTAGCCCACATTTTTCAAAGTGAGTGTCCAAAGTTAGGTTAAAAAATAAACTATTAGGTTAAAAGAATATATTTTAAAATTTAATTTACAATTGTTTGATCAGGTTCGCATAGACACTTTAGAAATTCTCTCAAGGGATGTTCATAGTACTGTGAGATTGCTTGGCTCATTTTTATCAACTTCATTGAGCGTCATTTAATCTGCAGTGCTGCTTGATACTGTTTCTTCCCTGTGAATACATATGATTATTTTAGCTGCTTCATTTTGACTTCAGTGCTGTCCTATATATTTCTGTCATTGTTCATCATTTTCACTGGTGGACTCCCTGTCCTATATTAAATTTGTCTCAAACTACCACATTCATTCTTCTTCTTTTTTTCCCCAAAATGTGGACTAACAACATTGTCTCTAGATACGATGTTCTACCTGGACCCCAATGCCCAAGGAATCTAATAGCATGGACATGGTAAACCTACATTTTCTTGTCTGCTTTAGTTTTTCAGATCTCACATTCAGCTTCCTTTTTCACTTAAAGCTAATTCAATGTTTGCGAAGGCACCCAATCCGTAGAACCAGAGCAGAGACTTCTTCACATTGCCCATCCAATACACTGCCAGCCAAGTCCTGAAGGACCGCCGTTTAGAAAATAAAAGAAGATCCCAGTCTCCATGCTTGTTCAGACTTTGTGCTTTCTGTAGGATTTTTAGGAGCTCAAACATGGGCACAGGACACAGAGACTTGTGACTCCTTTCTCTGTGTAGGTCTCTCCATTTCTCTGCATAAACATGCTAATACCAACTATTACATCCATAAAAAACAACCAGTACAATATATCTATGACCAATGGCTTTGTCTGGATGCATGAGTCAACATGGTCTTAATCTAGCTGGCTATCTTTAAATTGAATAAATCTTATTACCGGCGTGTGATCTTTAAACCCAACCCAGCCGTGAACTTACCCAAATATACCCAGTAAGATAGTCTTACTGAGATTTGCTCACTATGTAGAATTACAATTGTACTAGTGATGCTGGTAGTGGTGACTTAAAAGCAACAATGGCTTAAGTCAGGTTGAGGGGAAAAGAAGCGTGTGTCATCTGAACTGGTTTTACTATTCTAGTCTGCTTTCAGGGCTATAACTTAATGCCATAGGCTGATTTAGATGTAGCACTTGTCAGGCAAGAATAAGACTATAAGACACAGACATTCTAGGACTTGACCTATACTTTATTGTGACTACGTGATTGAACTCTGAGCTGACACACAGAAGGAGACAGCTTTTAGGAGAGGAAAGAGAATTTGTTCTGCTGCATAAGATTTCCAAATATCCTAAACTATATTCAGTAATTTAAGCCTAGCAAACTTTTACATAGCATTTGAAGAGGTGAGTCGTTTCTTTTTTTTTCCTTTTACTTATTTTATTTCCTTCCCATTTATTTCTGTCATTTGCCAATAAAAACAATAGCCCACATTTTCAATCTGAGAGGCCTAAAGCGGTGCACCTAAAACTAGATTTAGGGCTTAAATAAAGGTAGCTGAGATTTTCCGAGGTGCTAAACTCCCACAACTGTGGAAAGCAGCAGAGCGTGGGGGGTTCAGCCTATCTGTAAATTAGACCACTTTTATAATTATACCTAATTGGGTATAGTAGTTTGGACACTTCTTTTCAGGGATGGGTGATTCCCCCCTCTGATTTTTTTTCATGACTATCAGTTATTTCAAGAAAGTTAACCCTTCATATTTCCCACATCCATATTAGCTAGGAAAAAGAGGACTGCTGGGGCCCAGAATAGGACCTCCTGGTTTAAGTACATGGCAAGCTAAGGAGTTTGCACTCCACGGATCCAAAGATGTAAGACCCAAAGATGCAAGGCTTACTGAAGAGTCCAGATAGAGCTGTAAAGGTGATGATGAGAATAAGTCAACCCCTTTTTAATAACAAAAAAACAGCTTAAGAGTCTCAGTATTTTTCATGAAAATGTTAAAAAAAACCCAACTTACATGTTTCAGGCCATTTTCCAACAGCTTTAGCAATGAGTCAGTGGATGTACAGCTTAGGGACCTATGGCAGATGTCTACGACAGCCAGAAGGCAGGCAAGAAACCCACAGGTGGAAAACACTGTCAGGAGAAACACTAGTGTTCCTGTCCCCCTGCATGACCTACCAGATACAGGGCAGCACCTCATGTCACACGACAACTTCTGCTCCAAATCTTAACAACAAACACTATTTTGGAGCATATCATGCAAAACCTGGTGTCAGAACTATTGCAAGAGGGGGCATAACTTGTAATCCCTCTATCTGCACTATAGGATAAATCAAGGAAAAATCAAGGGTAAGGAAGAAACATAAACGTGAGGGATTCCTTTGCTTTTTTGCTTTAAAGAGGGTTATTTTTTTGACACATTTCCACACATTCTTTTAGATCCCTTCCGCCAGGGACAGGTCAGCGCAACAAGTTAATAAGGGGATCATTTACATAAGGGCAAATGCATCCTCATATATGTTATATAAGACTTTTCTGCTTCACAGACCAAGGACTTTTTAATATCAGCAAAGACAGCTTGAAGTAGTTGCTGCCCTTTTTAAAAACAAATTTAGCTCTTGTTTTCATTCAAGGCTTGCCTATAGGCCAATACAATTTTTGCAATTTTTTTTTAAATTCAGATCTGTTAGACAAATGGTTTCTACAAATATATTTGAACTATGGATGAGTTGTCAACTGTTCATCACAAAAGCTCATGTAATTATTTGATATTTGGCAATTCAAACCTTGTGACTGGTCATTTTAATCACACTATTATTAGGTCCCTGTCTAGATGACTTAGTATCTGTGAACTACTTCTATATCTGTCCCAAATACATTTCATTTCTTGATTAAACAAGTCTCAGCTGTAGACTGGAATTCACACACATTTATCTGAACAAAATGCATGGTGCACAAACAGCAAATAATGCATGACTACCAAAAGGACAAATATAAATCTGTTTTGTAATTTGGTGAGAAGTTGGGAAATATTTCTATGCTTTTCAACCAACTTTAATGCAGCATAGTGATGCTCTCCAGGGATGCGGTACCATGATACAGGTGTAAATATTAAAAGCTGTTGATGCAAAAAAGAAAATGAGCCAAAAAGACCTAGTAAGAATGCTTGATGCTAGAACACCTTCCCAGCTCTTGTACACATTCACCAAACCCCCACCCCAGCAAGACTAAAAGGAAAATCAAGGTTATAGACTACGTGTGTAAAGGGAGAGGATTGCTATAGACTTCTAAGGAATAACAGGTTTTGTTACATGTGTTAGTATGACTGAGGACGGGGTATGTGTCATGCAAAGTTGAAAGAGGGTGCTAAAACTGTATATGTCAATGGAAGTTTGCTCATGAAAGGTCATTACATTTCACTATCTGTCAGACCAGAAGAACCACCAAAGCAGATCAGTGAACAAAATGGGGAGGGGTCTTCCCGAAATGAAAATCTAAGCTTTTTAATTGGATCCATGATCTATGCAAATTGGGAGAATTGCTTACACTGATTTGTGAGGAGGGCAGTGGGGCTGTCAACCAGATGTTGGGAAAAGATTAAGACTAGACCAAGTACTTTCACTTTAACAAAGTTCACTCTTCCAAATCAGCAGCTGGGAGAGATCTGACTCTCCTTTCCCTGGTGGAGCTCACCACAAAAGGAAGTCTTGGTTGCAGGCACACGGTGAACCGGGCCCAGGGGGTGGCTTAGCTGAAGCCCAAATTACAGGCCCCAAAACAGTCCAATGGTTCAATGATAGACAAAGAACTTAAATTATCTGACATTTTTCTAGACAGATACTGAATTATTTCACAAAATCTGGAATAGTGGAGGCTCCATCTATCATGGTCCTCACCTAAGTTTAGAAAGTTGTCTGACAGATGTGATATTTTATGCTATTTTTGCCAACCATCCAACCTTGTTTGCATGGAGAGCTCAAGCAAGCCAATTTTTCACCATCACAATACAAAGACGTAAAAGAAAGAGAAATTCTCATACTTTCTTGTGAACACAGGGACTACTGATGCTGCATTTTTCTTGTGTTTGTCCTGTGAACTATGTATCTGAGTAATTTATTCCCAGTGTACCACCATCAATGAGTCTCGAGAGCAGAAAAACTGTTCAATATACTTCTAACATACTTCCAAACTTCTTTCTTAGTTTCAAAGATCCCTCAAGAAAAAGGGATATTTAAATCCTACTTTGAAACTTAACACTGGAAAGAACTTAATTTAACACTAGAAGGAATCCATGGTGCCCTAAACTAAAACTTGACTTAAACATTCAAGAACAAGGAGCTCCTTGGGGATGCATATAACATAGTGTATTTTTGGGCTCAGCTTAGTTTAGGTTCCCACTCTCTGGATGTTTGAACCGCTTAAACTTCCTGGTTTGATAGAACTGCACTGGCAGGAGAAGAGAAATGCAAGGGGGTAAATATGACAATAAGATAACTGATTTTTTACAAGACTCAGAAAAAGTTATTGTTGGGTATGTTTCAAATCTATGTCAACATGACAGAGGGTTCACTTTCTCTCCAGACTGATTCACATCCCTTTTGGAAGTAGCAATGGGAGATGGACAAGAACACCGTAAAAATTAGGCCATTAAAAGAGCATTCATTCACAAAAGGGCCCACTGATGTCAGGGAGCATCTTGCCATTGACATCAAGGCGGCATTGAATCGGAGATGAGATAGTCAGTTGTATGATAGACAACCTTGTATATCAAAGAGTGAGGCTATTTGCAAATAGAGGGAGACTGGGTCTGATAGACATGACTACTAGTAGTGCCAGAGCATTAGAATAATTTTTACTATTGAGGAAGTGCAGGTGGCCTTGTGATTCACACACCAGACAGGGAGTCAAGGGGCTGGGGTCCCAGCCTGCCACAATTGTTCCAGTGGGACACTGGGCAAGTTACTTGGGGCCCTGTCTTGCAAAGTGATGAGCACTCTGGCCAAGGGCCAGGAAAGCTCTGGGTTAAAGCCAATCGAACCACTCACATACTTAAAGTTAAGCATAAATACTATGCTGGATCAGGGCCAAGATGCTCTGAACCTTGAAGGACAGAGCCCTAGGTCCCTCTCTGTCTCAGTTGCCTTGATCTGTGAAATGGGAACCACCCTTTTTAGCTTCCTTATGGAGGTTTTGTGAAAGGGAATTCATTCATGTTTGTGAAACACGTTGAGGTCCTCAAGTGGAAGGCACTGCAAAGGTACACAACCTTTTACCTTAGGGTCGTATACGCTGAAGCCGATCACTGAAGCTGGAACATAGCAGCAGAACAGAGGGGAGGTGACCGGGTCTTTGGTGGAGGTGTGTGCGTGCACAGATAGCCCCGTGGCCACCCGAGGCACGGAGCTGCCCTGCTACACCTCTGCTGGAACATGGCCTGTAAGGAACAACAGCAGTGATATAATCCCTAGCCCTTAGGAAGTTTTCAGTGGGCTTTTGTTATGAAATGCAAATTAACAGTAAGAGTGCATGCTTATCTGAAATCTGAATATAAGCTTTAATATATTTAAAAACCCATACAGTAAGGTAATGCAATTCACTGATAACCCAAGCCGACAAACTAATTCAAAGTCCGCTAAAGCTGGCGGAAAGATTCAGTGGGGAAGTCAATACAAGGGAGCTGACACTAAGCACATAGGCAGATTGGTGGTTTATGGAGAAATAAAAAGATGATGAGGGTCTTTAGGTCAAGAACCCCGAAAGGGAACTTAACCTGAATATTCCACAAAAGAACGAGGCGGGGAAGAGTTTAAGAGTGGTGTTTTATGGCTGATAAAAAGAATTTGGATATATACATGGAAGCACATATGTGGAAGAGAATAATTTTATTGCTGTGAAAACGATTAGTAAGGCTTTTATTGATACCTCATGGTCCAACTGGGAGGGTAGAGGAATTTGCTGATCTAGCTTGTATTCATGGCTCTGATGCTGACCTGGCATGTGACACGGGACAAATTATTTCACCTCTCTGTGTCTTAGCTTCCTCATCCATAGCTTGGAGTTAATGTTACTCTTCTCCCTCAGTCGAACGGGGTCCGTGGATGGAAAGAGCTATGGCAGAATAATATTATTATAGTAGCGGTGATGACAGATAAGCAGCATCAGGACTTCATTGTGCTACATACTGGCCAAGCACAGAGCAACTTTTGCTCAGAGGAATTTACAGTCTAAGGCTTCAATCTTGCTCATGCTTATACATGTGTTTAAACAGAACCACAAACAGTTCCATAGATTTCATTGGAAATACTCAGCATTACACACATGCTTAAAGTTAAGGACATCTAGGTCTTTGCAGCATCTTAATATAAGCAATGGCATGCAAAAAATAGACGCAACAAGCACAGAGGGAACAAGGAGAAGAGGAAAAGCGATAACAGGTTGAGAAAGCCTAGCGAGGCACAGAGCCAGGCAGCTTTGTGGCCGTCCCTTTTTAAATGAATAATAAAATATAAATAAGCTAATAAATAACATAGATCTCGGAGGGCCACATGGGAAAGGGGCGCAGTCTTGATTACCTAATTAGGAGAGGAATATTACAGAAATGGAAAAAAGTACCACAAAGTCCCAGAATGACAGCCAGGCTGGAGGTTCGTAGTGATTCGAAAGCGGTTAGTGAAACTAGGTCTGCGTTCCTAGAAAAAAGAAAAGATTAAGAAGGGACCTCGCGGAGCTGCAGAGGACTCTGGAGGGAATTGAGAGGAGCCATGCTGCAGCGATTGGAGCTAATGTCAAATATAAGAACAAGGGACAGGACTCACGGAAAGGCCTCGCATGTACGAATGTAATCTCTTTCTTTCAGGTGGTGTGTTTTATCAGAGATCAAGCGTCGCTCCAGAAGCGACCAGTCCGGCCAGTTTTCAAAGAGAGCAAGAAGCATATGGAAAGGGAATAAAATATATTATGGTGAACAACTGTTAACTCTAGGAAAGGACAGGCCTAGCTGGGCTTCCTGGCCTCCTGCCATCCTAAGATTTTCTTATGTCCCTGTGTAATCTTCTGACTTCTGATTTAGATGTTTCCTAAAAATGTGGCCCAGTGGTTGGTACATACTAGGCATTAGCCCAAGAAAAGAGCAAAAAAAAAAAAAAAAGTACTGTATCTCATTAAAGAATTTTTAAACGGAGACTTTGAGGCGCCATTTGCTTCTAGTTACTCATCTTTGCAAATGTCTCTTGTCTTCCCAGGCTCTGTCCTGATGTGTTAGCATTAGCAGCCTGTGGATTTCTGAAACTCACTGAAACAGAAATTCAAAAAGGCCAACCTATGTCATTCTGGCAGAGACAGCAGCATAAAGCAAAAGAGATTTGAAGGGAAGGCGGGGGGAGAAGATCAAGTGAACTAAATGATACAGGATCTTTTCATGCATATAAACTGTACCAGGTGAAAAAAAAAAGAAGCCAAAATATTGATCAATGCAGCTTTTAGCACTGCTGTCCGGGCTCAACATGAAAACATATTTACAGTTTGATTAATGGTATTTACTTTCTTGAAAATTTTTAAAAAGAGAAAACCGAATTTATCTTTAATTATTTTCATTTCCATCGACCGAGATTCCAATATAAATATTGCTGTAGGCACCCAGGGCTGTGAACACCAGGAAGTGGGTTTTGTAAACACTTTCTCAAAGCACTCGAAAGTTTAAATATTAATTTGGCCATAATTGGTAGAGAAGCAATTAAAAATGGTACAAAGCTGACTTTCTCCCTCCTTCACTTTCTCCTCCCCTTTCATTTAACCACAGTATAGAAAGTAGATGTAAAACAATGGACCCAGAGCCGCACGGCATTCTAAGCCTAGCTTGCCTTAAAGCTACAATATGGATTTAATTTATATGCAAATGTAAGCAATAAAAAGGCAGACACTGTAGAAATTATAGTATTTTAGTAGATGCTGCTACACTGGCACAGAAGCCAGCACTCTGACTTCAAACAAGGAACTAATTATTATCGGTCACTGTGCTACCTTCTTTCTTTTAATCTCGCGCTCTCTCTCTCTTGAACAATGTGTAAATTACTTTCTTAAGGAAAAAAAAAAAAAAAAGAATCCCGAATATTGGGGACGAGTGAATGAAAACAGCCAGAAATATCTCCTGTGAGATTCAACATCAGGATAATTTCACAGTCTCGCTCTTTGACTGCTGTGTCCTGAAGCTGACCAGCACCATGCAAGGCTGATCAAAGGCTATCGGAAACATCAAGTAAGCCTAAATGGGACTAAAGTATGCTAATAGAGAAGCTAAATGTACTTTAATCCTGTTATAATACAAGGTAACTTAGAGGCAGTGAAGGGCCTTGTTGCTTTTCCCCACTGGTTCCAGGACCCCTGCAAACCTTGAATAGAAGTTGCTTCCTATTCTTTTTGCTGCTCGGGTATGGCTTTCTCAGATGCATACACAGGCCCCTCCTCCTGCGTTTACTAAGTGTCAACAGTCGGGTGAGCAAGACTTCTCAGCTCCTTAGATCAGCACCCTGTGACCTTCCACATTTAAGCACAGACCATTAAGCTAAGCTTTCCAGCTGTTGCCTGAATTATGAGGGATTTTTTCAGAGGAGGGCAGAGCTTAGTGGAACACTAGGCAACAGTTTTATATTATGTCCCCACTACCACCCAACTTGCTATGCAGAGAAATGTGCAGGAGGACTTGCCTTCTGCAGCGTTGCAAACGATGAGCAATATTCAGTCGCTGCTTTGAAGTGATTAAAATCCCTGCCTGTCCGGCCACAGTATCATGGTGCTCACTCCGGGAACCATAATCTAATTTTCGGAAGAAGAAACAAAGCCAGCGTTGGCTAATTGGCTTGCCCTCGATGCAGACAGAATGGGGGTGTCCGGGAACATTTTTGTGCTCCTTTTTAATTTTTCCTACTTCTTTTAAGCATTTAATTCTGTGCTTCCCAAGCACCAGGTTAAAACTAGCAGAAGTTCGGCTCAGAAACTGTTGTGTGCCCCCCAAACTACTGTGTGCAAGCCCCAGATTATAAAGAAGACTGATGTAATTTTAAAGCCGGCCAACTGCCCCAGTGACTATATCAGAAGATTAAAAACAAAGGTTTCATTGAAGCATTACCTCCCACTGTGCAGCTGAAAGTCTTATGGCTGAGGCAAATGGCCCTAAATATCTTTCTGTTAAGTACAAATTACATACTGGATATATTAAGTTGTAATGGTGTATTTCCAAGAGTCACTTTGCTTGTGTGAGAACTTCAGCAAAGACTCAAAAAAAATGCTGACGGTATTGCATATGGAAACAAAAAGGAATTTAGTCTTTCACAAAAAATGTTTTGTTCATATGAAATGCTTTTCTTTTTTTTCTCCTGCCCTCTCCCCCAGCTAAGCCTTGAGTTTCAAATGGCATAACCAGTATATACCGTAGGTATTTCTGAAATCTACTGCAGAGAAATAGTATCCCGGCCCAGTGTAGACTATTCTCTACGCTTCCATCCCCAAACTTTACCCCTCTGCATTAGCTCTGTTAGATGTCCTTTAGATCAGCTGAAATTTAACTGAATAAAGATGCTCCGGAAAATGTCTTTTTAATGTGGAATGATCTTTCATTTACATAAGTTACATCCCTTAACTCAGCACGTGTGTTATAAAGCTTCAAGTAATAGAAACATTCATATAAAACTTAATGATTAGCATCCATTCTGCTCCCAAATGAGGAATAAAATGCTAAGTTAACATAGGCTGTGAAAGGCAGTCTATGAATGTTCATCAACTTGTATTACTTTGTTGGATGGATGTAAATACTCTATTGTCTAAGCGAGAGAAAAAGAGATTGCAATGCCACGCTGTTCTGAAAGTGCTCACTGATGATAATGCCATGTTTATTCCATGAGCTGTCTTGTTTTCCAATGAGCTCTACCTGAGGAGCTCATTATACCCTCCCCTGCAAAAAGCAATAAAGGGATCGTGTGGATCACAAAAATATAGAGCTCTCTCCAGCCCATTTATCATACAGAATAAGCTCAGAAAATCTTTAGCCGAGCAGGAGTTTCAAAAGAAATTTGTTACAGCCATAAAATAACACACGAGTAACACGAAGGGTGAGTATAAAATCTATAGGAAGAAAGTTTGAAACCACAATACACGCCGAGCTAAATTTTACTTTGTTTTACTCCTCGATCCTTTTCTTCGGAGTAAGCAAAGCAGGGTCTGACCCGCTACATTTAGCAGAACAGTTAATAGTAGAAAACTGAACTTAGCAGCGCCATACTTAACCTGCTTTGAAATATTTACATTTTCCTGGTAAGTAGTATACCTCTTTTTGGGACAACCCCCGCATTTTTAGTTATCTGACTCTTCCTGGATCCATTGTAACGGTCTGTCTATCCCTCTCTTGGACAATTCACTGAATTGAAGTCCAGTCATAATTATGAGAGGGTTTTGAACCCAAAACATTTGAAGTACTTCTTTACTCCAAATTTAATTCTCTGGGTGGTTTTTAATCACTCTCCCTGTTCCTCGCTACTTTTGAAGCCCGACTAAAAGCTTTTGTTCTCACAGGTACCTGTGAACTCTTTTGATTATACAATACTTTTCCAAGAAAAGTTAAAAAAAAAAAATTCTTTGGTTTAAATAAAATATTCATTTCGAAAGAAAGGATTTGAGTTTATGGGGGATGGGTTTAGCTGTGGTGCTTCCCAGAGTATCACTGGCTGTGGAAGGGACAAACATAAGCAAGTTTTCCCCAAAATCAGTTTAAATCTGCGATCTAGCTTTTTCCCCAAACCTTTATAATTAACAAGGTAATTATCACTCCCACTCTACAGGCACTATCCTGTTTCCACTGAAGTCAATTAAAATTTTAGCTCTGACTTCAATACTGTGACGTAAAGCATCACATTCTGTCTCTCCCATAAGCATGCACTATATGAGGAATACAAAAGGATCCATAAAAATAATCCCAATGTGATATATACATGGATAGCGATAATAAGCTGCCATAGAGGATTTGCTTTGCTCATCCATGCTTCTTATAATTCCTTATATTCATTAATATTTTTCAGCAATCTCTCATTATTACTTCATCAAACATTTATAGTTTCTTCAAGATAGATAATTAAATTTTAATACAGTTATTTCTTAGAATTATAATCTGAGAGTTACTATCTCGCTCACATTTCGAGAATTAAGTGCAGTGCTGGCAATTGTAAAACCCACAGGAAAGCAAGGTGCAGCCTTGTATCAGTCCAAGTAGTTATAAGTCCTTATTGAGTTACAGTAATTGCTAAAGCATGTAACAGGGCTACTAAAATAACTCACATTCACTAATAACTACAAAACTGTGTGTACACTGACAGCATAGAGGCAGATGCATGGTATATGAAACCTGATCTATTCTTATTATTATGTGTAGAGCATGAATAGTGTGCAAGGCATTCTCTTTAGCTCATGGATACTGAAGAGAATATTTCCAGCCTGAAAAATCAGTTAAATAAAATAAAAAGGGGAAAAATGTAAGATAAAGCTGTGCAACCCCCCTCTGTTGCACAAGACTTAGAAACATCCCATTGTATCCATCTGGTTTTTGCATTTGAAATTCTTCCTCCAAATTACAACTCGTTGTGTAGTTCTGTGCCTTCAGCGCAGCTCTTTGGCTTTACACCATTGGGGCACTGGCATCGTATCTTGGTTTTACGTGGTTTAAACCAACACGGATTAAATGTGGCAGAAGAAAAGGTACTTCACACTGTAAGATCTTGTTCTTCATTTGCTTTGCTCAACAGCTGTCAGTTTAAACAACAACAACACACACACACAAAAGAAAACTACCCAATAATCGTCTGCTCTATTGTGCTATGAACTTGCCATTAAGTTGTGAAGTTTGGATTGGAGACTTGTTTGAGGAATAAGACACCGTAGGTTATTTTTCGGAGTCACTGTTGTGCCTGGGACTAAAGCGAGGGAGGAGTAAAGTTATTTGGCCTTGCTGTAATTAATTAGGAGAACGGGGGAGGCAGGTTCTATTTAGGCACGCTCTCTCGGCTAGCTCTAGCTGTGGTTGGGCACTTGGATATAGTGAAAAGAAATACAAGAGAAGATAGATAGGACAACCAGAGAAGCACTGTCATCCACTGTCATCCAGTGGCTGTAGCATGGGATTGGCAGGCAGGGTCTCTGACTTACAGCATGGTCTTGGAGAAGTTTTTTCTGTCTACCTGAAATACTGAAAAAAACAAGAGTTATTGCCTCTTTGGAATCTAAGGCTATAAAAGGCACTATGTGAATGCATATTTATGTATCATTTAAAGATAGGCTAGATAAAAATTTTACTCTATTTCTGGTATCTACAAGGACCAGTCAACACAAGGACCACATTTACCGCACAGACTGGCCTCATATTGCCTGCCTGTTCGTGTGCACTGGATAGTTATTTGTTTTCAGCACCGTCTAAAAAATACGGTGAACGGGTTTTTTTGTTTTGTTTTTTTTTGTGGGGAGGAAGGGCTCAAAAATACACTTCTCCAAAAACATACTGTTTTAATGCTTTCTTCAGCTAATTTGGTACGAAAGGTAGTACTTAACCAAACCGGCATATTCACTTTACTCCTTTTTTTGGGACAGCAGCATGATCTAAATATTGATTTGTGGAAAATATAATTTCAACAGGAGCATGTGCCTCCTTAGCAACCTCACAAGAAATTGTGTGGAGGATGGCTTTGGAGCTGCCTCTGCCTCAGCCATGTGGTCAGCCTGCTGATGACATGTCTGGGTTGCTTTTCCTGCTCAACTCTGTTTTGTTTTGAATCCCTTTTGAGCTCCCTGAATATACAGCCTTGTAGCTGTCTTGGGACAATTTCCTTTGTAGGTACTGCCTAGGACTATAGTTTTATCAGGGCTATGGAGTCCAGTCTGACAATGAAACCAGTGACACTTTCTAGGACACTTTTCTCGAGCTACCGGAGTGAAAATTGCTAGAATCCTTTTTCGAAAGGAAGACCTTTAGGGAAGCTCCTACCTTTTTAATTATGAACGAGTGTCACCTGTTCCTTTTCAAAATTGCAACCATTTTCAGTTCAGCGTTTTAGGACACTGTGCGGTAGTTCTTGGGTTATCTTTGCAGAATTTCTCATCCTAGCATGCGTACTTGGGGTAAAATGTGACAGCACAACAAGCTCCGGGCCATTGTTCTCACTTCAAGCAATATTGTAGGATTTTGTTTTTAGCCCTATTTACTTGAACGCGGTAACGTGTGACAGCCTTGATGTTGCACCAAAGGATGATGTTGCAGCCTGTCTGGATGGGCACGGACAGAAGGAACGGGGATACAAGCTAGTTTGTCCCCTGCTATATAGGACCCGTTCTGAATGACCTCCAGCACAGGTTGGGCACCAGGCTGTAGGGGACATATTGGTGCTTTTTCCACCGTTCCTAAAAAGCCAAGTGCACTCCTGTTGGTTGCTCGCACCGGCTGCCCAATGCAATGCAGGTGCTAGTTTTGGATGGGTGAGGTGGGGCAGGGGCAGACAGGGATGGCTCACCTCTCAACTTGCAGAACAAGAAGCACGGTGCTTGGTAAATAGCAACAACCCCTGCTTTGAACTCTCTTCCGCATTCGGACGAGACTCAGGGCTGCAGCATTCAGTGAGTGGGGACAGGCAGGGAAGGCTATTATACTCCTTCCCCGCTCCCACCCCCCCAAAATATAGCATTTTTGGGCACCACCAGATGGTGCTGTTCTATACAGCCTTCCCCATGCTATTGAAACGCTTGTACTAGCAGGTAAATCTTGGAGAAATCCTGAATCATTAGTTGTGGCAAATCTCTTTTTGGAAGTGGCTGCAAGTGACAGGAAAACCGTTCACTGCCTGACTCTCTCCGTCTAAAATCTTCAAAGGGTTTGTTTGATAATCACCTGAAGAGCTGCTGGCTAAGGACTTTGCATTTACAGAGCTGGGGGAAATGACTAGGAAGCAGCTATTTGGGCAAATTCAGTAAAACCGCACGAATAGCTGATAAGTCAGGAAGCTCATCTTCATTTGAATAAGGCCCCCAACTTATTAAAACGCTCACGGTGAAAAAAGTCCAGCTCAAATCAGCACTGAAAGAGGAGGTGGCAGGGGGAGCAGCCAAAAATCCCTGTGTTTTTAAGCCATCATAACAATACATAAATATTTCATGCCCACAAGCCGATGGTAAAGCGTAAATAAAGTGGAGCTCCTTGGGGAGGGTGTACAAGCCACGGGAATGGCAGATGTGAAAAAAAATATCTTCAGTGAAAACTGAGAAAATCTGAAATAATACATCAAGCAGGTGAGTAGCTACTGCAGAGCACAGGTGATGTTTTAATGCAAACCATTAGCTGCCTGCTAAAGGAGTAGGACAACAACAGATTCAGGCACAGCTCCCAACCTTGAGGGTTCATAGATGTGACCACTATAGAGAGCTATTACCAAGCTAATTCCCAGTTGGGTACTGGTGCACAAGTCAATGTGACATCCTCCAAGAGTACCTCATTGATTAAACATCTCAAATGATAACACAGCAACATGTTTTTTTCTTTACTATAGAAGGGAGACACTTGTCAATGTGCAAGGTGCTTTCATCTGTACAATGAGCATACAGAAATGTTGCATTGCAAAAAAAAAAAAAAAAGGAAGAAAAAAAAAGAAAAGAAATGCCACCAAGTGCTCATTATAAGACTATTTCTATATATTCAGTTTGTCAAACTGATATCCTTAGTCCGATGAATGCCAGTTTCAGGGTCACTAGCATGTGCTGAACCAGATAGCCTTCATATGTCATGGGCTAGGTCAGTTCATTGAGAAATATTAATATGGGTATCACTATAGACCTACTAAATGCTCCATGAAAAAAAATCCAAGATGTAATGTAGGATTGATAGGCTATTGAGGGTTTGAGTCTAGAAAGGTGATAATGGAGAAACCATTTAAGTGAGCTGAGACCATGCCTGTATCCGCAAGACCACAGAAGGCAACCAGAGATGACCACTGTAGATACCTACATGTGATGAACAGGGTTTGAATTATGGGGGAACCTAGGGGAGCTGACCCCTCTCCCCATAAGAGATGAGTGTCCCCCTGTAAGATTTGAAAATCATAACTTGGAGGGTCTCTGGTTTTAGGGCATTGTGATGGGCAGCCCCCCCCAAGAGTCAAAGTGAAATTTGAACCCTGGTGATGATGCAAAGAGTGAATTAGATGATGCTTAGATGTTTTTAGTCTTGGGTTCCACATCTGGTTAGTGTAATATAAAATAAATCAAAGGGAGATCAGTGTTGGCCAACTATTAACTTTGTCATCCACTAATTTTTAGTTATTCCTTTAGCCTAAGAAGGGTTTCAGAAGAAAGTGGATGACACTTATTCTATATTATGATTTGTGAGGTTTCAACCCCAGTGGGATGGAAGGCCATGACACTAATCTACCAGGCAAGCCTCAGAAGTGGGGTAAAAAGGGCTTGGGTAAAAACTGAACAAATGCAGTTGAACATAGGTTGGTCAGGCGCTCTCAGCTGAGGATATCAAACTCCCATTTGCAAAAGTAACAGCCACAGAAGAATCATGATGAGCTAGTCGATAGATTGGGAATGGTCATAACTAGGGACCTACCCAAATCATGACTACATGGATTTTGTGGAAATCGTGAATTGAGGCAATCTCTGGGAAATCTGCATTAAAAAAAATTACTAAAAATAAAATGCTGATTCTCCCCATCCCCTGCCCTCCCTGGGAGCCAGTAGTCCTCCCAGCCATGTAGCCTGCTATGGGGAAGGGAGAAGGGAGGGGGCTGCTGGCACACAGGTGAGCAGGCAAGATGTCCCCACCCATCTCCATCAATCAGTGGTGAGGGGTGGGACAACAAAACAGACAGCCCTCTCAACCAATCAGTGGTGAGGGGTGGGGCCATATGACATACAGCCCTCTCAACCAATTAGCTGTGGGGGGAGGGGCCACTGGGACCTCCTCCAACAATTAGAGGTATGGGAGGCCCCAGCCACAATGAGTCCTCAAAAATGGTGGCTAGCTCTATGATCTGCTTGTGAAATTGGCTGGCCACCTACTTGAGTTGGGTAGATGCCAACTCGTAAGTCTTAGCACCGCTAAGGCATCCCATAAAAAAACCTCGGAATAAATGGAAATAGCTCAATCAGAGTTTGCCTTTACCAAAACAAAGCAGCTCATTAGCACTGCAGGCAGATTGGCCAAGCCCTTTCTAGGATACAGTGAGGCAACGATTCAAGTGGGCATGTCCAAGAATTTGGGGCTGTGTTATGGCTGGAAGGGATCCCATTGGTTTAGGTGTACAGCCCTTTCAACCAAAATACAAACTATCTGCAGACTGAAAAGAGAGATTTGTGCACATGCTTAGGGCTATGAGTATGTTTATGAAAGAAAACTTATAGTGGTGTCAGCCCATAAGCCTCGAATGCAATCATTAGAAAAAAATAGTCTGTTGCTTCACCACCAAGGTTACAAAGAACGATGTACCTGCAGAAATATGATATGGTGGTTAAATGCAAACCAGAGAATCCTATACTAGTTTCTGGTACCTTAAGCAGATCATTTCTGGCAGGCCATGACAATATGGAGGAGTCATCTGAAACACAAATTCTTTTAGTCATGTCCAGTTAGACTTTGTCAGACAAGATATTGTCAGAGCCAAGGGTTGTGAATAAGCAAGATCTCTAGTTATGATATATTGCTGGGAACTATCACTGCTTGTTGACCAAGAGAGAAACAATTGTCTACCATAACTGACAGTTTGGGAAATCCCAGAGGAAGCTGTTATCGATAATCTGATTTATAAAGGCAAAAGATTTATGTGACCACAATCACATACATTGAAAACAACATACAGTCATTGAGGACACATGGGAATTAAGTCATACAATTCAGGGCCAGAAACTTATGGTTTTGGTCTCTTGTGAACGTACAAAAATGAAGAACTTCTTTAATGTTTAATTAGCCTAGATCATCCCATCTCAAATTCTACAGATCCCATGCCCCATCATTACCTACTGTCTGGTCCACAAGATATGATGGGAGGAGCTCTTGCAACATTGATTCAGTGAAACCGAAGCAATGTGCTTGCAGCAGTTCTTTAAATCGGAGAGATTCAAAAGCACAACAAACTTCCAGTAGGTTATAAGCATAATAAGATCGTTTGTGCCCCACAGGTTAAGAGAGTACAGCCAACTCGGACCCTTAGCACATAGCCAGGATTTTTATTATCTAATTCTTTACCGTCACTGTCTACATTCAAATATACAAACTGAAGAAACAGACTGGACAGTCCATGAAATGCAGACTGGTAAAAACCAAAGGGGTGGAGACCATACCACCAGATAATTTTATTCCCCCGGAGGATTTCACAATGCTTCTGGCCACAGTTTGAATTTTGTTGTCAGAATCTAGAGAGCCACCAAAACCCAGCAGATTTAAAGTCCTTAATGTTACCCAAAATGGTCACGTTGCAAAACCATCTGATAGACTGAGTTTATAAACATTAGTTATGGACTTTATCTTTGGTTTGAACTTAGATAATAGTTTCTGACATGTTTGTTTATAGCAAACTACACTTAGGTACATATTTAGTATGGAATAATAGATACTAACTTCTTAATTTTTCCTTTTCTTATGCAGACCTGCCAGGCTAGCCATTTTTATAAAATGCTCCCAGTTGTACCTGAGTTAGCAACCCAGGGAACTCTAACACCAGCAACTGTTTTTATTTCTGTGAGTGCATCTACACATTCATTAATGCACCATAGTTACTGTGCATTAAGTTTAGTACCTGGATAACCAAGTACTAAATCAATGTGCAGTAACTGGTGCTAGTAGCACCAGCACAAGGGTTTTTACAGACGCTAACTGTGCAGTACCTTAAGACTACTGCACAGTAGCATATTAGCACAGGTTTTGCCCTGCACACTACTGCACAGTGTTATTAGGTGTAGATGCGACTTGTGTTAATTAGACTTGTTCAAACTATGCTTAATTGATAACATGATGAAAACTGTTACCAGATATAGGGCGCATCTACACGAGCCGCTTTACTTGCGATTAGAGCTAATTACTACACAGTAAGCGTCGCTGTCTACATGTGCAGATGCTTACTGCATAGTAATTTGCTTTAATTCTAAGTAAATTTGCTACCTGTAAATAACAGTAGCAAATTGGGAGTAATTACTGCACAGTATGGCATGGCGGCTGACCAGGAGCAAATGTGCAGCTCAGTCAGCTAGGCAGCAGGAGGTAGGAGATTGCTCCCTGCCCCTGGGAGATGCCTGATGCTGGGGTGGGCTTTGCCACTGGAGCCTTGGCAGGGACAATCTCCCCCTGCCCCTACAGCAGGGAGCTCCCAGCTCCTGATCTGTGATCGTGAAGCTGAGGCTGGGAGATCAGAATCTCTCAGCTTTGGCTCTGAGGTTGCACAAGGGAGGTTGGGAAATAAGAATCTCCCAGACTCGGCTCCACAGTTGGGACCGCAGAGCAGGGGCTGGGAGCTCCCTGCTGCTGGGGTAGGAGGACATTGTCCTTGCCTGGGCTTTGGTAGCAGAGTCTGCCCTGGAGCAAATCCCAGCCCCTGCCTGGAGACAGCTGTCTCCTGGCTCCACGGTCCCCATCAGCCCCTGGGCTAGCATCCAGGGCAGGGGTGGGACAAATATGGCTCAGGGGCCAGATCTGGCCCATGAGGCCATTCTATCTGGCCCAGAGTTAGAAAATTAATGTTGATCTGTCCTTAGTTCCTGTCAAAAATGAGAGAAACCATGGGCAGTAGGACCCAGGGGAATCCCGGTGGGCTCCTGCAACAGCAGGCCCCGCCCCACCCTGCCCTGCCCTGTCCCGCCCCGCCCCGCCCCGCCCCGCCAGCTGGAAGACCCAGCAGGGGCTTCTGGCCTGGGACCATGTGAGTGCACCACACTGGAAACTCAGGTAAGGGGAGGGGGGGAGGGCAGGGAAGGAGCCTGGGGAAAAGTGGCCCCTCGCCCACCTCACGGCCAGCGCTCCCTGCTGCAGCTGCTTGCAGCCTGTGCAGGGCTGTCCTGAGCAGGCACAGGCAGCCCCACGTGGGCTGCAAGCACTGCAGTGCGGGGTGCTGGCCACGGGGTGGGCGAGGGGTGACTTTTCCCAAGCTCAGCACCAGCTTGTAACCTGCCCTCCCACCCTGGGCCCCACGCCACTCTGGGCTTGCCCGTCAGGGCTGGACCATGGCAGGAGCAGCTGCTTGGTGTGAAGGAAAGCACCCTCCCGCTTGCCACGTCGGGCAGTGTTTGCTGCTGGAGCCCTGCCGGAGCTCGCGCACTGGGCAGCACAGAGGCAGCGGTGGCAAACTCTGCCTGGTGTGGCAAGCAGGGGGGGCTGCAACTGCTGCTGCTGTGGTGCAGCTCCGATGGGCGATCCCAAAGCCAGTGCAGGACCCAGGCTGGCAGCGGGGGCAGGTTACAAGCTGGTGCTGAGCATGGGAAAAGTGGTCCTTGCCTTCCCCGTGGCTGGCGCCCCACACTGCAGCATCTCACAACCCACATGGGGCTGCCTGTGCCTGCTCAGGAAAGCCCCAAATGGGCTGTGAGCAGCTGCAGCAGGGAGTGCCAGCCATGGGGTGAGGCAGGGGCCGCTTTTCTCTACACTCAGCACCAGCTTGTTACCTGCCAGCGAGCAGGGGATCGGGGCTGTGCACTGCTCCCCACCTGTACCCTGGGGCTGGGGGGCACTGGGAGTGAGTGGCTGCACAGGGCCCACACCGGTGTCCCAGAGCAGGGTGGCAGGGGTACAGGGTCCCAGCCGGCAGGGACTCTATGGAGCTGGGCCAGCTCCCCCCTCTCCTTGCTGGTGCAGCCCAGCCCAGCTCCACAGACCCCTGCCAGCCTACGCCCCGCTCTGGGCCCCACTGATGCTAGTCCTGAGACATTGGTCCCAAGACATTGGGACATTGGTCCCAAGATGGTGACCAGGGGGCGGGGCACCTGTCAAGGGGTGGGGCTACCCATGCAGCCCTCGACAGCCTGCCAAAGCTGGGTAAGTGGCCCTCTGCCCGAAGTAATTGCCTGCCCCTGATCCAGGGGGATTGCTGCAGAGGGCCAATGCAGGGTGCATGGGAGCAGAAGCAGACTGCTGCCATGAGCAGCAAATCCGTTCCTGCTTCCTTGCACATATAGATGCCTGCCAAGGGTAGGTTTACTCTAGAATAAATTACTCTAAAGTAAACCCACCCTGGAGCCTTTGCATGTGTAGTTGTATCCATATTGACATATCTACTTGCTGTCAAAAATATTGCTGAAGTGCTATGATTAAGCCAGTGGAGATGCAAGGTAAGCAGATAGCGTTCTTACAGATAGTCCTATGACTTCTGTCTAACTGAATGCATAGGAATTTAGATCTTAGGAGAAATGCTTTTTAATTAGTTGCTGGTTAGTTTTTTCCCCTTTAAGCTATTGTACTCTACAAATGCATCTACATGGGCAATTAGCACAGAGCAATAAACTCCGGTGCATATCTCACCAGAGTTTATGGCTCCTGAGCACCTTGTTTGTATGTGCACCCAGGACTGAAGCATATTGAGCCAGGTCAGAGCAGCCTGGGTTGGCAGGGCATCTGCGGAAGTCAGCTTGCCAGCCCGGGGCTGCTCCAACTTGGTTCAACGTGCTGCAGAGGGGCTGGTTGGGGCACGAGGGTATTCCCGTGTGGGATTAGCTGGCAGGCAGCCCCTACACTGAAGCACCCTCGTGCCCCAGCCAGCCCCATCAGTGGTTACACGTGTGTTGTTGCACACTAAAGAACCCTGCCACAGGATAGTACTTGTGTTTACAAGTACTAACCTGCAACAGAGTTAATTAGTTTCCCGTGGCCTAATAGGGGCTCACATGTAGCCACTGAGACTTTACTGTGGAGCTAATTAGGCAGCTCTGCAGTAAATGTCTTGTGTAGATATGCCCTGTGTGTACAATTCATACCAGTGCTCTAAAATAATGTCCTAAGCTTACAAGCTGCCCACACAAACAGAAACAATACAGGGTGTCAGAAACATCACATCCATCTTTTATCAGTACAACACAGGGTAAGATTTATCACTATCACTAATAAGCATACATAAGGGAAAAAGCTGGGAAGTAATGTGAAGAAATAGGAAAAAAATTCGAACAAATGAAAAATTAAATAACTTTACAGCTAGCTTGAGATTAAATGCCTTTAATATTCGTACCATATAGCTTTGCTAAAGCTGGAACTGTTCTAAATGTCTTGGGCTTTTACTGATCATCAATATTTCCCCCTAACATAGCACTTTCCTTCCATCATTAAAAAAACACTCTAAGACTTGAATTTATAATTTTTTTTTACCGAGCCCACCAAAGGGCATCCAAAGAGCTCTTTTTTTTGCAATCATGTCTGACTGTTGTTTGAATCAGGGTATATGGAAAACTTGTGAGAACTCCCCTCAAACATCTTAAGCATTTTAAAATACTCTTTGTGTCTACTAAAAATAATTAAAAACCATCTAATTCTCTGAATGTATGTCAGTTGTTTTGTTTTGCATTAAGATTTTTACCAATCAATCAGACTGGTAAGTGAAAATGTGCTGCTTTGCATGCATGAACATAGACATGATTTTTAGCAAATCTGAGAGCACTCTTGCCAGTAGCCCCGTTAAATTGTTTTTATTAGTCTGGTTGACTGGAATGTTTGAGTATTTACAATAGACTCAAGCATATTAGGCTGCAAGTCTTTCTAATATACCACCAAATTAGACATGGCTAAACAGTTGCATAGCAATCTCCAGCGACTTCCTGCAAAATAGCATTTTAAAACTTAGATCTTTAAAAAAAAATTTTAATTTAGAAAGTCAGTGAGACTTCTCCCTCTCTCACAGCCTCTCAGGCTTCTGTTAGACCAGTGGTTTTCAGCCTTTTTAGACTCAAGGCACCCCTTGATAGGCTCAAGGAACCCCCGTTAGGTTTTTCACTCTTTTCTGAACTACAGAAAAATAATAGAGCGATGCTTTTGTTGCAAAGAATTCAGAAAGACCGTGGCAGGTCCGAATATTTTTAATGCTATGGATTCCTATTTGAAATCCCTTGGTTTGTTTTATGAATCATGCTTATACCCCTAACAGTGCTAACATTGCATGGCACCCTGGAAAGGCTCTCAAGGCACCCTGGTTGAGAATCACTGCATTAGATTTTCAGGCAAACAGCCTGCATCTATCTACATGAGACACTACTGCACAGTCATTACTGTGTATTTATTAGGTACTTGTATAAATGAGTGCTAAATAAATGCTCAGGAATCTGAGTTACTGTGCAGTAGCACTGGCAAATGCCTTTTTTGTGATGCTCCTGCGCAGTAGCATTGTATCATGGTTTTTTGCCATGCAATGCTACTAGACAGTAGTATTGGGCTGCTGCGCAGTCAGCATCTCAGGTTGACGTGGCCACAGAGATATAGAGGGCAAGCCTGAAGTCATATGCACCCATTCACTCATTTGAAAAGTAAGTGTGGAGGAAAAATATGGAGTTCCTCCAATCCTGTTACAGTTTTGTGGCTCATTCTGGACTCCCTTTTGCCCTAGTTGATGGCACCCAATTTATGAGCAACAGGAAGCAATGGAAACATAGAAACAAACATACTAAGTTGCTTTCATCAGAAAAAAAATTGACTGGAAAACACGGAAGGCTAAAGGCAGGGTAGAGATGCAGTTTATAGACTAACTAAATGAGATGCATAAGCTTTCATGAGCCCAAGCTCACTTCATCAGATGCTGTCTGAAGGAAAGCTAGTGATGTACAGCAGTGGTTTTATAAGAAGGGGATAGGGGAACAACCAGGTGAAGTGGCACAGAGACAAACCACAACAGGGATGGGAGAGGATTAGATCTTAATAATCTTCCAGGTTGGTTTTCAGGGTTTATCTACACAAGAATGAGAGATGATAGTTCAGAAGACAGCAAGGCACTCATTTAAGGTGTTTTGGCTATTTGCTGAGTGGCTGCTATTATTCCAGAATAAAAGTGTCTTTTTTTTTCTCATTTAGCTTAATTTGCTTTTAAAGTGGAGTCAGTTAAATTGGGAAATAGCCAGTATTCTGGAAAAAGGCTATGTGCACACGGTGTTAATCTGGAATAACCGTTCCTAAATAACTCCATGTAATTAGCTTCCAGGTGAAATTCATGGCATGGATTCTGGCCCACAAAGCCTTGTGTAGTTTGGGACCTGGCAACCCCTCCCCACTATTTTTCCATGCTAGCAGTCCATGAGGTGCTTTATCTAGAGCCTCTGTGGTTGCTGTGGCAGAGGGTTTCATTCAGGGGTCTTCTACAATATCTGGAATTCACTTCCATCTTGGTGTGATAGTCAAGTGGCAATGGAGATTTGTTGTTGGATGCAGAATACTCACCTGCCATTTTTGGCTTTCACTTATATCATTAGGTGAGAAACTCACGGGGCGTTGGTTGGTATTTTGATGGGAGGCTGTTATTTTAGTCTGGGTTCCTTTTGTTGCAAACGGATTCCTCTGCTTGGTGTTTGTAGAGTTAAAAAGATTTGTAAAAGCCCCTAGAGCCCTTGGGGAAAGCACTTGAAAAGAACAAAATCTATAATTAAAAAGTTAAAAGAGAAATCCAGGAGTGGAGTTAAACTAAATGGGCCACCAAAGTTTCACTTCCCGCCCCCGAATTTCATCCTTAACTGGGAGAGTCTTCTCAAGCAAGCCCCTCCCTAGGCAGACGCTCAGACTCAGCCTTCCCAGGCCAATCCCATCCCTCAGCCCTGGAGATAATCTTCCCAGCCCTCCAGGATGGACTCTTGTCTCCCTCCCACTACGGCATCCTTGATCTTCCTGCCAAGTGAAGCAACCCAGCCCAGCAGCTGCTGGCATCATGCAGCTGTGCAATGCACTACTACCTGCTGTTCTGCCTCTGACTCACTCTGGGGCCTGGGCCCCTCCGACTGTGGGGTGTAGATCCAGAGGATCTTGTCCTAATCCAGCCTGAATGATTTCCCTTTGTTTTTCCCCTCTGTTTTTTAGTGAAAGCCAAAGCATTGCACTTCTGTCGCTTACATCACTGCACACATGCTATTCATATACATTGTTGTGAGCCAGAGTTGGGTAAATATGATATAGATTGATTTAGATACGCTTAGTTATCAGGCTTGATACAAGAGTGACTGGATGAAGTTTATGGCTTGCGTTATGCAGGGGGCCAGACCACATGAACTAACGGTTCCCTTTGGCTTCAAAATCTACAACTACAGCAAAAATATTTACAATCATCTTTGATCATTTTATGGTTTCCTTGCAGTTGTGCTGGCATCCTTGGCATTTGTTTTTCTAAAGTATCAGGGCAATCACGTTTGAATGACATGAATGTTTGTAGCAAGTGAATTTCAGAATCCTGTGCGGCAAAGATTGTGGGACTTGGATTTTCCATTGACATACGATGCAAATATTGGCTTCAGGCATGCTGGCATGCCCATCCAGTCAGAGACCAGAAATACTACCAGGTGACTGATCTGATCCATCTAGTACATGGGGCCAGTTTTTAATTCACAGCAAATAATTTCATAATTGGCTCACGGAGGGAAAGAAATTAGAAAAAAAAGTCACAGCAGGATAAATCTTAACAGTGAATACATTTGAGGAACCAGCAAGCTCATCCCAGAACAGCTATGAGCAGCAAGATGAGTTAAATTAGATGATTTATTCATTCAGAGGGATTCGCTCTGTTCTGTTCTGTCACGGGCAATAGGACCTAATATAAAGTGGTATGGGAAGGGTGGGATCAAAGTACACCCTGTTTGAATGAGTGTGGGTCATCTGTCCCAGTCACCTTGATTTTTAGGCACATGGTACTTCTCAGCACAGCGCCCATTTTCAGTTAATGGAGTTTGTTATTAAGGGAAAAACCAGGAACCAATTTCAACAACTCTGTCTCAAAATAATTTGCCTTTTCTAGTGGATCAACTCTAAAACAAACACCAACATTTTGCTCCTGCCCTTTTGTTTGTCATTATCTCATGATGGTTCAATGGGATACCTGAAATGATTTTGTTATCTAAGGTTAGTGCCCACACCATAGATGGCATTAAACAAACTGATTTGCAACCTCAGAGGCTGAGTAGCAAATGGGCCTATGCAGTCACTTTTTGATCAAGATGAGACACGTACTTCTCAAATCATGGTTCAAATCAGTGGTAGGGATCTGTGATGGAAAATGCCAGGCCGCTTGCTTGCCCTATAAATGCACAGTGAACAAACAGGAGGCTGTCAATCATGCACAGGATGAACCCTTTTCGAGAAATGCTTATAAACTTTTTAACACTCTCAGATCTTTAATAGTCAAGAGATGAGTAATATAAAGGCATCAGGAGCACGCTTTGCTTGGATGCCTTGTTGTCATATTTGCTTGTCCTTAGTGTCCTCAGATTCTTAATCTACAGAGCAGGACACTTATAAAGTTACCCTCCAAAATTTTGCAAGTTAAAAACCTTTCAAAAGTCCATGTGCTTGGACCCATTTCTGGGATCGTTCGCTCCTAATAAACAAGGTGCTACCCTCTGATGAAGTCTCTCAGCTCCCCTCTCTGTTTCTTGCATGCAAAACAATGAATCTTTTATCTATTAATGGTCACCAAGCATTTATAAACTGCTGCTAAAGGTTTAGGAATCGCTGGTATAGTTTTGCCCATCACACAAATGTATTCAAGTTGAAGAGCTGGAAATGTGTGCCCCCGCCACTAAACTACACTGAAAATAAGCACAACACTGTTATGACTTATATCTCAGGTAACAATTGATGGGATCAACTGCAAAATTCAGCTCCAGATCTGGGTATTGAACTCCTGAAAGATGGAGTGCTTGGAACTGGGGTTTTCTTGCTGGGGTTCATCTTTAATTTACAACAACGGCCCAAAAAATTACAGAACAAGGCTCTCTGCTGGACCCCCTGATTCATAGGAGAGTTAATCAGATAATGGAGCTGTTTGCCTCTGGGTTGCTGGTTTGAATCTATTCCAGGTTCATCATGCTGTTCCTGTATGATGACTGCTCAGTGGCCCATGTGAAAGCAGCAGCTTGTGTGATGCTCTGCATCCAATTTTTAGTGGACAGGTTTCTGAGTTTAAAAAACCATCCCCAAATTAGGCAGCGGTAGTTTCAGCAGAGAGACACTGAGGAGTGACTGGGTTTGGAGAGTGTCCTGCCCCCTCACCCCTAAGGGGGACTCCCCCAGCTGACAGACATGCCCTGCAGGGAGAGCTGCACGGTGGTTGCTAATATTGAATCTGTTTTGTGAGTAAACAATGTCAGTTCCTATGTTTCTGTTAATCCAGTATTTTTTATCTGCTGTCAATGTACTTGCAAAACTTTCTTTCTTAAAAAAAAAAAAAAAATGAAGATATTTGGTTAGGGGAAAAAAAAAACAAGGAGGAAAATAATGTTAGCATAACTCTAATGAAAATAATATTTTGATTTTCCGGGCAGCTTTGCTCGGTTTTATCTTGGTATCAAGAAGAGCCACATATAATATATATGCTGCATTTATATATTTATTCTGGGAAAGACAGAAAGTCTTTGCTCTTGGAGGAAGGGTGGATTATGTGCCGTGTGAGTGCACTGGTACTGTCAGCTCTGACTTGAAATCTGGAGCAAAAGTGAAAATGAATTTGATGGCTTTAGTTTAGTTTCTAGTGGACATTTGTCATTTCTAAATCACCATGAATATTAAAGACAGCTGTTGAAATTCAAGAGAGGGAAGCATTGGTTGTTATGGGAAGTCGGAAACATGCCTAATGAGAGAGACACGCAAACCAAAATCCTACATCCCAGCTCTCCTGGAATTTAGGGACATGTGAACCCTAATTCATGTCTCGATCTTGCAGGCAAGCCCATGTCTAGCTTTAAACAGTACAATTCTCCCCCAAAACTCAGCTAGTATAACTGCTTCCATAAAAGTTTGGTTGAAATTTAGAAACAAAAAAACAACCCACAGTCAGTATCAGCTTTTCTGGTTTAACCAAAGCCTCAGTATATCCTTTTAAAACCTCAGTGATGATGAACTTACCAGGTACAATGAGATAAGGTGTATCTGATGAGCTGCTGAATATATATGGGCTGGATTTTGGAGACCCAAGCAATATCTGTATTTGATGATCTACTTATCTGGGCTACTACGCAGGGGACCTGGGCTGAGTTTTCATGGTGATCTCTAGGCTTTTGCCTCGGAGGAGGAGGAGAGCGCAGTAGGAAATTGGTTAAAATATAAGACTGATTTCCCCTTTCTTTCCTTTTAAAACCCTAATGTTAGGCTAAGCTGCATGAACAGAGTTCGGTATACAGTTATAATACATGACAAAGCAGCAAAATCCCGGACAATGTCAATTACTGTGGCACAATATATTTTCATTTTATTCCATTGGGAAAATACACACTCAAGTAACAAATCATTTGGATAACATACCTACATGGAAAACATCCAATGCATGAAGACACTCCTTTTCCAATTCATGAACTGTACACAGAGTGATATGGAAAACAGTATGAAACTGAGGCAAAGTTTCACAGTCTAATTGGTGGCATTGTGCTGCCAAATGAACTGTCTCTCTAGTACAGCACGAGTCACTCTCAGAAATCACTTCTTGTATTTAAAGTTATGAGGAGCACAGTTGGCTCTTTCTTTTTTTTTTTTGTTGCTGTAATGACATCCTGAAACTGCAGAAATCTGTGACAGCAACAAAACTGAGTTAAGTAGCACAAAGCCTGGTTGCGACTTGGTGGGCTGTGTAGGCACATCGCCAAACTTAAACCCAAGTAACTTATTCTGCTCAGGACCACGAAAGCTCCCCTACGGTGTCATGAGGGCTGGATAGGGTTGGTTTTTTTTGGTGAATAGAAAATTGGCCAAAAATGTGCTTTCAATCATCCTGGGCATATTCCTGAACAAGTCCAATAGTTTTAGCTGTCAAAAAATTGTGGCGGCTAGGTTCATAAATCTGCCAGACACAGCGACAGCGTTCAACCCCTGCTATCTGATGGTCCAGTGATTAAGGCAGTCATCCAGGGGTGGAGAGCACCCTCGTCTGCCCGGTGGGCTTAAACTTCCCAGCTTCCCCACCCACAAGTTATGCCTAAATTACTAGGCTATGGGGTATTCTGGTGCTGGGCGTATGACTCCACAACTTCTGTTTTGCATAAATAATACACATTTGGGTATTTGAATCAAGATCTAAATCCTAGGCAAGGGCTCTAGCACTAGGGATAGGGAATTGGGATCCCAGTACTATAGAGCTATTCTATTTTTTCTAAGACACCTATGAGCCAGACAGCTTGAGAAAAATGCATTTTCTAGCCTAGTGGTGAGGACATTTAGCTGCAAGGAAGGATACCATGGGGTCAAATCCCTGTTCCAGTAAGTACTTATTTATTACATCAGCAAAAGAAATAGAGAATACCCCTCCCCATCAGCTACTGTGGTCAGAACAGGCTCCTGAGAAAGTGGGAACTATAAGAGGAGGACCAAACAGAGGAGGAACCTGAACTGGGGTTTCTTGTATGCTAGGCGAGTTCTCTAATCAAGGGATTTTAGGTACCAGAGGGACAACATCTCCCTCTCTGGCAGCTTCAGGAATCTAATATTTCATTCCTTCGCTTTTCTTGCAAGTGATGGAAACATTTCTTTTTGGATGAATTGGAATGCTTTGTTCAACATAAAAAACTTTTAAAACAACCCCTCCCCCCCAACAAAAACCAAGCAAAACAATACGACTGTGGTCGAACTCCAATCTATCTTTTTTCTCCACTCTTTTTGGCAAGCTGCTGACCCCTCCCCCTCCCAAAAAATATAGCTGCATAGTTCTGGCCATGAAAATCTTTGTGTCATGGGAAGCATTAAACATTTTTTTATGTCCAGGGATGAGGCCAGTAATCCTTGGGGCTTTTTCTTACAGAGTTGACTTCATGTCCACATATTTTTCATACTGCCTTTATTTGCAAAAATAAGGGGATGGCTATATTTAATCACATCAAATTGTTCTGTGATTTAAACCGCCCCCTCCGATAAATAAGGTAAACAGCTCAATGACAGTAAATAAGGAAGTGATGTAGTGGTACAAAATGGGGGCGGCATGTTTTAGTGCTCTATGGAGATGCGTAGGGCACCAGAATTTTGGAGCACAAACTTTGCTCCTCGACGGTCTCTCTCTGTGACTTTGAACAAGTCATTCAACCTCTCTGTCTCAGTTTCTTTACCTGTAAAATGGGTACAATGCCTAGACTCCCCTATATATGTGCCAAGAAACAGCAGTGGTTAATTGGCTGTTGTTCTTTAAAATCAAGTATTATTGACATGGCATGCACACATTATTATTATACTCATATCATTGGTACATATCGGCCAGGTAATATAGGAACATATAGGACTGGAAGGGGCCACCTGGAACATTACATCCAGTCTGCTGCATTTGCAGGCAGTCATTAACTGACACAATCCCCCCAGTTGCCACTTTAAACCATAACCCACAACTAGATGATCCTAGATGACAGGAAAAACAAAAGTCTATTTTTGTGAGAGGTGTCACAGTAAGTAACATCATAATTTCCTAGAGATTAGCATATACACTAAGCATCTGGAGAGACCCATACAGGGCACTTTTCTTTATCTGGCATCCAGATTCCTCACTATGGTCATCACCAAGGTGCCTGCATGCCAACAAGTCATGTATCACAATGGTGTTGAGTCTATACATCATGGCACTGGAAGGGGTTCACCAGCCTTTGACTAAGGGGGCACGTGCCAGCTCCCAAATCTACTCTTTCGTGAGACTTGCTTAATCACAATTGTAATTGCCCCACCTCAGAAGAACAACAGCTATTGAACCCAGTACAGTGGCATATCCTGTGAAAAACTACAGGGACTTACTTTTCCTCTGCAAACTTACAAGGACCTGTGGAAAGAAACTTAGGACATATCTAAATGGGACCCACCATGAGGGCTTCATGTGCAGTCAGTGCAGGAAAACACTGAGGACGCTTGGTGTTGGCGCAGTCTCCCTAGTCTTCCGCTGCTTCATTGGTTATCATCCATTCAAAGAGAAATAGGGATTGCCTTAAACCACAACATCCACAACAGTCTTGTACATTAGACATTGGGCATTTGTAACAGGAATCACTTGACATTTTTCTGTTAGAAACTTTTCAGCCAAAAAACAGGCTTTGACTACATTTTTTCTCCATTGCAAAAAAAAGAAAAAAAAAGTTTGCAGCATGCAGAAAACATTGATTTTTTGTCTGAATATGAACACTTGAAAATGGCTTCATTTGGAAAAGCTGTTCTGGTGCCCCATGGCAGTTTGGTTGCCTTGAAAAACCTATTTTCCAGCCAGTCCTAATTTAGAGATAAGAGCCAATGTCCATGCTTGGATGTAGATCAACATTTTCAAACCTTCCATAATGTTAGGATTAAAGATTTTAGTTTGGGCAGATGAAACTCTTTCCCATACTGACACAACCAGGAAGGAATTCACCAGTTCCCATAATGCTTTTAACAGGTTTTCATGCTTCTGCTTTTTTATCTTTATCAACCTTCACACCTTCTTATTGTAAAATTTCCATTGTTATAACTTTTATGCATGGAGAGATTTGTGTGAATGGTGAACGGCACAGTTAAAATTCATTGTATGGCATGAACCAGTAAGACTATATATTCTAAACTTGGGTGTCCAGCTTCCAACTTCATAACTTTATTTTATTTTTACTTACTCATTTTACTTCATTTTTTATTATCTACTTTTCTTGTCTTGTTTGACACCTGATTAAAATTGTGGATAAAATTGAAGTATTCATTAATGGAGGCAGTAAATTAAATGAATACCTCTTTAAAAAAATGTGCATTATTTTAACTAGCAAAAAAATATTCCAATGCAAATGGCATGCTTTTACTTTCAGACACGTTGTCAAATGATTGCCTAAAAATAAGCCCTATCTCCTACTCTTATAATTATACAGTTGCTTCAAATACCAACTTCTTTAATGGTAGTTATTACCTTATCAAACATTTTCAAATTCTACCCTTATGTTCAATTAAAAATTCCTATTCAAGGTTCCTGTACAATATCAATTCCATGAAAAAGAGCCAAAGATAAATGTAAAAGTAAATATGTTATTTTACTGCATTTGTGGCAATATTCCTGTAAGTTTTGCTAGTGCAGTATAAACATATCTTTCAATAGATACTTATGATCTATTGATTAAAAAAGATAGCTGCACATCTTGTGCTTCAAGTTGGAACTTGCAGCCTGGAAACTATATATATATATCTATATACACACGCATACATACAGATGAATGTATTCATACATCTATATATTAATGTATTCATCATATCTCAAAAGATTCTGACAGAAGTGTAAACTTTAACTCTATATGGGGAAAGTTTAATGTTTATTTAAAGAGTGCAACTTCCAAAGACTGTGTTTAAACAGATTTCCTTAGAGAGCGTTTCATAACCTTGCTTCTTTTTTTTCCCTTTACCTTTAGGATATGATATCTGTACAGTTCTTATTGCATGTTACTTCATTTTTTGAGTTACTCTTTCCAACTCTCATCTGATTTTGTTTCAGATCAATAGCAATAGGCCAGAGAACCAAGCATAGGTCCAGATTTTGAAAAATAGGTGGCTAACTCACACATGTCAAATATTCAAGCGCAGCTGAAAGAAGGTAATTGTTCATGCACAATGGCTAAAACTACCCTGCTGTAAAGGGGCAGCTCAGGGCCCCTTAAGTGTTCCTGAACAGTTAAGCGTGGTTACACTGTACCCCTTCTGCACTGCCAAAGGGATCTATAGACCCCTTTGTATGGGCAGGGGGATGATGGGATCTTTGTTTACGTGGATCTGATTGCTGTAGCACGCTCTGCCGGTGCACCCCCTACACACTAGCCTTTTGCATTTCACCTACATAAAGCCCCATTGCACTGACGATTCCAGCTCAGCATCCTTCCCCTCTCCTATTGCTTTTGCCCAATCTATTTGCTAAGTGAATGTCATGACATCCAAAGCAGCATATGCAAAGAGACATTTTTAGCCATGTCTATATTTCATGCACAACCTAGAGGACTATTTTTGAATATGTTGCTTTGAACTGACAAGGGTCAAGGGTTGTATATACAGACACCCTAGTTCTAAAAGAGCCTATTTGCCAAAATATGATGGGGCATAAAAAAACTTGTGTCTGATTTCAAATCCTTTCATTTTGGTTTTTATTGATACCTTAAACCCAGAACAGCATATGACTTAAACATGCGGTGGACCAAAGGACTGCAGACTATACAGTATATCTAAGATAAATCTACTTGAATCTTTTACTACAGTGTTCAAACTGTTCCAAACATTGTTATCCCGAACCATATTACGCAGATATATAACCAGCGATTGGTAAGGAAAATGTAATATGACCAGTATTACAGTATTTAGGCAAGTCTAAACACAGAGTGTACCTGGACAAGAAGAAACAGCTTAGCAAGGATGTAAAAAGAAGCCATTCTGTACAGGTTTATCCGTACATAAAATGCATGTAGGTTCTGGTTCCCAAAGCCTGAAATTCCCCCTTGCTCACAGGTAGAGCTGATGAACCTGCAAAGACAGCAGTAAGAGTCCTGTACTGCTGAGATTTCAGATTTTTCTCTTAAATTCTCACATTCATCATTGGCACCTACAAATGGCTGCTATATTCTGATTACAATAATAGCAGCAGCTGCCTTTCTCTAGACTTCGGATGGTCTCATCCGTGGCATATGCTTGGGATTCTTGATAGACCACAAGGACAAATTGCATGATTTTGGATGTGAAATTCATTTTTAGTGCTTTAATTCCTTAATCTGAGACTAAAGGGTGTGTTGGATATGCTGCCCTAAGAGAGACTGTACACCGGGCCCCATGGGAATTTAGTCTTACATGAACTGGGCCCCAACCATGAGAATCTGGATAGAAGAAAACAGCCACAGAAAGACTTTTTGCTGACTGATAGGAATCAGCGCAGTCTTGCAATCTGCTCGGTATAAGAAAACAGGGCATACGGCCCTGTAATGTTATTGCTGAGTCTGAGCACAGACATAGATGAAGGGCCAAATTCTCTGCAGATGTAAATCTCTTGGCTGTAGTGGAGTTATACAAGCAGGGAATTTGGCCCCTATGCTCATGGGCAGCGTGTACTGACGTTTCCAACTCTGCAGATCACACTCAGAAAGCTCTCCGGCATACCTTATACATGGAAGAATTTCACTAACTACTTGCTCAGTATAGATCACCTAGTGCGAGCCTTTCACATACGGTGTAAGGATCGTGCTCTAAAGTTCTTGCAACTCCTTTTGAAATTGTCTAAAGGGCAAAGCAACAGGAATGTGAGACAGCCGTTGCAAGCAAAATGATGTCAAACAGCGCAGCGTTTACGTGGTTAATTCCAAACGAACTTTTCGGTTTTTATTTTTCAACCTTTACCAGTACAAAGCTACGGCTTTGTTCTTATACAGTGTTTTATCCTTGCTTTTGACACTGCTGAAATGTCATTTGAGAGTGTGGAAAAAACGAAAAGCAAATGTACTGATTATTTGCAGTGAGCTAATTTTCTTTCAGTATATTCTAGGATTTATTTTTTTTTAAAGGCAGTTAAAGGTTGGTGGAGGTTTAATAATCGGAATGTGATTTAAAATAAAACTGTCTTTGGATTTAGTTTTAAAAAGATGATACTTTTAAAGCTTTGGGATTTATCCTGAAAAAAAAATCATTAATAAACAAAGAAAAAGGAGAACTAAGAACAGTTCAATCAATTTGGAGAACTGGCCATTAAGGGAATAAATGTAATTTCTTGCTCCTTTTAAAACAGTAAACTTGGACTACATGTGCATTTCAAAATATATTTTAGTATCTGTCCCAATGCAGAGGTATTCCACCCTCATCACACAAAGGAAAAGGCACCTTAATTTAGAAGTAATCAATAAGCATTATACAAGGCTAACCAAATGTTAAGAATATTTAGGTGTCCTCAGCAGATTGTGATACCAAATGAATAATTTAAATCACAATTAGCTATTGAAACAATAACACTGCAAGAGGAATGAACACAATGCTTGTTTTTGGCATAAGGAAAAAGGAATTAAAAGGTTTCCTTTTTCAGTTTTTAACGCCTCCCCTTCGGCCCCCTGTTAGTATTCCAGCAAACTGTTTGCATCCTAGCCTGTTACAACTTTGACTATTATAGCACAAATGTCAAGCAAAGGGCACTATTCAGCCTGGAACATCTGCACCAAGTTGTGAAATCACAGTAATACTGTAAGGAATAAGCTGTGTAAAAAATTCTGTGTCTAATATTGTTACACAATTTTATATGATAAATAGCCTGAACAAATGCTCATCAGGATTACATTTTTTGTTCTATCTTATTCTGCAAAACTAATTTGTGAATGACCTTAAAGATAGATGATTCGTTAATTTGCAGATGTCTCTCCGCTCTTTCTGTCTCTGTCTAGTTGAGGAGATATACGTTTATGAAGTGGATGTGTGTGTACAAAATATATCTCTCTTAGGCATTTTTTGATCACTCATCATCACAGTTTCTAAGCGCTAAATATATGTATTAGGCACACACATGCCCACACACAAATACCAGCTATACATACATATCTACTAGCCAGACATTCAATTAAATATGTATTGTAAAAAAGCAAAAGTGATTTCAAAGATTTGAAGACAGCCATGATGACAGTATATATTACTGTTAAATTCACCAAGGCACATCTGCAAAACAGACTACAGACGGATCTGTAAATCTTTTCTAGGAAGCTAAAGGTAAATATTTTTTATTTTCCAGCAATATGTGGGAAAAGTATCTATGATTTCAGAAATAGTCATTGAGAAGGGCTTTAAGAAAATACCTTAACTTATCTTAAGTAAATAGATTTTGTTTCAGTTAAATAGCGTACAGTCACTGATCATTTAAAACCGATCATATCATTGTACACAATCGCATTATGGAGTAATCCTTTGAAACACAACAAATTTGTTAGCTGGCACTGTTACTGCTCTTTTTACTATTTCATATAAAAGTGGTTGGACAATTAAAAACATGTGCAAAATCAATGGCCGTATTTAATACTTTCCTTGCCTCTGCACTTCATATTTAAAAGTGATGTCGAGTTTAGCTGCATATGGATAAAGTTTTAGCCCTTGGGTTTTATTATAGCAGTATTCCTTCTTCAGTGCATTGTCCACCATCACAGGTCTTAACCTCTCCTAGCGAGACAGACAAGCAGAGAAGTATAAAAATGAAACAAGCTATGTTTAGCAGAATTTTACATACCATAATCTCTTTACCATGGTCAAACAAGACTGGAATTCTCAAGATGATCTGTTATGGCACAAATCCATTCCAGAACAGAGTTGATTTACAGCTTAGCACCATTCTCCACTCTTCACTGAGAGTAAGTTAAATGACCCAAGAATAACATTAATATGTACTATAACTAGATAGAATGGTGGTCTAAAGGGTGGTCTAAGGCATTAGCTTTCACCCAAGGAAACTCAAGCTCATATATTGCACAGAAATACTAATAAGGGTCAAGTATCATTACTATTTTAAGAGGTCGACAATGTAATGAGTTATGAGGTATGATAGCAAAGCGGCGCTGCTATCCTTCTGTCTTCTATCCGTCTTGCTCATCTTCCGCTGTAATTTTGTTGGAATGAACCTTGAGTCCATTCAGGTTCATATCATGCCTTCAACGTCAACACTCGGTGGGTTTAAAAATATTGGAGACCCATCTTTTTTGGCTCGGCTTGGTCAACCTGATTAAACTGATCGTTAAGTCCCACATCAAACTTCCCTTTCATTAAAGCGGCGGCCTCAGAATGAAAAGTTGGGGGAACTTAAGCTGCAGTTTAAAATCACATTAACAGGGGCACTAAAATATTTCCACGGTAACGCAAAGATCTGACAAAACAGTAAATAGAAAAGTAAGACGTTGAAATTATTTTAAGACAGATGCCTTTTTAAACTGTATTAAGAACACCTATCATGGAGCCTGACTCCAGCAGTTCCTCGCACAGGAGGTATTTTATCTTCACAACATCTGGCACTGTCAAGGAGGTACAGTTGTAGACCTTACCAGATGCAGACACTCCATACATAAAAGTACACTAACAAATCATACCATTAATAGCAGTACAACACAAGTGTTTCTTATACATCCATGAAGAAAACTATTCCATGGCTATGAGAAGGCTTAAGGGGAAAAAAAAACAAAACACAAAACCCACAAAAAACTTTCTTGCAGTTCCTAAAACATAAAAATAACTAAGAGAGCTTTATTTTCAGGTTTTCTATAAATGACTGACAAGAAAGCTTTTTTTCTTCAGGGTGAAAAACTCCTTGTCCCATAAATCTGTGTGGTTGACACATCTAGGCAAATTTGTATCCTTGCTCAAAGGGATCACTGGTTTTATTCTCTATGGATTTTTTTACTCACTCTATTGTGGAAAGTGAGTTGAGGCAGAAAAAAATGCTTGCTATTTGAAGGAAGGTTTACATTACTTTATATCATTTGCACTGTTATGTTGTCACTTTGCTGCTTTTATGAACTGTTTAAAACATGATACTATACCACATAAACCATGCGTGTTTTTGAGTGAACGGTTCAGTCCAAACCAAGTGCTAGAAGTCTTTGGTCCTATCCTCCTCTACCTTACACTAGTGTAAATCAGGAGTAACTCTGTTATTGTTAATGTAACCAGTCTAACCAAGAAAATAGTACAGAGCTTTATCATTTGTACTCGATCTTTACTTTAGTATCATTATAAATGGTAAAATGCATGCAATGCTCCCAATCCGTCATATTTTAATAGATGTTTGCTATCAAGATTTCACTTAATTTCCCCCAGCTCCCTATGTAAGCAAACAATTTATCAAGTAGAAAGGCACTTTCACCTGGGGTAAATCTGCATATTGGCTCAGCTATGCTGACTTACACTAGTCTGGTCCTTAAATGTTTCACTTTGACCAGCACCCTAGATATTTCACTGGTAGCCATCAATATTTTATTGACGCCACTACCGAGTAACACACGATTTGCAAGAGAAACCACCGTTCCTAACACTGTTTCTCCGAATAACAATCATGTTTATGAAGCTCTGTACCACCCCACATAGGTTTAATTTAATACACTTTTCAAGGCAAACCAGCTGCTGCATCACTTATGCGACACTGTCACACAATAAGATAGAAAGAGCAGCATCAAATCATTATCCCAAATAATTACTTTCACATGTTCCTTGATCTTCCAGTTAAAAGGGGAATCATAAAAATACTGACAAGATGGTGTTTTCGATCCCCAAAACACACTTTAAAATTTAATTTTCTATAAACTGTGTGGCACTCCTTGGAACACAAGCAATTTTACCAGCCTGTGCTGTGTTATGACAGCGGAGATGGTGGCGGTGCATGCTTGGCAGAGGGATTAGATATGGGTCAAATGTTTAACCATCTGGATTTTCCATGAGCTAAACTTAATTTTTGATACCTCTGTTTAGGATAGCTGGAAGACAGAGGGACTCCCACTCCATTCTTTCAGGAGTTTTCCTCCTGCTCTCTGTAAGTATGTCCCAGTGTAAATGCGGAGCTGCACTGCTTCTACCACCCTGTGGTAATGTTATGCCATGACATACATTCAATTTAACATGGCTTTTTTGTGCACTACTCAATAATATTTTATCAAGTTATTTGTCTTCTGTGCTTAATTCCAAGCCCAAAGAATTCATTTTCATAATTCAAACCGAGACAAGGAAGGTGCATGCAGATAGAGGTCAGATGAGGCCAAATCTAGGAAGTATTTTTTTGAATGACGCTGTCCAATAAAATAGGCTGGAACGCCACTTTCAAAAACTTCATGGAAGAGACATTGTTTCTAGTACTGAGCTATTAAAGCCTTACTAAAATAAGTGCTCTTTCAGAAACTCGCAGGGCAATGCTCTGCACATGTCAGCTGGCAATACAGAATACAGCAACAGGCCAGTGAATAAAAAAAAAAAAATGAAGATATCTTGAGGAAGAAAAATGCAAGGTTAATACAATTCAAATTTTCTCCCTCCACACACATTTCACAAATTCTCTGAATTTTACATGGAGCAGATGGTGTTCAAACAAATGGAAAAGTAGAAGCTACAAAGAAAAAAAAAACTGGAGAAACTCATATATTTCTTCAAACGATAAGATGAACTGCAGATGTTTGTTAAAGGGCAGTGCTGACGCAGACAACTTGAGAAGCTGCAGCTTAAAGAAGGGTCCACTAGTGTTTAGCACTGGACAACCACCATCGCTGTCACTACATGATTTATGAAAGCTGTTTGTTAGATTTTATGTCAGTGGAGGGATTGCAATTAAAAAAAAATAATAATACCTTGCCCATGTTACTTCAAAAGACTAAAAGTAATAAAGGAAAAGTACCGATTATCAGCCCTCTTGCAAATTCAACTTTTTGGGACAAAAACAAAGATATTTAAGTGGCATAACTCAGTTCCATCAATCTTTCAAAGTTTTGACCAACATGCCTTCATGCTTCTGCATTTCACCCACATGGTTCTCAGTAGTGCTGCTAAAATACTGTTCTTATCTGACACCTGCAGTCAAATGAATCCCAAGTTAAGCCTGACAAAATCACTAAAAAGAAAACACTTGCCTGCTGAAGAACTGAGTCATACGCAAAACAGCTGCTTGAGAAGTGGCAAGAAAATCATTACAAAGCATTTAAAATTAATTTCAAGAATATACTCGATAATGCTAACACAACCCTATAATTAACATAATGCTCCATTTGGAAAAAAGTTGCATCCTTACATGCCTGCTTCCACTTAAGAAATCCCATATTTTTAGGGCGTGTTGTAACTTGGCTGTAAATATTTATTCTAGGCAGCAGCTTGGTATACAGGGTTACAGCCCGAAAGCAAATATTTCTTTGCAAATTTCAAATATATGGATTTTCCCATTTGTAAATTATTCAGGCAGCCTCTCCCCTCCCTCAGAACAGCGAACTGAATCTATAAACATAAATACACGCTTTCAGAGGTGAAAAGATGCAAGCCACACATCTTCAAAAGGATCTCAGGGAATTTAGGAGAGTGGAAATTACACTTAAAGGCCCATTTTTGGCCTGATTTGTACTACCAACACGTCTGTTGATCTCCATTGAGGCTAAGGAAAGGAAGATTTTGATTTTAAGGGGTTAGAAGAAATGCTAATTACTAATAAGGATGCTCAGACTGCTTGGGCTAACTTCTGCTCTGGAGCTGCAGGGTAAATGCAGTGTATTTCTGCAGAAGTCAATACTCTGCATTTACAACAGTGTAACTCAGAGCAGAATTTGGCCTCCTAAGTTCACCTGACTCATCCCTTTTAATGAGGTGCATATTTCTAGATGGAGACATACTGTGTAACACATTACAGAACATGCAGTTTTGCAACATAACCCTTGCTTGAGTTACCAAGTGAGACTCACGGCTGAGGGCCAAGTGCCTTCAGAACTCAAGAATTAGACGAAGCTTTTGAAATAATCACCGTTCAGGTCAGTATTGTCATGAAGACCTCAAGAAAGGAAACCATCTGCCTAGGAGAAGTATAATTAACTATTCCACATACAGCAGCATTTTGACAAAACCTGCTTTAAATTCCTTTAAAGTACACATTTGCTGAGCTACATGCACCTCAGAGGAAAGAGCGTGGTTACCCCATTCTGACAGATTACCAGAATTTGGCTGCTATTCTATAACTAATCTTGCTGAGTTGCAACTATATTTTCAATCTGAGGAATTCTTCACTCTTAGCCACTTCCCAGCACGTATATTCAGGTGACCAGGACTTGGATTGCCCGATGGGTATGAAGCTTTTCACCTCGGAGTCCTTTATCAATAATATTGCACGAATCACACACAGTGCAGGGCACGTATGTCTTGGTTATTCCGATTTGAATGCATTGCATACTTGGTTAAGGCGACTCTGATAGAGTCCATATATGAGCTTGCATTATTAATGCACACCCATTCAATTCCAGCCCAGGCTGGAAGTGACCAAAAGCGAGTGCTATTTGCAGACACTATAGTAGGGCTTCCAGAGGATTTAATAGGTGGGCTGAATGGAGAGGTGTTCACACCAGTGAATGAAATTTGTCACTAACTGCAAATTTTGTTTGAAATTTCCCCAAACAGAACAAGGACCAAAAAGCAGTGGAGCTTTTACTTTTGGACCCCAGGATTGGGGGATGTCTGGAAATCCCATAGAGCCAGGCTCCACCTCTGCTGATGCAGGTATAGTTGCAAGCGAGCACTGGCCTCTGTGCACTTTGTTTTGGTGCAGCCAAGAAATTTCTGGCAGGGATGGTCCTGAACATGGCCTGCCCATGCTCTGCCACCCTGTGTTTACAAGTACAGAAGTGAGGTTGTTCCAGGCGCTTTTTCATTGTGGCTGCCAGGCATGAGCCCCAAATGTACTCACCGGTGTACTTTGAGGCTTGATTGTGCCCGAGGGTACAGGATGGGTGGAGTGTGGGCAAGACTTATGTAGGCATATCCTTGCCTAGACACACCACCACTGCAATGCAGATAAGCCCTGTGTAGTCTTCCTTAGATAGCTCCTGGCAGCATGGATCCTGTGGAAGCTGAGAGTTTGGATTGAGAGTGGCTTTTAATTGGAGGTTACACGCAGCAAGAACAGCTTATATATGTTTTAATATATATGACTTGTAGTTAAAAGCCACCGTGAAATTCATTCAGACCATTACATTCACAGGAGTCTTGCTGCTGGAGAAACACCACCACCTCCTGAAACCTCCTCTTAGCCACGATGCCTGGAAAAAACTGGATGGTGGCTAAGCTGCTGATGTGTTGAAAACAGTCCCTCTTATGCTGACCAATATTGTTTCCTTGTGCTCCCATGTCTGCATCCCTTGTCTTACATTTCGACTGCAAGCTCTTTGGGGCAAAGACTATTTTTGTGCTCTGCATTTGTATCGTGCCTTGTCCAGCCCTGGGCTATGACTCCTTGGTGCTAAAATGAATCAATCAATCTAACAATAAGGATTTACAGGACAGGCAATTTGCATGCGATATGTTAAAGCAAAAACAGATCCATACTGTAGAGGGTAGGAGAGATGTAAGTCTAGACTGTAGAATGAGTGGCTTGACCAGAAATAATTACTCGTATTACAAGCAGATGTTTTAAGTTGCCCAGAAATGAGTAGAAAATATGGAAGTGACAAAGCCTTGTGCCCTGGACGCTCTGCAAGAGGGTGTGGACTATTGGCAGGCGAGAAGTATTTTCAACACAGGCCAAGTAAAGTCACAGGGAATAAGCACATAAAAATATTACGGGATTTTTCAATGGTTACTGCTGTCAAAGTATATGCCAGAAGGCCAGACATGGTGATTATCACAAAAAAGGATAGAGAAGGCTTTAGCTGCTGAAGGTGGCAAATACTCAGTTGAAAATGGAAGAGAAAATGGAGCAAATATGATCAGTTAAAGCAGGAATCGAGAGTGGGGGTACAAGGTGTTAGGGAGAGGGAGTGAAATATGAGACAAGGACTCATGTTGGGGACTGACTTTTAGCAGAGCATGAACAGTATAAGCAAAATACCAATTAGTTGTGGTGCATTGGGATAGGGGAATCATTGAATCAATTGGAAATCAGCTCTATAATAAAATGACAAGATCTTCATAAGTAACCCTATTGGGCACCTCTCAAGCTGTGAGCAAGACAGTAACAGTTTAAGATCACTGATTTCTTTATTCACCTAAGTCCTATGTTAGTGATTGTGCCCTGATGCTGGACAGTGGATAGTAAATACATAATAATAATCTCACAGAGTTTGTGGCGTGGCCCTTGCTGTCCCAAAGTCAAGGACCTTAGAAAGCGAACATCATTGCTCAGGCATCCACAGGGATAGTATCAGAATCTATTGGGTTTCCCAATTTACCTCTTCTTTTTCGAATGGTGTGCGCAGAAGAAACGATTTAAGGAGATCCCAGTGATGTATCTGTACATTTTCTCTCCCTATGTTTATGGTCTTGGTTAGAGAACCTAATGGGCCAGCTTTTATTTTTGGATGCATGAGCACATCTCTGTCATGTATTTCTATGGAGATGTGCGAGTACTGATCTAAGTGCTGTAATACTTCCTTGTGATGCCTTTCTCCTGATGACTCATTGGGTTAGATAGACACCTTGCTTCTGAGTCACAGTGAATTTGAATTTGTATTAAGGAGAGTCACAAGGAAACCCAAATCATTATCCTACCTTAGAAAGTTGTAGTTGCCCGCGTTTAGTCCCGGAAAATGTTCACATAATAAATATTGTTGTAAAATGAATACCGGGGATGCTTGCTCTACTCTTGCTCTTAATGAATGTGCTTTTGAAATAAACTAGCTCGCCCAGCATTAGCATTCATTTGATTAAAGAAAACTTTTTAGTTAACATTTTGTAACAATGTAATAAGTAACTTTCAATTAAAGTTTTCTATATATGGACAAAAATGTGTAATGGATAAATCAGCAAAGACTACATAATGGAAGCCTATTAGCAGAGTGAATATATTCTTGTAACTCAAATTTCTATACCACTTTAGTATTATCTCCCATCAGAAGAGAACGTACAATTACCAATTTTATCTTATCTTGGACTTATTATTAAAGAGTAGTAAAGGACGCTTCATTCCAGAAGCTATAATGTGATTTTTGATTAATAGCGGGATTTTTATGTGACAAGAATATTTCTCCTAGGCAAAGTATGCACATGTATCTTTGCCTGAACTGACTTGTTTCTGGCAGGCTTTTCACTGATGGAAAGTTGCGCTCCTCTATAAACATATGCATGTATAGCACCTTTAAGCTCAGAGACTCTAAAATGTTCTGAACTAAATATATACTCTATGAAAAGATGTATACTATGATCACAGATTTTTAGTTTGAACTGAAACCACCAAACAATAGATATGAAGTAAATGACCGTCCCAACTGTCATGGCTGCAAAGAGAAATGTTAAAAAATGAACAAAATTAATCATCACCTGACTCATTCTGGAGGGGGTCTTGCCTGTCACAGTTATATATGCACCAGTAACTTATTGCTGTTTTGGGGAGTTATGTGCATATAATGATGGCAGATGTGACTTCTGAGAGATTATTTAAAATACATTTTTAAACTTTAACATGCTTCCTAAATGAATTTCTAATTGGCAGAAGAAATAAATTGCCACTCAGGTCTGCAATGTTTAAAAAAAAATAAAAAAATAAAGCAAACATTTTAAACTCAGGAAAGTACACCTGATTCAGCTCTTATTTGAGTCAATTGAAAGACTGGGATCAGGCTTTCAAGGTATTAAAGCCTGGGATCCCAGTGTTTTCTGGCCAAACAGCTGAGAATGAAATTTGTTAAAAGGGGCAGCAACAGCTTCAAAATGTAGGGAAAAGCACATGGGCCGGAGATCTTAGTTGCCAAATAAGTTAATTTAATTAAATACGTTTAAATACCTGATAGTAACCATTGAATCACACATGCATATGCTATGGTTAATCTAGCAGTATAAAGAGATATAGCATGAAGGTGAAATATGTGACTCTAACCACCCAGTGTGGCTGTGTTGTGGCGAGCTCTGCAAACAGTAGGTATCTTTGCAGTCATGTCCATCATGCTTTCAAATGCCACCTGGCTTCTTTCTGTTTCAAATGAAAGGGAAACAGGCAGCCTTTATAGAAATCAGGTGTAGGGCAGTTAGCTGAAATCCAGCTCAGTTAAATGTGTTTCACATTTTATCTGCCCTCCCTCCCTAAGAGGGATATGATTTGCTCCCATGCCTATGCAGCTGGAATAACGGTAGGTCATCAAGCCTGCCCCTCTTCCATTTGGTTTTCAGGATGGACATTTCTGCAGCAGATCCACCCCGATGACTGCTTGCCATGTGGCTCAGCTTTCTATTGATCTTGTGGATGCCGTCTCTTCTAGAGATTGTTTCCACCCCCTGTCCAAGCTCAGGACTACTGCGCTGATTTTGGGGCACTTCCTTTGCATTTCCTTTGGTGTATGGGAGCCCTGAATTCACTTAGCTTTTTATTTATGTATTTTGCTGTCATGTGAAATCCATTAGGTCTATCTCACAAAAGTTACTCTGGTGTAAAACTACAGTAACAAAATTAATTGAAAATTTCCCCTTCCTTTTTGTTGCACTTCTGCTCTCATCGTCTGCTGACTCGCAGTGTGTCCTTTTCCCATGGTGTGTTCCCACCGAAGCCTCTGTCATTTGCTGTAGTTGAAACCTTCCCTCACATTCGCTCGCTTCTGCAATACGCTGCACTAAACTGTATATTTATTATGTCATTCACCCAGTCTGTTCTTTTCTAACTGGCAGTGTATAAATGGATTGAGCTACTTCTCTGATCCTGGTACCCATGTGCAAATAGGAAGTTGGTGGATATACTCCTGATTAGAGGACTTTGTACTAAGGGGCATAGGAAATCTCTGAAAACAAGCTAATTGCTCAAATCCTGAGCACTTTTACTGATGATTTTGCATGCCAAACTGGGCTTTTTTTGGAGAGGGATTTTTGTAAAATTATAATGGCCTGAATGGTTGTTTCTTTCTTCTTGCTTCCAGATAAAAAATGGTGACACTTATCTTGTAATCACTGTTTTTACTCTAGTGATATGCAAACTGCTGTATTATTAAATGTCTTTACAGCCAAGGGGCTATTTTTACATCATTTTATAAAAGCCCTACAATTTAACTGGCACCGAATGGGCTAACAAGATGTTGCAACCATGCTTCAATTTTGAGCGGCTTTGGACAGACACAAATACAAGCAATTTTCAAGCCGCTCACACCACATACTTCATTATGAGACGGTACCCTAATGAACACGCTGCATAGAAAACTAAACTGCAGTCTGACCTTCCCAGTTCTGGGTCTTTCCAGTATCACATAAAATCATACTTATAACTTTCCAGTCTCTGGCTGGAGATACACATGAACTCGAAGTCTCTGGCTTCAACAGGTTGGCCTCATTTTCCAAGCCAGACATAATGCCCTGAAACCATGTGACCCTAAACTAGACCTTTGTATAACTCTATTTTATATATATATATATATATATATATATATATATATATATATATATATATATATATAATCTCCAATTAATCACAGGTTACTTAATCATGAAGGGAAGAGAAGACTTAAGCGTGATTTTATAATAGTTGTCAAATACCTGAAGGCTGATTATAAAGAGCATGGTGATAGATTATTATGGTTTCGGGGGACAGGACAGAAGTAATGGTCTTAAAATGCAGCAAGGGAAATGTAGGTTAGATATTTGGAAGGTAGTTAAACATGGGAACAGGCTACCTAGAGAGGCTGTGAAATCCTCATCCTAGGCGTTTTCTCAGAGCAGGTTAGACAAACACTTGTACGGAGGTGTTTAGACAGAGATGATCCTGGTTGAAGCAGAGGGCTGGACTACGTGATCTCTTGAGGTTCTTTCCAGACCAACTTTTCTATGGACCTAAGAGTAAATTTCTGGCATTGTGGGGTTTTTTTTCCAGCCTATACTCTCACTTGAAATAAAACCTCTGCACAGAACCTGCTCCTGTCTTCACCCGGACAACAAAAAGCCAAGAGGTGCAGCTATAATTTACTCACTTCCCTTCAACCTAAATACTTTTTTTTTTAGTCTTGCATTTTATTTTTGGTAAAATTTGTTTTTATATAAGAAAGCCTCTTGAGATGTGACATCTTATTTTCAAGAAGGTCCCCCGAGGAAACAAGAATGGTAGCAGCAAGAAAACAAAAGGCTAAAATAAAATAGCTTCAGTTTTTCATGTGTAACTACAAACAGATTTAAAGAGTTGCCCTTAATTTTCTATTCAAAACATTCAGGCTGGCATTCAATCACGACACAAGCGTGTTTGCCACGTTACTCGGGTTGTTTTCTGTCCCCAGTTGCTCCATTTGATGGTGTGGTAAAATGTGTGCGTTCTCCTCATTCTCCTATATTGTGGTCATGTAGGTGTGAAACCAGATAGGCAAGGTCTAGCACAGTCACTTCAGAGGAGATCTTTTTCTCACTCACAAGTGGCTTAAATGGGCTAGGCATGTGTGTTTTAAATGGGCTAGATGGGCTAGGCAAGTGTGTTTTGTTGAAGCAGATGTACCTTGGTCCTGAGCAACCTATATGGAAAAGGTACAGTCCCTCAGTTCTCTGCAAACAGCACAAAAGGGAAGCAGAGACTGCCTTTTCTTGCCAATGAATTCCAGGGGAAATGTGGAGCAGTGCCTGATCTTCTAACGAATATTGCATTTGACTCTGCATAAAAGCAAAAGCGTGTTTATTTTAGGGTGCCCCACACAGACTTTTAAAAGAAGAAAATCTGAATTAATACCGGAACTACAGAGTTAAAGTTTGCCGAGAAGGAGTATCGAACAGGGTCATACCATCGATCTTTGGAGGGTGGTTTGCAAGCAGAGAGGAGAAGAATCAGACACAAATAACAAATCCTGCTGAGTGCTGCTAACCCGCTTGTGAATCAGGAACTGGATCCCCTTAAGCCATCTGCAAATTCACAGAAAGTTCCTGCTTAATAAGTCGTCCCCAAAGCAGATGAGACCCAGTGACCCCTTGCATCTTTCCAACATCCTTTCAGCATTTCAATCTGTTGCCTTAAGTCCATTAACACTTATGTTTCAAATATGACAGGATTAAGAGAAATGCAGCAGTTTCCTTACACTCCTGTTTCAAGTGTTACCAATGGAATCAATGTTGTCTGTACACATGCTCGAGGTGTGGGATGGGATGTTTTAATTGGAGTGGCTCTCAGGAGCCGCTCTAATTAAAACTCCCTCGGCGTCTTGTGTATTCAGTGTCCCACACTTCAAAATGGCAGCAGGGGCACGTTAACTAAAACTCTTTCAACGAGGTTTAGTTAAAGTGCCCCCATTGCCATGAGCAACTGGTGCCTCCTGAATATGGGGGAGCACCCACAGAAACGTTGGTGTCAGTTGTTGGGGGGGCACCAGCCCTGTCGCGGGGGCACGTGCACCCCCTACCAGTCGCCTATGCCCATTGCCATTTTGAAATGTGAGGACGCTGAATACACATGACGGTGAGGTTGCTGGAGCATGCTAATTAATGAGTCTGCTCCAATGTGTTGTAATTTGAACGGGATGGAGCAGGCATCCCGCACGTGTACAGGCTCCCGATGGAGCCGTCAGTAATGGGCCCAAGTTTGAAGTACGTCATCACACAGGGTAGTGAGCAGAAATCTGTATACCGAGTGAAATGCAAAATCAATTCACTGCAATGGGGTGCCTCTCAAATCTAATCTATGTGAAAGGAATTGATAGTTGCCTTTTGGCTTCCCTAACTTAGACCTTGATTACATAACTTTTAAAATATGCCTTACTCTAGCCACAAGAATAATCCTACGGGCTTCTGTTACCGTCAAGAGTCAGCAGTCGGCAGACAGACATGCCCCCAGCGGGTCTTCATCCCCTGGGTGGGACTGGCTGCCCACTGCCTGATTGCCACCAGCTGGCCCCATTAAAGTGCTTGTGTGCAGCTACATATAAGCACTAGCCCTCGTAGCGCTGTCGGCTCTCAAGGAAACAGATCTCCTGTTTGTTCTAGCTCTTCTTGTTTCCATGTTCTTAGTTTCTAGCTTTCTCACTCTGATCCCTGATTCCCTGACTCCTAGTCCTGGTCCTGGTAGCTTCTACCAAAACCCTAGCTCCTGACCTCCAGCTCTGAACCCCTGGCTTATGCTCCTATGACCGAACCCCAACCTGCATGTCCAAGTTGTGCCCATGACAGCTACATGAATAAAGCTACACAAGTATGGACATCTCGGCAGGGTCTGGATTCTGTACCAAAGATAATGTTCAACCAACTAGAGTGCAGCTCAAAAGAGCTAAGGGCAAATAAGAGCTGAAATAGTCCATAAGCATTGAGGGGCAGAGACCTGCCTCCTCCCCCTTGAAGGCAAAGCACCTTGTACATCTATGGGGCCCTATGAACAATTAATACAAAAGCCTGAAAATAAGATTGGAAGAAGACATGAAAATAGGTGTGAAAACAGATCGGCAAGGTCTAGCACAGTCACTTTGAAGGAGATCTTCCTCTCACTCGCAAATGGCTTGAATCATGAGTAACCCTACTGAAATCAAGAGTTTCCTAGGTATAAAACAGGCAAGGGCAAGGAAAACCAAGCTCTTTATCTTGGAACTAGGAACTTATGAAAAGGTCATTTATTTGTAGAATTGACATATTTAGTGGCTCCTGTAGCCTGATTATCAAAATGTTCCCTTTCACTGAAAATGCAATTTGAAATCTTTAAAGATTTATGGCAAAGCTCTTAGTACGGGTAGGTAATTAATTGTGAGGACTATTTATTTTGGAGTTGCTTTTGCATATTTTTGGTGGAACAAGAGAGTTTGCTGCTAGGCAAGAAGGAATCTTTGTTTTGCTTCTTTATAATTTGTGGCTAAGTCGTTGGCTGATGCATGAACTTATAGGAAGCGTTCCTGTTTCTTTTTCTTCTTGGAAATGCACAGAGTATTTTGCAGTCCGGGGCGGGGGTGGGGCGGGGGATTTCCTCCCAAGATTTGGGCATCTGTTGCTGTCACTGTCAGATAATTTGTAATACATCCCACTTGACCCTGGTTCATAGGTCGGTAGAATCTATATGAAGAGGGTTATTCTCTGCTATTGTTGCACAGGGGATTTACATGGTAACTCCTGTTAACGCTTGTAAATCCCCTATGCATCAATGGTGGTATAAATTACAATCATACTTGCTCATGAATGCTACCGGGGCCCTACAGTGGCTGACAAGGTCCAAATTAGCATTCAAGTGAAATATTTGAAGAATATGACCTTTCTCATTAAGCACAGCATAGACCTGATCCTACAACTACTTCTGCATTTAATCAGAGAATAGTTACTCCTATGTGAGTACTCACTATAGAAGGGCTCTATTGCAAAAAAAAACCCAACAAAAAATGAGACCTTACTAGTAATAAATTTGCTATTAACTACTTGGGTTGTAACAGTACTGAGAGGCTCCAATCATGCTTCATTCTACATGGTGAAAAAGTTAGTCTTCACTCAGCATGCAGTGCTTATGTATTTTATTATCCTTCCATGTCAAGCGCTCCCACACATGAGGTTTATTCACCTCATTGATCCTAATGCCCTTGCTTCTTGACCGACTTATGAAAAGCAGCGTGGTCACCCAGTACAGTTCTTTTCCCTCCAAACACCAAACAGCTGGGATGTAACCAAAGGCAACTATTTTCCAGTCTTTCCTCATTCTGACTAGGAAAGGGGAGTACAATGCTACTTACAACTTCACAAAGGGCCCGGTGCACTGGGAATTCAGGCATTTCCCAAATAGATTCCTCTTGACCTACAATATGTCTTGGAGGTGTACCTGGATGCTTGCGTACTCTGGGTGGCAGTGGTGAATGGGGCACGATCATCGGCTGTAGTGCGAGTGGCAGTGGCAGCGCCAGGGCTGGCCGCATAGCTGCTGCTATTTTTGTGCCCCCACCAGTGCTGGCACCCAGGCCTGATGCCCTGATCACCCTCCCTTTGTTATGCTACTGATATGACTCATATTATTACCAGACAAAGTGATACCTTCTGGCTTCAGATACATGAAATTAATTGGAACTACACACACACATAGACATATCTGCTGTTAGGATAGTGTCCTGTAGGGGGCTGTGCGATGCTTCGGTCCCTGATTTGATTTGGTGGAGACTCAGCCCAATTTGGTGCCTGAATCTCTAAAGCCGAATCGAATCAGGAGACCCTTTAATCTCTCTGAATTGAATCGGAACCCACCGAATCGATTTGGAGAGATTCGGAAAGATTCGGTGATTTGGGCATAGACACAGCTTTAAATGTTTTTTCTAGATACCTCAAGGTACCAGGCAGCTGGTCAGCACTGTGATGGTGGGGAGGATGGAGCATCCCACGGGAGCGTGGGGATCCCCAACATGCTTGGCAGCGGACCCAGAAGTGGACCAGAAGCACTTCCGGTCCACTTCCAGGTCCACCGGGAAGCGCGCTGCCCCCCTAGCTCAGTGACTGGTGCCTCCTGGGTCTGGGGAGGCATCTGGGGTCCTGCCGAGGCCCATCACTGAGCCAGCGATGGATGTGGGGTTGGGGGGGGCGTGGCGTGCTGCTTGGAGGACCCAGAAGTGGACTGGAAGTAATTCCGGTTCACTTCTGGGTTCACTGCCAAGCATGTGGGGCCCCCCCGTGCTCCTGTGGGACACTCCATCCACCCCACCATCACAGCGTTCAAGAGCCATGCCTGGTACCTCAAGGTATGTAGATAAAACATTTAAAGTTGTGCCTATGGCCAAATTGCTGATTCTCTGAATCAGCATCGAATCTTCAGATTTGGATTCAGCTGAATCAAATTGGGCACAGTGATCCGAATCAACAAATCAAATCACTGTCCCTGATTTGGGCCAAATCCAAATCATAAACAGCCTGTTTTGCATACCCCTACTGTCTTGCATAGAAACAAACCCTGACGATCCTACTTTGCCTTTATTCACATCACGCCTTTACTACATTTTATAGAGTTTTGGCGGAGGAAGGACTCTAGCATTAGGACTACAAGAGATTTGAAAAAGTTCATGATCATTAAAGGGAAACAATGTGCCCCACATAAAAACCTCAGGCCCAAACCATTTTATTAGTTCTATACACTTATCTTGTGTTTTTTGTTTTAAGTGAAAGAAAGTCAGTTAACCTGTAATTAAAAACAGAATAGACACACACAGACACACACACAACTCTTTCCATGCTAAAATGAAGATATCTTATGTCTGCACAAATCAGCACAGAACTCATAATTTTATCTCTGGCTTTATCTTGTCATCGTTATTTACTGCTTTCTCATCCTGGAAGAGCACACCTGCACATACTCTACATCTCCCTAGATGGAATAGGAAGGAATTGGGAAATTCTTCTTGGGTTGTTGAATTAAGGCATTAAGGCTCTGATCAAGCAACCTGACTCATCTGAGTAGTCCTGTTGACTCACATGAGTCAGGGTTACCAGAATAGGCTGTTATATATCACTGTATGCAGCTCTATAGAGGTTACAAGTTCAAGAACAAAATGAATGTGAGTGAGTCTTCCTACAAGTACACTCTACATTTTAAAAATATGTCTTAGGAGTTTTCTCTAGTGCCTATTACTATAAGTGCTTATGGATTATAAAATAAAAAGGACTGCATTTCTTAGCTATAGCTCTAGAAATCATTGTTAAGGAATATTTTGATAGGATTTCTTCTCATCATCTAGCTGAAATACTTATATTTTGGTATCAATTGGGATATTTATTCTATAGACATTGTAGAGGGAAAAAATATAAATTTTATTCAGATATCAAGCTAGGATTGGGAAGGCTACCATCTATTATGGGTATCTATGTATTTTTTTTACCTATATTGTAGTTGTTGCTGGAGTATATTGGCATCTGATGAATTCAAGTGTCATTATGGTCATCAACAAAGAATTTCATGGAAATCCCTGCAAAAACGTTAGGACAAAACATGGGGATGTGAGATTGCTGATTTGATGACAGTTCTGTTCACGCTTTTCCTTTCCAAGTTCAAATGCAGTATTCCTATTCATTGGCTTGATAGCTTAGAAAGGAAAAGGGTGAACAGAACTGTCATAAAATGGACAGTCTCACCCCCTACACAATTCTCGTTTGGCGCTGACGTTCTTGCAAGTGGTCTCAAGAAGTTGCTCCATTATTATTGAGCAATGCTACTTTAAATGTATTTTTTTAACAAATTCAGTTCTAAATACATGCAGCATAGTGATTTTTCAGTGATGTTAAATTCTTAAATGAATATTAATAAATGTTTTTAAACATATTTTATTCTGTCATAATTTCTCATGACAATCAGTTTTCAAGGTATAATTGGCCCCAAATTGGAGAAGGCATGACAAACATCTATCTTGACTAATAATATATGAGACTTTGATTAAAATAAGGTCTGTCTGGTATGAAATCCTGAATTGTATTATAGCGTTTGTGTAAAGTTCTACATTATGGAGCTGGCATATCCAACTCAAGTTTAATTAGGCTCCTATCAGAAAGACTGTGAAATAATGTATTGCAATAATCTAGTCTAGAGGGCCTCAAAACTCAAATCCCTTTATCAGCTTCAGATTGAGTTAGTGTGGGCTGAAATCTTCCCATGTTTTGAAGACAAGAAAAATAACATTTTATCATCTCGTTATAATATGATGCTCACAATTAAAAAGTAAAAGCCACCCCACATTTTTGATCATTCGAGCTTTAAGAACCGCAGTTGTCATAAAGAATCTCTCCTAAAGAAGATGTGTCGCCAATCAAAGAGAGACCAAATAACAAAGGGCCTGGGTTAGAACAATTTAGAAAATGGCTTGTGACATCAAGTTCTGAATTTGTATGAAAGCCATAAAACATAACAGTGAATGAGGCAGTATAGGAAATGGCAGTGTATCATAGGCCTAGCAGTAATAACAAATTTAAGGAGAAAATCTTGCCCTGATGTACAGACCATGTAAAGCCCACTGAGCTAAAGAGTATTTGCTACTTCTATACATATAATAGGTACCACACTTTTTTTATCGCTAGTTCTTGACAGGAACTTCATTTCTGACAACTTCCATAATAAAAAACTTGGGGTGACTTCTGCTCTTTCATAGATTTCATAGACATTATGGCTGGAAGGGACCTCAGAAGATCATCGAGTCCAGCCCCCTGCCCCAGAGGCAGCGAGTCAGCTGGGATCATAGGATCCCAGCAAGATAAAAGTCCAAATTTCTCTTGAAAGCGTTCACAGTAGGTGCTTGAACCACCTCCGATGGCAGGCTATTCCAGACCTTGGGGGCTTGGACAGTAAAGAAGTTCTTCCTTATGTCCAGACTAAAACGGTCTTGCAGGAGTTTATAACCATTCAACCTTGTCATCCCTTGGGGCGCTCTGGTGAACAAACATTTCCCCAGATCCTGGTGAGCACCCCTTATAAACTTATAGGGGACCACCAGATCACCCCTGAGCCTGTGTTTTTCTAGGCTGAAGAGTTTCATGACTATCACGTTATAACCAGATGCTAAAATATGATTTTTCTGCTCTTGGAAATATTGAAAGGTTCTATCCTGTGCTGACTCATTCTGCAGCATGGGCTTGATGAAGTGGTTTGTATTTTTGAGACACGGAGAGCAGATTATTGCCCTATATTAGTTTACATACTTCGTGACAGTTCTGCATTACCTGGTATTAAACTATGAATCATCTCCCCCCACACACCATGAGCCAAATCTGTGGTTGCATAAAATGTGATGGCAATGGAGATATACATGTTAACATCAGCTGAAGATCTGGCCCAATGCTGTTATGGCACACGATGCTATTGAAATGTCTGTCTTTAAAGCAATTTACCATCTGGAGCTAACCGACCTCACCAGTCCTGGTTAGTTATGCCCTGAGGATAGCTGGGATGATCTCCATGCAACCTGTATTTCCAGATGAAATTGTATAGAAATAATACTTTCAGATATGCACCTTGCATTTGGGAAATTTGCCAAACAGCCTGGTTCTCTGTTTACGAAGACTCGCATTTCTCCAGAGTTTTTGGCTTCACTCCCCAGAAGGATTTTGCGGTAGGCCATTAGGTGACTCATGATCTCATTTTATAGTCTCTTGCTCTTCTGATTGCTGTCCTAGCATTTACGGGGATCCAAACATCAGAGCCTGTTCCCTGAGTAGAGCCGCAAAGTGTCTGACGCAAACCTCACTGAAGTCACTTTGAGTCTGCCTAATGAAACTTAATTATTTTTAAGTCAAACCCTTCAAGTTGAGAGGAAGGCAATAGAAGACTTTTTTAAGTGGAGGTTCTGATCATGGAGGCGTTTGGGACACTGGGTTAGTGCAGTGGCGGATTTAGAGTTAGTGGGGCCCTGTGCGCAGCTTCATTTTTGCCGACCTCCCCTTCTTGGGACCCAGCCGAGAAAAAGAAGATTCGAGACAGCAAAAAAAGAGCGAAGCAAATTTTTTGATAGACTATGTCAAAAGCCCATGTTTAGAGTACAGTTTGCAGAAGAAGTTTGCAGAATGCAGAAAGCCTGGACCGCTTTGCGACTTGCAACGCTTATTAGGTTCAGTCAGTTGTCGGATTTGTCCTGCGTCTTGGGGCCCCCAATCTTTGGTTTGTTTCCTGGTAAATTTGCCACTGGGTTAGTGTCAAAAGCACTTGGAGCTAGGAAGGGTCTGGATTTTCATTCACATCAATCTCTCAGCATCAAGGTTTGCCCTCCTAATCATACAAGGATACTTTTTGGGGGAGAATCAAAGAAGAATATCTCTTCAGTTGAATGCATCTTTCTGGGTATTGTCAACCAGTAGTTGACCTTAGAAACTTATGAAGGATTCCTCCATTTTAGATTCTTTTATAGGGAGGAGACTTTTGAGATGTGAAATGCATGTTTGTAGGTCATTGGATTTAATTTAAATTCAGGTTCAGTGGCCTTCTCAATAATATCCTGGAACAGAGATGACTGCCTATCTAAATGGCTAATATTTGTTCATTGTTCCCTGCCTCTGGGCTGTTGGCAGACACTTAGATTGTAAGCTCCTTCGAACAGAGATTGTGTTTGTGTAGCACTGCACACCGTCCCAGCCTACGACTGCAATTCTACAGTGCTACAGCACCACAGTAGCACCATTACTACTACTGCTACTACTATTACTAGTATTAGCTGCTTGATTGTAAAAATTGAAAATATATTCTTTTAACATTTGAGGTATATTCTTTTATCTGTTTGAAATTTTTCCCTTTAATTGAATTGAATAGTTACTTGCTATAGGACCAATGGAGAGTGAAAAGAGGATCCTCTGATTGGACTTCTCTGCACAATATCTATTTTTACTCCATTTGACCCTAGAAGCTAGGCAAAAATTGGGAACTTGCTAGTTGTTCCAGTTAGGAGGAGAGATTGGTGATAAATTGGGTATTTCTATGTAAAGAAATGGGATTGCATCAAAGGATGTACAAAGTCCTTTTTCCTTGAATGGAAAAGAAGGCCTGACCCTCTCTGTAATTCTGGTGCACGTGTTCACTCAGGGGCCAGAGCAAGGAGCCATTTTCTGCAACTAGATGAGCAGATTTTACTCTTGTTAAGATGCAAGGAAGGGTGCTGGTGGTGCCACCCATCTTTTGTATAATAGCCTACATCAATAGCCTAGTCAGAACACTTGCCCACGAAGTGAGAGATCCACTTCAGCCTGAGGGGCCTAAACTCACACCTTAAAACCATTTGACTACAGAATAATTTGGGCAATGACACCCTTCACCCTCCCGTTTGAAGTTGGGCGACTGGGTAGCCAAAAATGAAAGGTGCCAGAAGGAGAGCAAGCAAGAGGAAGCCTGACTGTAATGCAATGGGGAGGGCAGGGTATAGAAACTTAGGTTTTGGTCCCTGCTTACAAGATTATTTATTGTATTTCTGCAATGTCTAATGTATAACAGTCCAGGGAGCATGGACCACAATTCCCAGCCTAGCAGTTTTTTCCATGTCTGGGCTACTACTGTGTACTGAATAAAGTTTTCCACTGAGGTATCCACAGTGACATTTAGGTCCTTATCCTGGGTAATCATATTTAATGTCCATATGAATCTTAAGTAGGAAAACCCAGGAGCAGAGGCACTCAAAACTAGAGGGCTTTGAAAAATAGGTATTCTCCATCCGTCTGTATAGCTAGTAACCTGGCTCGTCTATGATTCTGCTTCCCACTGTGCATTGCCTTGTTGCTTTTGTCAACGAGGTCCTTATACATTAGTAGGACCTTGGTAACTGAAATGAGTGAGCGTCTTTCCACTGACTCTACTAGGAACTGGGACAAGCCATAGTTGAGAAGGAAGACAGGGAAGGCAGAAGGAGTGGGGAAATATTGCTGAAATCACAATCCTATAAACCTGCAAACTGTTTTTACAGGTAATAACAGCTAGTAATAAAAATAAATGATGTTTACAGCCCTCGCAGGGATCTGTGAGGGTTAATTAGTCTGTGCGTGTAAAGTATTTTGAAATCCTCAGATGAAGCATGCCATATAAGCAACCTGTATTATAATAGCCTCCCCCCTTGCTTATTAGCTGGTTGTAGGTCATGTGCTTTGGCAGGGAGAAGTTGAGAGCAATGGAAATTGTTACCAATTGCATGTACATAGCAAGGTGCAGGTGTGCCCACAGCCTCTTTACTTTCACCTGTTTGGCCTGTGAGGACGCAGAGACACAGCATACGCCAGCCAACCCTGCTGGGGATGTAGCCTGGTTGTGGGCACTGCAGCCAACCTTTCTACCTTCACCACTTTTGTTACCTATGGCTAAGCAGAGACGTTCATAAAGTCCGAGATGGAATAAGTATTGTGCTTTACTCAAAATGCTCTAGATTAGGTTGGGACCAAATAGAACTGATGTGTGCTATTTGGTTTTGGGGGGGGGGGTGGGTTGCAATCTGCCTGCACTGGATGAAGCCAGCAGTTTGGGGAGAGCTCTCACATACCTCCCAGCATGCCCTGTGGACTCCCCAGGCTGCTGGAGACTCCTGAGCACACCTGAATGGGCAAGCCATCCTCGATTGGCTTGTCCCTTTCCACCCCATGCTGCTCGCTCAGTGATAGGAATCACCAAGAAGCAGAGCTGGAAGAGACCTCTGGGCTGGGATCCAGGTAGGGGAGCCTGGCTGTCAAGTGCTGGTGGGGGCAGGCTGGGCATGGGCATCTGCCCAGAGCTGTGATAGGGGCTGAGGACAGGGAGGGGAGGGGTTCAGGGCAGGATTGTTCAGGGCAAGGCTGGATTCACTCATTCACATGCACACACCCATCCTCCAACCCCCACTCCCCATGGAGAGCCAGCAGCAGCAGTAGCATCAGCTCCATCCCCCATGCCACGCTCAGGGCCAGGCTGGACACACACACACACACACACACACTCCCACCCCCCAAACTGTGCTCCTTGCAGAGCCAGCGGCAGCAGCAGCAACAGCCTCTCCTAGGCTTTGGCTCACAGCTGGCTGGTGGGAGGATGAGGGACTTTGATCAGAGGGATCAATGGCTTGTGTCAGTGACAGTCCAGGGAGTGGGGCTGGCCTAGCACTCGGGCAGAGAAGATGATATCTGCCCGAGGCTATAGCGCAGCCCTGTGCAAAGCTGCCTGGGATGCTGGTAGAATACAACCTACCTTAATGTGCAATGGGTTGTAGTACAGATGTTCAAAAAACTGCTCTAATCTAAAGCACTTTAGTCTGATACCACACCCATCAAGGGTTAATTTACAGCACAATCTACCATTTTTAAAGCACTCCATGAATCTATTCAGTTATGGCTTTAGAGCATTTTCTGTGCACTTAATGTGCAATCAACTAACTTCTGTACAGGCAGGGTTCAAATGGGGAAACTTGAGGAGTGGGGGCTGAGCCCCCCAGTAAGAGATGAGAGCCCCTCCATGGGCTGATCAGTCCCCAGCCCACCCCGAACCTTTCTAAGTGGCCAAGGTGGTGGAGGCAGTGGCTCTTTCTGGCTGCTACTGCCACAGACCCCCTAAAGAGTCGAAGTGTAATTCAAACCCTGTGTACAGGCCCCTATGTGTCATAGAGAAAACCTTGCAAATCTATGCTTGCCTGTGTTGTAATCACACCTTAATCTTGCTGTGCACATCTATCTCAAGCGCTCTTTGGTATAGGGTGCGGCCACCCATTGCTTCCTGTTGCAGAGCCTTGTGCTGATGGGTGGTCTGGATTCGTTCCTTCAGATAATCCTGATGCTGCAGAATGTTGCTTATACACAGGTTTTTATTGACCTGTACTTGTTCCTTGACATTTAGAGAAACCCCAACTAAAGATCCAAATAAATTAATGCAATTATTAGTCAACAAAAGAAAGACTGTGAAGGGGAAACCAAAGAGGGTGATTTATTTGACTGTAGCACCTCTGTGAAGCAGTTCTAGTCAATAAGGACTGATCTAAAGCTTGCTAAAGTCAAATGGAAGTCTTCCCATTAACTTCACTGAAACCTGGACCAGACACAAATACCCATTTTAAAAGATTTTTTTTTTTTCAGTGAAATATCAGAAACAGCTTTACTTCAGCATGGGGAAATGAGACACTCTGCACGCACAGATTTAATATTAATCTTGTCTCCTATCGGGTTGCCCTACTGATCTGTGAGTTTCTCACACTAAAAATTCCCTATCAAATTACTGCTGAAATGCTTTAAACCCTTGACACAAAGACCATATGACACAGTGCATGGGGCATTTTTCAAAACTCATGCATTAGAGAAGGAAAATTATTTTTTTCCCAAGATTTTGGCAATGATCACAGATGAAATAACAAGACAACACTGTGTGACATTACAGATGTATAGCTATTTTGTTTTACAGATATGTGTAAGTATACACATGTATTTATTAGGGATACATATAACAAGAGCAGCAAAAATAAATGGAGCTTTTTCTAACAACAATAGGAAAAAAAATCACATGGATCACATCAACTACTGTTGCCCAATGGAGAGTGGTCTTTCACTGCTTGGAACGGCGTGACAAACCATACGATTACTATTCTGGCCATCTAGCAAGCCTTTCATCAGAGGAGTTCACAAACATTTAATTAAAACTGTGAACACCCGTGACGCTACTATTATTACACCCATTGAACACACGCTTACATGACTTACCTACGGTCAAACAGTGACTCAGTAGGAAAACCGGACTCAAAATCAGGACTCCTCACCCTTGTTTGACTCATTAATCATAAACTTCCACCAGGACAAATGACCTCTGGTCACCCCGCGACATACTCAAAAAGATCTTCAGAATTTAGGTTTAAGAACAGATAAAATCAGATTAACAGAAATTCCCAAAGCTTGTAAAAATACTATTGACAGGCAATTTCAGTAAATCTGGTCTCACTTTATTTGGGTTATATATTCCATTTAGTAAAAATCTTATCGTAAAGATCTCAATCTGTGAAGAATGACTTTAAGCATTCTTTATTACCACTGCTGGCCCCATTAAAATAAATTACAACTATCCCTTCCTCTGTTATTTCAGGGATTGCAAGAACTTTGATATATTTTGCCATAATTGTTTCAGAATCCAAGGTTTATTCTGTAGCTTCTGGATTACAAATGAGGCATTTGCAAAGTAGTCAGAGTTTTGTCCTCTAGTGCCCATCACCAGAGAATCTAAGTACGGTGGAGATTTTAGAGCTAAGCACGTTCTCAATCGGGATATTCCAGTTTACGTATTTTCATCAATTTTATTGGCATTCACTTAATGAAAACAGATAACAACCAGGTTGTCCAGGTAGTGCAAGGTGCTACTTAGCTTTCCAGTTTCTTGCCACCAGTGATTCATGACACTGACAATTGAGAAAAACAGATTACATAGATGTTATGACAAAGTAATTCTGTTTCTCTGAGCCATTGTAATGAATCACTGTTTTAACTCCCTACCTTGGACCTAATTTTCATAGGTATGTATCTGTATAAAATACTGTGATGAGAATTGTGTCTAATTATCTTCCACCTTTTCTTCTCATTTCTAGGAAGATACCCATTTTTCAATAGGGGAGTTATTCATGAACAGATTATAAAAGAGTCCTTGAACTCTACATTATTACCTGAGTGGACTTTAAAGATTTTTTGATGTATTCATTTGCATACCCATATATATTTTTTTTAATAAAGTGAGTTTTAAAATAATACTTCTCATAACTGTGCCTAGAAAAATGTCAAATGTTAAAAATGACAATAGCCTCTCTTTTAATATAATCTTTCCATAATAATATATAAGTGAACAGAAGGCGTTCAAAATCCACATCCAGATTTCAAGTCTGTGGTTCTGTCTCATCTGTAATATTAATGTTTGCTTCAAAATTTAAGTCATTTAAGATTACTGAAGTTTGCTTTTGTGTACTAGAAATGGTTTGATTTTAATTTTCATATAAATTCCTTCTCAGGAAGGGGGAAGCATAGATGTGAATGCCCAATGTTCATTTGCTGCTCATTTAAGGTGTATGCTTTTACCTTTTGCAACATACTTTTCCCTCCCTTTCTAAATTAAAGTCTCTTCTCCATGGACTCTGCTTTTTAATCTTTCCTCATATTAACTCTATTTCATACCTCCAATAATTGTTGTTGCCTCCTTGGGACCTCTGCCATTTCTACTACATCTTTTTCTGAGATCGGATGAGCTAACCGAATGCAGTATTCAAAGTGAGCGTGTCTCATTGATCTATATAATGGTATCATATTTTCTGTATTATATCCATCCCCTTCTTAATGTGGCCTAACATCTAATTTACAATTTTGACTGCTACTGCATATTGAATTTCAACAGATGTCTTTATTGAGCTGTCCACAGTGATGCTGCAGTCATTCTCCTCAGAAGTTTACAATTAATTCACATCCCAACACAGTGTACAAGCCATTTCATTTGTACCTTCTGAAGTGCATTACTTCACAACCGTAAGCAGAATTTCATCTGCCACAACACTACCTGTTTTCCTCACTTAACTACATTTTCTGTTGCTGCCCCAAATTTTCACTCTGATTTCTCAGTAACTTTGCTTCTTAGCAGATGGAAAATGCCAGCCTTTGTCCTGGCTCCCAGGGCACCCCAATGTATTGTTCGTTTTTATCGATATTTTTGCTACTATGTTTTTTTTTAGCATGAAGATGCCGATGCAATCTGGTTCTATTAGGATCTGGAAGGGTTGTAAGCTGATTCTTTGAATTTTTCTTTTCCTAACTTTCTTTTTAATTCAGGCTGTTTCTGAAGAGCTCCACATTTCAAGTAAAACAAAACCACCTCTTTTCTTCTTCTTCTTTATCTTCTTCTTCTTCTTCTTCTTTAAATTATTTTGTCATACACCTACACTTGGGTATAAGCCACTAAACAAAATGGTCAAACATATATAGTGGTCACTCGAGAATGTGTAGTCCAATTACATCTTTTATTACTATATTACTGTTATTGTATTATGATTATTTACTCTAGAGGCAATCATTCCCTGATGCTGAAACCTAATAAACTGAAACCAGATGTCCAATCAGAAGATGAAACTTATGGGTATGTTTTCAAACAGACCAGAAGGCTTTCCCCCACAAAATTCAAATTATTACAGAGGAATTAGGTCGAGTGCATAGTACAAATAGATAGCTACTTCACGTCAAGTCATGGTAAAACTGCAATATTACCATGTGATGAAACCATTTTTTTTGCTGTCTTATGTGCAAAATAACCTCCTCAGACATAGACCGTAATTACAATAGAACAAGGAAAGTAAGTGGTTACAGTAGATTAGAAAATAGGGAGGTTACATTCGGAAGCTATTAAACAGTCCGCTATGACTAACTTAAGCTTGCCTTAAGATAGTCTCTCTGGGGAGGCTACTTCAAAGGTACTCAGATAAAAAAGGCAATTTACTTCCTAAACTGGTCTTCTTAGAGGCCTCCGAATTTCATATACATGCCATTTGTTTTTCATTCACCTTAAAATTTAAAGTCACCTTTGCAATTGCACAAGATCTTTAAAAGAGGAAAAAAAATTGAAATTATACTAATTGCCCTATTTTACTTCTTTTGCCTTGCCCTGAAAGACCATGAAGTTTGGTGCCCAAAAGAAAATCAGAGAGGACTGAAACCTGTGATCTCCAGATGGTTTTTCAGCAAGACAGCATCCTATATATCCCCTGCTTTATATTTGGTTAGTTAGGTGATGTTACACCAAAAAGCTTAATTATGGCGGGGTGTTCAGTTGGAAGCACTGATACCCAGCTGTGACACACAACATTCACACAGCCACTGCCATTTTCAGAGAAGCCAAAAGACGCGGACAGACAAACTCCCATGCTGATCCCCATTCCTTTGATTGGGGTCTCAACGATGGAATCCTTTTGCATAAATACCAGGGAGTGCAGGAAGAGCAATGCTTCACTGAGCAAAATCCACTGGAAAGATCTTTCTTTGCTGTCCACAATCTGCTGATATTTTTTAGCACTTTTAAATATATTGTTATTTATTGTTTGCATTGCAGGAATAATATATGGATCCAGGCTCCACTGTACAAACTCAAAACAGACAGATAGGACCAGCTTCTATTTCACCTTCCAGGTGTATAAGGAGACCTTGGTGTCTAAAGCTGCTTACAGATGTGGAAAAAACTCCCCAATGCTTTACTTTCAGCTCGGTGCACCCCTGCACCAAACAGATCACATGCCCAGAAGAGGCACGCTGTTAGCTTGACCCAGCATGCTCAACATCTGTATAGATCTGCATGACTCAGCAGGGCTTTTTGGCACTTTTATTTAATAGCTGATTGCATCAGCTATGATATAAAAGCATCAAAAAGCCCTATTTACTAATTTGCTCTGCTGTAACTGTTGCACGTCTACATGTGTGCCCCTATTACGCTGGAGTAAACTAATGAACTCTGCAGCAGGGTAGTACTTGTGTAGCAGAAAGCCCCCTTTTCCTCTTGCCTGCATTTGCTCTCCCCTCTTTGAATATGTTTTTCCTCTTCTACCTTTTCTTCCTTCCTCTTTCACTTTAAGATAAAGGATTGTGTTTTAAAATTTGTATGTGTGCATTTTGTATCTCCCCGTGTATGTTGGTATTTTTATCTATTTGTGTGCCATGGCATTTGTAGCTTATATTTTATACTCTTCACCTTTCAACTTTCAACTATAAATGTGTTTAGTAACAATGTTAACAAGGGCAGGAGTCAAACTGCCGCTTCCCTGTATCAGGCTGGCCCCTGAAAGAGCGAGTGAATCAGTGATTGAATGTGTAACACTGTAGCAGCAGACAGCTATTAACACCTAAGGAATCAGCAGATCAACCAAGGGAAGAACTCAATAGAAGACAATGTAACAACCAGGAAATCTCTAAACCTCACTGATCAAGGGCTAGAAGCCCTGGCCTGAGTTAATCAACGCCGGGGACCAACTTTTGGGCTGAATATCTCCAAATCGACTGCTCCCAGAGCCCTATTCAAAATTCATCAACGGACTCCCAAACCTGCACGTACATGCAGACGATCCCTGGGGCTGACAGATGCCATCCAGTAGCCACCGAGGGGGGAAGTCCCACGAGGGTCAATGACCCCTGGATTGGGCAAACCTGAAAACTGGGGAGTCACCAACAGTCTGCCAAGGACAGATAAAAAGCAGTGAAAAGTGACCCTCAGTGGTGCCCTCTTGATCTCCAACTTGACCAGCACCCGACCTGTCCAGCCAGAAGGACCAGCCAGCGACCCCCTTCTGGAAGATAACACCATGCTGAAAGAAGCCTCAGTGACAGACTCCAGCGCTTGTAGGATAGGTATACCTGACTCTTGTAGCTTGCTACTGTGTGTGTGCATGTGTGCGTGTGTGTGTGGGGACCAGCCCCAAGGTTTATGATTTAACTTCATTACAGTGTTTCAATCTGCCTAATAAACCAGAATTTTAAGGATCCTGAGTTGGACATTTGTAGCCAACACTTGTAAATACAAGCACAATCCCGTTGCATAATTTTTTACTCCACAGCAGCACACATGTAGATGCTCCCCTGGCAAGCTGGGGCATGAGGGTTTTTCAGTGAAGGGGGCTGCCTACTGGCTAGCCCCACACTGGAGCACCCTTGTGACCCTGCCAGTGCCTCTGCAGCACATTGAGCTGGTGGGGAGTAGCCCCAGGCTGGCAGGCTGACCCCCAGGCCCTCTGCCAGCCTGGGCTGCTCCAACCCAGCTCAATGTGCTGCTGTCCCAGGCACACATGGCACACCTGGGAGCAATAAACTCCAGGGCAATCAGCTCAGGAGTTTATTGCTTCACATAAATTGCACATGTAGATGCACCCCCTGTTATCTTCCCCTTCAAACTGACTCACAAAAAAGTAGTGAGAAGGGTGCACCCACCTTTTGTATTAGGGAATTCAACAGGGTGGAACAGAATTGCATTTAGGTGCCTAAATCTACTTAGAGGCTTAATCGATGGAGCAGAATCTGGCCCACAGTTCTATGTATTTGATACCAGTTTTTTCACATTATATATATCTTTGTGTCTATCCTTGTATTTCATTAAAAAAAAAAAAAGAATGAATAACAGGCAATTAACTTGCCAGCACCAGAAGACAGTAAAAGATGTATTATGAAACCAGTAGCAAGAACTTGTACAAAACACATGACCAAACAGCTTGGACACCAAGCAAATGAGAACTCTCACCAAATCCAGCAGGGCTGGATGTTTTCAAGTTGTCAGGACTGGGGGAGATGACTTCCAGAATACGTAAGGAATTGGATGAGGTAACTGTAGAGCCATTGACTCTTCTCTTTGAGAACTCATGGAGTTCAGGTGAGGTCCTGGGTCACTGCAGAATATTTAGCAAATGTAGTGTCCGTCTTTGATAAATGGAAGAAGGAGGTTCTAGGGAATTATATAATCTGTTAAATTATTATCTGTCAATTAATCTGACCTTGATCCCAAGAAAGATTATGGAACACATCTTCAAGGAATTTATTTCTAACATCTAGAAGAGAACAAGTTGATCATAGACAGCCAACATGGTTTCTCAAGACCAAGTCATGCCTGACCAAACTGATATCCTTCTATGTGACAGGGTGATGGGCTCTGTAGACAGGAAGAGAGCAGTGGATGTGATATACCTTGACTTCAAGGCTTTAGCAAGACTTTCATGGCATTCTCATTAGTAAGCAAAGGAAATATAGTCTAGATGAAATACTGCAAGGTAGATACATAATAAATTGGATCATAATGCTCAAGAAGTAGTCATTAGTGGCTTAAAGTCTAATTGGGAGGTGGTAATGAATTGGGTTCCCAATTTGCCAAGGATCTGTCCTGGGTCCAGTACTGTTTAATATACTCATTAATGATTTGTAAAATGGGACTGAGTGCACACACTCAGCTAGTTTGCAGATTACATTTGTAACACCCACACACTTGGGTTGTATATTGTGCTTTTTTTGGTGTATTTTTTTTTTTAATGTGGGCAAGGTGGCCCCTGTGTTTTGGCCACATGCTCAGCACATGGCAAGCTGGGGCCTGTATCTGGGGAAAATAGGTAAAACCCTCTGGCCTCATTGGTCAGGGGAAGCAGAGGATTCTTCAAGCCAATTGGTTGGGAGAGGAACTGGAGTGTGGCGTTCCCTGACTGGATGAGGCCAGGGTGATGTCATGCAAAGGGATATAAGGTGAGCTGGGCTGGTTTGGGGAGGAGAAGCTGTGGGGGCTGCTGAAGAGTGACGTCTTCTCCAAGAGAGAAGCAGCTGCAGACAGTGAAAGGGTAGACAGGAGAGAGAGGGAGAATTGTCCCAGTGTCTGGGAACTCTTCTCTCCTCCTTTTCTTTTCCACTTTTCTTTTGAGGTTTTAAGATATTAATACTGGGGAAAAAAGCATTGGTTTCTTGGGTTGGCTGGCCAGGAGTTAGGCCTGGCAGTTTAAACAGGGTTGAAACTTGGGACTTCCTAATCCTGCTAGTCTGGGCCAGGGTTGAGGTTTGCAACTTTCTGCTCCCCGTGGAGCTGTGACCCAAACTACCTGCAGCCCAGGCCTAGAGGGTAGGTCTTTCCCCTTGTTTCTTGTTGTGGTCATTTGCCCTTGTCGAGCTGTGCTGTTGGGCCGGCTGTAGCTATTAATTAACCTGGTTCCTTTTGGAGTTTTTCTTGCAGTTTCATTTAGCAGTCATATAATCCAGCCCAGAAGTTTTGGGGTGTGAGCATGCTGCCTAGAGCTGCAGTCACTCACTCCCCACACATATATAGTCTCTCCGTAGGAGCAAAGATTGGCACGCTACCATTCCTCCAAGAGCAACGAGGCACCCCTTGCACCGCAGAAGAACTCACGCTCTCTAGCAGCTTCACCATGCTGTTGTATAACCAAAGTTTGAGCACAAATACATGCAACATGAAAATTGACCTCTATTCTTCATTGGCCTGATTTTTGTTTAATGATAGGTTGAAAGATAGATAGCCTTTTAGAATGTGGGAGAGGTGTTAGTACAGCTGCTTTGCATTACACCATTAAGCTCCCAAACCAAACAAACCTATATGTAGGCTGTGTCTTGGGCTAAATTAAGTACAGTAAAAACTGTGTTAACCGGCACTGTGTTAACTGGAATGCTCTATTAACTAGCATGCGGCAAAAGTAAAACCGGAAGTCCCACCGTAGCACTTCCAGTTTCGCCGAGTCCCACTTTACCAACTTTGGACCACGGCCCAGGGCAAAGCAGCCTGCATGGGGCCCCCCTCCCTGTCCCCTGGCACACTGATGCTAGGGAGTGAAAGCCCTGGTGTACCGGACGCGGCGGGATGGGCGGCAGTCTGAACAGGCAAAGACGCCTCTCAGATAACTGGTACTCCCCAGTCCCCATGGATGCTGGATATACAGCTTTTGCTGTATATGGATAAAACACTGGAGGGTCAAGACCTTATCCAGAACACTGTTAAACTTTTTGTAATCCAGTATAAGGGCCTGCAGCGTTAGAAAAAAATATCCATGTATTTATTATAGATCACTGAGATTCTAGCCTCCTGACTTTCACCCACCCAGCATGAAACCAGACAGGCCATTAGCTATCAGCTAGTACATCCATTAGACCAGGGGTAGGTAAGCTTTTGCCAATGAGTTTGTGAGTCAGCCTAGCCATTGCCGTAGGCATTGAGTCAATGCCCTTCCACCCCCCTCCAAGTGGCCAGTGGCTAGATACCTGACCCCTCTGCAACAAGGCTAAGCTTAGAGATGCTGCTGGGGAGCAGCAGGCTCCGCAGTGGAGGGCAGTGGTGTGGAGAGGATGGGCAACACAGCTCTTTGACACTGATGGCCCATGCCAGATCAGACCTCTTCAGGCCGAATCTCACCTGTGGCCCACAGATTGATGACCCCTGCATTAGCTCATTTGGGAAAACAGTAGGAGCACTTTATTTAATGAGCCAATGATACTGCATGGTTATAGCTAAAGGCAGATTTAACACCCTGTCTGTTAAGTCTGTAGCAATTTAAAGATGCTCCCTAACTAAGAAGCTAGAGGAAGTTGAAATTAGGAGATGGCCCCTCGGTTAGGAGTGAGCGAGGTAGAGCTAGACAAAGGGACTGCAGAGGCTTGCCTACTGCTCCATAGATCAATTTTAGTGTTGTCTTCTCATTCATTGTACGCTTGTATTTATTGAACCTGGTGCCCACTACATGGTGTCAGTAGTGGCAAATGAGAATGAACTTGAAAGAATTTGCATTTCAACCTGAAAAAGAAGTTGGAAACTGAAAGCAAGTGGAGCAACACAGATACGTGGAAGGATAAGGACTACTGTAAGTGGTCTTCCTGCACAGTTATAGTTTAAGGACTCATGGTCACAGAAGTATCATAACCTTTACCTGTCCTTTTACTGTCAGGCAATATAGTAGAGAATCGGAGAGCATTTAGGCAAAGCTTTTGAGTGGTGCCTAGAAGTCACAGGAGAGAACAATGACAGAATTAAATCCTTAGTTTTCTTGCATATTGTGAGGGAGGAAGCCCTGGCTGTTTATAACACCTGACCTTCGAAGAAGGCCAAAATATGCAGTGAAGCATAATACTGTTTAAATTTGAGGAGTACTGCATGCCAAAAAAGAATGAGGCTCTTGAAAGAAACAGATTTTTTATGGGCAAACAAACACCAGAACAAAGTAGAGATCACTATGATACTGAGCTAAAGAGACTGAGTAAGACTTGTGCTTTTGGGAACCTGACAGAGGATCTGATTAGAGAGAAAATTATTTGTGGCTTTGCAGAAGGCATCAAACAATGTGGCCTGAAGAAGCCGCTTCACAGGCTGCAATTTTCTGTGGACAAGAAGCCTCCTCACATAGTGACATTTTCCATTGGCCAGGAGTCTTCTACAGGAGGGAGAGCCCACGGGCAGACATACAGCCAATGGGGAAGGCAATGTGGCTGCAAATGTTGTGCTGCAATTGGAAAGCTCTATTTTTACCTTTAAAAAGAGGAAACATTTTGCTAGGTGTTTCAGATCTCAAACACTATAGGTGCCTATTGATATGCTTAGGAGTGTGGGGAGGGGCGTTTTAATTAGAGCAGTTCCCAGAGATCTGCTCTAGTTAAAACACCTCACTGTCATGTGTATTAAGTGTCCCATGTTTCAAAATGGCCACGGGGACACTTTAACTAAAGCTCATTCAATAAGTTTTAGTTAAAGCACGCCTCCATGGCTATTTTGAAATGTGGGATGCTTAATACAAGTGATGGTGAGGGACACTGGAGCGTTGTAATTGGAATGCTCCAGGAGACTTGATTAATGAGGTCTGCTCCAATGCATTCTAGTTAGAATGTGCTGGAGAATGTCTATGGGCACCCAAATACCTCAAGTGCACACAGTTAAGAACACACCAGAATAGTTTTATATAAATATGTTAAAATCAAGCAGAATCAATGACAGGGACTAGATTTTGCCAGTGGAAGTGCAAAGGAAAAATGGTTTAATTTAAATTGGACACTGGAGCTCGGGTTAATATTTTACCAGAGCATGAATACAGAAAATTAAAATTGAGACTAAAAGTGAGTCTAACAAACATCCAAACCACTGGCGGTTTAGGAACAAATATACCGGTGCAAGGGTATTGCTTTGCTTCCAATATAGAAATCGAGCAAACAGATTCCTATTCATTAGGGTACCTTGGGAGGTGACACCAATTTGGGGTCTGGCAGTTTGTAAAAAACTGAATCTAATTAAGTGTGTGCTGTCAGTACAAGAAGACACAGTACTCATGCCTTCTGATGACCCTCTTGACTGTCACAGTCCAAATCTGGACAATTTTCTTAGGAAGAAATCAAGTGTATAAGAACACAAGAAGTAACCATGCCCTTATAGGAAGAAGTGTACCTATGGACACAAATGCAAATACCATTGTGCAGAAAATCAGCCTTGGAGGTCTGTGGCTAATGAACTTTGTGTTACGTACAGAAGCACAGCTGCCAAAAGGGCAAGTCAATCAGCTCCTAGTATAAGGACTCAAGTCTATCAAAACTTGGAGGAAGAGCTTCCCAACAGAAACGAATCAGAAAACGGGATCTGATACTTCCTAGGTTTGAGTAGAAAGTAAAACCTGAAAGACTCACTGGGCACATCTACACGTGCAATTAATGTGACTGAATAAAGTCTGGTGCAATTTGAGCTGGAGTAAACTAATCCTGATGTCACCATGTACACATGCGTTTGAGAGCAGTAATTTACTCTGCCATTGGACAGTACCTGTGTCTGATGTGACTGTCTGACAGCACTGTAAATTAGTCTACACCAACCCACTTGCCATGCACATGTAGATGGTGATGCTTTACTGTGCACTAAATTAGTCTACTACGCAATAAAGTGCACGTGTAGATGTGCCCATGGAGACTTGTTAAAACTGCTGCAGGAAAGGAGGAATAGGAGAGTGAGCTGTAAAGACTCACTTTAGAGTGATGTGCTTGTAACCTCCCCTCCTTAGATGGGTATTAATCAACGTTATGGTAATTGATTTTGTTACTTATTGTTAAGAGGAAAGATGTGGTGACAGACAATATAATTAATGATGTTCCTTAACTAAGGAGCTGGAGGAAGTTGGTAATTAAGATATAGTTCCCCAGTCAAGGGTGAGCCAGTTTGAGGCAGACAAAGGGACAGCTGAGGCTTGCCTATTGCTCCACAAATAAAGTTTAGTGGTAATTATTCTTATTGACTGTATGCCTATATCACTGCAGAATTCAGCTGTGGATTAAAGCCACTCATTTCTGTTTTTCAAGGTCCCTTCTTTACATTTCCATTTCACCTCTGCAGTGCATTTATATGCTCGTGTTCTTCATTTTGACTCATATTTTCAGATACTTGATGCAGATACTGCAATTCAGAATATCTTCTAAATCAATCGTAGCTCACACGAGGGCAAGCACAATATGTGTTTTTACTGGAAACATGGAAGCGGGTACCTGAAAATTTGACAGAAAGGTTTAGCTCTATGTGACGTCCAGAAGCCCTGTTTTCTAGTGCCTTGTATAGCCATATATGATCTCCCCTTGCAAGAAGCTGTGAGCCAATGGAGGGTCATGCTTGACAAAGGGAAAAGAACATGACATTTCTTTTGAAAAAAAGGAGATCTCTCTTTTTCATCTAACCTTTTGCTTATCGTCATGTTTTATTACTGTTTTTTGGACTCTGATAGAGGCTTCAGTGAGAATCCCATCTGCACTGTGCTATGTGCTTAATGAACAAATAGGGAGACATGGTCCCAGGACCTCAAAGACTTTATAGTCTAATGAAAGGGAAAACACAGGGCGAAGGAGTATAACAAAACTGCTGGGTGGGTGTAAGGCCAGGCATGTGTCACGATAGAATAGGATTTCTTCATATCGCCTCATTACATTACAAAAACTTAGTCTGGAGGGTAGGGGCAGGCTATGTGAATTCTGATCTATGGACATGGGAGCCGGTCTTGTGAATCAAATGACAATCATTAGCGGCAGCCTTTGCACCTCCAACCAGGCTCCTTGATGCTTGAATTCCTTCCTAAATAAAGATATTCAAGGGAGAATCTGGTTTTGCAATATCAGGCTTAACATTCTTGATTTCAAATGAAAATTAGGACAGATTTCAACTGCGATCGAAACCTGAACGCAGGAGAACTATTTCACAGGTTTTAATAATTATTAAAGGAAAAAAAAAAAGGGTCTGTGCCCTTCCAAGAGGCTTGCAGGTTTCTGCTCCTCATCTCGTTAACTCGCTCCTTCCCTCCTATATCTTCTCTCTTTCGCTTCCAAGAGATATTGCACTTAATCTATAGCTTCTAAAAGGGCCGTAAGTCGGAATAAGAATGTTCTCTTTTGGCGTCCCTGAGCCCAAATCTTAACAGCCCAGTGCACTGACAGCATGCAGGATGCCCTCTCTGCTGTCATTGATAGCTGCTTGATATTATCCCAGCTCTTTTGTCCGCAGTCCTGATGTGCTCAACAGTCTTGGCACTCGGTATGCCGGGAATCCCCCACAGCCCTCCTCTATCAGAAAGCACCATATTCTCCCCTCTTTGTTGTTGCAATTCCTTCTCAAAAGCTCACACTTATCCCTCCCAAGCACATTTGCCACTTCAAATCTATTTCCCCACGGGACGTTTTGCTTTATCATAACAACCTGTTTGCTTTTTCCTGGACTGCAGCGCATTGTCCAGGCTTTTTATGCTGCTGAAATAACCACTTTCCCTTTCAGAAGCTTTCTTATTTCTCTATCTGGTGCTTTTGCAAAAATTCCCCGTGAGAACTTCCCCTTTGTTGGTGCGGTGAATTTTTAACCCGCTATCTTTTATACCTAACAAATGCGGGCCCAGTGTGCTTCCTACTCTCACCTGCAGCCAGTATTTCTGTATGTCGATAATCAGCCTTTCCTGAACCTGTTAGGGCCCTGAGGCAGAACCAGTCACACTGGACATTGCTGCCCTTTCACCTGGGGTAAAACTGTGTCCCTTGTAAAGCCAAAGGCAAAACTGAGTTCATCAATGCCAGGATTTTACCCAGCGAGCATGAGCAATTATCTTCTTCATTCCCCTTTGAAGGCAGCGGGCTTCATGTGGCAAATTTACATTTCTGTGGGTCATATTTTTTTCTGCATGCTCCCATTTCCCAGATAAGCTTAAGCAAAATATTTGCCATTTTACCAGGTTTTGAAGCAGAGTCTATTCAGTGCTTGGGGCCCGTTTGGATTAACTAGCCTTGAGCCTTTAGGTAATTTTAACCTTTTAAAAATGTGCTGCCGATATTTCCCAAAGCAGGTTACAAATTTTATTCCATCAGATTCACAGTTTGCTTTACAAGAATCTGCTTGGAATCCACTAGGTTTAAAAGGAGTTACTCGGCAGGCTCGACATTATTTCCCAAATAAAAACGGCAAGGAGGAACTAAACAAGGGGGGGGGGGGGGGAATCTCCAGGGATAGATCCCCTTGGCTGGAATAATTAGCTATGCTTTTTTAGCCAGCCAGCCAGCTTCTCTCTCTCCCCCCCTCCCCTCCTTTCCCCTCTCTATTTTTCTCTCTCTCTCGAGTTTCTGGACCTTGTTTGCTATGTGCTACAGAAACCTCTCTGGCTCAGTATTTACAGGTCACTTGCCAAACTACTACCATGACTTGCCAAGCCCTATCTTAGTTCTCAACTGGCAGGCCCCTTCCTTGCTGCCAAATGATTTCCAATGTTATACAACCTTGCCTCTCTCCCTCCTGTTGATTTCCACCCCCCCTTTTAAAAAAAATAATTGTTTTCCCATTTCATTTAATCTAAGAGGGCTGATCTAAGCCCAAATAAGTTATTCTAGTGACTTCAATGGGCTTTGGATCAGGTTGCATGTTTTTTGTCTTCTACAGGCTCTTTGAGCCAATTCTAGGTCAGCCTCTCTTGTAACGTCTCTCTACCTGCCTCCCCCACAACTCTTGTCTCATTAGTTTATACAGCTGCCACCAAACTTCCCCATAATCCATTTGAGGGATTTGGGGCTCATCTGGGTTACACACCACATCTGATGAAGTAAGCTGTAGCGAATGAAAGCTCATGCCCCTCTGAATGAGTTTGTCTAAAAGGTGTCACACTCTCCTATCTTCTACATATAAAAGGAGAGCATTTCTATGACCAGCCAGACAGAGTGCAGGGAGAAGTGGGCATGCTGAGGCCAGAGGAAGCAAGAACCACATTTTTTAAAAGTCTGAAAAAAACCCTTCATGTATTTTCCTTTGGATTAGCGGACATTTTCTTTGCAAGCTGTTACAATGGCATGACTTGCAATGGCCAGACCGCATGTTTAAAGTCACAGGCTGTTTTTTCCCTCCCAAATCATGGCTCTTACTGGGATTCAAGAAAATCTAACAGATTGTGAGCTGTAATAGAAACCTTTCAGTTTGAAATACATGACAGGCGCTACATTCCTGCAGGGCCTTACAGCTAGTCAGTGCACTTGGATGAAGTGTAGTAATACTGTATAATGCGTATGTAATAATAGCTGTAGAGCTGAAGCATGACTGAAGTTTCACAGGTGCATTTTGTGAGATGACAGGCAGATTGGTAGCTGATGTCAGTCCGCACTGAAGTCAAAGCAGCTATGTAGATTTACAGTAGGCAAGGATCTGGCCCTGCACTCTCAAAACTAAAATAAATAATGAAATAATGCCGGCTACAGTCTTGAGATAAATCCTAGTTCCAACCAGGTAAGCATTCGGGGCTATTAAAAATTTTGAATTCAGACTCGGTTCTGAATTTTACAAATCATCCCTAGCTCAGGAATGGATGAAGTACATTTCCAGATGCTAAAATTCAGACTTGGGCCTTTCTACCCAAAAATAGATGTAAACCCTTTTTAGCGAGTATTAGGTCTGCTTATCACTATAATATTCTGTTGTTCCAGCCCTCTTCTCTTTATTTGAGTTTGCTTATAACGACCATAAAATGCCTAGATGATAAATTCCTATATAGAAATTTTCTCTGAGCTGCTATGTGCTTAGCTTCAGGCCCCATGAGCCCAATGCATGAATATCATTCTAAGAACATGCAATTAGCTCTTGGGTAACTTAATCACATTATATCTATATCTTCTTATGTTATATGACAAATAATGCACATCACAAAGAGCCTAAATCCTTATATTCACATTCTTCTAGATCCTTTCATAATGATTTTTCAAATATCTGAAGAGAGGTTTGAGTGTGTTGACGTTCCAGGTGGCAAAACTTTGGCGTTGGTCATTTGAAGAGTTACTAATTGACCCTGGAAACACTTGGATCGTCTGTTAGCCAGGAAATACCATTTAATTTGGAGAGTCTTTCTGCTGATTTCAAAGGGCACTAGATGAGGGGTGTCAAAGATACAGTCGGCCCGTGGAACCATATAATCTGACCTGTGGTGCTGCCGATGGGTCTACACTGCGTGTGTTGTGTCCCGGATTAGCCCACATGGCACACATGGCGTTCACTGGCCCCGGCCCTGCGTGCTGGATTCAGTATATGGGGCCGGTTTGTGGACTTGATCTGACCCATGGACTGCCCCTGCACTCCTTACCTGGCCTGTGGGACCTGATGTATTTGATACCTCTGCTCTAGATGATGCCTGCATTGAACTGCAGTCCTTCCTCAAGTTAATACATGAATATATACAACTCCCCAAACTATTTGACTAGTAACCTGGAACATACAACAGACTTTTCAATCAGGGGCACTAAAATATGCATTCAGGTGCTAGGAACTCGTGACCTGAAGCAGGTTTTATGCCAACAATTGCCAACCTACAGCCTGAATCTGCTCCCAAGCAAGTGAATAGCAGTGGGAACAGATGGGGTTCCTAATCTTTCCAAAGTGACTAACACTTACAACACCTCAACTGTGGAGTTTGACTTTTTCAACCTCTCACCTTCCCACCTCTTATACCACGGAAAACAAATGAGTTTGGCAAAGACTGTATCATCAGCTTTGGAGACTTATACACCTGCATGATCCACAGCTGCAAGGCAAGCATCTTAATGAAAATGCAGCTCTAGCTACGACATACACAAGTATGCTTAAATAAAAAGCAATGGGGGCTTTTTGTGGATGACAGAAGGCAGCATCTCAGATTCACCAACATGAGCACTTCCCTTGGCATTTCCTGTGCAATACCACAAGGCATTCTGTTTTTGTGGTATTGTGCAGAAATTCAAAGTCTCTCTCAAAATATAAAAGTGTATTTGTATGCCTCATGGTGAAGATAAAAAAAAAAATACAACCCAACAAACCCTGTCTTGCTGACTCAACTCTACAGGGCCCCAAATACCCAAGATCGGCTCTAATGGAACTTCTTAAGTCAACTTCTGTTATGGGACACAAGTATGTGTTGAAAACCTGATGTCACTCATAATTCTCAAGCTGGATACTGTAGTTACTGACATTCATAGTCTATTTGTGATTTTTCCACCCCCTATTAAAGGGCCAGGATCAAAAAAATGCCATTTCAGTTGTACACTTCTCAGAACAGTCATGTCAGTGGTCTTAAAACATAACCATTAACAGACAAATTGTCTTGGTAGCTTAATGCTGCACATGTTAACTGAAAAATGCAAGGTTCTCCACCTTGGGAGGAAAAACCTGCAGCATTCTTATAGGCTCGGCAGTGCTACGCTGGCTAGCACTACAGACAAAAGGGACTTGGGGGTCAGGATTGACCGCAAGATGAGCATGAGCCATTAATGTGATGCTGCAGCTAGCAAAGCGAGCAAAACGCTGGTTTGCATCCATAGATGCTTCTCAAACAAATCCCGGGATGTCATTCTCCCCTTGTACTTGGCCTTGGTGAGGCCGCAGCTGGAGTACTGTGTCCAGTTTTGGGCTCCACAGTTCAAAAAGGATGTAGAGAAGCTTGAGAGGGTGCAGAGGAGAGCCACGCGCATGATCAAAGGTCAGGAAAACAGACTTTATGATGAGAGGCTGAGAGCTACGGGACTCTACAGCCTGGAAAAGTGCAGGCTCAGGGGTGATCTGGTGGCCACCTATAAGTTTATCAGGGGTGACCACCAGGATCTGGGGGAATGTCTGTTCACCAGAGTGCCCCAAGGGAAGACAAGATCGAACGGTCACAAGCTCTACCGCGACCAATTCAGGCTGGACATAAGAAAGAACTTCTTCATTGTCCGAGCCCCCAAGGTCTGGAATAGACTGCTGCCGGAGGTGGTTCAAACACCCACTTTGAACACCTTCAAGACACATTTGGATGCTTATCTTGCTGGGATCCTATGATCCCTGCTAACTTCCTGCCCCTGGGGCCGGGGGCCGGACTTGATGATCCTCAGGGGTCCCTTCTAGCCCGAATGTCTATGAAATCTATGAAATCTTAATACAGGGAAAACAAGAGAGCTGGTTTCTCACTAACTAATCCTTGAGTGACACACTGGGTTAGCTCCTGCCATCCAGTATCCTGAGTTAAAGACAGTAGCATACAGTGTGTGGTAGGGCAGAGCTGTACAGGGGCTATCAAGATAAAGGACTACTTCTTTGCTTATGCTTTTTGAGCCTGATATTTCGACAGCTGAATGATGTCAGTGAGCGGCGGGCAGTAGGAATTTCTAAGAGCCAAATTTAGCTGACAAAGTATCTATCTATTTCCAGTCACCAGTTCTTGAAGTCTGGTGGGTAGCGAGTAGAAATTCCACAATGTTATGCCCTAGAAGAGGAGGCAAACTATTTGAAACATCTCACAGGACCATTATATTATGAAGTGGCAGACAAGGCACAGTGCAACATCTTGGTTTAAAATGCTTAATGCATACTGTTACCCTAAGTTCCAGTGTGCCTACAATCCGATCTTCTTTTTCCTTATAACAATGAAATAACCTAGCCTTAGCTAACTGCATCTGAAAATGAATGATACCATTTTATAACTATTTTATAATGATATCTTAACACGAACAGTCATCCTACTGTCTGAGTGAATAATAGTTTTAGAACTAGTTGCAATGTTCTCAATTCATTTCTGCACTTACTGATGTACTTTTGTCAAAGAAGTGGGAATAACAACATCATGGAGAAATATTTTTTGTGAGTTGCCCTTTCTGCTTCAATTCGGAGTGTCAAAGACATCTACAGGGAAGCTCTTGAAAACATCACAGTGGGCGCGTTTACACATGCAATTAATACAGAGCAATGCACTCTGGGGCTTATTGCTTCCGGGTGCACTGTTTGAATGTACTCCTGGGACTGTAGCATGCTGAGCTGGGGCGCAGCAAATCCTAGCTGGTAGCGGGCCCTGGGGATCAGCCTGCCAACCCAGGGCTGCTCTCCCTGGCTCAGCATGCTGCAGAACGGCTGGCTGGGGCATGAGGGTGCTCCAGTGTGGGACTAGCTGGCAGGCAGTCCCCGCACTGAAGCACCCTTATTCATAGATTCATAGATTCATAGATGTTAGGGTGGGAAGGGACCTCAATAGATCATCGAGTCCGACCCCCTGCATAGGCAGGAAAGAGTGCTGGGTCTAGATGACCCCAGCTAGATGCATATCCAACCTCCTCTTGAAGACCTCCAGGGTAGGGGAGAGCACCACCTCCCTTGGAAGCCCATTCCAGACCTTGGCCACTCGAACTGTGAAGAAGTTCTTCCTAATGTCCAGTATAAATCTGCTCTCTGCTAGCTTGTGGCCACTATTTTTTGTAACCCCTGGGGCGCCTTGGTGAATAAAACCTCACCAATTCCCTTCTGTGCCCCTGTGATGAACTTATAGGCAGCCACAAGGTCGCCTCTCAACCTTCTCTTGCACCCTTGTGCCTCAGTCAACATGTGTGCTGCTGTGGAGACAAAAACTCTGCAGTAGGGTAGTACTTGTATTTACAAATGCTATCCTGCTGCGGAGTTGATTCGTTTACTCCAGTGTAAATGTGTAGACGCACAACGTTTACTGTGGAGCTAATTAGTTTACTCCACAGTAGACATCTCGTGTAGATGTGCCCAGTGTTGCAAACTCGACAACAGTAATGACACATGTTCCACCTTGCAGAACGACAATGACACCTCTGAAATCTCATTGCAATTTTTAATATTTTAATACAAGAAAAATGTGATAGGAAGAGCTAGGCATGGGGAAAAAATGAAAAAGGGCTAAACTGAGTAGTATGAATTCTTTTTGGGATTTGTTCATTCTTTTTCTCAGAATCACTCCATAATCTGTTCCGGTCGGAGAAAGAGGGATGTGGATAAGCTGATGGACATATGAGAAATAATCTGGGACTGAGGCCCAGGATAAGGCTACAGTAATAATGCGTATGAACTTATGAGTGTTTGGGTGGCAATCGTATAGAGAAAGAAGCCTGTCACAGCAGTCATTGCAGTTGCCATGCTTATCTTAAGAAGATAAATACAATGCTTATAGCACATCCGTTCCTTCATTTTGAAATCCAAAGAGTATCCATTGCTGTTTCAGTCTTTCTTGTTTGGTTTCTTAATATTGTTTAGGGCTATTAGGTATAAACTGGAAGACTCAACTTCAGGTGGACGTGAGAGAATTAAGTATTTGACAACCAGTCAATCAAATGAGCAGAAGAGGAACTCTCCAGGTAACTGGCACCGGGGAAAGTTTGTTTTATTTTTCTAACTTCATCGAACACTGTGTAGGGTGACTGCCGTGCTTTAACCTATTTGCAAGAAGATTCACAGCAGGTTGCTGTAGTCTGCTGGTGTCGTCTGCAAATCATCTGGACAGCTGGGACCATGAAATTTGCCCAGATCCAAAAACAGGTGACCCCCAGGAAACCTCTGTGCCCTTTCAGGCCCTGTGTGCAGACCACTTCTAATTTTGCCCGTGTTTTGCCACTGTGGAATGACAAAAATGCTCTTGTCAAGTGGACATGAGATTTTCAGGTGCATTCACACAGAAAAACCAAACATGTTGGCTGCATTTTAATTTTGCTATTCACCGCATTTCCCGCAACTTTCAACGTCATCTCCTGGACTGTGGAATAAAAAGAAGGGAAAAAGCAGATCCGACCTAATTTTGTGTTTCTAAACCGATAGCACATCTATTCTGTTCCATCATTTATAGTAAACGGTTCCACTAATCTAAGACAGGTGTCTCTGGGTGTTAACATTAAGTCTTCCAGTGGAAAAGTGGGTGAAAAGCTAAACCACATGTACTACTTAAAAATAAGTGAGGTGTGATTAGGCAAGTTTTGTGTTGTTTTTTTTTTTCTTTTTAAATAATACACACACAATTTGAAGAAAAAGGCGCTGATACTTATGGACCGGATTGTATAGGTATGATATGCATTTGACCTTTTGCCAGGTGGATCAGTCTGTAAAAATCTAAAGGGCAAAAGGTTATTTGAAGCTCATTACTGCAGACAGCTTTTAAATCAATGTGATAATGCGGACATACCATAAGGTGATGTACTGGACTCATGTGTCCTCATTCATGAGACGGGCCATCACCCTGCTTCATAACAAAGAGTTTGCTGCATTTTAGATTGGTATTTGTTAGAGAAATGGATAAACCAATGATGATTGAGCTCACCCTGTTAAAAAAAGAATCCTTCATATGAATAATATGATCCTTAACTTTATGTGTCAAATTCATTTCCCATTCACAGCAAAGCAACGAAAATCTGAGTCCGTTACCTTCCCAACAGTGATTCTGGACCTGTTTTTTTCAAGATGCTAGGTGAAATTCTCCAAAGCAAAGGCTGGTTGAACACTGAAGAATGCCTAAAATACAGAAGGATGAACTAACTACCCAGAAATCAATTCTATTCCATATAGAGTCATTTACATTTGTATAAAACGGCATTATTTTGAACAGTAGTATTTCCTACCTACTTTGCACAAAGATGATAATAATTGCACAAACTGCATGGGAATGAAGAATCACAGCACACATATCACTAAACAAAAAGAAATCCTGGACTTGTCCCCGAAATGCAGACAGGACACAGCATCTTTATTGCATTTAATGTCTTTTTTTTCCTTTTAATATAGAACAAGTCTTCTGGAAAGCGACAGCGCAGGAGATTGAAGCAATTATGTTTGCAGGAACATAGCAAGGGCTTAAACTGTGAATGTTCAGAGAGATGGCATGAAAACAGATTAAAAAAAAATTAAAAACAGTTCTTCCAGATCATATTGTTCCAAGGTTGAAACTTAAAGCTTCAAGATCTAGCCATTTTCAGGTGCTGCCCCTTGCAAGGGAATGGTGGAAAATTAGGGACATCAGAAATCAATATGGAGGCTCCTTTCGGCCACCACAAGTTTGCAAGTACTATTTACTTAGGTTTCATTACACTTTTCTGAGGCAGTTAACTTATTCCCATTTTACTGATTGGGAAAATAAGACGCAGAGCATTTAAGTGACAAGAGCAACACGGCCAGGAATAGAATCCAGGATTGACCTGGGGCCTGTCACCTGCTCCATCTACTATTTCTACTCAAATGGTAGGCAGCAGATGTGAAAGACTAAAAGCAGCAAACTTGGAGGCCTTGCAGTACTGGGTTATTTCCATGTCTGCATTGGAAGCTTCAAACCAGAATAAAGTGCCTGGAAAACAAACTCTTATCAACTCACATGGAAAAATCGCGACTCTATATACCTGATTAATAGTTAGAGCTCTTACTTATTGAATATAAATGCAAACGCTTTCTCATAGTGTTTCATTATACCACCAGATCCCAAATTCTTGATTTGGAAATGTCACCTACGTGCTCTATGCCACGGTAGTTACAGTTCAGAAGCCTCATGCTTCATGCACTAACACCTCGACTTCCCACATAGCCTTTGACACAAAAGAGGGGATAAGACGTTTCAGTTAATGACAAGGAGCTGGAGCCCTAAATGATAGTAAAATAAAAAAATAAATACAGACTATTTCCAATATGTTATGTCCAATAGCACTCCAGTAGTGCATATCACGCTGCACAATAACATCAAGTAATAATATGAAAAGGAAAAGCCTACAAAATGAAACGTCAACATTACAAAATGGAGACAATAACAGTTTTCTAAAACTTACTTTTTTTCAGATTTTGTTTCCTGGGAAATTTAAAAGTTATTTGGTTTTCTTCCGAAGTAGAGGCACGTGTTTCCAAACCTCAACATTTTCTACAAAATGGAAATTCTAGGTTCTGACACGTCCTAGATCACGTCATTTACCCAACTTGTTAAGTACTCCTGGGGCTCTGGTAAACAAGGTGGGTTAATAATACCATTTTTTTTTTACTATCTGTGTAATCAGGATACAATTTACCCCTGTGCACAGACTGGTTCTCTATCCCACACTGAAGTGGAATGTAAGTGATGTGCAGGGCTTTGTGTGGGTTCTCGGCAATGGGGAAAATTCATCCCAAGGGCAAAAATGAGGCCTAAAAAAGGGTCTGAAACATGGATCTATTACAGATGGGTCTTTAAACTACAGATTTTGATTTTTCCCCTCTCCTCCTCCTCTCATATGTTGCTTGTTTTAGTGGCTGGTCGGGGGAGGGGAAAAGGAACTAACAACATGTGTGCCTATCATCACCCTGACCACTGTGCTTATATGTCTAACTTGCTCCTATTTTGATGGCTTTTTATCTTTCTAGAGTTCGATCCTGCAAACATTTATGCACGTAGGACTGCTGCTTGTGTTGACTTCAGCTGGTCTGCTCACGTGAGTGAAGTTGTGCCCAGAAGCATTTGCAAGATAAAGCCCTTAGAGCCATCATATTCCTACAGACCCTTGCCTTGCAGGCTGGTGCAAAAAGGCTGTAATCTTTTTCCCAAGAAAAATGACCAGTGCAAAAGGTCCGTGTCTGGAAGCACTCCCACAGTAAAGTGTGGAAAAGAGATGGGGGAAGGCATATCAGGTACAAGAAGGTGGAGCTACACTGTAGTAACTCTACGTAGTCCATAGGCGTCAGGACTGCTGTCACCTTCATTGTACGGTATCTCAAACAACAGGACCCGAGCCTGTACAGGAGGAGAAATTCCAATAAGAGAAAAAAAAAAAGCCTATATCATGCAAAGGCAGGTTGACAAAATCTGGTATGACATTCTGATAAAAAGCTTAGCCCTATACACAACCAGCACAGTAAAGCAGACGAAAATGGGTTGATTAATAGATCTTAATATGATCATTGCAAATGGGGAATCATTATCCTATAGGGGTGTTTCCACAAGGTCCTATGGGTATCAGTTATTGGCCAATTACTATGCATTAGTAGAAAATTAGTAGAAGACCTTCCTTAGACCTGAAAAGGAGTACTTTGTGCTCAAAAGTTTATCTAAACTCTCCTAACCAGTACAAGATATCACTGGTCTCCTCTCCCAAAAGATCCTTCTATATCAGGAAAGATATAGGCCAGGTAGGGAGACAAGCTGTTAATGCAGAATGGGAAGCATGGAGACCATTCTGGGCTGTCACTCCCAGAGAGCATGTAGGTGGCATTTCCAAATCAAGAATTTTGGATCTGGGATGAATATTTTCACTTTTCAATTTTTCACCAAAAAGTCCATTTCTTACGTAAAAAAAGAACTTTTTTATTGTAAAATTTGCAGATAACACAAAAAAACTGGTAAATTGAAAAGTAACAGTGCAGCCCACCTGGATCACTTGAACACTACAAGCAAATGCACGGTTGTACATATAGAGACAGAGAGTAGATCATTTTATATCAGTATCCGGGAATGGAGTGACACTGTAATGGCTCCGATGTAAAGATAACTAATTGAGCATGAGTTCCCAGTGCAATGCTATAGCTTACGGGGTGGCTGCAATCACTGCATATAAAAGCAGCCAAATGTCAAATAGGAGCAGATAGGTGGCATTGTCTCTATATATTTTTAGTGAGAACATTACCAGTTCCAGAAAGGATGATTCTAAGTCTAAGTAAAAATAAAATTATAGTGAAAGACTTAAAGAAACCGAATGTGTTTGGTTTACCCAACAGAAGCTTAAGAGGAGACTTGATCACAGTGTACAAATGTATACATAGGGAAGAAATTTCTGATCACAAGGGCTCGTCTACTCAGGGAAATGAATTCAAGCTAAGGTCATCCAGTCCGAGCCCCTGCTTAAGGCATCCACGTCTAGACCATCCCAGAAGTGTTTTAGTCTAACCTACACTTAAAAACTTCCAGGGGTGGAGATCCCATGGTCTTCACGTATGATCTAGTCCACCCTCATACTTAGAAATAACTTCCTAATAGGCATCCTAAATCTACCTTGCCACAATTAAGTCCATTACTTCTTGTCCTGTCCCCTGAGAATTGGAGAACAATTGACTACATTCTCTTTTATATAATCCCTTTTTGTATTTGAAACCTATTATCAACTATCCCCCCTGAGTCTCCTCTTCTCCAGACTATATAATCCCCATTCTTCCAACCTTTTTTTGCTCACATGACTGGCTAGAACTTTGGAAAAAAAAAAGCGGTGACAATATACACAGGCCTCCTCCCCATAGTTGGCTTATACGCTGCAGCATACAACCAAAAAGAGCTAGCAATTGTACATGCTTGTTAGCAAACTGTTGGCAGGCCCCAGGAAGAAACGTGCATTTTCCTTTAAGAGGAACATGGGCTGTGGGGGGTTGTCAGCATGCTTTCTAAGAACCATCCCCAATGCGCTGTCACCGGTGTTCCCCCTGAGCATGCTCAGGCTGAGCTTGTATAAATTTGATTCTTGCAAGCAACTCAGCTGTGGAAGCCCACAGCCAAAACCCTGGGATTCTGACTTTCTGTTGTTGTTAAATAAAGACCATACTCCTGTATCACTATAAATGCAAATGATTGCAAAAGAATACTCTTGGAGGTTCAACACTCATTTAAATAAAAAACCTGCTTACCATGCAACTCACACAATACCGTATTTATTAGGGAACCCCTCCGCCCTCAGAATGCATTGCATTGTTATTCATTTTGGAGACTAAAAAAAAAAAAAAGAAATCAGGAATGGCATTAAAAGATAGACAGCTCTGGCAACTTGGAGTTCAGGCTCTTGCTGCTTCTGTGGTACATGTATAATAATATGAGTCAGCTAAAGAGAAATCAAAGGGATGCAAACCGAGATTGTTTGAAAAGCATTAGTCATCAAAAAGAAAATTGAGAGATGAATAGAAGGTGTATAATTTATATAAGCATGAGTGAAGCCCTATTTACATAATCAGTGTAAAGCAGGATGAGCAGGGTTGCAGTTAGAATTGCACATGAGATCAGTTTGGTACAAAGAACAATACATTAGAGGGATGTCTGATGCATCAGATTCAGCAGCAGCTGACATATGGAATGACAGTGGTAGCAGTAGCACACTAGATATTTTGAAGTTCAGTGTTTAAAACAATCTCAGGACAAGAATCAGTCATACTAAAGTTCCAGGGAAGGAGTTTTGCTACTAGAAGCTGGCATATGAGCGTGTGGAAAAGTATTTTAAGTCTCTGATGCGGGAAAAGATGAGGTCAGCTCTCTGGAAGGAAGTCCTCTGTGTGTATTTCCAGGCCTAAAATAAGCAGAATTAAAAAAAAAAAAGAAACTATGAGGTCGGAAACATAGTGAAATCTTAGCACAGGCAGAGATCTCTCCTAGTATAAATGTATGACATATCTTCCAAAGGAGGAGCCGACGTAAGTATGGAGAACCATATTTTTTTAAACCTGATTTCTAGCCAACACCAGAAGCATATGTTGGAGCACATGGAAAAGGTTCTCCAAATGGTTCAGTGCCACGAACAATATATAAACCTGTTCATGGTATGTACTTCATTTTCATACATAACCTTTCTGCAGTGTTTCTTCAGGGCAGGCAAACTAATATCTTTACACTGTTTTCTTATGGGTAATGCTCTTATGTTTGCCAAGTCTCTTCAGCTAAGTGCTCCTACTCAGCACTTGTAATAAATTTTATATTTTGGGACACTGCAGGGCAAAAGTGTTTTAGTAGCCTTCCTTCTTATATTTTAGCTTTCCATCCATACTTATTTTAAAAAATATATATTCTCATTCCATTTTGAATCCCAAACTTGGCTTAGTAAGTCCAAAATCATTGGATGCTTCTCAGATTAGATCAAACCTTAATGTTCCAATGAACTTTTCAATAAATCTGATGAAAAATTGGCAAACCTAAAAGCTACTTGCCCTTGATGAACAGGAATTGGGCACACTGAAAGAAGTTTTATGAAGCTCAAACAGTGATGGAGAACCAGGCCAGGTAGTATTAAATCAGTGGGTGCATCTACAGGTGCACTTTAATGTGCAGTAGCCTATTTTACTGTGCATTAAAGCATCACGTAAAAACCTGCGCTATTATGCTAATGTGCAGTAAAATAGGTTACTGCTTATTAAGTGTCACCTAAAAACTGTGCGCAATCATTACTGGGCATTAAGGCAGCCTAATGCATATTCGTTTAGTACCTCACATTGGAGGTACTAAATTTAATGCTCATGAGGAAAAGTGCCTTAATACATGTGTAAATGCACCCAGTGGTCTTTAGTGGGAGTTGGATAATACTAATGTACCTGAAGTTCTGTAAAAAAGAAGTTATTGGCATTTGCTACAACAGAAGCGAGTCTACACAAGCTTATTTTTGAAGGAGGTGCCAATACATTTCTAGGATGAGGAAGATACAGGTAATTGAGAGTCAGAAAAACACAGTTGCCTACACAGCAACATGCTAATGAAACTTTGCATCAAGAGGTGCAAATACACAAAAATGCAAGCAATGCATTTAAAAGGAAAGTGCAAAAATTTACTATCACCAAAGAACATGCATGGACTTGTTCAGGCTAGGTCTACTCCTGGCATTTTCCGAATGATGCATATTTAACACGAGTCCTGGTTTTATAACTATAGTCACAATTTATTACATGGTGTACTAGATTCCTGATAAAGTCTTTTGTTATCCTAGAAATGTCCCAGGTTTTCATTTAATGAATGAAAACAGTAGGGTATTTTATGGTGACAGAAGGTATACCTATATGGTCTCCCTGTCAAGTCTGAGAGTGCTAATGCACGCCCCAGCACTAAGACAGAGAGCCTGGCAGTGGCATGGAGGACTGCCTAGGACTGCCCTAAGCCATGTGTGCTACTTAATTCGAAGGCTTAGTTGTGCTTCAAGTGAGAGTAAGTGGGTGGAGCTATGTTTCTTGGCAGTGGTCCTGGACTCAGCAAGGAGGTGTTTATAGATGTGGCCTGATTTTTGGAGCTTGGACAAGCTCTGAGCTGTCCTAAAAAAGTATACCATGCTAATACTCAGCAGTTCATATTTGAGAGGGAAGTAGGAATATAAGGCTGGGAATGGCTTCCATCAAGTCCAATCCCCTGAGTTCATAGGCAATCATTTACTCAACGCATCCCCAAAATCACCACCTCAGACCCTTGTGCACAACTACAGGGCACAACAGCCCAAATCCTGAGAATACCCTATACCGTGCCATAGGTAAAAGTAATCATGGGATATTTCAGTGTGCCACACAAATCAAAACAGTGATATCTGAAACCAATAAGGAGAATGGTCCTGAAAAGAGGGTATCCCTTTATAGAACTGCAAGTACTTTTTGTGCCTATATAAAGCTTTCTTTATAATGGAGAATCCTGCTAGTGCTTGCAGTAATAGAATAGTTAAGGTGTTTTGCTTTGGTGCAACTTCAAGCCTTGCTCCAGATTCTTGCTAAAGGATTACCCCCTTGTCCACACAGCTGTAAGTGGGTATTGAATATGGTAGAATATGGTGAGTATTGAATAGGGGTTCAGCCTCTGAATCAGAATTGTTGAATGCTGGAAGCTGCAATGGGAGAGGAGCAAAGTGTAGCCCACGGGTGGGCAAAATACAGCCTGCGGGCCAGATGCGGCCCACCAGGCCATTCTATCCAGCCCATGGGGCCCCTAAAAAATATAGAAAATTAATATTTAGCTGCCCCTGGTTGCCTGTTATGCGGCCCTCAATGGCTTGCCAAAACTCAGTAAGCGGCCCTCCGCCTGAAATAATTGCCTGCCCTGGTCGACCATTCTGGGCATTCCCTGTTCACTCTTCCTCTCCACATCCACTCCCTGCCACTGTGTGAGACAAGATACTAGGCATGATGGACCTATGGTCGGACCCAGTAAATGGCAGTTCTTATGTTGTGTTCTAAGTGGGTACCCGCCCCCTATGGACTGGGCAAGTCAAAGGTAGTTGGAGGTGATGATAACCATGGCAATTTCTTGTGTGTTTTTAGTTGGTCAGAGGCAACATCAGGCTCAGAACAGACCTTTGATTCTTCTGCAGAGGCCAATATGCTTGTATTAACTGAACATAATGTATTAGGTTTTTAAATTGCCAAGCAGCCATCACACTTGAGATACAGGAAACCTCTCATGAGCTCCAAGGCAAGGAGAAAGGGAAAGTTGTATTGTGCCTATGACATATAGCACTGCTTGGTGTTTTAGCACTAAGTCCATAGAGTTAAACAGAGGCTCCTTGAATATTTTGTATTGTTATGTTTTTAATATGATTTGCTTTAATTTTTTGTTAACTTCATTGAGCAAGGAAAGGTTTTTCTCAAAAAAGTGAAGAAGGCACAATAACGTTGACATTGGTATGAGCAACCACTCCAGTGACATGTAACAGGGAATGTTTGACAAGGAAGGGATCTTTTCTTTCTGATTTTGAGTTGCAATCCTGTTGACCACTTCTCCCCTGAAGGCAGAGGGTGAACACCTGACCCCAGGGAAGCTAAAGGAACCAGGGTTTTACTCAAAGTACTCAGTTCCTAAATCTGATTTTATTTTGCTCACCTGGTCTTACTAAGCCCCTGCAATCTACTCTATGTCCATGGAGTGCTTGCATGGAAACCCACTGAAGCCAATGAGTTGAAGTCATGCAATGGGTGTGGGTCAGAGCATGGGTCCACCATCATGAGCATGGGCGATTGGTGCCTCCTGTGTCTGGGAGGGCACTCACCGAAGCTGCCGCTGGTGTCGGCAGTGGGGATAGGGCTAGCAAGCACCTGCAGAAGCCAGTGCTGGCATTGGTGGTGGGAACAGGGCTGGTAAGCAAGAACAGGGCCGGCAGCATTGATGGCAGGAACGGCCCTGTTAGGGGGGGCACATGTCCCCCCTGCCGTCCGTGTTCCCCTATCTGTCACATGTGATCATGAGATATCTCCAAGCGTTGGGGTATCTGGTTCTATTTTTCTAGCAATTTGGCTGTGACAGTTTTTGACCAATTTTATTCAAGTTAGATTGTGGGTAACATTTTTAAAAGCAGGTAAGTGACTTACTTCTTCTTACTTTCCTTTCCAAATCTGAGCATAGTGCCGATTCCTGGCTCACTTGGCAACACACTTCTTTTCTCATCAGATCAAGGGCACTCTTGTTTCCATGGGTGGAAACACCTCCTGGGTGGCTCCTTCACTACCTGCCTCTCATCTCATACAACACTTTGTCAGCACATTCCAGTTTCTCACACTTTACACAAACCGTTGAAATTGAGAGTAGGTCACTGACTTACAGAAATAGACATTGTACAGGTAAAGTTTCAGGTCTAGCATTTTCACTTCACTCAATCTTCTCTGTTTACCATAGAGCAAATGAATGATTGTCTAAAATATTTTCTTTCCATCTCTGCCACTATCATGGGTTCAAGTGACCCCACCATGATGCTTTCCCTCTTTTTCTATCAAAGGGCTATTAGGCCTCCACCTTTTCCACTTTACAGGGATTTACCTTTTTGTATCAACATTTAAAAAACTGGCTACCTAGGGCCTAATTTGTGATACAAAAGGTTTGATGACTACAAAGTTTTTTGTAGTCTAGCTATATTGGCTGGGGATGTGGAAAGATCCAACATAGTCAAGTGGAAAAATCCTAGCCAGCATAGTTTTGTTGGCAAAACCCCTGGCATGGATGCAGCGTAGGAAAGAAGAAGGCTTTTGTTGGCTTAGCTTTGACCTTCAGGAATGTATAGTTATACTGGCAAATTTTTTCTTCTGTCAGTACACATTGTGTCTTCACTAGTCTAGACATAGCTTTGCCAACATAGCAGTAGCAGCAGAGGGTCTGCCATGTAGATAGGTCCTCCATTTTACAGAGATGCTGGGAATGTGCAGCTCCCTTTGATTTCAATTAAAGGGTTGAAGAACTGATTAGAATAAAAAGTGAGTCACTGGCAGAGGCAGGCATTAAATACAGGACTACTGACTCCTTTCATTATATTTGGAATACAAGCCCACAGCCACTGCTAGGGATGATGGTTGGATACATCCGATCTCATTCTCCTTTTGAGTCTGTTGTTGTCTCACTGTTGCTTTGTCACTCAGGCCAACATCTTCATAGATACTCACTAATTTTGATTTCTTTGGTTTGGAGGACCTGGGTGTTGGCAAACGTTTTTGGAAATTTAAATCCTAATACTACTGAAATAATGAAATGGGTTAAAGAAAGAATTAGAAAAGAAATCCAAACTGCTAAAATGTTGTTGAAATACGTAGAAATGTAACAACATCATACTGATTTTGTAGAGAGCCCACGCTCAATTTTGCATAGTTTTAAGACCACTTTTGTCATACATTGTGACAGAACCAAGAGGCTCTTTTATCTGCAGTTAGAAGAGAATGATGGAATGAACAACTCTACCAAACAGGAGATGTTTCTTAGTGAGGACGGACCCTACAAACTGCAAAAGAAATCATTTCCATGACGTATCAGGAGTGGTCATGTCGGCATTTCAGAATCGTATTAGCAGTCCGGCTTCTCTGGTATCTCTTTACTTAGATCATGTGCAAGGGTTCTTGGGTGACTTAAAGAAGATAGTGTGTTTTAGATGTAAATGCATGTCTTTAGCAGTAGTGCTTTGTTTGTCTGGTGTAGACGTTAATCAGTCCAGGTCACTGGATGATGAAATAAGAGGTTCTTGTATAATTTATTGCAGGTCAGGAACCCGAATTTCTAACAAGTCAGGCCTTGTATAGAAAGGACAGTCAGGAGTCAGAATTTATAACAAAGCAAATTCACATTTTGTCCAACATTTTTAAGTGGCTATGAATACAGTTTCCATATTCCTAATCTTAGAAGTTTGTGTTATAAAACAACAGAAAACAAGGCCATATTATCCAGGCAAACAACTGTATCAAATCCTGTCTGGTGAAAAGGCACTTTTCTATTTTATTTTCTGAAACTATTTCAGTTTTCCCTGTTTAGAAGTTTAATCCATGAAGCAGAAAAATACAGACTATCTGGTGGTAAGAAAGCAAAACTCAAAAAGCAAGCAGCTGTGGCGATCTGAGAGCATTCAAAAAAATACTCATCTGGATGCTGTATGGGCATATCGATGCCTTTTGACAATTTACGTTCCCTGTTAGTATAACTATCCTTTTTTCCCTGCACACTAGTTGTAGGTGATGAAGAACACTGCAGGTTGTGTGGTGTTCACCCTAAAGTGAAACTCATGATCCCACAGGGGCAACCTGTATGTTGGTGAGTCAAGAGGCTTTTGCTCATGTAAGTAGACCTATCAAACTCACAGCTAAATGAGGCAGGGCAATCAATAGTGATTATCTTTTGATTTTTGCTTCATCAGCTGTGCGTGCATAGCATATGGCTGACAAGTTCAGAAGCGATACAGTGGCTGATAAACAAACTTGTAAATATGTGTGCCGAATTAAAAAAAAAAAAGGAAAATTAGGCTGCTACACTGATACATTCCTTGCATCTGCAGTCCTTATGTTTGCATCAAAACTGGACTGCAGGATGGAAGATGAGCATGAAAGGAAATAATTATAAGTTATCTGCATAAAATCTGCAACAAATTACCTATAAAACTATAACTATCTAAACAGGATGACATTTACTTTATAGGTTCATGACTTCCTTTCTTTAAAGTTAGCTAAGAAGAGAGTAAAGTAATTACAGTTCTCTTTTGATTGATTAAACATGACATATATGCTAATATGAAAGTAACTTCTGTCCTTTGTTACCCAAGCTTCGGGTTTAAAAGCAATTTTGAAGATAACAGATATAATCTCATCACTGCTGCCATTTCTAACTTATATGCCAAGAATGTAATTTCTGTGCCTTTTTTCTCCAGCACAGAAGCATATTTTGCCTTTCATGTTTTAAATTTTGGGTAAAGAAGTCAGATGATATTACAACCATAACCCCCCCTATTTCATTGCCATGATATGTATAGAAAGGTTTGTGCCACCAGTGTTAAAAATACTGCTGTTTTTTCTCACACAAAGGGAGTCCTGTTGAGTAGGGCAGCTTGAGTGAACAAAGCAGTGACAATTTGGCCCAGTACAAGAAAAAGAAATACCCGTTAAGTTTAATTAAAACTACAATATACTGTACTGTGCTATCCTACTAGCCATATCTGGCTTCCACAGAAGCTTGTGGGAATATTGCCATGGACATATTTTAAATGTTTGAAGTCGGAACAAAATGCTTGCAGTCAAATTCTGCTCTCAATTATGGAGTTGTAGAACAACAAATTTGTTCCATTGACTTTGGTGGAATTGCTCTAAGTTCACATTGGTTTAAATGAGAGCAGAATTTGGACCTTCTGCTCCATGATCCTGTGTTATATGCTGGATTTGGTATCAGAACAAGTTCAGAGCAACCTGAAGGTTGTTATAAAATATAAGAGCAGCTGTTGACTTCAGACCCCCCCCGGCCAGGTGTTGGGCCACAGGGACCCCTGCTTAGACTTTCCTCTACCAGAGGCAACATTAATTCAACACAACTCATGTTCCCTCCTGCATGGAGTAGATTGCCTTGAAGTTAGGTTTGCCATGTTAAGCTGTCTTATGTACGCTGACCATAATATAGCCTCTGTGCAGAGCTGGCTGCCAGTGCTGGCATGATAAATAATAGGGGTGTGCGAAACTGGCCTCATTTGATTCGGATCTGGATTCAGATTCAGCCCAAATTGGAGGCAGTGATTCGATTCGTTGATTTGGATCACTGTCCCGGATTCGATTTGGCTGAATCCGAATCTGAAGATTAGGTGCTGAGTCAGAGAATCAGAGATTTGGCCAGAGACACAGCTTCAAATGTTTTTTCTACATACCTCTAGATAGCAGGTGGCTCGTGAATGCTGCAATGCTGGGGTGGATAGAGCGTCCTACAGGAGCACCGGGGGGAGGGGGGGGGAAGTGCCCTGCGTGCTCGGCAGTGAACCTGGAAGTGGACCGGAAGCATTTCCAGTCTGCTTCTGGGTCTGCCGGGGAGCGTGCGGGGGGACCCCCTGCACTTCCCCAGCTCGGTGATTGGCTGTGGGGGGACCCCAGGTGCCCCCCCAGACCCAGGAGGCACCAGTCACTGAGTCAGAGGGGTGCGGTGGGCCTCCGCCGTGTTTTCCCCAGCAGACCCAGAAGTGGGCTGGAAGTACTTCTGGTCCACTTCTGGGTCTGATGCTAAGCACGCTGAGGACGCCCCACACTCCTATGGGACACTCCATCCACCCCACCATCGCAGCGTTCATGAGCCCCTGCTACCTAACGGTATGTAGAAAAAACATTTAAAGCTGTGTCTTGAATCACCAAATCTCTCCGAATCAATTTGGAGTGCTCCGATTCAATTCGGAGAGATTGAATGTCCTCTTATTTGATTTGGATTCACAGATTCGGACACCGTATCGGGCTGAATCTCCGCCAAATCGAATCAGGGACTGAAGCTTCGCACAGCCAGAGTAAATAAACATCATAGGTGGTTCTGGAGCCAGGGACTGGCCTGACAAAATGCTTTTCTCTGGATGTGTCCCCTCTGCCCTGTTATGGTGGCACGAGGGAAAGGAACATAGAAGTACCCTCCACTGCAGAACCCTTTACTGGGGTAATTCTTCCACGGCTGGTTAGGAAACTCCTAAACTTAGATTACTTTGGCAGTGCAATATAAGCAGTCGCACTGAAGGATACACTCCTAAATACTGAATTTACATTTCCACTTGAAGGTGCATAGTGAAGGCGCTTTGCTGATTTCCTTAAGTACATTTTCTAATGGATTTCCCTAATGTTTTCTTCCTCATTTTTTCCTGTCTGTAATGTAACTCCATGTCTTGACCTGTTTAACCACTCTAAATAATTCTTTTCCTAGTTTATTGGCATCACACCGGTATTGGCATCCCACTGGTATTTATAGACTTTGGATATGTTCCATCTCTGCCACCTCTCTTTTAAATGATACAGATCCTAAATTCTTTACGGCTCTCCTTACAGGATATTTCCTCAACTCTTGAATCACCCTTTTGTGTCCCTCCCTTGGACTCTCTCTAGCTCTATCAATGCCTTTTCTATATTGTCGTGACCAAAATGGAGCATGACATTCTAGCTGTGGTCATACTAAGGCTGGATAAAGTTGAATTGCAAATTCTATGGTTTTATAAAAGATCCTGAAAAATGCATGCCAGAACAGATGTTCTTTCCTTTACACTGCATCACATTACATGTTTTTATTAAATTTAGTGGGCTTATTACATTCTGGAATCACCTCTGTAATGTCTATTATACTATAAGAACTTGGCCCAATCGCTGCTAACATGTCCAGTTTACCTCCTGGTTTTAACAGTAATTATTCAGATTTTTTTTTTGCTGACTATTTTCTCACCACTTATCTGCAGCATAAACCCACACTGAATCCAATCCCGATATTCAGTGCTCTTAACTCTTTATGGCCCTCTGACATTCCACTGCATACTATATTTTCTTGCCGTCTAAGGATTTTAAAAACATTTAGAGCTAGCTAACATTATTCACTGGTTCTTAAGCAAATGAAAATCCCACTGCAGGCACCCAGACAAATTGCAATTTTAAACAGTTTTGGGATGGAGGAGAGTAGAGGAACAGATGAATTATTTATGATGTTCACTGAGTCACCAGATTTGGAGACACTTTATCAGGTATCAGATGCCCAAACTTTCTCAAACTCCCTCACTATGGTATCTCACTTGTTCTGGAGGAACTGAATTATGAGAACTCTGCTGTGATATTCTGAAGTGGATTGTGGCTAGCTCTACAACGGTGTTTCCACAAAACACATTGGGGAATATGGCCCACTATTTTTGAGGCTGAATCATGAAAATGTATGCATTCTTTTGCATCAACCTCATCACCTCTTGCCTCCACTATAACCTCTTTCAAGTTCATGATCATAACTACATTTTCAGGGTCAATTCAGACTAACTAAATCAACAGAAAGACTTCCATTAACTTCACTGCATCAAGCCCTACTGTTCAGCAGAAGGAGCAATGTGAGGCAAAAATCTATGTCCCTCTTCAATATGCTTATCATACTTCCAAGGCACTTGGACATTCAAGTCAACTTTGAATTTTATAGCTCATGTCATCACTAGGACTCAAGCCCATAGGAAAAAGGTCAGTCATTTTTTAAGATATGATTTGTGAGGAAGATCATGATCCTCAAATAAAAATCTACCAAGATATAAGTAAACCAGACCTTGAGTTATATTTGTGCAATTCCCTTGAAATCAGTGATACAATATAATTGGTATAAGATACATGTTAAGAATTTCTCTTGCACTAGAGATAATGAACATCTAAAAAAATGCATCGCAAAGCATTCCAAACTTATGAGTAGCTGTCAACCACGTCCTTGATCCCGCCTACACTCTTAATTAGGTTTGTCCTCTCCTTGTGGTCAAGTTATACAACAGGTAGAGAAATTAAGAAATAGCATTTTGCAAAGTGATAGCTGAAATTGGAAAAATTCTGAGGACCATATGGATACTCACATCCAGGTACTGAACCGTCTTCGCTCTGGGTTCGATCCCTCACACAACCAAGTTGTAGGAGATCTTGTGGCTGCCTACAAACTCATCATGGGGGGCCAGCAGGGAATAGGGGACACTGTTTACCAGAGAGCCCCTCGGTGTTACCAGAAACAATGGCCACAAACTGAAGGAGAACAGATTTAGGTTGGACATAAGGAAGAAATTATTTACAGTAAGGGTTGCCAAAATATGGAATGGGCTCCAAAGGAGGTGGTGCTTTCCCCTTCCCTGGAGATGTTCAAGAGGAGATCAGACAGGCATCTGGCTGGGGTTACCTAACCCCAGTGCTCTTTCCTGCCTGGAGCAGGGGGTCAGACCCGATGATCTACCACGTCCCTTCCGACTCTAGAAATCTATGAAAGTTTTCTTGAAAGTTTTTAAAAACCTTTTTTCATTTATAAGGACAGCTTATAAGTATATACGGGGTGTGCATCAGGATCTGGGGGAATGCCTGTTCACCAGAGCGCCCCAAGGGATGACAAGGTCCAATGGTCACAAACTCCTCCAAGACTTTTTTAGGCTGGACATAAGGAAAAACGTCTTTACTGTTCAAGCTCCCAAGGCCTGCAACAGACCACCTCCAGAGGTGGTGCAAGCACCAACTCTGGACTATTTCAAGAAACGTTTGGACACTTAACTTTCTGGGATCCTTTGACCCTAGCTGACTTCCAGCCCCTGGGGCGGGGGACTGGACTTGTTGATCTTGCAAGGTCCCTTCCAGCCCTAATGTCTATGAAATCTAGGAAATCTATGCCAGGTGCCAAACTCATCTGGCCCTACAAGCTGGATGAGTGGTGCAGGGGATGTTCATGAATCAGATGAATGGCATGTGGGCCAGATCAGGCCCATGGAGCTGCTCAGGTCTCTTCTCATTCCAGATCTAGCTTGGTTTAGTGGGTATGGGATTGCGCTGCATGTGGCGCCTACGTGGGACCAGTCTAGAATGGGCAGTAGATGTAATGCCAGAGCAGGCACCATGTGCAGTCTATGGTCCAGGCCCTGGGCATGGGGCTGGTCCAGCATGCAGCACTCCAGACCAAGGGGCAGCACTTTAATTTGCATTTTTTGAAAAGCTTAAGGCACTTGGAAGGCTAAATCCATTTGATTTTCAATAAGATTTAGGCTTCTAAATCCCATGTGAAAATGAAAATTAGATTCTAATGTAATGTGGATGGTCCTGAAACTTTTATCCAAGGTCAACAATTTCATGGATTTGGCTTTTATCTTTTGGCATTTCTGCCTGACATTCAGCCTGGCCCAATGTAAGGATTTAGAAGTGGGTTTCTTCTACTTTCCTCCCTTTGAAGCCAAAACCCCCTTGTCATTTCTGTTTTCCACCTCACTAGCACCATCCTTATGTGTTGTTTATTGTTCTGTTAATACTGTGATGAAATGGCCAAGGCCTGGACAGGCTTTACAGTTTGGAGGATCCCAAGATAATGGAAAGGGAGGGTAGTATCAGACTAAGAATTGCCTTTTCCTTCAATACAGCTTTCAGGGGATGATAATTGGGTGAATCTAAACAGAGTTTTACTATTGGAAAGGGAGATCAGGATGAGCACTTAGTTATTGCATGCTTGGTTTGGTGATTATCCTAGTTTCTCTGTATCTAGCATGCTGCCATTCAGTTAAGGACTCCCCTTCATTTTGACGCAGATAGCCATTTTTTAGGTAAATGTGTGCCATCTATCCTTGAGATTAGTCTAATCAACCGTTACTGGCCACCTCCACTAGTACAAACCCAAGCAGATTAAAGCTGTGAGTTGCATCAAGTTTGCGTACCCCAGTTTCATGCAGGGGATATTTAAACTAGCATGAATTTCAACTCCCTGATGTACATTTTGGGTTATCATTGGTGCACCAATGCTACATCAGTTGCTGATCACTTATGGACAAGTTCGAAGTACAGAGAAGACCTCAATCATTGAACCAAATAATTTATTCCTCAATTGGCAAATTAGTGGGGTAGCTGGTACAAATACTACTACACAGATAAATCATAATTCAATGGTGAATTACCTGGCCTCTCCAGCTTATTTTGACATCACATGTAATATTTCGTATGGTGGTGCAAGTTCTTGCAGCACAGAGGTAAGGTGTTTCAAGTGAGTTGGGGCTCAGGGGCTTCTGTACTTTGCTTCTTTGGGCCATCAGCCTAAACATAATTTATGCTTCATGTCTTAATAAGTGACTGACTTGAATGTTAGTGATTACTCCGTTGCATAGAGATGTGGGAACTGCCGTGCCAGAATAGTTAATGTTCCATATTGTTTAGGGCCCTATTTAGGGCAGCAGCCAGTACTAAATCCTTCAGGTGAAGTTGTAAGGACTTCTGGGGTGGACAAAAATGAAACAACCCATGGGTACAGGAAGCTTTCTTTCCCCTTAACTTGTCACTCACCGACTGCCGTTGGTCGCAAACTGTAAGAGATTGTAGACCTTAAAGTACCTACATTAAAGTAACTGTGGATGTTTTCGTTCTTCACATAAATGGGCAATCCTGTGTTGAACAGTGCTAATCTCTCTGAGCTTCAGTGATCTCTTGGGGCAGTGAGTCCTACAGGTTAATTCTGCATTGTGCAAAAAACAAAAGCACCCTTAAGCAATGTGATGACTTTCAGGTTCATTAAATGTCTCTTGGTTTTTCTGAAAAAAAAGGGCAGTAAAAATCTTGTGATTTACTTTCATTCTGCCATCCACTATGTTATATACCTTCATCAAGACTTCTAGTGCATATTATCTCTCTACACTAAGCAGAGCCAGTCCTTTCAGTTTTCCCCCATGTGTCTCCAATCATTCTTGACACCTATCTCTGCTGTTTCACTCTTGAGACAGGGTGTTCGGGACTGGTGGCAGTATTCTAGGTGAGAGGGTACCCCTGATTGTATCAGTATTACTTTTCATTCCCCTTCTTTATCCATCCCAAATTCTGTTTTGTCCCTTTGATCACTCCAGAGTGAACAGAGGTTTTTGTTTGGCTTTTTACATTGATGTCCAGTTCATTATCATCTTACCGTTACTTTAGAGCCCAGTACTATGCTTTAGTGTTAATGTGAAGGTAGGTAGAAGGCAGGGCAGGGTGGCATTTGAGGCCACGTGTGGACAAAATGGGGGCCCTAAATTGAAGCAGTGGGTTTTTTAAAACATCGCTTCAATTTAGGGTGAAGTAAACCCCCGTGTTGCGTACACCTGTGTCTTACCTGCCTCTCTGGTGGTGGGAAGGGGAGGGCAAGCTGCTGGCGGACGGAGTGGTCCCTGAGTTGTGGCAGGGGGCTGGTGCTTCCCTTTGCAGCAGTGATGGTGTGCCACCTGCAGGTGGCACCCGCTCACAGGCACCTGGCTTGGGTGGTCCTGGGGGGCACTGCAGCCATGGAGGGAAGACAGGTCCCCATGCAGCTCATGCAGGCAGGCAGGCTCCAGGGAAAAAAAAAATGACCAGGCTGTGCATTTTTTTTTTTCCTCTCTGGTGGAGCCTGCCTTCCCAGGCTGCTGCCAGGCTGCCTGCACGGGCTGCCTGCACAGTCCCTGAGCCACAAGGAGCCCATTACTTAACTCTGAGGCTGTAGGGCAGCAAACTAAAACTCCTCTGATGTGTTTAGTTTGCTGCACCCCAAAGTCATTTAAAGTGCATTATGCCGCCGAAAGTGCTAAAGCAGCTGGAATTAATGCACAATATACCACCAATGCATGCAAACACCAATGCCATTAAAGCGGTGCAAAAGCATTTAACCTCTCTTTAAAGCATCATGCACATATGCCCCTCGTTTTAACTACACATGCTTTTAGAGACCAACTCATTCAGAAAGGCATACTTTTTCATAGGTGACAGCATATAACAGGTGCAGTAATTAATTTAATTTGCTATCTTGTTGCTTATTCATCTATCTTGATTTAGTCCCACATCCTTTAGTATTAAGTAACAGAAATACATTTTGTTATGTACAAATGTTGCCATATCACCATTCCCTTCCTTTCCAGTTCAACTGTAAAAGTGACAAACAACTCAAGCCCGAGCATGAAACCTTGGGTGATCTCACTAGTAACTTTTTGCTACACTGAATATTGACAAGTTATTTCTGCTCTTTGTTTACTGTCTCTTAGAGCTGGTCTACACAAGGAAATTAGTAAAGTAATTTGGCAGATAGGATGTGGATTGACAGCCCATTTGCTGCCACAGATTATAGGAGAGGAGTGATGGGAGAGGAGTAGGGTGTGGAAAATTTTGGACATACCCTGTTCACCCTCCTCCTCAGCATCCATTCGCTGCCACTGTGAGACAGATCTGTTTCCTATACAGTCATGGTGGGCCTAAGCTCACAAGGGCTAGGGACAGACATTACACAGAAACCAGTTTAAGTGATCAGAAATTGGTTTGAGCCTCTAACAGAACAGAAGTTCAGTGCACATAAACCAGTTTGAGAATGGCTGAAACTGGTTTGAGATCAACCTGGTTGACTGTAGTATCAGACTTAAATGATTTGGCTCAAACCGGTTTATGCAATGTCTGTCCCAGACCCAGGAAACTACAAGCCTCCCTCAATGGTCAGAGAAGGGCCATTAAATGGATAGCAAGTAAATTCTTGTGGCAAAGGATTATAAAACAAGAGCAGGAGCACAGGTCAAAAGTTGTTAACTAGGGTCCCAAGGGAGGACACTAGGCAGAGAATTCAGACTAGTGCTCATTGCTTCTCAAAGGTATGTAAGGGTCCACAGACAATGCCTAGGGGACCCATGCCTGAAGACATGCATGGAGAAGTGAAAGGAAGACAGTCACACTGCCTGGGTTGCCACCAACTAATGGCTCCTTCCTGGTCTGGTAGATCTACAGCTTGGCCATGGTCAGCAGGAGGTTGACCAGAAGGTCCTGGGACTTGGTGGGGCTATGTATGGAGTGTGCATAAAGTAAAAGTTGTGAAGAAAAATGCAGCCAAGTGCAGGTACAGATGGAGCCATGGTCTGACCCAGTAAATTGAAATTCTTATATTCACACTACCAATTATTAACCGCTAAAATGGCCTGTGATGAATTAGTTTCTCTCACTTCCAAAGCGTGCATAAAGGCTGTCGCTGCAGGGAGTTAGTGTGGGGTAATGACTGGCCTGTAAATTCACATACGCCTAACTTAAAGAGTGCCAGGACATCCTTACATTAGCCTTCCAGCCAGTCTGTAATCCATGACACAATTTTGTCCCTTTTTTCTTCACACCCTGTGTAAGGGACTTTCTGGCAGTTCCTGGCTAGAGGGGCTTGCCCCTCTGCTCAGGGTCACCATATTAGGGGTCTGGAAGTGATTTTCCCCCCTATTCAGATTACTATGGACTGTGGGGGTTTTTGCCCTCTTCCTGGGATCTCTGCAGTGTACATTAACAACTTTTACAGAAGCAGGACATTAGTTGCCAGGTTCCCCCTCCTTTACCTGTGGCCAGATGTTATATCCAGTGTTATCAGGGATGGCTGTATAGTTTTGTTAAAAGGTTAGATCAGAGCATGGCATGCAAAGACATTTTGCATGGTATGTGTGCCTCTGTGCGGATGGTGGGGAAGGGTCTGACGCTGGGCTGCTGCAATAAGGATCAGGCCCCTTTCAGCTCCCCCACCATCTGCCCAGAGATGTGCATGCACCCGCCATGAGCAACGAGCTGGGCCAGGGCTCTGCAGACCTCAGTGCAGCAGCCGGCAGCCTCCCCACAGCCTGCTGCAAGCAGAGTCCCAGCCTGGCTCATTGCTGGTGGCAGGTGCACATGTGCCTTAGGGCAGACAGCGGGGAAGGGGCTGTGGCTGCACTGCCACAAGGATTGGGCCCCTTGCGGCTCCTCGGCCATCTGCCACTGGCACGCCAACATCTTACAAGTTGAGGTTGAGGTGTTTATGGCACTTTGCCAACCCCAGGGTTAGCTGATGGATTTGTATAGGATGGCTTGGATGGGGATGATCCTGCCTCAGGCAGAAGGTTGGAGTAGATGACCTACGGGGGTCCCTTCCAGTCCTACTTCTCTATGATTCTGTATTATTCTACGATGTAAAAAAGTTTTACTTCACCCTCCGTTTGTCTGATACTCTCTAAGAAAAGTAATAGATTAGGGAGGCAGGCTTTTCCTTTGCCGGGGTGGCTGTAGTGTATATGTAGTATACATGTTATGTTATGATTTTTGAAACTGGTCATTTGAAACGGCCTATAGTATTGAGAAGACTAATGGGTAGATCTCAGGATGCTATTCAGTTGCTTTATTAAAACTGGCCTCTTGTCATCATCTGTAGTAGCTGACTTCAATGAGAGATTGCATGTTTCTGTTGGCAATAGAGCCACTTCATTCTTAACTTTCTTCTGAACTCTTGGCTATATCTCCACCAGTTCTGGTGACTGGTCGCTTTATAATTTACCGATTTGTTCCAGTACGTCCTCTGTCAACATTTCAGAATCTCCTTTTGATTAACAGAAGGGAGCAGGTATCTCCTCCAGAATCCTCGGTGATGAAGACAGATGCAAAGAAATCATTTAACTTCCTTACAATGTCTTTATCCTCCTTAATTGCTCCCATTAATCCCTGGTAGTCCAGCAGACGCACCAATTCTTTCACTGGCTTCCTGTGCAATCTATCAAATCATGCAAAACACGTTGCTTTAGGTAAGATTCATGCTATTATTTGACATATGTTTTCACATTTTTCATGAACAGCTCACTGCAATTTGGGAAAATTGTTTGGCATTGATGGTCCATATGTGAAGCAGAGTCACCCAGCTATAACTCATCACAATTGCTTCTACATATTCTTATCCTTATATTCCTTAATAGGAGACCTCAAACTATACAGAGGTATATACATACTTACAGAGGTATACACATACAGAGGTATACTTACACATTACTATCCCCATTTTACAGAGAGGGAAAACAAGGCACATTTATTTAAATGTTTTGAATAAGAGCATATAGCATATCAATGCTATATCTGGGAACAGAAGTCCTGGGTGAAAAGCTGGTCCCATTTTACTAATGAATAAAACTTCCAATGGTTTCAGCTGGCTGAGAGGTTCACCCCGTCTCCTGACTTCTGGTTGGAGATTGCATTTCGTTATTCACACAATTTGACAACTCAGCATATTTTGCTCAAAGAGAGCTCTTTTGGTAAAATGAAAACAAGAACCAACGTTTCTTAATCAGCGGTAAGGAATATGCTCTTCCCAGAGTCCTTAGACAGCAGAGGAAAAGTGGAGAGAGACTACTCTCTATGTAGCCATAAATTACACGAAGTACATTTCATTAGAAAGCACTACATTTTTTTTTCTAACCCTTTATGAATTCTCTCCACACACCCTGGGGGGGTTGTAACGTAAACTGACATCTTACTTCTTTCTGAAAAAATATTAACTAGTGTTCTCTGTACTTTTTGCCTACCAGGACCAGCAAGCAAATAAAAACAACGCATTGTACAAAGGGATTACAAGCTCTTTCCTAAAATAAGTTAAAATAAAATGACAGTGGTTCAAAAAGTTCAAGCATCACATGTAGGAAAAGAATGGTGCTAATCTACCTACTTGGCTAGTTCTAGTGTGAAAGTGGTATCTAGACACTAGATTTGGTGCATGTTTGTGCTACGTTTTAAGAATGAGTAACACGCTCTAATCATGCTAAACGTGTACACTTATGTACGCTACTCAATATTGTTACAATCTGTATTTGCTGCTCAAGGAATAAAAGTTTATTTTCCTGAGCTCCAATCTCTCTCAAGAACTTTCATCTTTCCTTCTTATTGGAATCGGTCAAACAGCTTAAAGGCAAGCTTCCTCCACTTTTAGTTTTGAATAACACAGAAAACTGGCTCTGTACCCTTTGGCTACTTGGATTTAATATCAAATTCTTACCTTGCACAAGGTCAAAAAAATAAAGCTTATAAAATTGGACTCATATGAAGAATGAGTTTCTATCTTTTAATGCTACCAAACAATCTGCAAATTATTTAAATTAAGACAACCAGCACTCAAACATCTGCAAGCAAAATGCTTAAATGCCAAGTGCAACTTTACTGGCATAAGAAAATAATAAGTGGAGTTCAATTTGTGTCAGCATAGCTCAGGAAAATAAGATATCATGTCTTGCTGTCTGCTTGATGTCAGCTTCTCAGATTCAAACCCTAATGCCTCATCTTAGGCTGTCCTTACTGGAGGCTGCCAAATAGCAAGGTTCAGCCAAAGTTCATGCAGCTACTACAAAATAGCTCTTTTTTTTCCCCCCTTTTTCAATCATAATGAACCTTCTGCTTTATATTGTACACACTTGATTATATCTATCCTTGAAATGTATACAACTCTATTAGCTTCTTCTCCTATTCTTTTAACATACTGTAAATTCCTTTCTGTGCTTAGTTTGTTTTATAGCTTACAACATTAGGCTTTTAAACTTTCACTATGCAGAGGAGATTAAGTTGTGCGATTGGCTGGAAGATGAAAATGAAGTAACTGGGACTTACATTAGTATTATGAAGAAATGAAAAATGTGAATTTTTTTTTCTCCCTCAAACTCCTACTACCTTTCCACTTTAAATATTTAGACATAGTGGTAATCAAATCCTAAAACAGATATAAATTAATCCTCCCTACAATGGCGAGAAGTAGTACTTCTATACAATACTCACCTTTTTCCAACTTAAGCAGATGAAATCTCATATTGAGTTTAAATGTTCGACTTCTGTCAGGCAGCTCATTGGTATGGATACCTAAGGCTTGCCTAAAATGAGCCACGTCAGTATTATTTTTTTCTTAAATTGTGTTAAATTTGCGGCATATGTAATTACTTTAAATGGAAGGTGGGAGAAACAAGCTATTTTACAATCATGTGTATATTTAGTATTTGGAAAGTTTCAGTCATGTGATAGCATTTTGGAAGACTCATTAATGTTTTAATTGGTTTCATTCAAAAATTGTATGTAGGATGCAGCACTCCAGCTATAACATACTTGTTAACAAGAATGACTGGGAAAAGTAACGTCTCCCTTTTAAAGCAATTGCTGAAATTACTTTGAGCATTTTAAGCATGACAACAAATATACAGACATGAATGCATACATACATATATATTTACACCTATATATATCTACATCTATATATATATATATATATACAGACACCACACGCAGTCAGAATAAGAGACCTGATGTTTAATTTCAGGAAATCAGCCCTATGTATTATAGCTTCTGTAGCTTTACAAAGGTAAACTATGGAGAAATTAGGAAAAACAATTGGCATAATGGTCTTACAAAAATGGCCAGATTTAAATATTTTAAATCTGGTTTTATTATTTTTTTCCCCCTTGTTATGACTCTGTACTATATTTTAACTCAAACAAGTCCCCTTGGTTATTACGGTCCATCCATTTTTCAACCTATCTGGTATCAATTACTGAGACAGAGCTGCAATATTCAATGTCTGTACAGATGAAACACTTTAATAACTTAGATGGCTCATTTCTGGAATCAGCCAGAGTGGCATGATCTGCAAACCTGAAAATATTTTTTACAAAATTCAAAGGCAATCAAGATTAAAATTCCCAAATGTGTATTCTGGATCACCTCCAAAAACTTTCAGTCTTTATTCATTATTGGATATTGTCTTGATTAAAATTCCTGTTGGTTTGTTCTATGGTTAAGGAGTAATCTTGTATCTTAGCTTTTGGAATGTATCCGTATCATGTGACATCTGTGAAGTCCAAATTAATATAGAGAGATCTCTCTCACTAGTCAGCATGGGAAATGATTTTAAATGTTCAGATTTCAGCAAAGTAGTTTAGAAAATTTATTTTGTACTAACCTTATCACATAGCTACTCCTCAGTCAGGAATAGCAAGCTTATTCTAGACTTTCCAAAGAGTTTTGATTTAATATAAGCCTTTTTAAGAGTGTGTCTATCAGAAAGCAATATGCTGAATATCCCAATGCATAAAATAAAAATCCATTTCTTTTTTTTTTTTTTTTCTGGGAGCTACACTTTCTACAAAACCAGCAATTTTTATTTATTATGACTTCAAAAATAATAAAATATTCCTTTTAGTCCTGTAACTTCTGTTTCCTATAATTCCTTTGTGCTTCAGACCTAAGACAATTACAGGGAATGACCCCAGAAAAATGGTTTATGACAAGGGGTAGACGGAGAATGATTTTCCCAGCCTGCCAAAACATTGCTGAGATTTCAAAAGTTTTACCGTTCCAGAGTGGGCCAAAACCAACATAATTTTTTCACGAAAACCATGCAGGGCGATAGCCAATAATTTGGTGGCTTGGATTTACACTCTGGTATGTGATAGGTATGGTCTGTGCCCTTGCTCTGCCATTCTCATGTGACTGTCATAACTGATGGGAAATGAGCTTTTCTGTGCTACTCTCATTCTCTCCTGTTTGAGTGTGGAGCTGAGTCTTGAACTTGTGGTCTGCCACAGCCCAGGTAAGTGCCTAGACCAAGGGTTGATAACCTCTTGTCACCACAGGCTGCAGCTTGCTACCTATCCTGTGCTGAGATCTTGGGTTCATTCGTAAACGCGGCGCCCAGAAGCAATAAACTCCAGTGTGACATACACCAGAGTTTATTGCACCACATTAATCTACATGTATAGATGTGCCCACTGATACCAAAATGAGCAAAGGTAAAGGGGCATACAAACAAGTTGCCGTAAATAAGCTAGGGTGTCAAATTATAGCACATCAACTACTCAGTGATAACCATATTTATGTATACGCTCTTATCCTGTGAAAAATATGAAGCAGCTTACCCCCCACAGTGACAGTGATTCAAGTACCTCACTTTTATTGCATGTAAGAGCAGGCACATAGGCAGTTACCATGGAGTATCTGCTGCGCTGTGAGCTCATACCCTATGTTACTCACAGACATAGATAGGAATTTGTTCATCTACAAAACTGACTTGTATAAGGCATTATCTAGACACCTTAAGAGCTGATTTCTGACACCGTGAGGCATGTAAAGTAGCATTTTACTTTACAGATAGTTCAATAATGATTTCAATGGAAATATTCATAGAATAATGGGAGTTCAATGTGTAAATCTGGACATAAACCCTTAAGCACAACCTAATCCACAACAACATGAAATAACCTCATTGCTGATTACCAGCAGCTCTCATATTGCATATTTATTGCTGTGCGGGGGCACAGAATAACACACCAGTCTTCGCATCCTAAAATACTTGACAAGCTTAGAGCTGTCCTATTACCTCCTTTGAGATAACTGTTTGCATAATCGATGGCAATTGCCCACCTTCCATGACTTGCCCTCACAAAACTCCAGGTACAAAATGGGAACCCGGTTTTAAAAATCACGGTCAGTCCTCTTTGTACAGACTTTTACATGGAGGTATTTAGCATGTGCAGGAGCTCTGAGGTGAAGAGGCACGTAGCTGAATAATGTAATCTTACCTCGCTTCAGCTCGCTTCATATATAACGTGCATCCATTTTTCAGTCTACAAGTGCCACTGTGACTCTTGGAGGCCTGAAAACCTGAAAAGCAACAAATATGTCAAATCCTATGTTTTATCGTCTGCTACTCCTCTCCCTTCTCAGGTAAGATTTCTGCGGTTGTCCCTGACACCATTACAGTGGAGTTTCTTGTTGATCATTTTGCAGCCTGTCTGCTAATTTATCTTATTGTGATGATTTTTTGCGTGGCCAGCTCATCATAGCAGATACACTGACCCCAGACTGTTTTCTGATTTTCTAAGCTGTCTTGTTTTTAAGGTGAAAATAGCTGTCTTATAAAGCCTGAATAAATGGCCTTTTCATGTGGGATCAATGAAAGGCTGAGACAGAAGTTTCTTAGATGAGAAGCAGGTCAAAAGATACACATGGATGGCTACTATAACCTCTGGGCTATGGCAGCTTGTTACAGTCCCTTCTTGGCAGACAAGGTTCCTTGGGTGAATTTGATATCTTTTATTAGACCAACCCAATTGGCATATCAAATTCACCCAAGGAACCTTGTCTGCCTATATCCTTAGACCAACACGGCTACAACCTAAGTCCCTTCTTGTGCATTTTGTAAATGCAGTGCACTGTATGATATGGTGAGTATACTATATAGATTCATAGATTCATAGATTGTAGAGTCGGAAGGGACCACAATGGATCATCCTGTCCGACCCCCTGCCCTGGCAGGAAAGAGGACCAAGGTCAGATGACCCCAGCCAGGTGACTGTCAAGCCTCCTTTTGAAGACCTCCAAGCTAAGTGATAGCACCACCGCTCTTGGAAGCCCATTCCAGATCCTAAGAGCTAGAAAGCAAGAAAGCCACCGCAAAATTTCCAAAGGACATTAGAGGATGTGGCATGCTTGTGCCATGTCTGTTTTTGGCATGCCTACAGGCATGCAGCTATAGTGGCTCTGCTGTTGACTGGCCCTTCTTGCAGCTTGGAAAAGGCCAGTGAATTTAACCTTGGCCAATATTTCCTCAAGCTGATGAAAATCCATTCTGGTGATCAGCAGACTAGAGGCCAGATTCCAAACTCAGGTAAACTGAGATCAGATTGGACTTGGCTTGGTGAAACAGAGCAGACTGGGGCCCAAGTCTTCTGGCAGAGGCAGCGTTAGGGTGATGTATTCCTAAATAGGTATACGGTAAGTCTCCTTTGCTTTCTGGGCTCATGTCGGGATTTTATGCTTATACCCAATTATATTATACTATTGTTTTCTTTACAGTTTTCAGATGTTTGGAGGTTGGGACTATTCAGCCCAGAGTGAGAGGGGGAATTTTTGGTGAGCACACAAATACTGAGGGAGAAATCCTCAAGGCACAGAAGTCAATGTGAGGGTTCCCATCATCTTTGATGGGGTGAGAATTTCACTCTCTGTGACAGCATGGCAGCATATTTTCTCAGTGTCTGTGATAAAATATGGATACTATTTTTCTGGTTTAGCCTCTGGATAATAATTTTAGAGTAGCAGGGAAATGTCTTTCGTATTACTAAACAGGACATGAGAGTGCAGGCAGTCCGTGGAACCATAGCTGCTACTTCCACAAGGCAAACAGATGTGGAAAGAAGGAAAAAGCTTTCTATAAAGGGCACTGAGTGACTCTGGGGTATGGGATTCCCAAATTCTAATCCCAGCTCAGCCAGTAGAGCTATCTAAATTCCTTGTGTCTCAGATTATCCACCTGGTTTGCTGGGAATGATAATATTCACCTGTTATATTGAAATCTAATATATTTTTAAGTGGTACAAGTAATAAATGGAATGACAGCAAAGGGCAAGTTTTCTAAGAGATACAGGTGAATGAAGCTTTGTGTAAAGTACTCCTGAGGTCTCTTCCAACCATACTATCCTATGATTCTCCCTCTATTCCTTGTCTCTGGGTAGTCTCAGCCACAAGTACAAATTCTGCCATCATCTTTATATAGATAACTCACACATCTGTCTCTCTATTAAGATAGCACCTTAATAAAATCTTAGCCTGTTTTTTGGATACTTTGTTATATGTCTAGCTATCATCTAAAGCTCAACAGAGCCTTAGTACTCCTCCCACTCTCACCCTCCACCCAAAATTACTTTTCTCAGTCACAGGACACTCCTATCATCCTTGCTATCACTTAGGCCCATAACTTCGGTGTCACCTTTGAGCCCTCAGTCCTCACGTCAAGGCTATGTCTAAATCATATTATTTTATCTTTCCTGTCCATCTACACAGCTAAAACTATTGTCTGGGAACTCATGATCTCACAGATTGATTTCCACAACATGCTCTTCTCCAGCCTTGACAAATGCAGTCATGCCCTGTTTATTAGGTCCAACCAGGACGCAGCTCCTTGAAGTTACCCGGTTTCTACACAGGTGGATATTTAGAGCTCCAAAAATGTCACCATGGCTCAGCACTGGTATCTGAGACTCCTACTCATTGGGTCATCCTCGCTTCATGCTTATTGTGAAACCAGCTGAGTTTCTTTATGTTTGGGATGACAACAGAACAGGGCACAGAATGAGCCTGATCCTACTCCTACCGAAGTCAGTGGCTAAGATGAAGACCTGTTGACATGTAGGAACAAGAAGAGGTCAATGCTCATAGGTCTCTGGACATATACTTACATATATGATTACTGAAATAAGAGTTCTGGATTTTTTTTTCTGGATAAGATAGGAGCTGTATGTTCAGGAAATAAGCTTCTAAACCTAAGATATTTAGGTGTCTAACTTCAAGCATCCAAACAGACCCAGTTCACACCGGGCAGGTCTACAAGATACACTAAATATGTAGTAGGCTAATTCTACTGCACATTAGCATCACAAAAAAGCATGTGCTGATGCTACTGCACAGTAGTACTAATTATGGCACATTAAGTTTAAAAAAGGTACTAAAGCATTCGGTTTAGTACCTGTAATAACAGGCACTAAACTTAATGCGCCATAATTATGGTGCATTAATGAATGCATAGACGTGCCCACCAGCTGCAAGCCCTTTCTCACTATGGGTGCTCACTGCAAGCTACTGTCATTCATTGTAATAGCACTACTCACCCGAGTAAGGATGTCTACTGCTGGGGGTTGCTTTTCACCTGTAAGATTTGCCTGACAGATGCAGAAGTTTGGAGGGGTTTTAAAATACGTTTTGGATATGCCTTTCTATGATATAATTAACTACTGCGCATTTCCCTGGTAAAACTTAAAGTCAAGTATTTTATGGTTGCTGAATGACATAGCTTCGTAAGGCCATAGGCTTTTTAATGTGCCAGAGGATGGCTGGCAACTGCCTGAGAGCATTCACTCCAGCTTTCATTGTAAATGTTGTCATTTTCTTCCCTCAGCACTAACTCTGTCTTTAATAGCATTGTTTTGATCTTGTTGCTACACTGCTGAGAATATTCATACAGAATGTGCAATTAGTTAGACAGCTAGGCTTTTGTTTTTAATGTTACTACCTTAGGGCCTTCAGGGAAATATAATGTATGTTCTGATTCCAACTGCAGTTTAGAAGCAGCTGGTGCACTGGAAAAGTGAAAGCGATGACATTCAAGTGAAGACGAAAGTCAGGAGTGCGGTGACTTGGATTCCAAATCTTGGGCCGTTCAGTTAAATGGGATATAGGGTGTTGAGTATGGATGCTGCATATGTAAAGCATTAAATCTTGGCCCTTTGCTTCTCTAGAGTAAAGATCACCAGCACTTTGATGTTGCTGCATCTCGCCTTGCACTACAAGCTGAAAAGGAAGCTCAAGAACGAGAATTAGAATTTGCTGAAAATTTGCTGTTGAAACTGGTTTTTGAAACAGGCGACTGGGTTTTGGAGTAGTTTGTTCGAAATGTTGGTTTTCGATTTTTTTTTAACCAAAAGTGACAAATTGTGGCTCCGGTTAGCAGGCTATTTTTTCTTACGGGTATAAATTTAGGGGAATCCATCATATCCACTTTTTGCGTGTACCCTTTTAACACGTTTCTTTCTAGACGTGCCCTGAGTTCTTCAGGTCTCTCACTGGGCTTGAGTAATACCTTGAACCATGCTATTGTCCATAGGCAGTTTCACAATGCATAAAACAACATTAGAACGATATTGTAGTATCTGTGTGGCAATAACAGCAATTCCTAACAAGCACCAATAATACTACGACTGTATTCGTGTATTTTTAGCTGTTGCTGGGGAGACAGGAGTTTGGATTTTTTTTTTTTAACAAAGTGAACCGCACTGCCTACGGTTGCTTTTCATTTAATCTCTGCCATCTACTCTATTTCTCTTGTTGGCAACAAGCCAGGGAGCTGGAACCACGTGACCAGCATGCTCTTCACAAACCCTTAAGCATGCGGTTTAGCATCCTTTGTTAGAACATGATGTTGCTGCCACTGCATCGCTCCCCGTGCCAGTGGTTTAAGTCTCTTTTCCCGATTTGTCTAGTTCATCTATAAACACGATCTATTACTTCCTGCTTGTCCAGTGTCTAGCATCTTACCATTAATTACTATTAATGATCAACACCATTCATAATTAACAGCCACCAGTGTTAATGAATAATGATTAACAATACCGATTAATAATGATGATGATGATGAGGGTATTAATAACAATATTGCCAATACTCTGAGCTATAGGGGACCTAAGACATGGAAGAACAGGAATTGAAGTTGGATAAGGGATTTCATGCCCACACCTGTCAGTTTTTTCAGCTTAGGTATTTGCTAGAACAAGGGTCTAGGGCTTGGAGAGGGATTCTGATTCTAGCTTTCTATCATTTGCTGAAAATGGTGGCAGAAGAGGTCAAATCATTGTCTTCTCCTTCTGAGCAATTTTAATGCATAAATGATATGCAACTGGAATGAAAGAAAGAGAAACAGGATGCAAAGCTTAGTCTCTCAAAGGGTTGCGAGATATTCACATGGAAAAACACAACTAAATTCTCGACATGTAGCTGAGATCTGAGTAGCAGTGCAAATTCGCTTGCTCTTCCAGTCCTGCTCAGAGACAGGAGCATAACATTCAGATGTGTAAGTGGGTATCCTTCCTTTGACTGGAGACTCTGGGCAAAGATGCACATTTTTATGCATGTGTGGCAGTTCAAACTCTCTTGTACAGACCTCCTGAATTAGTAACCTGTTCTGCTGTAAGTGATACTACTAGCTTTGCCCAAATCCCGAAGATAATGAGATGAAATGACTTCCAGAGATCAAAGCAGTCAGCTGAGAGTTACTACTCATTGCTTAACAGCTTAGACCTAACCATTCCAGAGTTTGGAATAGCCACCTGAGAAATAACGCCCATCCACCATCTAGAAGTGGTGAAAAGCATAATCCATATTTGTGAGTGCTCCAGAGTCCTTTGATGAAGCGTTGCATGCTTAAACTTGGATAGCTTAAGGCCCACTAAGCTGCTTCACAGCGCTTATGACGCACTGCTTTTTACAACTGGGCATACCAAGACAATTCACTGAATATTCTTCCTGTATTTTACTGATGGCTTCAGAGATGGACTGCTACACAATAGTGCTACAAATGACTGACTACTTGCCTGTGGTAAGGCAGAGGAGGACTGGTTCACCTTCTTAAAGTTATTGTATGAAAGTAACATTGGGGAGGATCAGGTTTTATAAGTGCTGTGGGTGATTTGAGCTTACCTTTGCTGTACATTCCTGCCACTTCATCCATTTCTCTTTTGTTTTTAAAAGCATCCTAACTCATTTGTAAAGCTTATATCTATTATTCTCTATACAGTTAAGTTGGACAATAGTTTCACTACTGAATGATTATGTTAAAAATTAAAGGAATACAATTACTTGCTTAAAGTGTACTTGAGACCTGAGGAGAGGTACTTGGTAACTGTACGTTTGCCTATATCCCTCTCAGCTGTACAATGGGTCCAATAAAAGATTACACTGAGAAAATTTTTTTTCTAAAGTAAACATGTTTGGCATTTGTTTGGAAGTAAGAATATTTTAAAACCATATTTTCCACCACCAGTATAATACAATGCTCTTCCTTTCAGAGGCTTGTAAAAGGGATATCACATCTGCAGTAACACGAGGAAATTAGCTTGCCTCAAGAGCATTGTGAAACAAGAGGCTGAAAACTGTAACTCAGAGCACCTGTAAGCCTCAAGCCTTAAGTGTGTGAACAGATTTTTTTTGTTCACTTATGAGAATTTCTGGATGGGTCCACACGTGCATTTATACAGGCTTACATTTACTGCGCAGGAAGTTACTGCACAGTAAGCGGGAATAGGCCAGTGTCAACACATGCAGGCATTAAAGTGCATTAACGCTGTGCGTGGACTGACTTGGGACTAAAGTTAGTTCCAACACAGTGTTACTGCGCAGTAAGATGTCTACACATGCGTTACTGTGCAATAACTAATCAGGTATAAATTTGATACTTGCTTGATACAGGTAGCAAATTTACACTTAACTCGGCATAAGTTGCCATATTTGCTGTGCAGTATGGGTGTGCACATGTGCAACTTGGGTGCGCCTGTCCTGCACAGTAGTTTCGGTTACTGCACAGTAAATGTGCACATGCAGACATGCCCACTGTATCCCAGCCTGTGTGATATTACACCAGCAGTGGGGTGGGGGAAGTCTTTTAAATACAGTATAATGCTGGTTAAAGAATGGTAAAATATTAATGATATGTTTGGACCTGCCCGTGTATATCACACCACGTAGCCTGGCATGAAACAGCTTCTCTCTAGCCCCTATAGCCAGTATGGGAGGACTCCTTCTATTCAAACCATCAACATACCTTCCAAGTAGGTGACATGGGGGTTAAATGATGCTTAGGGCCTTCAGCCACAGGGTAAACCTCTCCCACATTGGCTGCAAACATGAAAGCAGCAGCCAGAAACTGGGGTAGTTCCAGCTGAAGCTGATCTTTACAGGCAAATATACCACTGAAAGGGGAGCTATTTAACAACCGTCTCCTCTTGCTTTTACATACCAACTTCAGCCCCATTGTAAAGGCTTTTTTGGCAAAGACAAACCATCTTATATTCAAAGGGTTGGTACGTTGCAAAATACCACTTCAGAATTTTAAAACTCCCTCAGATCTCTAGCCTTTTTTACAAGGATTTTAAAAATCATTATTTTCTTTAAAGAAAAGTACTTTAATGGTTCTTTGTGGTACGCTAATGTGAGACAGATATAGCAGTTGCTATATGAAAGAAGTCAGCTCTTGCCAAAAATGACCACACAAGTATAACTATACTGACTTCTTGCTCTAAGCATGTGGGAGCATCAGATATCTGTACAGAAAAATACAGTTTTTAATAGTAGTCAAAGCACCACACTAAGCTCCTAGGAGTGTGGTGTATGCTCACAAGTATGAATATTTACCCATCCTGGCCTGATATTAAAATCAAAGATAATGCACACAAATCTAATATTTACAGTGCTTACCTATCCACAAAGAGGAGAAAAATGGATACAACAGTATGTAGTAAGTTATATCTTCTCAAGGAGTCGGATAGCTAAACATTTAGCAACCTGTTCACTCATATAGATATGAGCTGAAACAACTGTATATTAAAGGCTCTAATAAAATACAGGAGCATAATACTAACAGTGAACTAGATCAAAGGTCCACCGATGCATCTTCAGAACCGAAATGTTTCAGATGCCGATGCTACTGGACAGTCGATGTTAGCATATGTCCACGTGCCATTTTTTAGAACTCTATTTGGTAGATTTTAATCATGCAGTATACTTGCTCCCATTAGGATGGCTGTTTTGTGAAAGCAAACAGCAGGAAGTAATAAACACCCACTCCAAATGGTGTTTTGATACCACAGTATGGATGGCTGGTAATTGAAATGCCCATTTGTCAAGTCTCTGCAAATAAACACCAAAGTATAAACTGACAATTGGGACTCTGAGACATCTGATACCCTTAAAAGTGCTGGCAGGATGCTTGATGCCAGAAACTCAAGATGGAGTGTTTGGTAGTCCTTAGGTTAAATATTATCTCAACATTAATGTATCAATGTACAGAAATATTCAGGGAGGAGATGATAAAACAGGGAGGAAGGCAGAATTCAAAGACCTAGACTCAAATCCGGATACAAGTCTAACCACATTAGATAAATGTTTATTATTTTGGATATCATTCTGATGGTTGCTAGGGAGTGTATTGATGAAAGTAATACCTAGTTATAGATCAAGCTGGTTAGCTGGTTAGCTAGAACCAGACAAAGGATCTGAAGAGAGGCTTGTCTCCTGCTCCACAAATAAAGTTTACTGTACGGTTCTTCAAAATTTGCTAGAAATTCTTGAATATCGTTATTGTGGCAGATGCAGATAGTTTTAATTTGTGTTTTTTTAGCCAAGTTTTTGCCTTTTTATACTCCATTTCCCAATGGCATAGAGCAGGGGCCATAAAGCTTCAGCTGCCAGGCCAGATCCTGCCCACAAAGAGCCTGGGAAGCCCCAACCCAGTGGATCAGGATCAGGTGGCATGCAGCTGCATGGAGCCACCTGTCCTCTTCACAGCACCACACTCAGCAACCCTCCCTGATGAATCTGTCTGCATTTATTCTTGCTGCCGAGGGGCTGGGTGTCTGCAGGAAAATAAGTGTAGGCAGTTCGATCTCTCTTGTGGGGAGGGTGAAATTTGAAGCTAGTGGCAGGGAGCAGGCTCCCAAGCTCCAGCCCAGACCAGCAAAATGTTGCTGACCCCAGTATAGAGAATAGGATTTGTCTTCCAAGTCCACGCATTGTGTTTTCAAATTTCCCTTCCCGGTTCCAATGCTGAAGAGCACCAACTTGCATTAAGTGACCTTCTGCACCAACAGCTCTCTCTTTTGAGCCTTGAAATTAATCTTCATCTTGTCAGTCTGTGAAGTTTCACTACATGCCCCTTGACCAGCGAAGTGCTTTGTGATGAGAACAACAGGACCACGGGGCTCCGAAGGTTTTAGCCACGCAGGTGAATTCTAATACGTCTCTGGGAAGGAGACCAATGATTATAACGCTCTTAGATGTCGTCTAAGGAGAACATCAGTGGTAGTGGGGTTTATACAGTTAGGAGGTTGTTCTGAAACTCTCTTGGTTGAGAATGGGAGAACGTATACAGTGAAAGCGCCAGATCTGATAATGGCTGAATTATGGTGATGTCAAACTTTTAATGGGTCATGTTTGGTTTGGTCTCTGTTGAGTCAGACCTGACGAGGGAGTGAAGGGATAGGCTCTGGTTAGATCTGCAGATAAAAATTGTGCAACGGGCAGCTGCAGCGCTCATTCCATCAAACACAGGTTTCAGGTTTAACACATGCAACCCCTAGAAAAGATTTGATTCGGATCCATATATGAAATTCTGCAATTGTGTAGAACGTCATGGTTTTGTACAGTAAGATATCTGCCTGTGAATCCACACCAACTTATGGAGAAAAAAGAATGAATTAAGGCAATCCTAAATAAGAAGTAGGTTAGCTTTGTTAGAAAGAAAAGATCATCAACTTGCAATGGTGTTTTTGTGCCAGAAAGCTTGCAATTAAAGAAGTGTTTTTTTGCAAAAATCTTGTTGGTCTAATAAAAGATATCATCTCAACTTGCAAATGAACTTTCCTTTCTATACTCAGAGCCAGCTGTGGTTGGGAGCTGACCAAATTAGCAGTTGAATAGCTCCAGGAGGAAGGTTCATTTTGCAAGTTCTTTCTTTTTCCCCATCCCCTCTACAAGGCCATTACCGTCCTCAGGTGAGGACAGCAGCTAGAAGAAAGCTCAGCTGAACATTGCTGGGAGAAGCAGCAGCAACAATCCACCCGTGTGCTCTACTCTGCAATCTTGCTTTTAGCTGAAGGGAGAGAAGGAAAGTTGGAAGGACAGGAATATATATATTTGTTGTTTCTTCACTCGAGACCAAAAAAGAAAACATGCCTCCGAGTCTTTCTCTCCCCCAGACACCTTCAAGTCTCACCTGGAAAATACTCATATCTGTTAGGACCTTACAAACAGCAAGCTGTGAGTAAATAGAAATGGAGAAAGTCTTGCAGCTTTGAAAGCAGCCACCAGACACCCCTCCACCCCCAATCACTGCTCCAAAAAACTTCTCCACAGGGATCAAATCCTGCATCCACCCAATCTTCTGATGTGGCTTACAAATAACCCACAGCTTCCATTGACCTCAGCCCCATTAGGATCTGGCCCCAGACTGGCTTGCTTTCTCCCCTTCAGTATCCACTTTTATTGGGGGGGGGTGCGCTGTCACACACAAGGCTGTGTTGACCTTGATTTGCCCCCCTAACACTCAACACACACTTATAATTAAGCTTTGCAACAGGTTTGACAGATATTTTCTTCAATACTTATAATTAAGCTTTAAATTCTTTCATTCCAGTACATGCTTCCACTAGGGTCCCACAAATCATCTGGTCAGTTACTAGGATTTTGATGATGGTTTTTCAGAGGGAAGAAATCGGTACGTACATTCTGCCAACTTGTAAAAAGGTTGAGTTGCTATTTTAAATGTTTGGTTTTTTTTTTAATTATGATGTTCTACAGAGAAAGACAAATATAACAACTACTTCCCTCGAGGTTTGTTAGCAGCAGAATTTACCTGGGACCTTCCACATCCCAACTCAGACTTCTGCCACTTTAACTGAAACAGTAGCTCTATTACTACCAGGTATAGGAGACTGGTGTCTTCTGAAAAAAACTAACTACCATAAGGTGAGAGGAGAAGCCCTCCACCACTTGGGCACAATATGACAAACAATCGTGTATTTTCTGCCTGGATGACCTTTATTTTAGATTAAAGAAACACAGAAGATCCAGACTAGCTGACATATACCGTTGTGTAATTTATGCTGCCAATATGAATTAGATCAGAACCAAAGAGATGTACTGCTGTCCTGGGGTAATTCCCACAGTAGACCAGTAGACAGCTATTCCTGTGCCTTGCCACTGGACAGCAAGGGAGTAGATAATTTATCCAGTGCCGTAGCAAGTGTGGGATGAGTGGGGCGACTGCCCTGGGTGCCGAAGTGAAGGGACGCCAACAGGAGCTACCCAGCTGGGCTGGGGCATGGGACAGAGCTGTGAGTGGCTTATTTGGGGGGGCACAGGGACAGGGGAAGGGCAGTGCCCATCACTGCATGCACTCCTGCACAAGCATGGGGGGGGGCATGTGCCCCCCAGATCTGTGCGTGGGTGTCTCTGTGGGTGCCAAACTTCCTTGCCACGGTACTGAATCCATCTACTGTTAGCAAACTACCCTGGGATGGACATGGACATACAAAGCATAAACTGATGTTACTTACACCAATTCAGTTTTACCCCTGATTCTTTCAGAAGCATTTCTCCATTGGATTGGGCAAAGTTACCAGGATTTAGGCCTTTATGTTGTCTGTTTGCTACTTTTTTCTGAACTGATATAAATATTTCATCTGTCCAGTGCCAGGAAGAATAAATACAAAGTCTCCATGACAGAGAGCTCAGGGTGCATAATGATGTCTATAACAACAACCACTTCAAATTAATTCAAAATACTTGTGGAGGCAGGCCAGTGGGCTGGCATTATCTAAAAGGGGAGGTATGCTGAAAATAGTCTGGCTGTTCATTAGCCTTACGAGCCCCAGACCCAGATTGAAAACACTTGCCTGTCTGGATTCAGATATAAATTTAAATTCTTCAGTTTGGAGGGTTTGCACTAAGCATCCTAGTTTTCTAGATCTTAACTTTTCCAGAATTGAGAAATATAGTTTGGATTTACTATACCAATTCAGGCCCTCTTCTGCTAATTTCTTTCCCTCCATCTCCAGGAAATGCATCCAGTCCAAAACATTATAAGAAAGATTAAAGGCATTTCTCTTATAACATCCTTTGATAAATAATGATCATATATGTGGGTACAGTGTAGGGCAATACTTATTAGCAACAAATTAGTTTACTGCAGATTTGCAATATCTACAGGAAGAGCACACATCAGTATCTTAACTTCACTAAAAGTGTTTCAGTAAGTGTTTCCAGTCCCAACCTGTAATATATAGGTATCAGTAAAATTCACAGAGGGGAAGGAAACATTGGCACCCAACTTTACAACGTGGCCAGTACAGTGACAAATAGAATCGCATATTTTCTGCAAATTGAACATTACACATATTTTCCCTGGTCTGAAATACATGAACAAGTTAAATACCACTGGAGTTATTTCTTACAGGAGGATTTGGGACGTGTCCACATGTGTTTGACATATTTCACATGTGTAATTTATGTAGCTCCCAAGACCGTAGGATAAAACACATGCGTTTCACACAGGGGCTTGTGCAATTGTATTAGAAACAGTCCAAATAGGTTAAAAGAAGCAGGCTTACTGGAAATTCAGGATTGCTTGTGGATCCCTTAAGTAGGATGGTAGTAGAAGCTACCAGAAACTCAGCTGATATAGCCTGGATGCTATGGGCCAATCCTACAAAAGCTTAAGAACACAGCTCCTTTGTAGATGAGTTTTACACTGCTTTAGGAGACTTTTCTCTTTTGGGAAGAAGCCATTCCCTCTGCTCAGCTACTTCATAGGACATCAGCAGGTGACATGGAGTGCCTAGGTAGCAAGATGCCGCTGAGTCCGAGGAGACTCCAGGCTCCTGTTGGTAGCAGACCAAAGACCCACAACGGGAGACAGGAGTGTCTGTACCCCCAAGACAGCTAGTCTTGGGGGACAGTGCAAGGAGCATTCCTTCCCCCCAAAAAACAAATGGAAAACTGGGAGCAGTGAGAGAGAGATCTTCATAGATTCATAGAGTTGGAAGGGACACACTAGATCATCATGCCCGACCCCCTGCCCCTGGCAGGAAAGAGGACCAAGGTCAGATGACCCCAGCCAGGTGACTATCAAGCCTCCTCTTGAAGACCTCCAAGTTAGGTGATAGCACCACCTCTCTTGGGAGCCCATTCCAGACTCTGGCCACCCTTACTGTGAAAAATTTCTTCCTAATGTCTAACCTAAATCTACTCTCCACTAGCTGGCACCCATTATTCCTAGTCACTCCCTGGGGCGCTCTGGAAAACAGCACATCCCCAATTCCCTGCTGTCCTCCCCTGATAAATTTATAGGCGACTACAAGGTCACCCCTCAGCTGTTTTTTGTATAGGCTGAAGAGATCCACGTCCCCCAACCTCTCCTCATAGGGTCTTTCATGGAGACCACTAATCATGCGAGTGGCCCTCCTCTGAACCTTCTCCAGATCCTCCGTGTCCCTCTTGAAGTGCGGTGCCTGCAATTCAAAGGCTGTTGAATGCATTGAAGTTGGCACTGATTCTCTGCCCAGGCCGAGCAGTGGCCTGTCTGCTGGCATGTGCTCCTGGCACCCCTTTAACGTGCCAGGGAAGATCATTGTGGATGCACCTACATGAGATGCTACGTCGCTACAGCAATGTAGCATCAGCAGGCTGCGTAGTAGCAATGAGCAGCAATAAGCTCATAGCTATTCTGCAGTAGGATCAGAAATGACCTGGGTGCATCTGTAGATGCGCCCTCTGTCTCTCATCTGCTGTCAAATGGGTTATGAATCCTTATCCTTAGGAGCAAGGGAAGTGTTTCAACCACTGCTGCCAGACAGTTGTGGAAAATGAACAGTATAAGACGGCTCCAGGACACTACACAAAGCTACCTTCTCCTTCCAAGAGAAAGACAATTAAGGGCTGGATGATTAAAGCAATAACACTCTGCAGAGCAGGGGTGGGCAATTATTTTGGGTGGAGGGCTGCTTAAACAGTTTTGGCAAGCTGTTGAGGGCTGCATTTCCCTCTCCAGCATAGGGAAGCAGGAACAGCCCCATGGTCCCAGGCCAGAAGCTTCTGCTAGGCAGGGGTTTCTGGTTGGGGGGGCAGGGCTGGCCAGGCCTTGTTGCTGGGTCTTGCCACCTGCTTCCTCTGGGTCCTACTGCCCCTGGCTCCTGTCATCTTTGACAGACAGCTAGGAGCAAATAAATATTAATTTTTTAATGGCCCTGCGGGCCACATAGAATAGCCTGGCAGGCCGGATGTGGCCCCCAGGTTGTATTTTGCCCACCCCTACTGTAGAGGAAGAGAAAGGAGGAACCTAAATGATCCTACACCTTCAAGCCTTCACTTTAATTTGTTCTTGGTTTTTTGCCCCTTCAACAGGATGAGATTTCCAGCTTTCCTAGTTTGAACCAGTTGAAAAATGATCTGAAACACCCCCGAAAAATAAAAGACGATACAATTTGCATTTAGAGCTGGGGAAAAGTGAGATGAAGTCTTTTTATTCCACTTATCCTTTACCCAAGTCAGAATTCTTGCGACTTGATTTCCTATGCTCACTTGCTACACCCTCCAAATCCAGCAAGCCACTGCTAAAAATCCTGGGACAGCCTCAGGACTAAAGCCACAAGTATTTGGAGAAGGTCATCATAACCTTGCTCTTACAAATTCGAAGACACAGAAGTGCTGACTGCAGTTTTGAAGGAGACAAACACTCGCACCTGTGTGCGTGTCCCACGTGTATTTGTTACTAGTGCCCTAAAGACCATGCCTGTTTCAGACCTTTCCAAAGCATAACTGTCACCTCCACAAGGCAAATATTTCCTCACTCCAGGTTTGACTAATAAAGTGCCACGTGGGAAGTTCAGAACATTAGCTCAAATTCCTTTTTAACATCTGGAGACCTACTTATGAATGTCCTTTGCTCTTTGCAGAGAAGTTGTTTCTAAGGGATGCATGGGATGCCCGAGGACACCAGGCTTAGAGCAGAGAAAAGTCCGAGGAAAGAAGCAAGAATCAAGTAGACAAGAACAAGATAGGCCAATTAATAAATTAATATTAGAATATTTTTAAATACTTCAAATGTATATAGTTCCACTTAGGCAAAGACCCCAAACACCTTACAATCCTTCATCTTCCATTTTGTACTTTCTCTCTTGCGATTGGACATAGAAAAATAATTCCCCCCCCCCCCTCTCTTTTTAAAACAATCTGAAATGTCTTTTGTTTAAAGGAAGAAATTATTTAGGACAGAGAGAATCACAGCATTTTCAGACTGAGCTATATTTCCCTAACCAGTCTAGCTATGTTATTCAGATTTTAAACCTCTCCAGGCTTGGGAGGTGTGTCTTCCTTAATATACGGTATAAAAATAAACTCTACTAATATTCAACAAATAATAGACCATATGATATAATAATATACTGTGTAGTATCATATAATAATATACCATATGATTTCAGCCACATGATGACATTCTTCTAAAGTATGTTTATGCTAAGTATAGGAAGACAAACAATTTTCATGAATTTTGCAAAGACACGCAGCTGTAAACAGGCTTAAGGAAATCATAGCTCCTATAAGAAGAATGCATTGCAAAGCTTGTCTTAGTCTATCCCAACCATGCAGTTGGTTCAATAAAAAAACATCACCCACAAAAATCCTTTCCTCTTGTATATTTTCTGGACCATCGGGGCTACAACCTCACTCTAATGCTAACATAGCTCTTATTACTTAGTCTATGCACTAGACCACAGTACTGAACAGGCTAGATAATATACAGATGTCTATACAGTGTTTCCTGGCAACTGTGACTGCTTTATTTCATACTGTACTTTTGGTAAGTTGGGAGGTTCAGTGTTTTGGTTTTTTAAAATGGAACTTATATGCTAATTGATCTGGAGGCATAATTTTCCTATGGTTTATACACGTGGCTGGGATCAAAAAGCAACTGGAGAATGTATGCAAACCTCTGCCGAAACCATAGCTGTCACGACCCCACTGGCTTTTAAGGGAGGGTATGAGAGGATGTGAGAGCATCCCCCTAATAGGTGAAATAAAATCTGGCTCAGTGAGAATGGCAGCCACCAGAAATTGGTGATTCCAGGAAAAACTTGTTTCAGAGCTCCTTTTTATTTATTAAAAAAAAACACAAATAGAAAACAGTCAAAACCTTTTGGATAGGAAATACCTTTTGGAAGGCTGAGGCACTAAGAGGTTTGGGTCAAAACTTTCCATCTTGGGTGAATTCATGTTAACATTAAAGTCAGGTCCCTACATTACATCCATAGTTAGTTTCCTGAGGTATTGAGCACTCACTCCTACCTCCCACTGACTTTAATGGGAACTGTGGATGCTCATTACCTCTGACATTCAGGCTGCCTCGCTATAAATTCAGGCACTAACTTTTAGTCCCCAAAATGCTCAAGGACACTGGCCATATTGTATGGCCCAAAGTCCCACAAGAAGTATGTAACAGAACCATGAAGAGAGTCAAGGTCTCCCGACTCCTACAACTTCTCATTAAGCAGACGAGCTTGCTTTATCCCTTGATCCCTATCCCTTCCATCCCTATCAAGTATTGAACCGGTGACAGTTGTATATTTCTAGTAGAGGCTTTTATTACACAGCGTTTTTTCTTAATGTTCAACTACTTCATATAAGCATGAGGACACATTTTCCAGAGCTTGGCTATGTGCTCGATCCCATCTGTTGTGTATTCTCCAATTCCCCTTATTATTCACTCAAATCAAACAAAAACAAACTTAAAAAAAATGTGCAGAATGAAAGCCAATTACAGCCTTGTTTTCAACTCAATGAACCCACACATCAGCTACAACTGGACCAGGAGACCGTCTCGCAAAGCTGTACCTTGGTTCACTTGACTTCACTTAACTATTGACCTTTTCTAATGTGCCTGTTTTCACAGCTATCTTTAACTGGTCCTTTGTCTAACTCAACTCTTTTCTTTCTTTGGACTGTTTTCTGCAGTGCAGGATTGCGGCAGAGAGACTGAGCCTGCTCCAGAAGCCCAAGTCGGAGCTCATTATCCTTTCAGGAATCCTTCCAGTGGATTATGGCAGAGTACCAGTGCAGAAAACCACATGTAAAATAAATGCCAGCAAACAGGTGAGGAGTAAGTCCTGCCTGTCCCTTGGATAATTTAGCTGCCGTGCTGAAAAATCCAATCCTTTCTATTCCCCTGAGGTAAGAAATCCATGCTGAATTTATGCTACCTAAAAGGGCAAGAGAAAATTTGCAATGTCAGGAGCACTAGGGCTTCTCAAACAGACATAGATGCTGAAGGTCGGCTAGAGTTGGAGCAATACTCCTACTTTAGTCTCTTCCTTATTTGCCTCGCTTTCCATCCTGCACAATTCTATTTTCGTTTAGGGCTTTATTGCAGATGCGAAGAAAAGCTTTTACCTTATACTCTTTGCAAGAATAAAAACCTGATTTTCTTTCTGCCTCCTGAGCCAACTCAGGGCACAAAAATCAGTTCCAACCACAAAAAAATGTACCTGTTGACTAATTCCAGCCCCCAGCCCCAGATACCGGATTTCTTCACATATAACACACACCATTTCCCCAAAAATCATTCGCTGGAAATTGGGGGGTGCTGTTTATGCGAGGAAATACAGCAATAGCAGCTTTTGCTATATGAGCCTCTGCTGGGAGGGAAAGCAGAAGTCTATGGGGGGCTCCCTAGCTGCTGACTGTGGACACTTTCTCTTTACCCTGGCAGAGGCTCATGCTGCAGAAAATGCTTCCGACTCTGCAGAAGCCTTCATCCTGGCACCTTTCTAAAGCATAGTTGAGGCCTGGGTACCGGGAAGACGCTCCTCCTGAATCAGCTTGATGGGCTCTCCATTGACTTTGTAGGTGCTGCTGGCTAGGATCAGGCCCCCAGCTAACCTGGAAGGTACTGCTAGCTGCCCACCCAGCTCAGCTCTAGATGGGAAGAGGGGCAAGGTGCTTTGACCCAGCCAGCAGCACCTGTGGCTTTAGTCCTGCAGCTATGGCTCAACAGAGCAGCCACAGTGTTTTTACTCCCCCTCCAAGTGCAGCTGCCTGCATTCTTCTGGGAAAACCGTACATACCAGTATTTTCAAGCAAAGATCTTTTCTCTTCATTCTCCTTTCAAAAAGCGAAATGCAGATCTTGTTCAGGAGTATGTTGTATGCAAGAAAATATGTTATCCCCCCTTTCCCTGCTTAGGAGTTCAATACTGCAGGGTCTTGCCTACTCAGATTCCATCAAAATCGGATTGGATTTGATAACCAAGGGACAACAAGGTCTAATGGCCATAAACTCCAGGAAGGTCGATTTAGACTGGACATAAGAAAAAAGTTCTTTACAGTGCATGTGTCCAGGGTCTGGAACAAACTCCACCCAGAGGTGGTGCGAGCACCTACTCTAGACTTTTTCAAAAAACAGGTGAATATATTTTTTGCTGGGGTCACTTGATCCCAGCTGGCTTCCTGCCTATAGCGGGGGCTGGACCCGATGATCTCATGAGGTCCCTTCCAGCCCCTAATGTCTATGAAATCTATGAAACCTCACTCAGGGCACGTCTACATGTTGCCATATGGCAACACTGCTACGGCATTGTGCTTTAGGACTTCCTTTCGGCAGTACTAAAGCACGGTGCCGTACGGGCAGTTACTGTGCTGTGCGTGCAGTGCATGGATAGATTTTGTCACTACCTCACTGTAACAGTGTGCTATACTAGGGGACCGCGCTGCTATGGCGATGTAGCTGGCGATCACGTGTAGACCCGTGTGATTGCTATATCATGGTAGCAAGCTGTACAGCAATGTAGTACACTGCTACATTGCCGTAGGGCAATGTGTAGATGTGCCTTTAGGGTATAAAGGCAAGTAAGCCGTTGCTTACAAAAGCTTATGCCTCTCTGAATTACTTAGCCTGCAAGGTGCCTGTCCACCCTGACTTCTGCCTGACTCCTAATAACCTCTCTCACTTAGGGCATGTCTCCATGGCACAGTGCAGTGTGATACAAAAATACCCAAGCTACTTCTGAAGGGCTGCATGAATGCAATGCTAATTAGCCCATGTGGAGAGCTGTGTTAAGGCAGTGCAGGGGTACCCTGGGTATCCCTACAGGGCACAGCGTGAATACATATTCATGGACTACTTTGAAAATCCCAATGTGCAGTGTGGCAGAATCAGATCTTTGAAACCACAAAGACTTGTAGGTCTTTAAGGCCAGAAGGCACCATTATGATAATCTAGTCTAATTTCCTGCCTAATGCAAATCACATAACTCCAACCAATGATTCTACATAAAGTTCAAAACATGTTTTTTAACAGTGGCACATTTTTAGAAAGTTACCCATCCTAACTTAAAGATGCAAAACTACCACCTCCTTAGGTACGTTCTTTCTAGGGTTATCGTCACTGTCTCATTTCTAGTCTGAATTTGTCTAACCTCAGCTCCCAACCACTGGATCTCATTATGCCTTTTTCTGCTAGATTAAAGAGTTGTCCTCTATCAAAAATCTCTTCTCCATATAGGTACGCTGAAACCTTTCCAATTTTTCAACAGATGTGCCAACTTTCCTAGTCATGTCTCAAACCAGACAGAACATACCAAAGAGATTTACAAAGGCAGGCAAAATATGGAGAGCAGCAGAAGCCTATTTTACATAAGGATGTTATGAAAGGCACTGCCAGCGGTTACTCAGTAACACTGTTGAAATAATATGATGGAACAAAGTTACTTTCAGGCCTTGCTGAAAATGTTAATTGTGCCAAACTCAAAACTGAAGGGAAAGGCCCTGATTAGACCGATATCAGGTTTTGTTCTAATTTCTTCATGACAAAGAAAATCAAAAGGCTAGAATGTGAAGAGTGTTATACTGAAAGGTATTACTAGTTGCTATCAAACATATCTTTGATCTGTATGATATTTAGGCCCAGCTAAAGCTAGCGGGTATGCTAAACACCCTTCTGTCAGGCTAAGTGAAAGGAGAGTTTTACAAAATTCCCTTTTTTGCAGGAAGAGCTGAAACAATGGAAGGGTACTACCCACAGCATTAGGTCACATGGGGCACATCTACATGAGATGCTACATCACCATATCAATGAGCTACAGTGATGTAGTGTCGGTGGGCACTAATCTTGATGCCTCAGCTACTGCACAGTAACTCATTGCTATTGTGCAGTAGGGTCGAAAATGACCCATGCACTGCCACAACTGTGCAGTACCAGTGGGTACTGTGCAGTCTTTTAGTACTTGCTTTAGCATTTAGCAAGTACTAAATGACTGCTCAGTACCAACTGCACAGTCAGGGCCACGAGTAGATGCACCCATGGAGAAGATAAGCAGAGTTAAACCACATAGGCTATGGCTTTCCCTGATTGCAAATGCAGGGGCGATAGAGGAACGATTGGTTGCTGTTAGGTGCATTTGTGAATGAGTGGCACAAAGCCACTCCACAGTCATGAACAAATTGTGAAAAGTGAAAACTATGAAAAGATGAAGGGGGACAGTGCTGCTGGGGCATGGCCTTCACTGGAAAGGCAGACTTATGGATTCCTGAGCCAGGAAAACACCTGCTTTTATTTATTCCTACTGTGCCCAGGGAGACAGGACTTAGTATATATGATTTAGAAATAAACTGGATTTCACTAAAGAATATACCTGACCTGCATCATCAATTGTTCCACCTAACAGATACAGGCCTGGAAGGCCCAAAGATTATCTAATCATTTGGGCTAAAGAGGCAACAGTAGTTTGTAGACACCTATTTGCACTAATCAGTAGGTGGCTCATACAGTTTAAGTGGAACCAGAGCATGACCTGGCCACACTAAGTAGAGTCCTTGCTTTTAGCCTCACTGAATTCAACAGGCCTTTTTCAGTCCAATGCAAGGGCTGCAGAATCTGGTCCAGGATATGGAAGTCATTTCAGTATCATACAAACACTGCCTGCTTTTACTTTTCCCTACACTTTAGTACAGTCCTTGAATTATTTAGTCATTCTCTACCTGTGGGTATTAGACTGACCAGGGTTGCTTACTTTATAACATTAAAATTGTCTGTAAAAAAAAATGTTATTTTACATTCTTCCCCAGAAGTTTTGCATTGCTATATGGGGGGGGGGGGGGGGGTCTGAAACCAAGATTGGCACGTGGACACCTTTGACAATGGAAGGCTCCATTTGCCATTTTTTTTGGTCTGTTGTGCATTTAATTAAAGTACATATCATTTATGCTATTTTATCAGTGTTTCATAATCCTAATGGTACATTTGCCTAAAGTCAGAACTGCAAGTTTAAAGAGAAGTGGATTTTTCCCCCACCCATGTTACATATGGGTGGGGGGAAAATCCACCTCTCTTTAAACCTGCAATTCTGACTTTAGGCAAATGTACCATTAGGATTGTGAAACACCGATAAAACACCATGAAGTGACATAGTAATGCAGGGATGAGGTCTTGTGCCCCAGCAACCTAACAATCTGAAGAAGCATATTGGATCTGTGTTAAATACTAGACAAAAAACCCCCAACAACATTGAGGACCTGATTACCCAAGCTGGGTAATTCAGGACCTGAAGCTCCATTACCCAAGCTAGATAGGATGCCACCTGTGAAACAACCTCTGAAGACATCCAGAATGCTGCCTCTTGATGAACCCTCTGTAAGTACCCCTCTAGGGCTGTGGGGTACACTGGGGACACATTGAGGCGGGGTGGGAGAGGGAGAGAGACCGAGTACATTCTCCAACCCATCTTCTTGCTCATAGCTTGCTTCTGTAGATCAACATCTGCTGAAGAGCCGCATCTAACTTTAGATATCAATCATTACAAGTAAATTACCAAGGATTTAGATGAATAGCACACACACTGTGTCCTCCACAAATTACCCAAAAGCTGCTGACAATACAGCAATCGCTGTGACAGAATGAAACCTCTAGTTGTTGGCAGAGCAAGAAGGGGAGGGCAAGTGATGCTGCTGTGCCGTACTCTGTCTCTGCTCTGTGTGGCCAGAATTAAGTCAGACCTCTGGAAAAATCCTTTTTTCCCTTCTTTCTGCCTTCCCAAAACAAGATGCGCGCTTAGTTGGGGGTGTGTTGCATGTGAGAAAATACAGTGATCCCACCACTTTTATAGGGGGGGCAGGTCCTGTGCCTAAATTTCACAATTCCACTCTGAACACCGGAATAGCAAAACCATTTCTGTTGCTCTCTCTTCTCGCCGTGCCTTACTGTTTATTTAATGATTTTTGCTCATTTTATAGTTTCATCAACTCTTGCCTTCCAACATGCTTTCTTCCCTTCAGGATTCTGACCGCTGTTGCAGTGACCCACGGCACTATAATGTCCGAGCACCTTTCAAGGATTTATTTGCACAGCACTTTGGTGAGGTAGGAAACACTGGTCTCCCTGTCTACAGAGAGAGCACCAAGGCACCGAAAGGTTAGGGTGGCTCGGAGCAATGTCATATAAGTTTACATACAAAGAGAGTAATAGGGTCCTGAGTGTTAGTTTATCGCTGTCATTCCCAAGCCACCTGGTTTTTCTTCCACTGTGATGATTCCCCATTCATCCAAGTTCAGACGGTATTTCTGAGGATCTTATCCAACTTTACCTGGTAAAGCAAGTGTGATGTCTCTAAGAGCTTTCCAAAGACTTCCCCTCTTTAGCTTTGTAGGGACATCCATGCCAAATTTACAATAACGAATTCAGTTAACCGGCTGGATCAGTGGGCCTTTGTAGTCAGCATGCTCCAAATTTACAAGGTTTATTTTTCTATTTTGCTTGTTTTTTTTCCCCTGACCATGTAATACCTCTTCTTGATTCATGTGTACCTTAGGCAAGTAACAGATTCCTTACTACTTGTTAACGAAGGTTAACGAATTACATATTTTCCAAATGAAGTCTGTGGAAATCCCCTGTCACTTGTGAATTGTTTTATTTAAATTATACTTCTGGGTTGACAGATGTAGATTTGCTGCTCACCCTGCTTGTGAGAAAGATGATATGACAGGTCTGAGGGAAAATGGCATTATTCAATCCTCTTTCTTATAAGCAACTCCTTAACTTGGAACAATTATAAAACTAAGGCCTCTGGCTGGTTGAATTAGACATTTCAGTGGCATTTTCACTTAATCTTTATGATGAAGCTGGTTTAAACCAGCATGATGATGATGATGATGATTGATGATTCGAGCTGGTTTAAACATTTTACATTGCCGGCAAAACAGCAGAATTACTTTTCACGCTTGAAAAATGCTAACATTTTTCTTTCTCCCTAATACACCTTAAGGCAGTTATTATGGGGCAATATTCTTTTCACCTGCTTACAGCACCTATTTGCCCTTTCATTCTCCTGCAGCGCTCCTACAGATAAGGAGAGGCAGGTGTTAATGCAAGTGAAAAAAGAGCATTATGTGTTGCTCGGGTAATTAGGGTGACATTCACCTCCAAGTACCAGGCCAGAAGGATCAAACCAGTTCCTACTAGACAAGTCCCTCTGCTCACAAAACCCCCGACTCTGCTACAAGTGGTGCCTCTGCTGTCTAGTTTTAGCAGCGATTCCAAACACTGAATTCAGACACGGGGACTTAGGACCCAGACACGTTGGCATTCGCATAAGTGACTTTTTTATCGGTGAAAAAAGAAACATGAAGTGAAGACCTACATTGGGGTAACTTCACCCAAACCAGTAGAGAGCTATATCTGAAAAACTCTGAAGTCAAACTATATTGGGGTAAGTTATACTACAGTAGACATCATCTGTTCGCCCCTTACCCAATGCTAGCTGTTTTATTCAAGGCAAATAGTTATTATCTCCTCCCTAATTCATAACTTGGGGTGCTGAGTGGTCAGTTAATGTGTGCAGCTACTGGGGAGGGCTGCATGCCGGCGTGCTACATTACACTGTATAAACATGTTGTTTAAATCCTGTACGACACCTCTCTACAACTGCTCCCCCACAGATCACCAGTGGGGCATATTCTAGTGGTATCTGGCACTGATAATGATTGGTTGTAGAGAGAAACTGAAAACTAAGGCAGAGGGATAACTAGTGATTTGTGTGCCCTGGGCAGAGATGGGAGAAGGGATGAAGGTGTTGTGCCAAGCACCTGAGAGCAGCAAGGGGGAGAGGTGGGAAGAGGTGGGGGAGTGGAGGCAAGCACAGGAGGGTCTTAACCTACAGTGGGATCTGCTAGGGCTGTGTCTCTGCACACTGCCTGCACAGGGTGGAGATGAGGCCAGCTTTCTGCGTGCTGCTTCATGGGTTGGATCCAGTGCCAATGCCAGCACAGACCTGGTTGTGGTTGCTGGGGTGTGGGCTCTTTGGTGGCTGCCATCCTGGATCCACCTCCAAACTGGCTCCCTGGGCTGATGCCTCCCTCACCCCACCCTACCTATGCTGCTGGACTCAGGTCTCCAGGGTTGTTAATGTGACATGTTTCACATGCACTAACTTCAGTGGAAAAAGGATTTTTTTTTTCATAAATAAAGGGACGATCTCATATCCTGGAGGTCAGCAGAAGGGCATCTATTTGGCAGGGCTAATGAAGCTAAGACCCCTTGCAGGAAGACTACACTGGATCTGTGCCCAGATGGGCATCTGCACTTCAGCATGTGGTGCCACAGGACAGCACAAGTGGTCCCCATGGAGCCATATAAACACGCCATGAGCAGAGGAGCTATGGGCACCTATACACGTGTGGATGTCTACTCCGACATGTGCTAATTAGTAGTTCTGTGCAAAGCTTTGGTCCCTGATTCAAGTTGGCGGAGATTTGGCCTGATTCAGTGGCTGAATCTCCAAATATGAATTGAATCAGAGGACACTTTAATCTTTCTGAATTGAATCAGAACCCTCTGAATCAATTTGAAGAGATTCAAAAAGATTCGGCGATTCGAACACAGGCACAGCTTTTGTGTTTGTTCTACGTACCTCTAGGTAGCAGGCAGCTCGTGAGTGCTGTGAAGCTGGGGCAGATGGAGTGTCCCACAGAAGCATGCGGGGGTGGAGAGGGGAGGCTCCCCAGCGCACTCAGCAGCAGATCTGGAAGTGGACCAGAAGCACTTCAGGTCCACTTCCAGGTCTGCTGGGGAGTGTGCTGGGGGACCCATCTGTTCCTCCCCCAGCTCCACGACTGGTGCCTCCTGGATCTGGGGGATGCACCCGGGGTCTCCCCATGGCTGATCACTAAGCCACGGGTGTGGGGAAGCCCCCCAGTGCACTCCCCGGCAGACCCAGAAGTGGACTGATACTTCTAGTCCACTTCTGGGTTCACCGGCGAGCATGAGGAGGCCCCTGCCCGCGCTCCTGTGGGACGCTCCATCCGTCCCAGCATTGCAGCATTCACAAGCCATGCTGGTACCTCAAGGTATGTAGAAAAAACTTTTAAAGCTGTGTCTATGTCCAAATTGCTGATTCTCTGAATCAGCATCAAGTCTTCAGATTCGGCTTTGGCCGAATCGAATCAGGGACAGTGATCCGAATCAACAAATTGAATCACTGTCCCTGATTCAGGCTGAATCTGAATCTGAGTTGAATAGGGCCTGCTTTGCACACCCCTACTAATTAGGACATGTCAGAGAAAACTCAATTAATCAAGACTGCTGGAGTATGCTAATTGCACTCTCCAGCAGCTTCTGCCTCACATACATTCACAGCGTCCCTACACTTCAAAATGGCGGCAGGTGCATTTTAAAACTCATCAAACAAGCTTTAGTTAAAAGTGCCTTCACTTTCATTTTGAAACATGGGATGATGAAGACACGTGATGTTGCAGGCGTTTTGATTAGAGTGGCTCTCGGAGATGCTCTAAGTAAAGCGCCCCCCCCCCCCTTGGAGCACATGTCAAGACACGTTATGTGAACATACAAAGCAATAAGAGTGCCCAATGGGAGTCGTGGCTGCATTTTTCTTATCATGCAGTCATATATAGAATTGTGCAAGCATTTTCTGGCTAGGTGTTGGCTCCAATTAAATAAAACCACCATGTAACGGACCATGAATATTAAGGCCTGACTCAAAGCCCAGTGTAGTCGATGGCAGTCTCCCCACTGATTTCAGTGGGGTTTGGATCAGGCCCTTGGAATCCTAGATCCCATACTTCTGATAGAGATTGTAAGAAATGTGAAAAGCCTTGCAACATAAATCCAGTTTCTAGACAGAGGGAATTGGAACAAGTATTTTGAAATCAATCTTCCTTGATTCATAAGCAGTATCAAGTAACTCAAGAAGAAGTTAGCAGAACCTGACTATGGAACTACCATAGAAATGCTCAGTGCTCCATTGTAATTTAATTAGCTCTCAATAGCTCCCAGAAAAGTCACTAAACCTGCATGTATTTAAGATAAGCCTTTTGTCCCATTTATAACGCACAAACTGACAGGGTATCCATGCCCATTGCTCCCACTACCCAAACTCTGTCCTTTTTTAAATTTTGTTCCCCATGTCATCTTCCTCTTTGGCCTCAGCCCCCAAAGTAACTCTATCCTCTTCTGCTCTGTTCATGCCCAGCTTTTATAGATGGCTTAATTATTTTCTTTTCTCAAAGAAAATCCAGTTAGATTCCCCAATACGTATATAGGATAAAATAAATGAATGGACTGGGAGCCTGCATTATAAGGAGAAAAAAAAAAAGAGAGAGGGAAGTTATGTAAAATCTCATGTCACTGTCAGGCTGTTTTCATAGAATTTGTGTTTGAGATTAAATTAAATCCTTAAAACTTCTTTGATAGCTTCATAGTTAGGGTGAAACGAAGCAGATGCGCTCTACCCCAATACCATGGCTTCCCATCTCCCCTTGCCGAGAAAATGAACTGCTTTGTGGAACATTTCTATATATATATATACTTACAGTATTAAGCAATTCTTCTTTTCCCCTGGCATTGGTATTCTTTTATTCAATTTATCTGTACTATAGCTTGGATAATATTTACCAGATGTTAAATAAATAATTTAAGATAACACAGTGCTGTGTGACAGTTGTAACATTTTCAGTCACCTTTTTATTTAATTTTTTTTTTAAATCACTTCAGCTCAAGATTTCAATAAAGTTCAACTTGCTCGTGACACTTAATACTTTTTTCTTTCTTTTAATTTGAAAGGACTATTCCCCAAATAGTTCATTTGCCGTATTGTTTTTATCTTTAACAAGATAAAATAGACATAGCGGGTTTACTATTTCAGCCTGATGCCGACAAATATGAAACCAAAGAATATGAAGAGTCATTGAAAAAAAAATGTGTTTCGTAAAAGCCAGTGTTATATAATGAAACCAAATGCATGGCTCGGAATTTAAAAAGAAATCTTAGTGTGAAGATAAAAGGACATGAAAGATAGTAAATGCTGAAATGATACACCACATAATGGTATACTGTCAAGAAAGAAAGATAACATGATAACTTACAGAGCCATCTCAAAGCCTATATAGGTACTTGACCTATAGTTTTCAAGGAAACAATCTTTTTGTTTCATCTGGCTCATATTAAAAATAGGAAAAACAAAACCCTTATTTTTTTCCACTCTCACACATATGGTTTCAAATCCATGCAATTTTTAACTGTCCAAAATTCTTTAAAGCAATCTGAGACAGAAAGAATTATTAAATCACTTTTCCATTTCATATAATGAAAAACTGCACCACCACGGTTGGTTTATGTACTATCAATTTTAAAACTAGTAGGGTTCCAATTGGTCCTACGTGCAATCAATCACAAACTGGCATCAGATTTGTATTACAAAGCGTGGTTGCTGTTGAAAACAGAACCCGAGAAAAACTAGCCAAATAAATAAGCAAACGACGAGCGGCATTTAAATATTTTCCATCCCAGTATCTTGGCTGTGCTGGAAACGTTATTAATATTTTCTAATCAAACTCATGGAAGTCACAACAACACAACTGATATTAGTCCTGCCATTCAGAAGTCTTCGTTATCCTTTGAGACTGCAACAGAAAGAAGATGTTCAAGTATGTAAAAGATTTAAGACGCTAATTATTTACGAGTGACTCAAACCCGGATTTTCTAAGAATCCGAATTGTGTTAGCTCTCCAGTTCCCATCGAAAGTCTTCCAGACCTCAGTATCAGCAGTGCTGTGATCCCTGCTGAACCACCATAATAGCTGAAGTCATGACTCTCCAAAGAGAAATTACCTGAGTGGTGCCCGCACGGTGCCCCGTGGACTTCATAGGAACTGCATGTAAGTGCAAGGGTCTGTCTGCCTGACTCTTGGCAAGGCTGGGGTCTAATAGACAGCCTGATAAACGTATTTTGTTGTAGACGGAAGGGGTGGCTTAGCAGCCTAAATATGTGCTTTCCAGGAGCTACAGGTTAAAATACCATCAGGCTGAAGTCATCTCTTTTGTGCACACATTTTTAACTTGCTGTAGTCTGGATATAAATCCATAGAGAACTGCATTGCAGGCAAGCCTGGTTCAAAATTTTACAGCTTTTTTTTATTGAAAATGGGGTTCTTGACAAACCGTTTGTTGTACATATCTGCTCTCCCCAAATAAGCTCGCTTGATTGGAAAAGCAAAAAACAAAAACCAACCAACCAGCCAAACAACAAAAAATAAAACCAGAACAGGTTTGGCCTGCCTACTTTTTCCAGGTTTTGTTCCCAGTGCTTTGGTTTTAAGGTGAAAACATTTGCTTTTTGGTTGCTGAATGTTGAACAATCCTTGGCTATGAGGTTTCCTAGTTTTTAATTAAAAGCTGAAATTTTCCATGAGGGAGGAGAAAGAGGGGAACCCAACCAGCTTAACTTTTTGGTCTTTTAATATCCTGCATGGCAAATAAACAACCGCTGATACTTCTTGAAGCAGCAATTTGCTCAGCCTCCTTGACCATGATTGCTCACACTTCCTATAGTTACAGAATCTGCTGCCACCTGAGGCTAAATTTGCGTTGTGTGTTCATAGGAGGCCCAGATTAACATGATCTTGAGCATGTGCAGAAAAATGTCAGCTATTCCTACCTCCCACCGTCTATCACGAAAAGCAAGGCTCTCAGTACCTTGTAGAAGGCTCTTGAAATCCAGCTAGGTTACTCCTTACATTCTTTGGAAAATCATGCACCTATTGTTGAGTCCCTAAAACATTCTGCAAGATAGCAAGTGCCCTTTCCTCCAGCTTTCCACAGTGCAGGTTGACATACCTGACGGATGGAGCCCGGCGTGTTTAAAGCACATTGCATTTACCCTGTGAATTTCATTTCAGAGTATTACTGCTAACCCTGGTAAGGAAGAACCACTTAAGTCAGCAGGCTAATGGATGGCTTGCTCTCTAACTGGGATCACTGCCAGGGAATAGATTCAGCGTGATGCATTTCAGTGGCTAAACAATGGATAATTGCTTACTTAATTGTGAAATATGTGTTTAGTTTCTGAGAGCCAATTCACAGTAGTTCACAGGTGTGCGTTGGCATGTTCTTGCATATGTTGTTTTTTTTTTTCCCCTGTGTGGCCCACTGTTAGCTACTGGTTGCTTCTATGCTCTACCCCTCCGTGTAGATGAGAGAGAAAAAAATGTGTTGAACAATGCTCATTGTTTAAGCAATTCATGAAATAACAGCGAATGTCTCTCAGCACAGTATATTCCTGGGAGCATACTCAGAAGGATCAATTCACCGGCACGTTTCTGTTTGCAGCAGGGGCTGTGCCAATTAAGAGGAGAGCAGATAAAACCCTTTAGCAAAATACAGTGGGAAGTAAAAGCGATGGTAAAATATGGATTTTGTTTAACCAATACCTTTTGTAATATCTCGTAAGAAGCAGAGAACTTACTTTTTTTACAGGAGGTTTTTGTGACTGTCTGGTTAGGCAAGGGGTAAAATTCTCATTTGGATGCGGAAGGAATGCTAAGCCGCACTCCTCGTGCATCCAAATGGGAAAATAAATGTTGCATTGCAGTCAAGTTTTATTCTCGTATTTGTAGAATGAAAAGGGACCGCTTGCATCTTTAAAGTCAGATCAGAGCATCTTTTGGGGCCACTTCCTAGTGAAGTGTACGCAGGGGGAAAAGGAGCACAGTGCAGTGTTTTTAGGCACTCTGTCAAAGCCGACCCCCTTTTCTGTGATCACAGAGGGCCCTGAATGGAGTGAGACTCTGCTTCAACTTCCCCGCAGTATCCAGAGATCAGCAGCACTCTGGGGACTCTTGCCATGTCACTGCAGGGCAGAAGTGGAGCTGGAGGACCCCTGGGTTGTAGACCCAATTGCTTGTGGCTTGGGTAGGGCAGCTGCTGCTTCTGCTTGCATTAATGTAAGCCCAGCCGCTCTGTTGCCACGCTTGAGATCCAAGAGGGGAGGATTTCTGTCACACCCCTCATTAATGCTGGGTACGCGTGCCTAGCACAGTGGGCAGGGATTTGTCCTTGGGCAAGTGGGAGCAGCTAGTTTAGAAAACAACAAGAGCATATTAATTTTCCATAAAAGAGGATTGGGAAAGACAGCACCTTTCAGGTTCCTAAGAGCCCAGCCCTGCGAGGCGCTGAACTCCCACAATTTCCAATGGACTTCGGTCGTGTGATAGCAGTCAGGAAGCCTGGTCAAGGGACTCCACTGTGGTACGCACCATACAAACCTAATATGAGCATGCTCAGTGCTAGACCTGACCAGGAAAAATGATCTCATTTCTACCCAACATTTAAAGGTTCCAAAAATCCAGTGCAGAATAAAATTGAGAGCTTTTGAAATTTCTCATTGAAAACCAGAAGCTCTGTTCCACAATGAGCAATAGTCTGGTGGTTAGGACACCCATCTGGGATATGGCAGACCCAGGATCAAGTCTACTCTGGAACAGAAAGTGCAGGGATTTGAGCCTGGCTTTCCCCACATCTATATCTCAGGTGAGTTTCCTAACTACCAGCCTACAGCCTGTTTCAGGGATGACATGGGAGCTCTCTCTTCCCACCCTAAAACATGATGGTTTCAGTAAAGCAGACATTTTTTCAACACTAAGTTTTATCCATTTTTTACCAGTTCTGCTCAGCACCTCACAGGACTGGGCCCTAAATGAATGGACTTGGCCATCGATTACTGTACCAGATGGGAATCCTGGTGTGCATATCTATTACATAAGAAACACTTTCACATTTTTTGCTTTTACTGTGTCTTATATTAGGATGTGTCGAACACTTCTCACAACTCATTTTGGAAAAGACTTACAAAGAGATACTGTGTTTAACAACATTAAAAAGAGATACTGCATTACACATTGTGTTGATTACTTGGCAAATGTATAATCGCTTCAAGAATTAAGTGAGAATTTGTCATAAATACCTACATAAACATTTGCAAATATATATAGCTATATATCTCTCTATATATGTATATACATGTATATATAGAGAGATATATAGATGTATATGTATATCTATATATAGATATGTATATCTATATATAGATATGATTATAGATATGTATATCTATATATAGATATGTATATATCTCTATATATAGATATGTGTATATAGATAGATATGTATCTATATATAGATAGATATTTATATAGATATATAAATATCTATCTATCTATCTATCTATCTAGCTATATAGAGAGAGAGAGAGAGAGAGATTAAAGAAGCAAATGAAAAAGTTTTGCTTACTTTGATTAGCATTCATTAAAGGGCAACACACGCTAAAATAACTATTCATGTGACTCCCAGTAAACTTGACTCCTTTAATTGGCAAAGCCAGTGTTTGGTTCACTTTTTTATATCTTGCTTAAAGACTAAATAAAAGCCAATCTTCTGGAGCAATATTGAGATATTACATCCAGATGAAGGGTGGGTGTCATAAGAGAACTGGCTGCTAGCAATATTCTCTAGGCTTGTTGCCATCAGCCTTGGTTAAAGAAGTGAAGCTGAGATAAAAACGAAAGCAGTTTTTATTCCCACTGACATAAAAATGAGCGGAGACCACTTCATCAAACTTATTATTATTACATGGTTATTGGCCACGGACTAGCATATTTGTTGCATTCTTTGTTTCTTAATACAACACTTGTTTTGTCTTTGGTAAACGCTGTGCTTTATATGGTGTATAAATATATATGTCAGTGATTCAAGATGAACGGGAAGGAAAAAAAAATTCAGAGCAGTACTCAGATCTGATTCCAAACTGCCATGAATGCGTGTAATGGAAGGTGGAAATTTCATATTTCTTCCCTGCTAATTTCATCAAGATGAGACTGCACTATCTGTTTGCTTTTAAGAGTGCGTTAGTACTGCCTGGAACAGCATTTTATTGGGTAAGGGCAGGACATTGTCCCTACTGTGCTGGATTATTGAAATAAGAAACATAGTTATTCTATTCAAACAAACACAAAACTTTGTACCAAATTGACAATAGTATTTACAGTGCTCTTTAACTGATGCAATAAGAGACATTTGTGCCATATGAGAACCATAATGGGGCACAAATGAAGAGCACATGAAAGTGACTTACATGAAAAACTCCATGTATATAAATCCTGGTTGGCTAGCCCTGCAATAGGTACCATTTCCTAAAGGCAACAGGGCACTTGCAGAAGAAAGGGAGAGTTTTAAAAATGGTCATTTATAAATATACACCAAATGGTGACCCAGGTAACAAGCATGTACGTGTTCAGAAGGGAATGAGAGGAACCTGAATGTACACATTTTGGATGACAGTCTGAATCTCATGGACTTTAATGTACATTGGGTTGGGTTGTGAGTGGTATAGAACAGAGGTTCATGGCCTTTTGGTCCAGATGAGGAGTGTGGGGTTGGTCTTTGAATGGGATTGGACCTGCATGCCAGGATCAGGCCCTATGCTGCTTCCACCCACCACAGCCTTGGCTGGCCCTCACAAGCAAAGATTGGGCCCCATTCCACCTCTACCTGGCATTTGCATACTAGAAACATGCCCTGGGGCTCTGCTCTACCTCCACCTGCCCTCCCCACCCAAAAAGGCTGGGCTTTGGGGCTCTATATTACCTCCACTGGGCCCCTGGGCATTGAGCTCAGGCCCCAGGGATCTGCACCATTTCCACCAGGCCCCCACACACCAGGATGAGGACTTGAGTCTCCATGCCACCTCCAGTAGGCCCCTGCATACCAGGACTGGGTCCCTGGCTGTCCTGTGCACCTGATCCAGTATACATGTATGTTGTTGTTCATCCTTTGCGAGCGAAGATGACTGCCTCTAGTGGAGTGGGGCGGGGGGAGGGGGGAGAAAGGAAGCGGGAAAGAAAAAGAGAGGGAGAAAAGAGAAAGGGAAAAAGAGAGGAAAAAGGAGAAAGATGAGAGAGGAGGGGGGTGGAGGTTAGGTTGCGTGAGTACGTAGGTGACATAGAAGCCCGATCTTTCCGCTGAACAATCTGCTGCAGCAGGGGCAGGAGAGCAATGAAGGCTGGATATGAGAGGTCCTTGTTTTCCTGGCCACGCTGCTCAAAGGTCAATGCTCTGCTCTGGCCCAATGACTTCCAGGATGGACAGTCATGAACAATTTGCTCCCACGACTCTGGGTCAATGCTGAAACTCTTTAGGGACACCTTTACAGTGTCCTTGTACCACTTCTTTGGTGCGCCGTGAAAGTGTACTCCATTTGACAGTTTGCTGTCTAAGATTTTCTTTGGCAGGCGAGGGTCGGGCATTCTTAAAAGGTGCCCAGCCCATCTGAGCTCTGCCAGTTTCAGCAGGGTATGAATACTGGGGAGAGCTGATCTGAGCACCTCAGTGTCCGGAATCCTGTCCTGCCACTTGATCTTTAGTATCTTTCCCAGGCAGCATGGGTGGAAGTCATTTAGTTTCTTAGCATGATGCTGGCAGATGGTCCAGGTTTCACAGGCATAACGGAGGGTCGGGAGAATGATGGCTTTATAAACCTTCAGTTTCATCGACATTCTGCCTCTGCAGTCCCAAACCGACTTACGGAGTCTGCCGAAGGCTATGCTAGCTTTTGCTAGCCTCACGTTGACTTTGCCATTGATGTGGACAGCACAGGAGGGCATGCTGTCTAGACAGGCAAACTTGTTGACCATTGACAGTTGTTGGCCTTTAACTGAGACGTGTGGTTCCTGGGGTGTTGTACCAGGCACAGGTTGAAACATCACTTCAGTCTTCTTTGTGTTGACAGTGAGTCTGAAGTTGTCAGAGGTTGATGAGAATAGGTCCATAGACTGTTGCATGTCAGCCTGTGAGCCTGCACATAACGCACAGTCATCAGCAAATGGGAAGTTGTGATCCAGTACAAGGCCACACTATCCGACTTGCAGGGCCCCCCAAAGATGCAGGAACATGATAGCAGGAGAGCAGTGCCACTGCTTCCCCACCATCAATTTTTTGGATCTGTGGGGAGTCCTGGGGGCTGGATAACATGGTGTGGAGGCTGGTTCTGGCCCTTGGGCTGGGGGATGAGCACCCTTGGTATAGAACAGCTACCCAGAGAACTGCGCCTTGGATCTCCTTTGATTCAGAGTCAATCTTGCAGCTATTTAAACCTAAAGGCTTTCTGGCACTTCAATGCAATTTGCACAGGTCACACACCTCCATGGGTGCTGCTCCAGAACACTCCTTCAGAGGCCTTTTGTACCAGCCTATCTAGATTTGGTGAAGAAGCTCATTTCACATGGTAGAAGGGATGCACAAATACTCCTACCCAACTGGTCTCCTACCATAACCTCTCCCCACCTCCCGTTCATGGTTTAAATAGCATTAATGGGCTTGGGACTGCTCGTCCCAGTATTGGAAAATTACACACTTTATGAACAGGATATAAGATCAAAACCCTGAGCATTCACGACTGCCTATTTTTTATCCCTGGTTTTTCAGTAGCTCGTTTATCCTGTTTTCTTTTCTGCTTCTCCCCTTCCTGTTCCAGAGAAGTGATCTTTTCCTAATAAAAGGTAGGGCTGTCCAGTTTCTAAGTGTCCAGGGGTGAAACAGCCCATGGGCTGTATCAATGAGGGCTGCATGCCCATGGACCAGTCTAGGGTGAGCCATAGGCCCTCTAGACTGGACACCATTCAGATACTACTCTCCCCCTCACCCCCACTGCACCACATGCCCCTTCCACTGCATCATGTGTGTGCCCCCCCCACCCTGCACTGCATGCCTACATGACCCTAAGCTCACTTGTAGCTCCCCACTGCACCGCCCCTTCCCCTGGGGCAGAGGTAGGCGGCAAGAGCTGGAGGAGGAAATGGGGGTGTGGAAACTCCAGCTGCTTCTGTGGCTGGGCAGGAGCCTGGAGGCTGCAGCTTAACTCTTTGAGGGCTGCATGCAACCTGCAGGCTGCCAGTTGGTCAGCCCTGATACTTTAGAAAATACTTAAATGCTGATTACTCAGGGTCTTGCTATGCCTTCTGCTGTGAGCTGTACAAATGTTGATCGGTGTTAGTACTAGCTTGGAGTTTGGAGCAGTCACACCCTTAGTCTAGAGACCTTCTCTGACTGTTCCCCACATGCACAGCTGTGGCTTGCCACTAGAGGCCTGGGGAGCAGGGACAGGACTAGGAGTTGGAGCTGTGAGTTGCCACTAGAGGGGTGGTGAGCCAGGACAGGCTTCTATCCCTGCTCTACAGGTGGGGGTGTGAGAGATCCTGGGATACTGGAGGACTTCAACTTGGATGGTATATTTGTGGGGAGTGGCCACACCTTAATGGAACAGAAGCCAGTTACTGCGGATCAGAGATAATCCTGCCCTGGAGTGGTGTAACTTTGAGTCACATAATGAGGACTTAAAACCACTTTATGGTGTTAACATGCAGACAATCCAGGGGTTAAGAGCTCTAGGAACCACCCAAAAATACCATGTAACAAGGCCCTTAGGAACAGATCAACAAAGGGCTTTAGGAACCTAACTTTGTGAGTTCAGCATCGCCATGGAGCTGGGCCTAAGGTACAAAGGGTAAACACTACAGCAGTGACTCTGGCTAGTAGAAGTATTCAGTGAATTGTTAGGCTTATCACACTTTGCTCATATTCTTTCCTCCACGACTTTCTTCGCTGGCACACAGTGTAGCAAATTCAGAGGGAGTTGTGCAAAGAGGGAATATTATCTAGTTACCTAAGGCAATGGGAAAATTTTAAGACTGATAAAGAGTTATGACTCATAACTATCCATAGAGAAGCCTGTCTGCCAAAATATCCACGCAGAAATCAAGAGGAAATCGTGCAGTTGGTATGCTGGATGTGTCCTGCTCACATCTACTCAACTATTTGTGGAAAAAGTTAACAAGTGGAATGAATGAATTAAAAAAAAAGGATGTAATGTATAGTGGAGGTTTATGTAGTTACTGTAACATGTTTCCTAAGCTTCTGAGAACTGAGTCTGTACTTTCAGGGAAATGACACTGCGGTGGTGGTGGCTGCATCAGCAGCGACTAGGAACTATAGTCTGAGACTAGGAGCTGTACACACAAAGAACAAAAAGATGGTTTCTGTTCCAAAGAGCATACAACCTAACTATAAGCCAAGAAACAAAAGATGGATGGAGACAGACAGGAAGCACAATAAGACAATATTGGTAAGCATTATGCTAGTCATCTCAGTGGACCTGTAACCTAGCCATTGTCAATGATTTCTGGTGGCTCTTGTCCATTCTTCTGTTTTACAACTCCATCATCTGCCCACTACAATATCTCTAACTTCCCTGTTCCACTTGTGTTGTGTCTTCATGGACCTCATCAGTGAAATTTTCCTCACCCTTTGGAAAATCTTTATAATATAAACCTTCTGCTTCCTACTTACATGCTTTGAGGAGCAGTGACAGTTTATAGGGCTGGGCAAAACAGCACCATTCTGTTTTGACTTCCATTTCAATATTTCAATGGGACAGCGTTTAGTTTCTAGTTTTGTTTCATTTTGAAACTGCGGTCCAGTTCCGTTTTGTCGAAACTGTTTCACTGTTTCAACGCTGTTTCGATGTTTTGCCCATAGGCTATAATGGGGAAGCACAAAACTGCCAATAACTTTGTCATTGCTTGCCTTATTTGGATGAAACTTACAGGAATGGTAGCCCCTTCTGAGGCCATAAAGCCTGCATGTTTCAGGGAGATAGGTGTAGGGGATTCTGGGAAACTTCACCTCAAAGTCTTGAAAGCAAAACTCATGTCACGTGTGTGTATTAAGGCACAGTGAGGTAAAAACTTCAGGCATGCTAGCCCCTGCTGAGGCCACAAAACCTGCCAAGTTTCAAGGACATAGATGCAGGGGTCCCTGGGAAACTGCACCTCAGGCTATTGACAAGCAAAACTCGTGTCACGTGTGTGTGTTAAGGTGCAGCAGGGTGAAAACTGAAGGCATGGTAGCCCCTGATGTGGCCATGAAGCCTGCCAGATTTCAAGGAGATAGGTTCAGGCAAGAAAGTCAGTTGGTAAAAATGGAAATGGAGGCATCAGGGGGTGAGGGACAGGCTGGGGTGGGAGGTAGGGGTGAAAGGGGAATGTAGCAGCACAGGTAAAGTCTATAAGGTGTGCAGTATTTTCCACAAGGTATAAATGTATCTGCATTACTATATAAATTCTATAAGGTATGGATGTAGTATATGCCGCAAGGTATAAATGTATAGAAATAAAAAATAAATGTATCTCCATTCCCATATGAATTTTATAGTGTAATATTCAATCTAACTATAAAATTGAAAAGAATAAATCAATGAATATAGCTATAAAATAAAAGGGGCTAGGAAAAAGCAAAAGGTATTGTGAAATCCCACTTGCTAGGCTAGCTAGCAAGTAGGAAATCATTCAGATCAATGCTAGTAGCAGCCTTCGTTGTCTAACACTCCTGAGCTGCTGGAAGACACAGCTCAGTAACTGTGAGACCCCAAGGCAGAAAGCAGGCCATTTCAAACAATGCTGTCTTTTATGCTGTTTTTCCATCCCTCTCCCAGATTGGGATTGGAAGGGACCTCAGGGAAGGATCACAATCACAGGCCAGCTACACAGTCAATATCAGAGCGGTCCTCCCCCCCCCTTGTCCCCCTCCCTCTCCTTACTTTCTGTTTCCCTTCAAGCAAAGACAACTTGAGCTTTGAAACTTGAAACGTTTCAAAACTTTTGAAACATTTTGACTGCCTTCATTTCATTTCGAAGCTGTTTCAGAGTCCTTTGTTTCACTTCATTTTGCTATTTCAAGCTTGAAATGAGTCAAAACAGTGTCGAAATGAAACAGCTGGTGAAATTTCGCATAGCCCTAATAGTTAACTCTGCTGCCATTTAAGGTATCATGGGTGCCCTTGGAATTAGCAGCTCACATGGTTGAACTACATATTCAGGCTATCTGCAAATTCAGACAGACACTGCTATGTTTAACATCTTTATTAACGATTTGGATGTGGGGGTGAAGAGCTCACTGGCCAAGTTCGCGGATGACACCAAGTTATGGGGAACTGTGGTCACACAGCCAGTAGGACAAATAATACTCTGGCATGTCTACCCTGGAAATCTTCAAGAGGATACTAGACAGTCACCTTGCTGGGGTCACCTGACCCCTAGTTATCTTTCCTGCTTGGTGCAGGGGGCTGGACCTGATGATCTTGCGAGGTCCCTTCTGGCCTTACAATCCAGGAATCTATATGTCTGTGATTCTGTTTAGTTGCTAACAGCACAGGAACAAACTTTAGCTGTGACCCAACAAAATATACCGAACTGCCTATTTAACGTCACATGTGTGATTACTTCCATTGACTTCAGTGGGATAACTTATGTGCTTGTGAATAAACAGGTGTTTCAGTGCTGTACTGAGTTGGGACGTAACTGCTGCATATGGAGCCAGTGGAGTTTAGCCAGCAATGAACTTGACCCCTTGCATTGGAATAACTGGAGAAAAACTTTTAATAATTCTGAAAGTTTCCATGCTTTTGAAGCTGAGCAAAAGATTAAGACATCCTCCCAAGCAAATTTCTCTATAGTGCTCCTACTGATATTCTTTGTCCTGATTTCCATGTTTCATCTTGGCTGGAAAGATTACCCAGGGCCCTCTCAGCTTACCACAGAAATAAATAAAAAATCATAAGGCAACGTTTAAACATTTACAGTCACAACAGTGACAATTACTGCTTTGCTTTTAGTTTGAGAAATGGCAACTTTTAAGAACCAGTTCAGTTAATTAAAATATTTTTTTAAATGACAAAGCTATTCCAGAATTTCTAAGCCTTTTTTCATATAGGAACAGGGCTGGGTTTACATCAGCAGATCCAGACTCCACACTTTTTATGGTACTTACTTCTGTAGCTGATATATATAACTATGGAGAATAAACCATAATTAAATATGACTAATAGGAAAACATCATGTTACAAGCATCTGCTAATGTTAATGGGCAAGCTGGGGGGAATTTCTATTCCAGAACCTGACCCTCTGAGATGCTGTCATTGAGATCTATCTATCCCAGCACTGTGATATCTGGGGTCTTCCAATCAATTAATGAACATATTCTCACTACCACACGGTAAGGCAGGGAGGTTTTATCCTTGAGTCTAAAGGGAGTCGACCAGGCCCAGTGCATGCAGTAGCAGTCACTGATGAGTGCAGAAGGAATTACTATTGCTTTACACAACATTAACTACTAGCTGGTAATAGCTGGGGAGATCTAGTGTGTTGCCTCTGCTCTATAAATAACTTGTAGGACTGATTCTATGAAACTCCAATAGAGAGTCGATGTGGGAAGCAAAGCTGATGAGGGGTCCAGGCAGGACCATTGTTTTGTTTTTTCCAATCCCATCAAGAAAGGAGACTGGATATTGGTCACCTCTACTTGTGGAGGGGAGAGAGAGAGAAAAGGTGTGAGAGAGAGAGAGAGAGAGAAAGAAAGAGAGGGTAGGCGGTGGGTGTGAGAGGGTGAGGGATAAATTTTCTATGAATAGCCTGAAAATACAGCGAGATACAATACGACAAATTAAAGACTACAGGTTCGGAGTTCTTTTCTCATCAGAACAGATGTGGCTGTGCGCAGCGGGTGACATAGGACAGCTGCCATTGTCTTATTAATAATGCCGTACATTTCCGTAACTTACTTCTAAGTTACAATGAAAACCCTTAGTGACTCCAGTTGGCATGAGACATGAGGAACAACAGGATATACAAACAAGAGGAAAATTAAAGAAGCGGGTTTAATCAAGCTTTCATTGAGCTTTGTAGCTCCTACCTGTCCATCTTATGAAGCTGTTCCTGAACTAGCTGGGAATCGTTTGTCACTATTCTCAATGAGCTTAATAGTATTTTCTCAGAAACCAAGGGAGGGGACAGGAACAATTGCTATTGTGCTGGCCGACAGATGGAGGGCACAGGAAACAAAGCTGTCCTGGCCCAGTAGAAAGACTCATTGAATTTTTTGGGGTTGATATCAACCTCTAGTTGGTTGATATTTTCTTAAAATATCCCCCAGACTATCCATGCAATTCTTAGAAAAGTACCTAAATTGTAAACTTCCAGGGACGATCTTCCTGTGCTGTGTTTTTACAGCATTTGCTATTCTGACTTTCAGGACTGCAACTGTGATGGCTATGTTGTATTGCACTGCAGAGCCTGGAAGTTATTAGACCCTTTGGGGTTTAGAAGATAAGCGGGAGTTTAGTTCAAACTGGTTGATGGCCCTTTAGATGCAAAGGAACATGAAAACTGAATTATTCCAGCAAACGGTCATGTTTTGGGTGTTGTGAAATGAAACCATAAATGCCACACTCGTGGCATTTGGGCTTGCTCAAAATATAACATAGATTTCCAGTGAGGGGCTTCCATTAGCAATGGGCAAATGTTTCTGAAGAAAAACGCTGACTTTATGATACCAGAACGTATTGTGAATTTATCGCGGTTTTTCAGCCACTTTGAATTGAGAAAAGGCTAGAACAAATTTTGAAAAAAAAGTTTCCTTTCCAAACAAAACAGGCTGATCCTGATCCTTTTTGTTTTGAAATGTCCTTTAATTTTATTGAAAAAAACCCCATTAAAAATATATGCAGGTAAAAGGAAACATTTTAACTCCAAATAAAGGTTTTCACTTCCCTACTCCAAACAAAATTTGGAGACCAAAACCAAAACCAAAGCCAAAAAATGAGTTAGTCACATACCTCTAGCTTCACATAGCTCTACAAAGAAAGGGATTTTGCTTTGCTAGGTAGAAGAGAACTAACTTATACAAGATAAAATTTTAGTTAAGAAAAAGCTCCTACAAACTTGTGTGGAAACTTCAGAGTACCTCGTCTTCACAGCCAAATCTCGCTTTCCAGCCCTTGAAATGGCATACCATTTTAAAAAAGATTGTGTTCCTTGGATGACCAACCCTTCACAATTGCCTCTCTTCCTGTGTCTCAGCTGTTGAAAACGGTTTTACAAGCTCCACTATGGCCCAGCTCCTTCCTTTTTCTATGATGTCGTACTTTTCTTTTTTGTCTCCTCCACTGCAGTATTGCTTTTTCTTAGGTAGGAGATGTCTTCATCTCCTTCTTTGTTTTCCCTTTTGGATATCATTGAACCTGGTGATGTTTGTCTATAAGTGCCATTGAACATGCTGGTAAAGCACTTCTGCTTTCTAGGGGAATGGCATCCCTGTCTGTAATTATTTTTTCATCGTTGTCTTTGTAGGACTGAACATCTATTGTTGCAGAGCACTAGTTGTCTTCTCATCATTTGCAAATATAGTGTGTCTATCAGTTCAACCCTAGTATAATTAGTAATTATAAATCTGTACCTTTATCTATAATGAGAGGGGAAGAGAGATGGAGGGGGGAAGAGATTAGAGGAGGAGGTGGCAGGGACAGGTTTTGAGAATTATAGCTGTAAAATACTGCCTGAAGAGTAGAAAGATTGCTAAGATTGTGATTATATACCCAAAGCTAGAAGGCATCTGACCAGATCTTCAGCTGATGTAAATCAGCACAACTCAAGAGAAGTCATTAACCCCAGCGCAGGATCTGGCTTCAGGCATTACAGTCCTGATCTCAGCAATCTTGCTGTTCTTTAGATGGAGCTTTGCTGGTTTGAGGATCCATCCCATTACTTTAAAATGGAGGTGACAATTCCATAGCCAGTGCAAAATTTCACACAACTGCTGCTTGGGGAAAAAAATCAGGTATAGTTTGCTACTATTTCACTTCTTTGCCCCCAATCCAAGCATATAAAACTTACTTGTATGTATGTACAGGGTTAGATATTTTGAAAGCTCAGTGTGTCTGAGTGTCTGCGATAAGCCTGCTTTCCTGAGTTATTGGTTGATACATTATTAGTCAGTGAGAAAGGTAATAATGCCAATAATATAAACAAATATTATAAGTCATATAAGCTTCTCAAAAAATAGCAATCTATGTGTTGGAAGGAGGTGGGAGGTATATCTGCCTACACGTTCATCCAAACCTCAAACAAGCTCCAGTACAGATAAAACTGTGCAGGTTAAGCACAGATAAAACTGACTGAAAAGCAAAATTTCCATTTCATGAGAAATTCTTGGTTTTGTTTTTTTCCCCTCCAAATTTGGTTTTCTGTCCAAACCAGACCAAACCCAGAATTTTCAAAGTTGCCCACAAACTGGGAAATCTGACAAAGTTTCATTCTGCAAACTTGACCTATAACCTTGCCCTGAAAAAGTAGGTTTCCTGGGCCCTGCAGCTGCTCTGTGAAATTGCCATTCTTGTAGGTTTCACTGCTAAAAGCAGCAGGGTAATTGACAAGAATGTCAATTTCCCCAAGCAAACTGGGACGTGAGGAGCCACTTGGGCTGTGTCCAGTGGAATCAAGGTTGGTTCTGGGTCTCATGATAGCCGAGTCCCTACCCCTAATGCATGGCCAGCAAAGGCAGATGTACCCACCTTCCAGAGAGCCTGGCTCTGGGGTTGCTTCCTGTCTTGGATTCAACAGAAGTTCTTCAAACACAGGATATTTTGGACATAACATTTTGGGCACAATGAATGGAGCAGTGGCCAGTGAAACTGCATTTTATCAGAAAATTTCTGATAATTTTCAACTGACCAGCAATGTTCCAGGCCATTCTGCTTCATACTAAATTTCTTTTCTTCTTTTTTTTTTTTTAAACTCCTTGTTTTTCCAAATATTCATACAGAAAAGAAAGAGGCATTGGGCATTTTTCAAACACACCTTATATGTGACCAGTTCTAATAAAACTTAATCATAGAATCATAAAAAACGAGGGTTGGAAGGGATCTCAGGAGGTCACATCTAGTCCAACCTCCTGTTCAAAGCAGGACCAACCCCAAAAAATCATCCCAGCCAAGGCTTTGTCTATCCGGGTTTTAAAATAATATTTTACTAATAACACAAATATAATGGGGATTTGAATAAAAATTACCATGGGAATATAATATAAAACAAGGAAATATTCCTAGCATCTTTAGTTGAGTGCTAAATATATGGAAGGTGGGGCTGAAGGCACTTTGACTTTATTTGAAATTTTCTCTTTCTAAACGTAATTTGATTCTGAAATCTGGGATCACTTTGGGTGTTCTTCGGATGAACCCAAGCTACAGGGCGTACAGCATGGTATAGACCACTAATACAGAGCTTTCCGAATATTCAACACACTTTAGTCCATGTCAGTGGATATAATAGCAGTTTGTAAATCAACATCCCATATTCTATGATGTCCATTTCTGAGCCCAGAAGTTTTGCCTGGCCAGGAGTTTCAGAAACAATAGATAACAATCACTTCCTCTGCATCTTTCAATGTTAAACAATAAATGAAAATTAATTCTAAGTAGATTTTTAAAAAAATCTGCCATGTGTTTCAACATAGAGATTGAGAACAAATGGAGCAGGGGACACAAAATCAGACATCCAATGTATCAAATGTAATAAATCCTTTGAGGCTAATCAGCCCTCCTTCCCCCACTAACCTCAACCCCACACCATGCCAAATAGCGAAAGCAGATGTCTAGTGAACAGGTAGAAAAAAAATCTGAATTCCCATTCCCCACAACTGAAACAAAATGTAGGGGCTAGGGTTTAAATTTGGGAAGCTTCCAAACTTAACTGCGTGAAATAGTTTATCCAAAGCTCTTCAAAGACAACCTAAAAAGAGGGAGTCAATTTAGTGGGAATGAAGAGAAAAGATCTATTGTAATATGGAAGAAATTCAAACACTAGAGGTGAGCAAAGTGACATCTCAGATTGCTGTGATTTATCCAGCCCCACTCACCTGACCCATTTCTTTTAAATACCAAGCTGACAAGCCCAGTTGTAATACTTAATATAGAGGGAAGTGAAGCCCTCTCCTCATTTTTCCTTTGGGAACTGCAACAAAAAATGCCTTATCACTGGACTTTTCTAAAGAGGGATTGTGCCTCTACCATATACTTTTGGAAAATTGGCTTTCTGTTTCTAATGCATTGCAATTTGTAGCAACCCCTCTATGAAGAAACACGTTTCTAGCTGACATTGGCTCATGAAAGAAAGCAAATGTGATAACAAGACTAATTTATTAGCTACTTAAGGAGAGCATCTTTTTAGAGCCATAAGCTTCGATATTACACGACAATTTACCTAAATAAATACTCTCTAACAATGACATGTCTAACAATGGAAATAGTAAATCTGACATTGAGATGGCTTGGAGGTATTGGATAACGCCCCTGGTTTTTCAGTTCAAACCCTGACTACTTTGTTAGGGAGAAAGGACCAAATTCACTCCTAGAATATAATTGCATTGACTTTAGGAGAGTTGCACCAATGTAGACCAGCAACGAATTTGCTCCCAACACGCTGTTGGCTTTGGTGATCAATATGATATAAATTGATAGTTTTGTTCCTCTTCTCAGAATTCGCATGGAGTGTCGGCCAGTGCGGGTTGAATTAAACACAGCTCGATCTTTGTTCATCACTGGAAAGAGCCTCTCAGCCTGCCTCTGCACCAGTTGTTCTTCCCTGCTTTCAGATCTTACCAGCCTCCACTGCCCACCCCACCAATCACCACTACCGGCATCTGTCTAGGCAGAATCAGTCTGTGGTGAGACTGAATGACCTGCTCCCCCTCCTCAGAAGTTCAAAGCACGTGGGTAGGGCAATGTGTGTGGGAACCTGTGCTTGCTGCTTCTTGTATGAGATCTGTCTGTGGATAAATGGAAGAGCGCCTAATAAAACAGTCTTGACTGATGTTCCCTATACACATTTCATGTCCAGCCAAGGGGACCCTTGGCCTGAAACAGTAGTTCAAGAGCAACAGCATGTTAAAGACCATAACTGTATACATGGTCAAGGTTAAGGTGACAGTTGTTCATGAAATCTCAGTTTTATTTGCAGCCTTGTGTAGCACCCTGGAATCATATTATTGTATTAATGCCATTTCCCCCTCCAAGAGATCTGATATATGTTTTCAGAAAATGCCATAAAAATTGACTTTCCTCTTCTCCCTCTTTTCTTCTAAATCCTTTTACCAAGACTGCTATTGTAGCTGTCCTGATGATATGGGGTCATATACAGAGGGCCTTACAAGTGTTTGCAATACACTCTGTTCCTAAGAGATCTGCAAGTGTCTTAGGAGGGAGGGCTCTGATGCAATCCTTAGCTAATTAGTTGCATTTAATATAGAAGTCCCATGGCTTGATCTATAGGGAACTGGAAGGATTTTTTTTCTTTTTAAAGGATAAAGCTTGTATCCCAAGTGCTAACTTTCTGTGCCCCTTCTTCTCAGATGTTACTCGTGGGAAAAAGGGCTACCAGCGAGGATATAGAAAGCTAGTGTTTGCTTTTGTATATTATCCATCTCTTTCCTGAATGAGAGCTTGCATTAAAGAAGCCAACTCTCTTGATTCATAAGAACAATACCTAGAATGATAGAAAAGTAGGGCTGGAAGGCAGCCCAGGATGTCATCTTGTCCAACCCCTGGCTCAAGGCAGAATCATCCTATACAAGTACCTATCTAATCTCATCCTACAGACTACAAGCAATGCTGTCACACAACTACAAGGCACATTGCCCCCAACCCACCAAGACTATCCTAACCTGCCACAGGTAAGACAGGGGGGCGAGGGCACTGTCAGTGTCCTGCCACTCTCAAAGTCCAAATGCTGGAAGGGTTACTATAATGCACTCAAGAGAAAGATACACAATTCCTACTTATTCACAGAACAAACTAAAATTGCCCTCGACACTTCACATAAAATCCTACCTGGATTGATAGCACAGCACTGAAATAAACCTGTAAAATGTGTAGCTCCTATTATCATTATGAAATGCTTCTCTGTTTTAGCTTTCCCTGAATGCAACTCTTCAAGCCATTAAACCAATCCAGAGACTCAGGCTAGACTTTGACTGAAACTTCAAGAGGTCAGAATCGTTTCACCAGTCATAAACAGCTTGAGATCTCAGGGGTATTTCAGTAGGTAGCTTTATTCCTCAGATCAAGATCCTGTGGGCTGGCTGTGTTAGACAAGCCCTAAGAGCACTAACCCGGACATGTTTATGTAGTATAGGTAAAGGAAAAACAGAGAACCACATTCCTGTCTGATGCTCACAATATAAATCTGTCAGGAAAGCCCTTGCAAGATATTTTGGTCAGGCAGTAATGAAGTGAAGGATCTGTAGGTGAGTATGGACGACTTAGTAAACTAATATAATGCATGATTGGGGAATTAGCCAAATGCAGGGGAAATTCAGGATAAAACATCTTTAATCTCTGTCAGTGGCTCTGCTGCTTGAATTTGCAGAGTGTGCCTATTTCCGTACAGCTAATGGAGACATTATGGGCCAAATGTTCTGGTGTGTTTTGGTACCTTTGCACCTTCCTGAGATGCAGATCTGGTAAGCTGAGGACTTCCTTGGCATGGGGGAGCTATCAGATGGTGCACTCAACTGCCTACTCAGCACCTAGGCAATGCCTCCCCCTGGCCCAAACCTTAGCATAAGCTCAACCTCTGACCCATGGGCCACATCTGGCATGTAAAACTGTCATCCTGCCCACAGTGCTACCCACAGCTCTGGAAATTTGGTGGCAGGAGAGTGGTGGTGGTGTTAATTGTTGCTCCCCTGCTGCCAAATTGCTGGATCTCGCCCCATAGACCATATAGTGTCGCCCTGCATGCTAGATTGCACACGCTCAAATCTGGTGTGTGGCCAGATCTGGGTGTGCAGCATTGGGCCGGTGTGTGGGGTTGCACCCACCCACTGACCCCCATTCACCAACCCCATGAGGGATCCAGCCCTCAGACCCACACCACTCGTGTAGCCTATGAGGCCAGGAAGTTAGGCCCTTCTGGAAAGGGCAAGAAGAGGGCTGTTCTTCTCTGTCCTTACTTGATGTACTACTCCTTAGAGATCTTTGCCAGCTGGCATAGGGCAGAGTAGCATGTAAGCTACACGGGGGCCAGAGCTATTATGGACCTGCCACAACAACTCCCTTCTCACTTCCTCATTGCTGAAAACCAGCTGAAATTCAGACAAAGACTTTTTGCTGCCTCACATGCCAGAGAGGAGGTTTGATCGGCCGTTGTTGAGAAGTTAGACTTTATGTTCTTAGCTTAGCCATAAAAGCTGACCGCAAATCGATGACTGATCTCAGTGTCCTAGAGCAGTGTCATGAGGCCTCCTGAGAAATCCCAAGTGGGGAATTGTGAATTGTCTCCTTGGTCTCAGAAACCAGAGCCTGTGCAACAGCTGAGCAGAAGCAGTGTCATGGGTGAGGCTCTTTTAGAAATTAGCAGCAGATTAATGTACCTTGTTTTTTTCTTGCTGAGCGGACATTTGTCCCAACCTCTTCCTGCTCCTTTCTCCATGCCAGCTATGCTCCTTACCAGCCTTCTTCCCATATCCCATTCCTTCCCACCCTGTGTTCCCCCATGCCCCTAATTCTCCTTTACTTTTTCCTACTCCCTTACTCACACTAGCTCTCTGTGCCTTGCTGCTCTCCCTGGACCATATTACCTAGTATCTGGCATGCTTTCAAAGGTACTGGCATTGAGAATAAGATGACCCCTTTTACCTAGAGAACCCTTCCCAGGAAAGGGATAAGGTTGGAAAAGGCAGTGCTTGTTTGAAGGGTGTCTTGTGGTGAAAGGGGACTCATTTGCTAATCTGATATGGGGGTTCAGATATTTCCCAAATTCTATGACCCTTGCATATGAATCTCATTTGACTTTGAATAATGAGCTATTCACTCATCTCTGTATAAAACCTCATGTATCCTGACAGCTCCCTATTGCCTTCCTGTCCGAAGTGGCTCAGGAGTATAAATTATTCTAGCTAAGGTTGGCAGTAATTTACACTCAATAAATTGACTATAGATCTGCTTGTTTCAGGTGGCAGCATGGGAAGAACGTCTATGTTGTGCTAAATTCCCTCATTCATTCTTGGCCAAACCACTTCCCCCTCCATGGAAAAGATGGTGAACCTCTTCCACGCATTAGGGAGCTGTTACTCACAAGAGCAGCTCTACTGCAAGTAACCCCATGTATTAGGGTAGCTAAGGAATTCATGGTCCGGTTTCTTGAGAGTTGCTGTCACAAATAAATATGGCACATGTTAACCAGAGACGACATTTTGGAAACTATTTGGTGGAGAACTGGTAAACCCTGGGGCTACTGACATCTGCTCCAACAAACAAAGTTATTCCAAATGACAGAAGCCAACTAACTCTCTTTCTACTGGTGTTTCATAGGAGAGGCGTCTCAGTGCTAAAAATAGCGGTGTGTGATTAATAAGAATAAGAGACTCCTTTTCCACAGCATACTGAAAAAGGAGGGTAACGAATCTCATGCTCCCAGATACAGTGCAAGGGACAGGAAGAAATACACCTCTGTCTCATACAAAGAATTATGAAGCAATGCAGGAGATGGGATCTGATGAATCAATGGCTTTATCCAGCAGGGTAATGAATTCTTCTAGCCCCATCCCACTCATAAGCAAAGTGTGAGCCTTCCTGAAACTGTGGGGATTATCTCACGAACAAAGACATATGTCTGTACTGGTCCGATGTAAAATGAGGCTTAAAAGCTTTTGGTGTTTGTGCACATATTAAAGCTGTGATCTTGCTATGAGCTCTGGATGAGCTGCTCCCTAGGAAGCCTTATTGAAGCCGCGGGGCTCTGTGTGGGTGATCTGCCTATGTGGCGATTATTGCTGAATTAGAGCCTTAAAAAGCATCAATGTCAAAATTTGGCTTAAAGCTATCAACATAATTAAAGGGCTAACCTCACAATTAAACACAAACAACTCTGCGGTGAAATCTTGGCTCCACTGAGTCAACAGGAGTTTTGCTATTGACTTCAACGAAGCCATGATTCCACCTACTTCATCAACCTACCTGAACAGGTGTTTTTATGAGTTTGGCTATCACCAAACAAGATCACAATGCCAATGGCTGTGCAACATACCCTGAAGCTCAGTCTCCGCCTCAGTGAGAACAACTATGGAAACAAAACACGCAATTGTGGGCTTTCTACTGAGAATGCATTTGCAGACATTTCAAGGTAGGCACCATTTCCTCCATGTACTTCATTTGCCCAACATTGTCATGGCAGGTCAGAAGGGGAGAAGTGTTCTCTCCACCAGCTAAATGTCAAACTTTGCAGATAACTTTATCTTTCTAGCTAACACTACCTTTCTGAACTTTGCCCAGGCACAGCACAAAGAAATGATCTACTGCACCAGGGACTAGATCCAAAGTCCAATAAAGTCATCTGAAAGCCTTCTGCTTGGTGAGGGGTGGGGATACTCTTCAGGGGAAGCCTTATTTGTAGTACAATGAGATTCATATGCAAGGGTCATAGAATTTGGGAAAATATCTGAACCCCGTATCAGATTAACAAATGAGTGACACAGACACTGTGAAATGAAATGAGGGCTGCACCCGAGAGAAATTACAGTAATCAGTACAGTACAGCAGACTTCTGATCCTCAAAGGCAGCAATGTCCTACAAAGCCACGTGAGATGGGAAGAGCAATCCTCTAGATGGTAAAGCTCTTTATAAATGCCGATGCAATCAGCAATGGGAATGGATGGAATCGGTATTGGACCTTCTCAAAGTTTATGTATTGAGTCAAATCCTCAAGTGGTGTAGATTTAGTGTAGCTCCACTGACTTCCAAGTAGCTATACCAAATTTACACCAGATCAGGATTGGGAGGAAGGAAAAAAAGGAAGAACAGCTGATGGTCTGATTCTGAACAGCACATTAAATATGTATTTATTTTTTTTAAAAGAATATGCCACCTCCAAAGGGCGTATGTTTTCCATCTGGAATTGCATGTGTGCTGTAATTAGGCTTACCTGCAAGTTTCAGAATGTGAGACTTGAGCAGACAGATGTGAATATTTTAAGAGAGTAGAAAGCATCCCACATTTTTCCAATTATTTAACAGTGATCATGGGCTTTTTTTATGAGCAAAATAATCAAGTCAGTCATTTCCCCCCCTTTTATGTCAGTAGCTCAGACATCAATGAAGATGTGATATCTGTTGCCAAGAGAACTGCCAGCTTTTTCTACCGCAGTCTCAGCACATTGGTTTTCTGACCCGCAACCCAAACTAACTAGCTAGAAAAGGACTCTTCCTCCCCAGTAAAATAAAAAGAAATAATCTCTGATCAATGTAATGATTCAGAGCATTGAAATAATCTCTGGTTAGTTATTTTCATGTTATTCCACACAAATAAGCCAAGTTAAAAAAAAAAATGCCTGAGCAGTGAACCCAAACTATAATATTTGATATGAATGGATCTAAAGTTAGAAAAATTACAAACTTAGACACAAAATTCATAGCTAAAAGTGATCTTGTGGTTAAGATCCTGGCCTGGAACTCGGGGCAGCTGGATTCAATTCCTGTCTGTCACAGAGAGCCTGTGATACGGATCAAGTCACATAGGGATTCATTCTGTAGGGCCCCGACTTCCTTTTGTGTAGATACCACTCAGATATTGCCAGAACACGCACGCAATGCTACAGTAGCTAGTTTTACACCCTAGACTATCTTTGAACTGCTGTATATACAACATTTCCTTTTTGATGATTATCTTTCTTTGTGTATTTATTATAAAACAAGAGCTAGCATGTTTTGGCATTTTGTCAAATATCTGGCTAGAGATTGGGATAAATTATTACCAAAGCCCCTTCAATGAACAGATAATAGGGCTGGGGATTGTTTTAAACTTGTTGTTGGGAGAAAAAAAAACAACAATCGAAAGACTAGTGCTGTCCTTCAAACTCAACATCAGATAAGGACGTCTCCTAAGAAAAAAGAAAATCTTCATTTAAACAGGAACACAACTATATGTTTAAACGCAGTAGCAACCTGTCTTTAGGAGCCTCTAATCAACGGCCTTGATTATAAGGGACACAGTCAAGATACAAATCTTATAAAGTATTTTGAAAAAGTACCTTCCAGGACACTAGAGGTTATTCAAGATGGGGCTATATTAAGACTAACTTACTTTTCAGCATGTGTTCGCCATGTTTGCATCTAAATAGGATACAATGGACATTGTACACAAATCCATGTCATCTAGATTTTATTGCAACAGGATTCTTAATAAAGCTCACGTCTAATTTAAGCAGGCTGGAAGTAAACAGGTTTAGTCGCATTTTTAAATTAACTCCGTACTAAGCAAATTGGTGAAGTGAGGGCACTAGGTCCAGTTCAGCTCCCAGGAGCTGCCACGAGAACATGATCAGACTCATAATACTAGGTACCTAGTGCTCATTTTTTCAGTTCTTCATTCACTTTGTATTTCATCTCATCTTAAACTAAAGCCACCATCTTGCAAATACTTAATCACTTGTGAAATGTGACACACATAAGGGTACCCCCTCAATCATACAGGACTGTTCACATGAGCAAAGTTGTGCAGGTGAATAAGTGTTTGCAGGATTGGGATCCATGTTTAGAAAAATCACTGAGAGGGGGGGACTTGGGTAGACCTATAAAGCACATAGCTGAATGGGACTCCCCCGGGCTGGGGTCCATAGTATTTTAATACACTGAGCAAAAAGTCAGCTGCATTTCAGTCATGCTGACCAAGTGAACATGATTATGCTTCTCCTTTAGGAACAATGCTAGGGAATAGTTACATCCAGAAATTACTAGGTGTTTGTTTAAAAATAAAACAAGCCCATTGCAAACTTATTTAAAACCAAATCTACAAATGTTTCCTAAAACTACTTGACAAGTGGACCTTTAAAAAGAGTGCTCTAACGAACTCCCTTTTAAAAAGGATTGATTTAACCATTTAAGCTTTAAATAAATAAAAGGTTAACCATCAGTAATTTATTTGGTGAACCTTATTTATCTTCACACTTGAAATCCTTAATCACATCCATTTACTCTGCTAACCATCTGTGATTTGTGGGTTTTGGCCTAGTTTCACTTGAAACTATGTCCTTCATTTTCGGCACATCTGCTAGCCGATTTGATCAATCTCACATTTGTTTTATTTTGCTCAGTCTCAGTCTCGTTTGCATAGCGCACTCATGGTCGCTGAGCTGGATACGGGACTCAATCCTATCTTTCAGTGATTGGGAACACATCATGTATGACTTGTAAAATCATCTCGAGCACTTATGTAGAAGAGCTGAGGACAATGGGCTTGAGAGTCCTGGGTGAAATACATCCCTACGCTGCCAACCAGAACAAAGTGCAAATATTCACCACTTTTAAGGGGATGGGAAAAGTGGCCCAGTACTGGCTCACAAAAGCCACAGACAGTTGGCGCGATATGAAATGTTTACTGCAGAGTAGACTAATTAGCTCCGCAGTAAACACTGCAGCATCTACACGTATGCCCCTATTAGGCCGCAGTAAACTAATAAACTGCTGTGGAGTTTTTTTTGTGCCTAGCAATGCATATGTAGACGCTGACCCAGCTGGCTGGGGCACAAGGGTGCTTCAGTGCGAGAGTTGCCTGCTGGCTAGCCCCATGCTGGAGCATCCTCATGCTCCAGCCAGCCCCTCTGCAGCACGTTGAGCTGGATCAGAGCAGCACCAGACTGGCAGGCTGACCCCCAGGGCTCCCTGCCAGCTGGGGTTGCTCTGATCTGGCTCAGTATGCTATGGTCCCAGGCACACATGTAAATATGGCACCCCGGAACAGTAAACTCTGGTGTAATATGCACTGGAGTTTATTGCATCAATATGCATGTGTAGACGTGCCCGCTGGCACACACCCTGAAAACCTTTTTAGCTTTGTTCCAATCAGTGGCAAATTTAGCCCAGGGTGAATCAAGGCTAAATCCACATAGGTAGAGGGCACGTCTGTCCACACAAAGCTGAAGATCTGCCCAGACCCCGGGTAGATCAGATGTCTTTTCAACAACTTAATGGACTTTGATTCATTGACTATTAGAAGCTGTTTGTTTAAGGTACGTGGTGATATTCATTCACGTCTGAGATGGCAGGATAAGGTCTGTTACTTTTACTCTTGCTTTGATATGTTTGCATATTTGATATATCTGTCAGCAAATAGAAGGCAGTTGCTGACTAGATTCTCAGAGTATATCAAGCAAAAAATCCAACCCTGCTATCACACTTTGCCCTCCAATGAACGTAGGAATGTAGTTCGTAGAGTACTGAACTTTGGTCAACAGATCTGCCCACTTCATTCATTTCATTCATGCCATATCTACTGGATTTCCTGATAAGAATAAGGTTTTACTACTGCACTTAGCCAGGCGCAGCCCAGCCCAACTAATGGAAAGTGACCTGGATTCTATTCCATCATCAACAGAGCTCTGCTCCCATTGCAGAAGCTTTATTACAGGTGATGAAGTGTGAATCAGACAGAACACAGCTTGACTCTCAGCAGCAGGATTCGTGTGCTGGACTGGTGGATAGAAAAAACATTGTTTTAACCATTAGAAAAGGCATATTTGATCTTGGAATCACAAAGAGAAGCCCACAATGCCATTTTTTTGCAGTCACTTTTAAGAGTCTGAATCCGTTTCCTATTAATGAAAGAGCAATTTTGCTCTTCTCATTCGCACATAGCAACAGAGACTGGTCTGCCAATATTTTACTTGCCCAGTTTGTTGATAATTCAACATCTTTCCTTGTCTCCTGCTTCCCTAGTGGTTATATATGAACACCCCTGCTTCTCCTCCTTCCCCCCAGCAACAGTTTTTCTAAATAGTGGAAAAATTAGATCACTTACATTCAGGCAATCATCAATGCCAAGCTAAACTATAAAACTAAGGGTCATACTTAGTTGCAAAGATAGATTGTTCTACTGGGCAAAAAGAAAGAGGAAAAAAATGAATAGAGCTGTTCAGAACCACCATTTGAACTCAGTGGGACAAATTCTTCAAGGTAATGGTATTTGGCAAAAAACTGCATCATAGTTTTAATTTTCAGCATATGAATAAGACCCTATAGATAGCATTCCTAGATCCCAAATTCAGTTGGTTACTGACTTTTATTGTAGGTGTTCTTTGTAAATCTAAATTAACAGGACTAGAGCAACGCATGTAATGAATGCAACTGAATAGACTCAAACTCAATTTAAGCTGGAGCAAACTAATCCTGATATCACTGTCTATATGTGCAGTTACGCTCAGTACTTTACTTTGCAGCCAGATACCACTTGTATCTGAGGGACTATCTGGCAGCACAATAAATTAGTCTACTGCACCGTAATTGCTGTGCTTGTGAAGATGGTAATGCTTTACTGTGCAGCAAAATAATCTGCTGCATAGTAAAGCATCTTGTGTAGTCTCAGGTCCCCTGTTGACTGTTTGCATAAGACTATAAACTAAGAAAAACATTTTACTCCTGATTATTGATCATCGTATCTGGGGAATTAATGCCAATATTACAATATGGTTGTGAGGGGTGTTTTCAGGCCTAATTCTGCAGCATAGGTCAATCAAGCATATATTACATAAGTGTATGCAAAGGCAGTAGCTGATTTTACACTCAGGCCTATAAAATCATGAACAACCTCAGTGTTTGAAAACACAAAATAGTGAATGAATAGCAAACCTGATACGTTAACCGCGGTCATGTCTTAATTTTACAACTCAAATAAAAAAGTCTACAGCTCTATTTATAATGTTTCCTGGTGCTAGATGCTTGGCTGGTACGGTTTCTTTCCTTCTGTAACAGTTCAGGATTCAGCATCCTGATTTGTACAAGCCTCTACCTTCCTTCAGTTTGTGGCTATTAAGAACCTTTAGTCACTGAAAAAAGGTCACCAAGAGGAGGCAACATTTCCCCCCCTTATTCTGGATTATACTGATTTTCAGTTGGCAACATTACATATATAATAAACTATATGTGGTGCTACCCATGTGCACATCCTATGAATGAATCATTCACACTTTTCAAATAAAAGGTCATTGAAAATGTACTTTTTAGATGGCCTACAAAAAAACAAAACCAAACCAAAAACAAGCAAATGAAAAAGCTGGAGAAAGAATACAGAGTGAATTTCCAGAAAAAAAGGACTCTTCAGTGTCCATGGGCACTTGTACACATGCTCCCTTTAACATGTACACGTGATGAAAATGCCACTTTGTGTGGCTTAATGGCATCACAGTGTACACATGCAAGACTTTGGGGGATTTTAAATGACTGCATCATTGCAAACTAAGCTACATCCGGATGTAGTTTAGTTTGCAATGTTGCAAATTGCAAGGATGCAGCTGTCAGCTCTCCCCTTGGCTGTGGGTGAGGCTGGCAAGCTCCAAAGAAAAAAAGAATTGGGCCCCTCACTGCTTCTGCTTTCAGCAGGGGCTTGCTGAAGGCATAAGTGATGTGGGGCTCAAGCCTTTATTTATTTATTTTTTTGCTAGACCCTGCCCACCTCTGCCATGGCCAGGGGCAAGCTGCTGGTGGGGTGGGCGGCCCCTGAGTTGCAGGGGGCTGCAGTCCTTCCCTTTGTGGCAGTGGCGCTCCCCCCAGCACCATCTGGTGGGCTGCTAGAGGGCCAGGTGCTACCCCAGCTTGGAGGCAACCCCCGGCTTGATCCAACTGTTCCCTGAGCCTGCCCACTGGCAGCCCGCCAGGTGCTGCTGCCTGGGTGGGCTCAGGGAAGCATTGGATTGGGTGCCTCCAAGCTGGGGCAGCACTCAGCCAGCTAGCAGTCCGCCTGGGCTTTCAGCGCCCCATGCACCTTCCCCGCTAACTTCTCCAGTCACCGGCAAACCCAGCTGCCCTTCTGCCACCTTTCTGTGCTGCCCCAGGGGCAAGCCAGCCTGTTCTTGGGTGGCCCCAGGTGTCCTGCCACCCACAGAAACCTGCTGAAGACACAAGCAGTGAGGTGCCCTATCCTTTTTTTTTTTTTTGGCAGAGCCTGCCTACTTCTTGCACAGCCAGGGGTTGAGCTGCCAGCAGGTCGAGCGACCCCTGAGCTGAGGGGAGTGGGTGGGAGGGGGGTGGCAATCCTTCCCTCCACAGTGGTGGCACCTCCTGGGGCCACCCGGGCAGGCTACTAGTGGGATGGGTGCTGTCCCAGCTCAGAGGCAGCATCCGGACTGATCCAACTAATCCCCAAGCCTTACTGGGGAGTAGCACCTAATGGGCTTCCAGTGGGCAGGCTCAGGTAACAGTCGGATCAGGCCAGGTGTCACCTCCAAACTGGGGCAGCACCGGGCCCACTAGCAGCCCACCCGGGGGGCACCACCACTGTGGAGGGAAGGCACAGGCCCCTTGCAGCTCAGGGGCTACTTGGCCTGCTGGCAGCTTGCCCGCCAGGTGCAGGCAGGCTCTGGCTCTGACAATAATAAATAAATAAATAAATAAAAGGATTGGGCCTCTCGCCATAATGTGATGGAAAATTTAAATTGGTTTAGTCCTCAGAGCTTTATTCTTTGCCCTACTACTTCAATTTAGGAGGCACAGAATAAAGACTTGGGGATTAATCCCCTGCCATGTGTACAAGTGCCCCGCTAGAACAAACCATATCATAGCTGCAGCACTTGGGATACAGCCTTTTGGTTCAATTCCCACTCCTGGTTTGATCGGTCTGATTTACTGTTTGATTTTCAACAACTGAAAACAGGCTCTCTAGGTTTGAGGTTAATTTATTTTATAGTTTCAGAATTACTCACAATTCAAAACACTCCTTTTATTTCTAGGTCCCTCGAAAAAGCAACCGATTAAACGCAAAGAAGCAAAACACTACCCTGAGTAGATAGATGATAGATGAGCAAGTGCCAGAGACCTCATCAAATCTACTGGGGACTTTGATTTTACTTAGAAAACACTCAGGTCCCAAGCTGATGAGTGGCAATATAAGATTTCACAACAGACGGTTAACTGTCCAATACTACATGATTAAAATTAGACATTGCCTTGAACCAAAACTTTGGACATGGACACTTAAAATTTGGAAGAAAGGGGAATGAGCTCTGAATATGAACGTGGACCTGGGAACCAAATATCCTGGCTGTCTCTCTGTGTATATAATTGACTGAATTGAACCCCTAGCTCTAAACATAAAACACCAAAACTATGGGATTCAACTTTGGGATTAATTTTCCAGTTTTCCTTTGCTTTACACGTAAAATTGTTACATTAAAGAGTCGTGTAATATCTGTCTTATGTAAGAGACTCTGACTAGTAAAAGATATCCTGTATTTGATTACAGGATAGATATCCTGTATTTGATTACAGGATGCAGATTTTTCCAGAATGTGATCAGGTGAGTTTTATAAATCAAGTCCGAAGCTTTTTAAAAAGTGAACACTTCACAGTTCGACAACAATTGCTTTATTTACTGGTTGGATCATTGTATTCAAGTCATCCTCAATGATTCAATGTCTAGTTGGGAGGAGGTATCAAGTGGGGTTCTCCAGCAATCAATCCTAGGTCCAGTATTGTTTAACTTCTTCATTAATAATTTGGATGATGTGATTAAGTGCAGCCTTAGGAAATTTCTGGGTGACATTAAACGTTCTAAAGCAGGTTAGACAGACAATTGGTTGGAATGGGTTATCTGGGGATGATACGGCCTTGGTTAGGGGGCTGAACTAGATGATCTTAAAAGGTCCCTTCCAGACCTACTTTCCTATGCTCCTATGATATCAAAATATCACCACGTTCTGAGTAGGGCTGAAACAAAAGATTAAAGGTTTATAAAGATGAGAATACTTATTGCTACACTAGTGAAAATAAAAATATTGAAATACCCTTTTGTCGCAAGGTATAAACCAAGATAACTGAAGGAACTAGGAAAAGGAAAAATCTTTATTCACAGACAGATTTCCATAATTGTCCATTTCTGGGTTTTGTGCATTCATGTCCATTATATCTATTGTTATCCACTACTGAATATTCAACAAGCACTAGCCTGAGCAGGCATTACAAAATCCATGCTAAATGAACTAGTAGACATTTCAAGCGGGGGTTGCTTCTGCTGAAGTTACATAGGAATCTATACTAGGTCAAATACTAATAGAAATTGTCATTGATGACCTGGAAGTATGTAAATCACTGATAAAGATACCATTTGCAAATGGTACAAATATTTGCTGAGCAGCAAATAACCATGAGAACCAGGCTCAGGATTGCTTGGTAGATAGAGTCTGTTCAAACAGAACATATTTGTATTTGAGCAAAACAGAAGTTACACATGTAAGAAAAAGAAACACAGGCCATCCCTGAGTCCTGGAAAGAGGGGCTTTGAAAAGTTCAAGTGAACAGGGGCAGAATACCGGGGCAAGCAATTTGCAGGCAGTTTGCTGCGAGCAAGCAGAGGAAGGGGAAGAGAAGCCAGGCACCAGGCACGAGATGCTGCCCAGGGAAGGTAAGGGATGCAGAGCTGCCTGTGCCTTTGGCTTGCTCAGTGGTTTTTGGTGGGTTTTGTGTGTTTGGGGCATGTACTCTGAGAAGCTGGGAGTGTTGCTAGATGAGTGATTGCTGCCTGTGCCTGACAGAAGCCCTAACGAGGGGGCAGAGCCTGTCCAGGCCTGGAACAGTATACAAGCAGACTCCCTAGCCGACCAGGGAGTGAGCAAACAGGGGCAGCAAACAAGGGAGGCAGTTTGCTGGTCAGTTTGCCCTCCCTCTCCCATTTGGGGGGACAGCCTTTCAGTTTGGCATGAGAAAGCAGGGGAAAAGGAACCCATAACAGTAAACAGACCAACTTTCAGGTGAGTTCGCTAAGGAAGTTGTGCTTGGAAGAAGGGCAGTAAAAGAGCAGAGGCAGATTAAGAGACCCAGGGAAATGGCTGGAGGACATTGCAATGCCAGAGCCACTGCCACTGCCTCTGCTTTTATCTGTGAGGTTTCTGTCCAGGCAGGACCACTTACCATCGAGGCTTAACCCAGGTCCAGGTTTGGCGCTGTGGGGACTGCCACTTCCAGGTTCCTTCTGGTGATGGCCAGGTGGGGGAGAGCCTGTGGTGTGAGCCGTGCCTCCTGGTGGTACCTCTCAGGGAACAGTCAAGAGAGCTACAGGAGGAGGTGGTGAGGCTCTGAAGCATCTGGGGATTACAGTGGACAATAAACTGAATATGAGCCAAGAGTGTGCCCTTGTTGGGTAGGGGCTGCTGGGAAATGGAGTCCACTGTGTGCCCGGTTTGGTCCATGGACTGGACTTTGCCCACTCCTGAGCTGGATTGTTCTCAGTGGTGGCAGATGACAGAACAAGGAGCAATGGTCTCAAGTTACAGCAAAGGAAGTTTAGGTTAGATATTAGGAAGAATTTTCTCACTATGAGGGTAGTAAAACACTGAAACAGGTGACCCAGAGAGGTGGTGAAAACTCCATCCTTGGAGGTTTTCAAGACCCGGGTAGACAAAGCTTTGGCTGGGATGAGCTAGTTGGGGATGGTCCTGCTCTCAGCATGGGGTTGGACTGGATGACCTCCTGAGGTCCCTTCCAACTCTAATTTTCTATGATTCTATGACTTTAGGGCTTTGTTGTATTTCTTGTAGTCAATATAATGTTGGGGCCAAAAAGTGTGTGGGGATTAATAACTAGTTCATACCTTTTTATATAGCATTGCTGGGACTGATACTGGAATGCTGCACGCAGTTCTGGTGTGCACATTTTTTTAAATATGGTGAAAAATTAGAGGAGATGCAGAAGAGAGACATAATCATTATGTGATGACTGAAGAGAATGCTTTATAGCTTCAGACTCAAATCAGTTCAGTACATTTACTTTCTAAAAGCTGTCTAAGAAATGACTTGATTTCAGTGAATAAGTGCCTCCATGGAGGGGAAATAGCATGTACTAAAGGATTCTTTAATAAGAACCAATGGTAGGAAACTGAAAACAGTCAAACTCAATTTAGAAATTAGGGACACATTTTTAAATAGGGAGGGTAATTAACTGTTGAAACAAATTATCTTGACGGTTCTCAAACACAGATAACATTTTACTCAAACTCAGATTGTTAAGGTCAATACAGAGGGAGCTAGGTGAAATGTCAAGATCTTGGTACATAGACCAGACCAGATGAGCTACTTTTCCTTCTGGCCTTAAACTCTATGAATGATTATGGAAGTCAGATTTATGCAAAAAATACCCAGAAGTTTTAATTTTCAAGGTTTTTTGTAACCTTTTCCCCTGACTTTGAGCTACATAGAACCGCACATTCCTCTTACATTAATTTTGCTCATTGGATCCAGTCTGCTTCATTTTGAAATCAGATGAACACTGAAATATTATTTTTCCTTTATAAATGTATTTTTTTCACCTTGGGCTCCCATTCACACAACTATTTTTTTTAACTACAATACTTTGATAAACATTATCTGTGTTTTTCACTGAACTGGATCTCACTAATTTTTAGTATTCACAGTACACACAGCAATTATATTTGCCTTAGCCACATTACATATGGCCTCATTTTCTGTCATTTAGGGTGCTTGTATATGTGATAGGGTTTTAGTCCTTAGTGTTTCATTCTATGCCCCCTAAACTGAAAACGTAAATTGTTAATTGTAATGGTGGGTTTTATTTTTCTATCACTGTATATATGTTATTGTCCTGGTAAAAGGGGCAGAAGTGGCAAGGGGCCTGATCCTTTTTTTCTGTAGATTCTGCCCGCCTCTTCTGCGGCTAGTGGGGGGCATTAATCTGTGCCATTAATCTGTCAGCTCATTCTCCATGTGAAGCATAGGTGGGCAGGCTTTCCAGAAAAAAAGGATCAGGCCCATTGCCTGTTGTTTCTAAGGACGCTTGTACACATGACAATGTCACGATGTACACGTGACAAAAATTTCCCTTTATGTGGCTTAATGGTGTCATATATCACACATACGTGAGTTCTGGAAGAGTTTACATTGTTGCAAACTAAACTACATCCCAAAGTAGTTTACTTTGCAATGTTGCAATTTAGAACATTGCAGCCATTAGTCAGGTTGTCTCCCTGGCCACAGGAGAGGTGGGCAGGCTCTGCAGAAAAAAATGATTGGGCCCTTCACCACTTCTGCCTTTATCAGGCTCCTGTGGTTGACAGGATGCTGGAGGCTGTCCAGGAACAGGCTGCCTTGTCCCTCAGGCAGTGCAGGGAGGTGACAGGAGGGTGGAAGGGTGTGATGGTGGCTGGAGAAGGCATTGGGGATGGTGCATGGGGCCCTGGAAGTCCAGGCAGGCTCAGGGAAGCTAGCAGCCTGCCCGGGGGGGGAGGGGCCACACCCTGTGCACCATCTTCACTTTCTTCTCCAGCCACCAGCACACCCTGCCACCTTCCCACCCAGCACCGGGGCAAGCCAGCCCGTTCCTGGATGGCTTGCTGAAGGCAGAAGTGGTGATGGGCCCAATGCTAAATGGCTGCAATCTTCCAAGTTGCAATGTTGCACACTAAACTACATTGGGATGTAGTTTAGTTTGCAATGATGCAAACTCATTTAAAACCCCAAAACCCACATATGTGTAATGTGACACAGTGACCACATAAAGGGAATTTTTTGTCACATTTACATTGTGACATCATCATGTGTACAAGTGCCCATAGTTAGCAAATTGTCTTAATTAGAAACAGGACTGGGCCACAAGAGAATTCCAAGGGTGAAATCATCCAGTTGGCATATGTTCAGACAAACATCTGTATAGTGATTACAGGACCAAGTTACAAAGTTTGGGTAAGAATTTGGAATTTCTACATAGTTTGGGAGTGTGTGGATCCACACGTTTGACATATCTTTAGCAATAAAGATTGAAATTATCTGAGGCACATACACCTGAGAAATTGCCATTTTCATTTTTACCATTTTTCTTAGATTAAGCTGTAATCTTTTGAGTACACATTACATGGCAAATGGAAACACAGCTACTTCACAGTCCATTTTTGAAGTTCCTCACTGGCTTGTAGAGATGCCTTCAAAAAGCCTGAAAACAGTTAGACCACTGGTAAACCAAGACACCTCCCAATCATGGTCATTGATACAATCCCATTCTTTATCATATCTTCTAGTCCATCTGCCTGAATCAGTCTGTATGGGTGCTGCAGCTACTTGTCCCCGGGGAACACTTGTGCCATGTGCATTTCGGTGTACGGCAAGTTACCTTGGGGGTGATAGGGGAGGCTGAGGCCAGCACTGTGTTGGCCCCAGCAGCCTTACCTTGGGTCCTGGGTGCCTCTGAGGCTGCAGCCATGGCAATCCTGCCAACTTGAGCCAGGACAGCAACTGCAGCATGGGTCTGGATGGCCCAGCTCTGCTTTTCAGCAGCGCATGCTGCCTGAGCATGCGCTATACCAGTTGTTTTTCTCCCATGGATTTTTTGATGCCTGGATATCCAGGGGTCAAAAAAATCCCATGGAGGGGGAAAAAAAAACAGTGCAGCACATGCTTGGGCAGCGCACCCTTGCGGTGCAGAGAACACTAAACTGTGCAATATGTGGTGTTGCAAATGTGTTTGCAGTGCCACATACCACACTACCACGTTCATCTGAATGTGCCCTGCAAGTCCACCTGTATCCATACTAAAATTGTAAACTACTTGGTACAGAGCCAATCTTTTTGTTCTCTTTTTGTACAGCATGTAGCAAAATATGACCCTGCTGTAAATAATAATAAGAACTGAAACAAAAATGGGCACTTTCAGCTCATAACTAGGATCTATTAACAAATTTGCAATAATAACTAAAAGAACATTTCTAAAAGGTTAAAGTTTTAAAGGCCACAAAATAGTCGTCATACTTTGAGACAGAATTCAGAATTTGTCGAGGTGAAGATATGCACTCTCTATCTGGGTAGAAGCAAAGAAAAATCTATCTGATGCAAAGCAACAAGTAACCAACAAGTCACTTCAAAAACCCAAGTAACAAAAATTGACATGTCCAAACATTTTTCCAAAAGCAGCTCAAAAAGTTCTTAAAAAATGGGCAAGATTTTAGGAAGAATGCATTGTCACAGCGTATTTTTTGAGAAAGGAATGTCTAAGTTTAAGGCAAGTACTTCTCCCATCGGATTACTCTTTAAGTACTTATAAGCAGTGTACACAGTCTCATTTGGAAATAAACTAAGGAATAAGGTTCTACTGATCGTCGATAGTACTTAGTGAATGGCAAATTCAATCATCAGTTGGATGGATCTTCTACAAAGATGGAAAGAAGCGTTGCAGGGAATTATTAGTGCTTGTACTGAAAAGTGAATAGAAATATTATGCTTGGCTAAAGTCATCTGTGACATAATTATGTTTGCTTCACTGGTGTTACACAAGGGATGCATTTGGCTTTTTTTTTTTCTTGCTTTAAAAACTCCTCTCACCATCGGCAATCTCTCGCAGTCAAGGATGATTTTCTTCCATGACTGTCTAATCTGTGGGTCTGACAATGGATGATGAGGACAAGCTGGGATCAACAGACTCTGTTGCAGCTTGGGCACATGTTTCCACATGGGGTGGGTGGCTCTGGGTTCTTGGTTTGGTCTGTGACAGTTTCTGCTGCTCCAATTTTTCTGTCCCCTGTTGTCTTCATAAGGTTTCAAAGTACTTGAGATCCTTGCAGCAGATCCTTCCTCTATCTGGGGTGATCCTGGGCGATAGTCCCCCATGAGTTGATATCAACGTTGTATTTCTTCAAGTTGGCCTTAAGGACTTCCTTGAAGTCTGCTCTGCTCTTCTCTTGAGCATACTCCTAGACTGGGCTGGGACAATAAAACTTACTTCTGAAGTCAGACATCTGGATGATGTGGCTGGCCCAGCAAAAGTTGATGTTGGATGATCACTGCCTTGATGCTCGTGGTGTTTGCTTGTGAGAGGATGCTAATGTTGGTGCCTCTGTTTACCCACTGGATTCAAAGGATCTTCTGCAAGCAGCACTGAAGATACTTCCCCAGTGACTTGAGGGGTCTCCTGAATGTGGTTCACATCTCAGCTCCATCAAGTAAGGTGGGAATCACAACTTCTTGATAAACCGTGAGCTCGGTTTCGGATCTTTTGTTGCTATCCTCAAACACTTTTTTCCTCAGGCATCCGAAGGCTGTAGTTGCACATTTGAGGCCGTGTTGGATTTCTTTGTCAAAGTCAGCCTTTTGCAAGAGATGGCTTCCAAGGCATGGGAAATACTTAATGTTCTCTAGCGTCTCACCACGAATCTAAATTACTGGAGCTAGACACTGCTCATCAAGAGCTCGTTGGTGGAGGATATTAACCTTCTGAATGTTGAGTGTCAGTCCCATTTTCATGTATGCCTCAGTAAAGATGTCGACAGCCATGGGCAACTGGTGCCACCTGGGTCGGGGGGGGGCACATGTCCCCGTCAACCAATGGCCAGTCAGCGACTGTGGGGGTGGGCGGCATGGCTGATCTCACCTACTGGTGGGAGAGGGGCCCCGAGACTGCTCCTGCTCCCCCTGCCCGTCGCCTAAGTGGGGAGTGCTGGCTGTTGGGGTGCACGACTGCTCTCAGAGGGTGCATGTGCACCCCTGTGCACCCACTGTGCATCACCACTGTTGCCAACTGCCTGAAGGGCTGCTTCTGAGTGAGCACACACTACAGCATCATCAGCATACTGGAGCTCCATGAGTCATAATATTTCCACGGTCATAATATTACGTGTTATTATGTGTAATGTTACATGTTACAAAGTACCAACTATTGAAAAAGGTCTGCAAAGGGGGAATACATTTGCAAACTCAGCCAAAACAAGGTGTGGTAGGCATATACATAGATAAAAGCAAGAATGAGGATGAATATATCCAGAAGCTGGGAAATGACTTTGGAAACTGTTTTGCAATGTTCTCATTGTTCACATGAATAGTTTTCAGATGTTTCAAATCTAACTTGAGCACTCAGCTTAACTGGGTTACTGATATAAGTACTACCAGTGATAATTATGCTTGTTTCAGTGATATTTACTTTCACTAGATTTACTCTGATGCTCAGATTTAATCACATTTACTTTCACTAGATTTAATCACATGCTCCCTAGCATGTGAATGAAAATATAAGAATGAAAATTATTAAAAGTTATGCAATATGGGACTGATCAAATTACGGATAAGGAGGAAAACACATTAAAACTTAAATTATTAATGTAGAAAGGAAAGATGATACAACTTCAGTTAAAAAAAAAAAGATAATATACTGACAAAAGAGCAATTTATCTTATTTTTTGTTGGTATGCTTTAGAGAAGAAAACAAACCCGCGGACTAAAACTCCTTCTTAATGCTGTAGTGCTGTTTTTTTATAAGTAACATAACCATTTTCTACAGTTACCGTGTTATGAAATCACTCCCTTTATGAATTCAGCTTGGTGAATTCAATGAATAACTCTAACAACCGTGAGAAGAACTCCTTTAACAGTAATGTTAAGAAAATGATGTTGCCAAGCCAAATGGCGGAGGCATGTCAAGATGGCATCAAGCCCAGCTGACTCTTAACTTCATACCAAGCAATACGAACATGATGGGAATGTGGCCAAACTGAACATGCTGCCTTTAAACTGATAGAATAAAAGCAACAGAGACTTGTTACTTTAATCACTAGTAATCTGTCTATTTACTTGGTGCTATATTGCACACAAGGAATTTATGTCATGTCATGTCATGTCATGTCATGGCCTGGTAGCGTTAGTGATCATGGCTCTGATTCAGTGAATTTATTCAGCACTTTCCTGGGACTATTCACCTTCTAGAAAGGAGGTATTATTTAAGAACTTGATAAACTGAGGTTCATATTTCAATTGTACCTGGCTCCCTTTTCGATGACTCATTTTTCATCCCTCTTTATTTTTCCTTTTCTCCAACATTCTTTTCAGCTTCTTCCAGTTATTTACATTGGCATGAATATCATGGTGAAAACAGTTTCTTCTTTAAAATGGGAATTATGCTAATACAATTCTGCGGCCCAAGTTATGCAACCTTTACTCATACTGGCAAGTACTTACTCAAGCGAGTAGCCCAAGCTGATGTCAATATCATTATGCAAATGATTAAATCTTCACCAATGCATGTAAAGAATGCACCATCGGGTCTTATGCTGTGATTCATACATTGGTATCTCAATTAATGCATTAACTAAGGAAACAAAAATGTAAACAAAATAATAAACACTTCCAGTACCTTTTCTGTAAAGAGAACAGAAGAAGTAGGGTGCAAAAGGTCAAAATCTGGACAAGGAGAAGATTAATATTTTCTCTCTGTGTCCTTCTGTTGTCTGAATCACCTGAAGCAGGCAGACCTGGACTTTGTTACAGGTAAATAATTACAGTTGTATGTGCCATAAATATCCACTTGAAGGGGCTACTGCAAAAAAATTGAGATTGTATCTCCAAGCAACTGTCAAATGACTAGAATAAATTTAGAGGGCTTGAAATACTGATGTACACTTTCTATCATAGATATCTCTTGGTCTAGACTTTCAGGCTGCATTTTGACAGAACACATAGGATGGCTGAGAAATTAGGGACTCAGGACCAAAAAAATTACATAGTGTTGGCACTTACACTTTGTGTCTTCTTTACCTGTTGTGCTAGCAAACAGGAAGCCATTGCTTCACAGCAAAACAGAAATAGTAACAGGACGTATCCTTTTGCATTTAAAATGCTGGAGATAATAAATCTTGCACCAAGATGGCAAACCTAAAGAGGTCACTGAGTAATGGTAAGCATAATATCTGTACTTTCCAGTGCTATAATAAATCTGACACTGCTCTTTTTCAAGCTTGAGTTGCTTCTGTACAGGCTGAAGATCAAAAGTTTCTTTGCCCCCGAAAAAGAAACGAAACACACACACGCACTGCAATCACCTGTTTTTCATTTTGCATATTCAACAGAATGTGGAACAATAGAGAGTGAAATAATATGCTTGTCCCTTTTAGTGTGGGTGATATTCTTATAAACCATGACTGAATGAGAAAAATCTGTCCCTTATTTATGGGAACAGACAGGAAGGTCCTTCCATCTTTGAACTCCCTGGTGCACTCCTCCCCATGCCAAAATAACTTTGTGGGGTTCGCTATTTAACTCGAGTGAAAAGAACTGAGTTCAGTTTAGGTCATCATTCTATTGACTTCAGCGGAGCTATGGCAATTTACACCAGCTGAGCATCTGGCCTTAAATGTTTTAAAAGGTCATTCGAACTTGGTCCAGGAGGCTCCCCACACCATTTTCAGGCCAAGTTAGAAGTCTTGCAGGCTACCTTGGAATATATTATTGCTTCATAGCTTTAGGGATGGAAAATTTTTCCTTAATGCAGAACAGATGCAAAAGTACTATCTTTCTTGATAGATATCCTGTGGTTACAAGGCCATCATTGCAGAAAAGCCTGTTTTCACCTGTTCTTGTGATGTTGCTTGTGGTCCATTACATCAAAAGAGCCTAAGTTGGGAGCCTCAAAGTGCATGACTATTTAGCCCCTTTTTAAAAAGGGGCTACCATCCCTGCAATTTTCATTTGAATCAGGCAAGAAATGACAAAGTTACAGGCATTTTCATGATTCCCCATTATAGTCTATGGGCACCCCAAAATAGCCTATGGGTGAAATGTTGAAACGTGTTGAAACAGTGAAACAGTTTTGACGAAATGAAATGGAATGAAATAGTGCTTCAAAACTAAATGAAACGATGAAATGAAACACTGTCCCTTCAAAATGGTGAAACAGAAGTCAAGACAAAACAGTGCTGTTTTGCACAGCCCTAGTAGCCAGGGAGCAGAGGGGAGGGGCCAGTCCTGCTGTGGAGCAGAGAGCCCCACCCAGCTGAGAGAGTATGTCAGGATGCTGGGGGAGTCTAATTTAATTTAAACCAGCAATGGGGTCTGGGACAGACATTGCATAAACCAGTTTGAGCCAAATTAGTTAAGTCTGATACTACATTCAACCAGGTTTATCTCAAACTGGTTTCAGTCATTTTCAAATTGGTTTATGTGCATTGAACGTCTGTTCTGTTACAGGTTTAAATCAGTTTCTGATCACTTAAACCAGTTTATGTGTAATGTCTGTCCCTAGCCAAGGTGCCAGTGTGAGCGCAGAAGACGCAGACCTATCTGATATCAGTTACACCTTAGGACAGAGATAGGCAACCCCCGGCACAGGTGCCAGAGTGTGGCATTTAAAAGCATTTGGCTTGGCACATGCACTTTGGGGCAGACGGAAGGGAAGGGAAGGGGCTGGGGCGGTACTGCCACAATAGGATCGGGCCTCTCATGGCTTCCTCACCAGAGTCCAGAGAAGAGCCACGTGCATGATCAGAGGTCAGGAAAACAGACCCTATGACGAGAGGCTGAGAGCTATGGGATTCTTCAGCCTGGAAAAGCGCAGGCTCAGGGGTGATCTGGTGGTCACCTATAAGTTTATCAGGGGTGATCACCAGGATCTGGGAGAACATCTGTTCACCAGACCACCCCATGGGATGACAAGGTCAAACAGTCACAAACTCCTCCATGACCATTTCAGGCTGGACATAAAGAAGAACTTCTTTACTGTCCAAGCCCCCAAGGTCTGGAATACTCTGCCGTCGGAGGTGGTGCTAGCACCTACATTGAACACCTTCGAGAGATTTTGGATGTTTATCTTGCTGGGATCCTGTGCCCCAGCTGACTTCCTGCCCCTGGGGCAGGGGGCTGGACTCAATGATCTTCCGAGGTCCCTTCCAGCCCAAATGTCTATGAAATTTATGAAATCTATGAAATCTGCCCTGGCATGCCAACATCTTACACATCAAGGTTGCGGGTGTTTTTGGCACCCTGCCCAAAAACATTGCTGATCCCTGCCTTAGGAGACGGTGCCAAGACTAGAGACAAATGTGCTTTTGGGCATGTCTGAAGCTGAGCCTCAGTTATAATCAACACTAATCAAATATCTATACCCCAGCAACCATAGGTAAGACAGATTGTATAGGTTTTACCTTTACAAAGGCCATCTTTACCCGGAAGAGAAGCAATGGTTTAATTTTCCAAATTAAAACTAAAAATCACTTAAAAAATTGTCTGTAAAGCTGACAAAGGGCTTCTGAAACTCAGGGGGGTTTTGAAACTCAAAAGGCAGCACACATGATGTGGAATATATGAAGCTGTTGGGACCTCCAGCCACAGCGCCTGGATCTTTAGTTCAAACTGTAGAGGCTCGAGCTAGTAAGCTCTAGGGGTGCCTTCAAGTAGTTTCTTAATGGCACATGGTAATAGGAGTAAACCAAACTAAGAAAAATGAAATAGTTAAAAGCCCAAGCAGACGGAAATCCTGTGGAAATGTGAGGGAAAACTGGAGAAAATTTAAATAGCACTTGCAGATCTCAGTCTGCCAGCAATGGGTGCCAGCACAAAAGGGAGACAGGCAGAAGGTTGCCTTATTTCTGACAACAGCCACTTCTGAAGCACTTGATGTTTTTAATAGGTTTCAGTTAACTCAGGCAGATGAGCCGAAGTATGAAACTGAAATTTGAGCAGAACTGAACTCCACGGGAAAGTGAAACATATGAGCAATACGTTTTTCAACAAAAAGCACAAAAAAAGATGAAACAAAGAAGAGTTTGTGACTTGTCCAAAACTCGGGGGCCAGCCAAGTCCCCAAAAGGGACTGGATGATGAGTGGGATTTGGCCAATAAGCTCACAGGGAACTGCCAGAATTAACCCTAAAACAAAGAGTTTTTAGAGATCTGGCTTGCTTTCTCTCAGAATGAGGTGGGTCTAGAACCGAGGTTTATAGCTTCTTCTTACCCAGGCTAGGCATCTCTTCTTTCACCTGTGTTTTGTGCTGAATTGCATGTATGTTTTTAGTCTCCAGTAGTTAGGATGATGAGGTCAAAGCATGCCTAAGCAAGTATGGGACTTATGCAGAGATTAGACCCCTCCCAGACAAGATATGGATCACAATAGAGCTTACGTAGGAGGAGGGTATTGGGTCATTTCTGACCATGTGAAGAAGTCCAAGTCTTGGTACCGAAAGATCTTTTCAGACCAAAATGGAAGTCACTGGAGTTTTTTGGCTGCTAAGCATGGTCACTTTGGATCAGTCTTTGCGACTTAAGTCTCTAAATTCCATCGAAGTCCTTAGGCTAATTTTATTTGTAGTCTTTTTCTGTGTTGTGTTGAATATTCTCCTTTGTCACAATGTATTTGCTCTGGGACTGTACTGAAGTTTAGTAACATTCTCACTGGAAAAAACAATGGCATGGAGACAATTTTAAACCTCAGATTCAGCTCCCCATATGTTTAGCTAGGATTCACCTGTGTAAACAGGCCCAATTCCCAAAGCTTTCACACTAGTTTTTTTACTAGTGTAGCTGGTGAAATAATAGATAGTGCTATACTGGATAGCAGAGGGGAGAAGTAGGCCCAGCAGCAACTATTTAATTGTGTTTGCCCAATAAGAAGAAGACAGATTCAATTTTCTCCCCCCGGATTCAATGCATTGCTAGCAACGAGGCTTATGGATTTGATTAGCACTGAGAAATTCAGTGTAAAATATTATAAAGGCCCAAATGACATTAATTTAAATTCCATTGCTCTCATATTTTTAGTTTTAAAAAAGTTACAAAATTACTAAACCAGGGCCACAGATTAACCAAGCTAAACCCTCACATAAAGAGGGGGAGGAAAGGAAGATGCCGGTGTCAGAAACTAGTGCTGATGTGGCTGAATTAACTCTGACAGGCCTGTAAATGTCAATAGGTTAGCAAGTCATATGTCTGAAGCCTGCCCCAGGGTGGGATGTTAGCGCTGGAGACTCACACTGGGTTCCAATAAATAAATAAATAAACACGCTTCCGTAAAACGGCACGCGTTTTCACAATTTAAAGGGCACATGAAAGAAAAAAGGGACCAGTTTTTTAACTGCAACCTGGTTCCAGACAAAAGATAAAGGTCCTAAGTGCTGTAAAACAACAAAGTGAGTGCCCTCAGATCATTTTTGTCCTGAACTGGTCATTTCCAAATCCCATATCATTGATCACTCTTGCCATGAGTTGTTGAGGCAACATCTACATGGCAACTGGCAAGCTTACCATGCCTACAAGCACAACCCTCCACCGTGCTGCACTGCTGCGCAAGGTCAGTGTGGTGAACCAGTCAGGGTGGTGTGGTGCCATGGGCAGTCTAAGTAACATGGGGGCTAATGATTTGGTCTTGTCACTCAGCAGTGACAATTAGCACACCTAGAAAGTCTTGTAGAGGCAGCTGTGCCCATTCCAGCTCAGAAGGTGTCAACATGGAGCCTTGCTGGGTTTGATGTATATTCATGGCCTGAATTTCCTACAGTAAAACATCTATTTGATTGCTAGTTCTCACCTACAGCTATATGCTACTGAATATTTTGTGAACAAGGTGTCTCTGAAGCCCAAAGAATTCAAATCAATTTTGTATAAATCCAGACTTTTCTACAGGACCAGTGCTTATTCATACATATATACATAAAGTTATTGATATGTTAAGCACTACCCTGTTTGGTAGTGCTTAACATATCACTAGGTTCCTACAGCATAGCATGGATACTAAATTGCAGGTCTTTTTTTTTTTTTTTTACTTAGGAACAAATGAGATTTAAAAATAATGCAGAGTCTATTAAGTACAAATATCTGTTGGTTCACTAATGAGTCTAATAAATATAAGTGTATTGGCAGCAACAAGGGCTGGGTCCAATTTTGGGGTCTAAATATACTTTACCTTGGCTGGAGCCCCCATCCAGACCACCTGGGAATCACTAAATAAATTACTAGGGTGTCCCACATAAACAAACCCCCCTTCCTCACAAGCAGTGTAAACACAGAGAACAAATTTATTACAGAAAACAAAGAAAAACATTAAATACAATTTAAAACATTTGGCATAGTTTATGGATTGTACCCTCTTGGGGAAGCTTCACTCATGCCCAGGAGTTTGGGGACTTGGGGCTCACCCAAAAGGCAGTTTCAGGGGCTTGCACCCTTATACCTGCCCATCAGCAAGGGGCTAGAGAGGGGGGCTTCACTGGAGAGTCCTTTGAGCAGCTCCTTGGGTTTGCTGGGCCGTGGGAAGCTGCTAGAGAGTGCGGGCTCTTCTGTGTTGCAAGCGGCCCCTCATTGCTCCCTGTGACACACTAGGGTGATCCCCACTTCCATGTGGTGGTCTTGGGGGGTTAACTGCGGTTGCACCCCTACAGTCCTAGTCCCAATCTCAGATCTGCTGGGCAGAAACTGCAAAAATAAAACTTCAAAGTGGAGGTCAGACCTACCTCACTGGGCCTGAACTGGGCAGCAAAAGCCAGCCAGGCCTATACTGCACTCAGGCTTGAACATATAGCTGGGGTCCAGTCATGCAGCTAGGCTGAAACACCATGGCTGTAGAAACAGCAGAAAAAACGCTCAGGCCTATGGCTGTAGCACAGACACCCAGTCTCAGCTATACCTCCATGCTGAGATGATACAATTACAAATCCAAGGGGACCAAGTCCCTGTGGCCAGTAAGTGCCAGGGCCCATTCCTGGGCAGTTTGATTAATACCCCCATGGTGCTAACCCAATTAAGAAAATAAAAGAGAAGAAAGAGGAAGGAAATAGGAGTCTCAGACTCAAGAACAGACTTTCCCTCCCTCTACCTGAGGCTTTCCCTTCAAATAGCATTTGCTTGCCTCTCCAGCAAAGGTGGAGGGAGACCCCACCATGGGAAGCAGGTTTTCCGGCTCCTAATGTAGCGTGCAGCTCTCAGCAGGCAATTGAATAACCAGAACCTTAGTGGGTTGTTCTTATATACCTGGTGTGACATCACCCAAGCCTTATCCAATCAGAGATGGCCACATTTCAGTCTTTCTCCCAACCAATCTGCCGGAAGAATCCCCTGCTTCCTCTAGCCAATGAGGCCAGAATGTTTTACATATTTTCCCCAGATACAGGCCCCAGTTTGCCATGTGCTGAGCACACGGCCAGAACAACAGGGGCCATCTTGCCCATCTCACCCCCCCCCCACACACACACAGAGTGTATGTGGGCGGTACATAGGATTTGGCAGATTGTCTTCAGTAAAGCAAAGAAATCCCCCAAAATTAGTTCTTTCAAAACTCTGTTGCAGGTTTCTGAAAGGTCCCTAATTAATCACCAAGGGGAGTTCTGGAATTACCCATCTTTTCACCTACTGTAAATTAAATCAGTCGAGAAAGGACTTTATCTTTGGTAGTGTGTTCTCCTTTGCTTTTGCTGGATGGACTCCTTACTCTTCTTACCCTGTCTTCATAGAACTCTTTCCTCCTGCAGATTTCTCCTTATTTATTTAGTTTTTTGTTTCCTTCCATTCTTTTTGGCCAAAAACCACCATATGGATGTTTAAGACCAACAAGAAAGTGGGATCTATAATATGGATCCAGGAGACTAGCTGCAATTCATTCTTTGGATGCAAGGGTTGATCCCCAAAGTGGTTGTCTGGTACAGCAATCCAAAATATTGATCTTGTTCCACCAAGCTATCTGACTTTCACATACCCAAATATACATTCAATCTATTCAGGGCATCCTGTAACTAGCAGGAGATGAAGAATAGATTGCTCCATGAAGTCCACTAGCCTATGCAGTGCTTAGAAACTAGAGTGGTGGTTGCTATACCAAAACCTTAGAATAAAAGACCTTCCCTTATATAGTACAGTTATATCTATTATACATTAGCTAATATATTATAAATCTTAATTTCTGCATAAATGTTACTGCATTCCATACACAGAAGACTGATAGACATGACCTGATTGGGGACGTGCGCGATAATTTACCTGCCCATTTTTGTTCATTTCAATGGGTAGGGATGTGGGGTCCTACTAGCATTAGTAATTGTGTGCATTTCCAGTTGTGCAAGAAGAAGTTTCATTCTGAAAAGTAGTAACTGGATTTGCTTCCCTTGCTCCTCCCACATACGACAGTAACTGAAGCAAAATGTTCTGTACATACATGGCTTTCATTAAAAAATATGGTTCTACTTTGGGGAGAAGGGAGTCCCAAAGAGAACTGGAGGAGGACAAGAACCTCTTGCTATCTCACTCTAAGTAATCACCCGAGAGATAGACAGACATGTTGTGACCAAGTTCTGAAACAAATCAACCCCAAAGTACTGTACTATCATTAATAATATTTTCTGTACTAATGCACAGAAAAACAAAGAGACTCACCTAATTATAGAGAGAGTCAATGGCAGAGTAGGAATAACACCAAGGTATTCCAGCTGGTATGTATTTTATTAGACCACAACTATCCTAAGAAGAGAAAGAAAATCCTTCATTTTTGTGCTCCACCCTCCCCAAAATATAGACAAATACATTCAAGGATCATATGTTTCATAGCTGGCAATAATATGAATGTTTAAATGAAGTGGCAGCTGTAATTCAGAAGCCAATAATATTCTTATTTAGCCTCGTGTGTGTGTGTGTGTGTGTGTGTGTGTGTGTATCCATCCTCATGCCCACATGTATCAGATTTTCACTACACAGTTTAACATTAAACTTAACAAAATTAAGTTCTTATTGTTTCCACTGCCACAAAACTCTCAAGTCTTTTTTCACCGAATTTAACAAATTATCAGACACATTAACAGATATTGATGCTGCCTTTGATTGGACTTTGTTAGAACTACTTGTACTCCCAATTTTTACAACAATTTTACCACCTCAATCAAAAGTTAAGCTAGGATCATGTTAAGCATTGTCCCATATTTGCAAAACAGTGGAATTATACGCATGACTCAAAGCCTTGAGTTTGGGGATTGGAGTCAATATCCTTTTTGGCAAAAGACACGGGGAAACCTTTTTTTTTGGTTGGAAGCTGAGCATGATAAAAATAAATTCTTAATTATCAGACACTATGACAAACTGCCTTCCAAAAAGCCTCACAACAACACAGAAAAAAGAGAATCTGAAGAAAGGGGAAGTGAGCTGGAAAGGGATTTTTTTCCTCCCAAATAAGACTTAAATTGACCATTTTTTGAGATTTACAATGATCCTATATCATTGTGTAAAACACATCCTGTATAATGGTAACCAAGAGCCATCTCAGCTTGTAACCCCCACGCCTTTCTCAGAGCTTTTCTGTGGGCTCAACACTTTTAATTCAGATTCACTTATAGAGCTTATACAGCCCTATTAAATAACCTGCTCTCCTGAATCCTCTCTTACCTACAAGATATAATTTTATTCTATTGCATATGATTTCATTATCTCATTTTTGTCACTTGATCTCATTTTTCATGGGGTTCTAAAGGATTTAACATGAATGATAAGAATGAAATTGTCAGCACAAAAATAGACAATAATTAAATGTCAGTCATCTTTGTGACACAGCAAATGCAATTCTCTATCTTACTTTTTTTGGTGCTGGCTAGTGCAATGCTCATTAAGTATTTTTAACCTTAATGCTGATAGTTTTGTAGTTATTTGCAATGGATGGAATACATTTCACTTCCCAATCCTTCATTCTTAGTCTTCTGCAAATAAGTTTTTCCACTAAAAGATTAGCATCACTGGGAACTAGAATTTCAAATGGGATTGTTTATGCACCAAAGAGTAAGCATTAATAGCAAAAATGAATTCACATCATGATTGTTTTGTGAGGATTAGAATATGAATTGTTACTTCTCCATGTAAAATATATACTGGTATGATATGCTTCCGAATGGTAAACCTATTGTTTTCATCTAACATCTGTCAATCAGATGCCTATGTCATGCACATACCTGTCGATATGTTTTATGTTGCTATCTGGAGTCTATCTATGCCGAGCCATGTACTAGACAATCCCCCACATTAATAACTTTACTGAAAATATGGGACTCAGTGTTACCCAAATAAACATCTCACGTCCCATGAGGAAGAGATGGAAAGAGACAGCCTTTGTCTCAAGATCAAGTAAGTGAAAGCATTAGCTTTGAACAGAAAGCTAGTTTTCTCCTTGTTGATGATGAGAGGTACACGCCGAGTAATAAATTAAGAGAGCACAGTCAGTGGTGGACAGAAATCCCTGTCTGCAGGCTCCGCTCCACCACTTATGAGTTATGGGGTCATCTCTAAATTGTGAAAATATCTCACATATCACACTCTCCACCCAGCTATGCACTTCTTACTATTCTGGCATGTGTAACTGGAGCAAAACACTTGAGCTAGTTAAGACTCTATGGTACAGAGAGTGACAATTGGCAAATATTCATATTGCAAGCATGACAGACTCACACAGAAGGTCAGTCCGCAAAAGGGAAGTTCCTATAACTCTTCCATTCACTTCATGGACCATTTCTCCTCCTCCTATGTCATTCAATTGCTCTCTTATTTGCTTTCCTCACTCTGGCCCTGAAGAAGAAGCTATTCAGCACTGCACAGCACTGGGGTTGTTTTAAATACAGGGGAAAAGGAGTTTTGCAATTCTGGCCCTGTTGCATGTCAAAACGGTCATTGACTTCAGTGGAGCCAGAATTTCACCAGACAAATGAAAGGCAAAACAGACCAATAGAAGCAACCAAAAAATGCAGAACAGGGGGCCAGCACGGGGTATGCATGGCATGCAGCATGCACCAGCCTCGGGGCTCACTGTGCATGCGGCATGCAAGGCCAGTGCACAAGCTGGACCTGGAGCTGGACATGGCACAGGGAGTCTATGCCATGGGTTGCATGTGGCACCCCAACCAACCCCCTGTGCTGCCTGCAGCACTGGGTCCTGCCTGTGCACCACAAGCAGTGCACGCCCTGTACAAGCCCCATGTACCACCTGCACAGTAAGCCCCAGAGCCAGCACATGTTGCACACATTCCTTGGACTGGACCCAGTGCTATGTGGGCTACACAGGCCCAGGGACCCTCATGCATCCCATGGAGCTGCAGGAGTTTGACACCCCTATAGTACAGGCACTCCCTTAGTGCCTCTAAAGTAGAAAGGGACCAGTCAGGTTTAAAACCTGTTAAACCCACAGAGGCGAACCATATCCAGTTAACAGTTTTTTTTAAACAAGCCCATCTTTAAATGGAGCCACACACAGAAATCTCATTAACATCTTTTCTAAATGTGATGTTGTTTCCCAGATTAAATACAGCCAAGATTGAAATAGAAATTGGTAAACTTAAGAGCAGTTAAAAGCAATCAACCACAAGATTCAAAGAACGTGAAAAAAAAACAAACCACCATGGCAATACAAAAAATGCCTGGATATTATCCCCCAATTCATTCTTTTATGACCCGTCCCCCTATCCTTAACCTATATGATCTAATTAGATTATAACTGTTCTTGGGAAGGACTCTATGTTTGTACGCCACAATGAATCCTGCTAACATAATAGAAAAAACAATGACAACAATAGTGGCTAGTGTGAATGCACTCTTTAAATAATGAGTCCTTCCCAGTCTGCTATAGCACAGCCAAGACAGGCAGAACAGAGGCTCTGTAGTAATGCAACACTAAGATGATCTCACTCGGACCTCAGATATCCCCCCCAGAGCTGACTACTCCAAGAGCAGATCTTCACCATCTCCCTGCCATGCCTACCACAAAGTAACCACAACCATTTTCTCCAGCTCTGCACATGCCAACTCCTCAAAATGAGGCCACCTTACAGCTGTGCTGAGCTCCCACCTAGTGTCACCTTGGACCCTCTGTGCCAGTTAGCACATCAGAGACATAGTCAGTGCCACCTGCCCAAGGTGGCTATGTTGCCTTATTTGGAAGGTGTTAGGCACAAGCAAGTGGGGGAAAGATCCTCTGTCTACGATCCAAGGTATTTTTCTCAGTTAAAAAAAAACACACCAAAACCTAATCCTAGTTACTGTTTCCTACTAACAAGTTTGAGATTGTTCAAAGATGTTTGTGATGCCTGATTAGCTTCAGCTGGCATCTTTGAGACAGACTGTTCACTTTTTCCTGGTCCAATTGAGGTTTGAGTATTGCATCAACAAATACCCCACGAATAGAGCAGCAAGATCCAAGAGACTATAAATGACAGCTTTTAATATGCCCAAGTATGAAACTTGGAATGTGCTGTACAGTTTCTGGCCTCCTGGGGAATGATTATACTATGGCTTCTCCTCCAAGCCCTAAAATCTCATTATCCTTCACAAGGCTATAATATTGCATAATATTGCCGTCTTTTATTTAGTAAATTGATTTAACTTGTTATTTCTATTACAATATCACCCATATGCCCCAGATGAGACTGTGGTCCTGATGGGCTAGGTGCTGCATAAACTCACAGCAAGAGTCAGCCCTTGCCTTAAAGAGCTAACAGAAGACAGATAACATTTCCTCTCTGCCACCCGTTAATTCTTTTTAACAGATGGGGAACTGAAGAACAGAGAGATTAAAAGCCCTGATGCAGGAAACCATATTTTTTTCTGGACAGCACTTAAACACATGCTCTTTAAGCACATGCTTCAGACCCATTGAAGTCAAACACATACTTAAATGCTTTTTTGAATCAGGGGTCTAAGTAACTTGTCCGAGCTCATATAAAAGCAGTCTGTAGCAGGAACTGGACACAGAACTGCTATGTGCCCTTAGACCCTTGATCATCCTTCTCTTATATAATAAAGAGCCAAAACCGTTTGTGTGTAGAGCTCTAACAAGCAGAGTAATTTTGAACATAAATTGGATATTAAGGGGATAGATTTCTTTATTACCTCCCTACTAGGGTACAAGGACCATTTCAAGATACAAGGGTTGTTTCACAATTTGGGTGTGCAGTTAAACAGTAGATAGTGAAAAAGGGGCAGGGGGAAGAGAAAGGTTGGGTACCCCGTCCCATTTCCATCCTGCACTATGATTTCTTTGGCTGCTGAAAGGTAACAGGGTGCAACCTGCCAGATGGCTTCCCCACCATGTCAGCTTTCTAGGCTGCTTCAGGAACAGCTATCGAGCCTTTGTAGTGACTGTCACAGCTTATTTTGGGACCTTTTTGGCAGTGTTGCCCTGTCCTTTGCAGAGAGACAGTGGGATGCAATCAACATATATATCTTCCTCCTTTGGGCCTTTCATTTCCATTTTTTTCGTGTCCTCGCATGACAAGGTATTTAGCAGAATTCACAGATGCATTGGCATCCGACAGGACTGCACCAGGAGTGTTTCTGCTTTGCCCGATGAACCTGCAACCTCTGGGCTGTCAACTGTGCACCTTAGCACCCACACCACCCCATCTTCCTTTGGGTCAAAGATCATCAACTGTTGCAGCAAACCCCCCCCCCCCCCCAAAAAAACCCAAACATCTATTACTTAAGCTGTTTTCAGAGAAGGACTGTGGGCTTGTACATGTATGGACAATGCTTAGCATGAAGGGTTCCCAGGCTCTCAGGGCTTTCAGGGCTCCCGTACTTTAAATAATTTTATGATGAGGAGGGAATGTGCCTTACTTCTATTTGCTCAAAGGCTATGTACCTTAACAGTGTGTAAAGACATTTTGAAAAAAAAAATAATAACCACAGGGTGTTTCTTTTATTGACCTTCAACAAAACGTGGGTGGAGCAAGGCAGACAATTGGAAAGGTAGAGAGCCAAAGGTGATTGCAGGCAGGAGACTCTCCCTCAGACACCAAACTTGTCCCTGTTGGTGCCTCATTCCATTAAACCTATATAAATGCTGCTTTCCTGGAAAATATTTTGCTATCACATGCAAATTCCTCATCTCTCAAGAAAAGCTTTATGTATCCTGCCTATTTGGCCTTTGTTAGTCATGCTACAAAGATTTAAAAGCTTTGAAGATTGTCTTAACTAAAAAGAGCCACAAGAACAACAATGCACTTTCTTCCAGTCACTGATCAGGCTTTTAAAGGGTAACTAATGGTGTGAATTTTAAAGAGCAAAAAAAGGCAACAGGAAAATATTTAATAGTACAACTAACAGCACAGCATACCTTCTGCAGAAACCTGTCTGCTCTGCTTTCTTTTTTATCAATATTGCCAAGAAAGTAAATTTGTCACTTTACAGTGGAGAATCTCTCAAAGATCTACTTTAATGTTTCACGCTACGTTTGCAAAACAAGAGTAATAAAAATAATGACACCATTATTACTCTTCCCTCTTTGTTTTCAGTTCATCACTTGCATATTTGAATAATGAATTATATTCACATTATCTCTACACTCTTGCTCTTGACTTCCTCTGCTGGTTGAAAGTAAAGCTATTATCCAGTTGTCAGCTCTGAAGAGCCATTCAACACAGCAGCCAATGATCCTGACATGTAGATATACTACTATGCAAAATTATCTAGAGTACAATTTCAAGCTATATATGAGAAAATTACCAGCCAGTGTGGAAATGAATCTTCAGCTTAGGTGAAATATTAAAAATTTCATCAGGGCCATTTTAGAACATAAATAAGTAGACAACAGAATTAGTTGTGAATTAGGCACAAAAGGCTAATTAACATTATTGTATCTTCTTGATTGACTTAAAGTCTATTAAATCACTGTTTTATTGTCTGAATCTCTGAGCCTTACAGAAAAATAGGACCTTCTTCTATTAAGAAGGCCCTGCTTTCTCTCAGCTCTGCAGTTTCTGACTGAATTTCATTAAGACTCATCCCACTAACCAATACTTTGCGCATGCAATTTCCTGATAATGTGATGATTATTCATCTTGATTGGCTTATAGAGTCCTTTTATTAAGTGCCATGAAGTTAGCAAAAACCCCACAAAAAGCAACATAAAACACAACCCCATATGATTCCCTTAGATCACCACAGCTGCAGGTATAATAATAGCATTTTAGGAGGAGACAGATTTTCATGCAGGGGGGATATAGTTAGATGCCTTGAAGAGCAGATCTCCCCAAGGGCACTGACTTGCTTTCATTACAATGTGCTGTGTTCTGCAAGGAAAGGACATTTAGAGGTTGGGGAAGGGCAAGGAGGCACCCTTTAGGGGAGAGAGAGCAGAGCCCTCAGTACGAGATGAGATAAAGAGACATAGGAACATAGGGGAAATAAGAGCAAGCTGCAGTGCTTGCTAAAAAGAAATAACCAGGATAGGAGCAGCTCTTATCCCTGAAGTGGCCAATATTTATCATTCCCGTAAAGGGTATGGGAATGCTCAGATGGGCTTAATGCAGTTGCTGGGTCACCTTCCTACGAATAATAACTAACTCCCATCTGCTAGGTTCACATCACTATGCACAGGACCAGTTTTGAGATTTTGAGGCAGCACTAAATTGAGCTAGGCAAGAAGACGGGTTAAGGCAGGAGCGGGCAAAACGCAGGCCAGATGCAGCCCACCAGGCCATTCTGTCCAGCCCACGGGCCCCTAAAAAAATTATAAAGTTAATATTTATCTGCCCCGGCTGCCTATCATGCAGCCCTCGATGCCTTGCCAAAACTCAGTAAGTGGCCCTCTGCCCAAAATAATTGCCCACCTCTGGGTTAAGAGGCTTGGGATCAGCTGCATCCCTAAGCTCCCTCACAGGCAAAATGGAGCCCACCTGGTCTGATGAGTCCAGGGGTAGATGAGAACCATTTAAAATATGCTGAAGGGTCAGTTGTTCCCCTATGCTCTGGAGCCTAGAGCGTGGGGCTCATGTCCTGGTGAATTTTAGCAGCTCACAAACATGACTAATTACACGTCACAACATTCATTGGGGTAATTAGGCATTGTAACCTCCACTTTATAAGTGGGGGACATTTAATGAGAAAGGTTGAGAAGTTTAATAAATGCCACTGAAGGAATCAGACTTCGATTGTTCTGAGAACCTTTTGCTCTGAATTCTGATGGTTGTTTAGACCAGGCTGTCCAATAGGGGTGTGCGAAACGGGTCCTATTCAATTCGGATTTGGATTCAGCCCATATCAGCGACACGGATTCGATCTGTTGATTCGGATCGCTGTCCCCAATTCGATTCGGCCGAATCCGAATCTGATGATTTGATGCTGATCCGGTGAATTGGCGATTCGGACACAGGCATAGCTTTAAAAGTTTTTTCTACATATCTTGAGGTAGCAGCATGGCTCATGAGTGCTGTGGTGCTGGGGTGGATGGAGCATCCCTCTTCAGCGTGCTCGGCAGTGAACTCAGAAGTGGACCAGAAGTACTTCCGGTCCACTTCCAGGTCTGCCGGGGAGTGCTCTGGCCCCCCCTCCCACGCTCTCCCAGCCTGGCAATCAGCTGCACCCCAGATGCCCCCCCAGAACCAGAAGGCACCAGTCACTGAGCTGGGGGAGGGCATGGGGGGGCCCCCCGGCATGCTCCCCAGTGGACCCAAAAGTGCTTCTGGTTCACTTCTGGGTCTGCTACCAAGCGCACTGGGAAGCCCCCCATGCTTCTGTGGAACGCTGCATCTGTCCCAGCACCTCAGCATTCAGAGCCCCTGCTACCTAGAGGTATGTAGAAAAAACATTTATAGCTGTATCTATGTCCAAATCACCGAATCGATTCGGAGGGTTCTATTCTAAATTGATTCAGAGAGATTGAAGGGTACTCTGATTTGTTTTGGATTCAGAGATTTGGCCACTGAATCAGGCCGAATCTCCGCTGAATTGAATCAAAGTTGAATCAAAGCTTCGCATAGCCCTACTGTCCAACTGGCACCTTGTCTCCCACCCAGCTGCCATTCCCCATCGCTCTGGCTGAGGACATAGCCAGGTTCCCCTTCCATCCTCTGGCTTTTGCTCCCTGCTCCTGCCCCAGGGGGTAGGGTGACAAAGCCCATAGCAGCAGGGGAGCCTGGAGCACAGTGAAGTGGGGGAGCCTACAGCAGTGCCATAGCAAGGTTGGGAGGGTGAGTGGGGTGACTGCCCTGCGCACCAATGCGAAGGGGTGCCACCAAGCGCTACCCAGCCAGGATGGGGCAAGGAACAGAACTGTGAGCAGCTCAATTGGGAGTGTGTGGGGAAAGGGGAAGGGCAGCTCCCGCTGCTGTGTGCACTCCCGGGTAAGCAGTGGGGAGGAGAGGCGAGTGTCCCCCAGATCTGTGAGCTAGGCAATGGTGGGTTGCTACTGTAGGCTTTGTCCCAGGCACCAAACTTTGCTCCTATGGCACTGGCCTATAGCCAGGGAACTGAGGTGGGGGCTATGCACTCATGTACAGTGGAGGGAGTGACTTGAGAATTTTTTGAATTTTTAGGGATGGAGATTCCACAACTGCATAGCCTGTCCCAATGCCTGACCACCCTCATAGTCAGAAAGTTCCTCCTGATCTCTCACTTGGATTTCTTTTGTTGCTGTTGGAGGCCATTGTTCTTAATCCAGTCAGCTACAACTACAGAGAATACTTTACCTCCTTCCTCTTTACCTCTTATTCTGGTATTTGAATGCTGTTATCACATCCCCCCTTAGTTTCCTTCTCTTTAGACTAAATAGCCCTAGTTCTTTAAGTGTTTGCTTGTAAGTCATGCTTTGCAGGCCTCCAATCATTTTTGCTGCTCTCTGATGGATTCTTTCCAATCTGCCCATAACTTTTTTGAAAGGCAGGGCACAAAACTGGACACGATATTTCAGGTGAGGCTTATCAGTGTTGAATAGAGTGGAAGAATCACTTCCCTTGATTTACAAGCAATACTCCTGTTAATACAACCTAGGAAGCTGTTGGTGTTTTTGGCAACAAGAACACACTGTTAGCTCATATTGAGCTTATTCAGGTCTACTGTACTCCTCAGGACCTTCCCTGCAGTACTGCTCCCTAGCCAGTCATTTCCCAGCATGTATTTGTACATAGAATTATTCTACCCCAAGTGTGGGACTTTGTATTTATTGTTGTTAAATTTCATGTAATTGATTCTAGACCATTTCTCTAGTTTATCCAGGTCATTCAGGATCATAGTCCTACCCTCCAGAGTGTCTTCCACTCCACTTAACTTGGTGTCATCTACAAATCTGCTAAGTGTGCACTCAATCTCATTGTCCAAATTATTAATGAGGATATTAAACAATACTAGACCTAGGACTGCCCTCTGGGGGAACCCCATGGTACAGAAAGATTAAGTCAGTGGAGGCCAACCTTTTGGAAGGCATGCTGTAAATAATCCCTGTACCCTCCCTGAGTGCCATTCCAGTCCCTTTCCCCTTCCTGATCTGCCACTTGGCTTTCTGTTTCTGGTCTTTTGGTCCCTGTTCTGTCTGCTACTCTGATTTCTGCTCCCTGCCCTGTCTGCCACTGCACTGCCTGTCCCCTACCTGATCTGTTGTGTGCTACATGTGGAGGCTGCCCTTGTGTAACAGGGGGCCTGCTTGGGGCTGATCTATCTGTGGCCCGCCCACCTGTTCCTGGGCCAAACACCCGTGTTCTTTCCTGCCACGCCTTGTTGTTATATTTAATTAGTAGATGTTAATAAGCGGGAGGCCGGGAGGCTGCCCATTTTCTACCCCGATGCCAGGGGGCGCTATCTGTGGCTTCTTTCCTCCCCTACACAGCAGCCCAAGCCTCACAGGTGGCATCTAGATGTTCTCATCATCACTAGCTCCTCACTGGGCCCCAGAATCCTACTATTGAACCCCATCTGGATTCCTCCTCTCAGGCAGACTCGTTCACCGTCATACCAGGCAACATAGCTCCCTGAACTGATCCCCCTTTGGATGTGATCCCCACACTGGGACCTTCAGCTCTCTAGCCCTGGCCCACCTCCAGGCCAGATGGAACCCCAGGCCCTCAGCTCTTGGATGTTCCTCGTGGTGGGCCCCTGGCCCTTCAACCCTTCCAGTCCTGGCCCCAGCATGGGCCAGTCAGGGGGAGTTCAGACAGGCCTGAGTCTATGGCCCTTTCCTCACTCTCTAAGGGTCCACCCTCTGGGCCCTCCAAACAAAGGGGTCACCCACCCGGTCATGGGGGCTAGGGGTTAAGGCGCCCCAACCCGCCTTTCACTGGGGTGGTCACTGGCCTGGCATTTCCTGGGGGCTCCCGCACCACTGAGAGCCCCACCAGGCCACCCACTCCCAGCAGGGTGCAGTTTTAGGTCATGCCCAGGACCAGGAGCCTCCTATCCATCCCCTACAGCTCCTCCCTTACCTCCAGATGACACCAGCAGCCCTCCAGCCAGGCAGTGTTGTTGCCTGGCCCCCAGCAGCAGAACTGCCCTGTTTATATGGGCAGCCCCCGATCCAAAATGGCTGCCCTCATCAGGCATACATGCCACACATTGGGGCATCAGCCTGCCAGCATGGGGCTGCTCTGACCCAGCTCAACGTGCTGCAGAGGGGCTGGCTGGGGCATGGGGGTGTTCCAGTTGCTAGCCTACAAGCAACCCCTGCACTGAAGTACCCTTATGCCCCAACCAGCTGTGTCAGCATCTACATGGACAGTGCTGCGGAGTAAAAAACTCAACAGCAGGATAGTACTTGTATTTATAAATACTATCCTGCTACAGAGTTTAGTAGTTTCCTGTGGCCTAATAGGGCCACATGTGTAGACTGGAGCAGCTTACCCAGAGAGGTGGTGGAAGCTCCATCCTTGGAGGTTTTCGAAACCTGGCTAGACAAAGCTTTGGCTGGGGTGATCTGATTGGGGATGGTCCTGTTTTGAGCAGGAGGTTGGACAAGATGATCTCCTGAGGTCCCTTCAACCCTAATTTTCTACGATTCTATGGCACTGAGATGTTTACTATGGAGCTAATTAGTCTACTCCACAGAAATGTCTCATGTAGATGTGCCCATTTAGACACCAAATTTAGGGCAGTTGTCCAAGTTCAGACAGTGAATCAGCATTAAACCCTGGAATATAAACCAGGGGCCCAGACTTCCTAATATTTGCTTTAATGCCTAAAAAAAAAAATCTCTCTCTTCTTCCAATTGCTTTCTTAAGAAGTTCATCTTAACCATCATCTTACAGTTTGTCCCCCCCAAAAATATGAGAGCCAAACACTGTTCTGTCTTGGGTGCAGGGATTTTCAAATAAGTAGTGTGTATCACACACCAACAGGCACCAAAGAGAATAAGATACCAGAAATCTATTGTGCTGTGTCAAAATCATTATGCATAGTGTGGGATGCATAGTCTGCTCCTCTGATCATATTCTTTCATGAAAATATCCATGGCTAACACTAAACACCTTTTATTATGTGCTGCCCTCCAAACAGTGTCAAAATGTGACACTGAAAGTTGGCCAAAGAAGCAATCCCTTTAGTGTGATATTAGTTCTGCTCTTGTGGGTTCACTTCTGTAGGACACTGGATAATTGCCAAATGAACACATCCCATGTAACTAAACATATATTTGAACTTGTCTAGTTATGAATGTTCATTTTGTAGGTACCTGGTAAGGAACGATGTGCCCCATTCATGACATGTTTTTCTTATAATTTGTATTCTTTTTCTTTCATAAACTCCAGAACTTGGAGCATCCATTAAAAAGGTAATTTAAGTTTGCAGATGGCCTTCTGTTACAAGTATGGAGCAAACAGTGCCACGGCCACCACATGTTCCCTTTGGGACTGCAAACTTCTTGAGTCTTGGGCCTTAAGTAGTCACTTCTTTTAAGATGCAATCATGTCCTTCTCTCAGGTGATAAACAGGATTACCTTAGAGGATTTGCCTCTGGTTCAGGGCTTGCAGTTCTGGTCTTTCTAGGAGTGATGACCATGGTATTCAACCACACCCTGAGCTTCCTCAAAGCAAAGTATCATTTATTCAGAACCAGGGCATTTCAGAGAAAAGCAGACCCTAAAACAATAAATAGACTGTATGTCTGTTTGGCTTTTCCCTCAGATTGCCTTGCCCTGGAAGCCAGGGAAGCTGCTTCATTGACTTGGGTAGTATTTTTCCATCTAGGAACAGCATACTCACAACTCTTCTCATCATTCTCTCTCTCTTTTGTTGAACAGTCCTTTTCATTGCCTCCGATCTTCTTGATCACTAGGCTTCCAAACTTGGCAAAGAAGCAATGTAACTGGACTGGAACAACTGGGCCATTGCATTGGAAGCACTCCTCCCAGTGTTTGTTAGGAGGCTGCTTAATTATAACCACTGCCTCAACTTCCTACTTGTTTTTTTCCAACAGTCCCTAGTAAACTAGACAATGCATTCATATAAGTATTAATCCAGTAAAACTATACGGTTACTTGACTTTGTTGACAAGGTCACATACAGTACTCATGAAACTATTATATATCAGTATTTTTGGAGTATTACATCAGAGCTCTACATTCACCACACTGTCTATTTCCCTAACACCTCATTTACAAAACCCATGCACTCAAAAAGCAAGGACATTAATAGTTAAAGACATCATAAATCTAACACTGCTCATATAATAAATGTATACATTACAATTATCAAGTGAAAATCCTGGTCTCCCAGCTCAAAACATTGAGGACTGCATCCCTTGAGCTGAAGGAAGATCACTGTTAGGTTACCTACAGAAATATATTTATGTTCTTTGTAAGCTGAGACAAGTCAGTTGGAAGATCACACAAATTATCTGTCCACATGTATATATAGTGGCCACTCTTGCCTCCATTGAAGTCAATGACAAAATTTCCTATGCATATTGGAGCAGGATTAGGCCCAAGATCTCTTGGAAATCAGATCTGGGGTATGCCTTTACATACCCACAGTGATTCTGAGATTGTTCCTGAGAAATAAGCTCCAGTCACTTGCTCCACTCTAGAAACATTGCATGCTGAAACAAATGTGTGGTTACCCGTGTTAAGCATGCCCACCATCACGCTAAGGGGTACGTATGAGACAGAGCATCTGGGAGTGTCTCTGAGTATGGGCATGTATGGTGTGGGGAATGTGTGGGTGTAGCTTGTTTCTTGGCAGTGGTTACAGAACTGTCCCATGTGCAGAAATGTTGTGTCTTTTCCTAATTTTAGCTACTTTTCTTCAAATACACTCAGCACATGAGATTTTAAGAATACTGAATTTGACAAAAGGAGCCAACTCAGAGCCTGGTCATGAGACCTGCCCACTGCTTTGTCCTTGGGCCAACCGTCCGCCTCTTTCCCTGTCATGCCTTGATGTCCTATTGTCCACATGTTAATAGATGGGAGGCTGCCTGTTGATCTGCTGTGATGTCAAAGGTCAGATATAGATGCTCCAACCATCCCTACACATGTCCCATGCCTCACAGATAACACACCTCCAGCTTGAGGCCAGACCAAACTCAACACACAGTTATCCCTCTTACTTATTTCCCTATTTTAGGCCACATGCATACCACCCCTTCTCACTGGGGCCTGTTCCATTTCCCCTGCTCTCACCAGGGCTCATACCACCCATCATGGGTCTCTCTCATATTTCCCCCTTGGGCCCCACACACCCCACCCTGGAGGGCCATCAGGCTTATCTCTTCTTGCCTCAGCCAGCAGGTGTGCAGCCTTTTGATCCTCTCCCACAGCCCTCATCTGAATGAGTGCTGGGCAATTTGAAGAACTGTGGGTTGACTTTGTCCCCACACCCCTCACCAGGCCACTACTCTGCCCCTTCCTCTCTGGGGCCCAGCTCTTCGCCTTCTCCCAGGCCCACACTACTCTGCCCTCTACCAGGGCCACACTACTCTGCCCTCTCATTCAGGCATGGGGTCGAATACCCCTATAGGCTCAGGTATCACTCTACTTGATGTGCCTGCCCCACCAATCTGCCCTTTCCCTAGGGCATGGGGTGAAACACCCCCATAGGCTCAGGTGCCATCCCCAGGGTGCCTGGCCCACAACTCAGGTTAACACACCCACCCTAAGGTGGGGGCAGGGGTTTAGGTGCCCTGACCTGCCTTACACCAGGATGGGCCTCAAACCTGGCATTTAAGTGGCACTGTCCCACCACAGGCATGACCTAGAGGCCTCCCAACAGGGTACAGTTTCAGGTCATGTCCAGGACCAATGAGGCCTCCTCCTTCTCCGTAGCCTTACCCTTACACCTCCAAGATACTCCAGGAGCAGGAGCTCCATCAGGCAATATAACTCGCAGCACTGCTGAACACAGACTGCTCTGCTCTTATAACAGGGCTCTGCAAAATGCCCACCCTCGTCAAACACCTGGTGGCTGGCTGCTCTAGCCCTTAAAGTGACGGAGCACTAAAGCTGCTCCATCACACTGAACACTATGGAAAGCTGTTGAGGATAATGACAAGATAATTTTGAGGTAATGAGACATGTAGATGGGAGATATGAATCTAAGTATCAAATCAAAGGCCTCTTTTTCATGTCCAATAACTTTCCAATAAGTTAATATTTCTAACTCTCAAGGAATTCTTGTGTATATGAAATAATTTTTTAATATTCCAAACTTAAAATACATTTGCCTCCTAACTACTTCTTGTAACTCATATCAGCTATTGAAAAAGCTTTGTGGAACCAGCCCTCCCTACACTTTCAGCAGGTCTGGAAACGTATTTTAGTTTCCGTTCATAATTTTGTGAATTTTTTCAGTTTTGGGGGAAAAAAAATCTTTTGCTTTCAGGTTAAATATAGCAGCATTGAGGTCAAATTAATTTTCTAGAATGTACTTGTCCAGTTGGCAGCCCACAGACAGCCTACAGGCCCTGAGGGGCTAACCTGCTGTCCCCAGGCTCCCAGTCCAAGTGCACCTTGTCCCATCACTGTCCTGCTGCTGCTGGCTCCAGGATCTGCCTCTCTGTTCCAGCTTCCTCTCCCTGCCCCCATCCCTGGGGCTGGGGTGGCACAGTGGCCCATGGGGCTGCAAGAACCCATGGCTAGGGGCCTTGAGGGTACCTGGGGACCTCCCCAGTCCAAAATGTTTGAAGGAATAGACCAGTTTCCATTTACATCTATTCAGAAAGGCCTCTCAGGTGCAGGATGGAATTTCTTCTCAGAATAAAAAAGCCTTCTTCTTTATCCTCAAATATCAAATAGTTTACCTACCAGGGACATGGGAGAGCCAGATGTAAATTCCTGTTCAAATTAATAATGACAAGTTTATACAAAGTTGGATAGTTCCAAGAAGAGGGGATGAGAAAGCCCAGCCACACAATAGTTAATAAAACTAATGGCAGAGATATAGAAGATGGTCGGAGCAGAGACTTGACCCTGCATCTGCCTCATCCCAGCTGAATACCCTAAATGCTAGGCTACATATTAATCTGCAGTGCATCTCCTTGTCTCACTTTAGAAAGAATTTCAGAAGCTCTTGATTTCAGCCTAAAGTAGCACAGCAGCAAGGAGCTCATTACAGACTGCAAAGCTGGCCCAAGAAGCAGGGTAAATCATTTGTGCTGAGCTGTGGCTAGACAGTTATTGGGATCCAAGCTAGGTAGTTTAAAGCTAGCTTCTGGATGTCTATGTGATGCTGCGTCTACTGCTGTGACTTCAGCCCAGACATGCTCTGTGTACAATGTTGGTGTAAACACGCCCAGGAAAAGCCTCAGGTCTGTGTCCAAACTTTGGCAAAATCTGAGACCTATATTTAGATTTGTAATTTGAATTGGCGCGCATTTCTAATGCATGCATCGAGTTCTTTCAGTATTGTCTGTGATGCCCCCACACACAATCTTTCTGTTGATGCTGTAGCTCACACGGTAGAAATCTATTTCTGATTTCCCAGACTTCTGCCTCCCAGCTGATTCTGGACATAGCCATGTAAAATTTATGCCATGTAAACAAAGACATATCAGGTTTTCACCCTGCGCTCTAAAGAGACATGAGTGCTGTGGCTGTCAGTGGAATCATATTGAGTGCTACCACATTCTATATTTCTAGCAGACATCTCTGCCTCCTATCCCCTGCACTACAGCTTGATCCTAAACTATGTCACGGTGATGCTCTATTGCTTTAAGGTGGCCATCCTACTGCAACCCAGCACTTCCATAAATTAATGGAAGATATTTGCTGACAACACTCAGTAAATGAACAGTTTTAAATGTGTTCTTGTCTGAATATGCCTGGATTTACTTCCACCAAGTTGTCTGTCTATATTTTCCCAGTGATAGCATGCAATGTACATTGCCCTATAACCATTGGTGTCCTAGACTCGTTATAAACATATGCATCACTAAATTTATATCATCTATTATTTTGCAAAACCGGCTCTGTCACAGTGTATCGGATTGCTATGGTCACTGTGACCTACCCACATTGTATTGTCTCTCCAAGGACCATAAATGCTTTAACTACAGCTAAGCAAACAGTGCATTTTTTTTACTTAGACTTTGTATACTCACTAATGCCCCATTTGCTGACTGCTGTTCATATCAAACATTCACCTAACAGTAGGGGAACAATAGGGTGTTCTATACTGTCCTGTTTTGTAGCATATTCTCATTCTTTTAGTACAGGTTTTTTGGGTTTTTTTGCCTTATATTAAAGGAAATGGCCCTGAGAAATTAACTCAGCTGGCATAATTAAAATCTAATGGATAAACATTTTAGGACAAGTAAAATTAACCTCTGGCATCACATCAGTCATTCCAAGTGGACATGGTTTCATTCTGCATCAACGTTTGTTACGCGAGTTTGTTGATCTGCAACAGTTGACATGCATGAACTATGCAACTATCAAAAGATCGATTGTGAGTCCTTGTTGCATTCCTGCTAAATGCTCACAACATAGTCATTTTGTTCAGCGGAATAAAAGCTGTTAGCCACAGGGGATAATACGGGGCCAAATAATTCACTCCATATCAAGGGCTCTGAACAGAGAGTCCCTGTGGAGGATAAGAAATAAGGAAGACTGTTCCTCCAACCAGTGTATAATTGACCCAGTTGTATTAGCCGGAGCATCAGCTCCTGCCCGCACCCCACTTCTTATAAGGCAAGGAGGCATGAGTCTCCCACAGAGAAGTACTACGTAGCATATAGGGGATGTGGCAAAGCATTTCAAGCCCAGAAATATTCCCTGCTCACAGAGAAGCACCTAATGAGATCTGAATTTAATTCCTTCTCTTGCGCTGTGGAGGCAAATGCAAATCACAGCTGCTCCGAAGATCACTCAAAGACAAGTCAGACTCTTCATTTTACAACTTCCTTCCTTATAACCCCTCTCTCTTCAAGCTGTTATTCTTGCTTTGGGTGACAACATTTTCTTGTGCTATATTTGGCCCCAACTAACAAGATCCGTCTGATTTGGGAGCAGGAATTCTTGACTTGATTCAGACTGAAAACAGCCTCTGGATTGAAGTATAAGCTATATAGTTGGCACAGGACCCTGCCCTGGGTTATGTCAGCACAGCAGCAATGCCAAGTGGGTACACTGAGCTAAAGATGTCTTTGGTACTCCTACCTCCCCCCACCAAAAAAAAAAAAATCAACCCCCTACCCCTTTATAACAGGCAGCAGCAGCCACATGAACACCACCACAGGCCTTTTTACTAGCAGTCCAAAGGCTGAGAACTAAAGTCCCCATATGAAATGTCTATAAAGACCAAAAAGTAGGATCAGGCCATCACTGGAAAGACCACAGGGGAGCTCATGCCATGCACAGGCGTTAGACTTCGGAAAGGAGGCTGCAGTGTGGAGGAGATGTGTTACACAGCTAGAGCCGGCCAAGGAACATTATTTGTGTACCGCAACATATTCTGAAGAAAATAAAAGAATTTTCATTTTTGTGGAAAATTCTATTCCAGGCTATTTAGCTTTCTGTGGGGAGTGAATATATCTACTGGATGAAGTATTTTGGGTTTTACATTATAAAAACTTCAAATTTTTCACTAAAACCCCTCAAATTTTGGTGAAAGTAGATGTTTCTTGTAGAAATTTCCTTTTGCTAGAGAAAAGCCATATTTCGTTAAAAAATACAACCCTCTTAAAATCACCCGAAAGCCTCGAATAAAAAAGAATAACTAGCTCTGTCCACAGTTCCCCAACCTGTAGGTTTTTTTGTTTGGCCTTACACAGCAGTCTGTTTTCTGGATCCTGTGCAGTCAGCATTGGAGACCTTGTCTGACCACGAAAGCACAGAAGTCAGCAGATATTTGCTGCTAGATAAATCCCGGTAGGAATCTCCATAATTGCTGTAGGAATCTATAATGCAGAATCCATTTCCCTAAAAATAAGATGGAAATATGGTGCATAGTGAATTCAAGAGCCAACAACTCTTCAAACAGTCAAACTATATTGTAGTAGATACTGTATACACATGGAATCACTTTGCAGCCAGATTTGGCAGGGGGTCAGAGTGGTGTGTGGGCTCACTCCATGGCCAGATCTGGTACAGGGTCAGGCCACCTCGCAGGGTCACTTTGCTGGTCCAGAGGGAGCCAAAAAAGGAAGCAGTGAGCACACATAGTGTCTTGAGTCCTTCCCCTGACTTAGGGCTGCTGGTGGTGCTTCCATTTACTCAGAATCCACAGGTTGAAACCTTCCCTTCATAGGGAGGCACCTGTGTGCATTTCTCCAGACCCACATGGGACTACATTTGTTCTTTCCAAACCTTCCTGCTCCAGGAGAAAGAGGATGTGCCCCACTGTTCACCAGCCTAGCGGCTTATTGCTCAGGAAGTAGGAGTCCTGGGTTCAAATTTGCTTCTCTGCCCAAGGGCATTGTATAGAGGGGGAAAGCACAGCCCCCATTCATGTTTTAAAAGAAAACAGTGGCCATTGAATTGTGTGTGGATCTTGATGCTGTTGGCGGCACTCAATGGGCATTATCACCTGCCTTATTCCGATGGTCTGCACTACCTTATCGTTGAAGGCAGAAGTGAGTCTTGGTAAGAGCCTTATAAGAGGAAAAGCAGTGTGGAAATTAAATATACAACTGTTACAAGATATGGAGGTGTGTCAAGTGTATGCAAAATAGTATGAGGGATGGAAAACACTGAAGATGTATTTTAAGAGTACCAAAGAGTGGTGGATAATGGTGTAGAAGAGAACAAGAGAATTTTTCAAGAAAGCAGGCTGAAGAAACACAGGGAACAGATCTAAAAAACTGAGAGAGCTGCAAAGAAAGATGCAGGAGGTGCTCAAGGAAGTCACAGAAGGAAGACAGGTATGAGAGGAACTGGAAGAATCAAAACAGGAGTTGGAAAGATGGTTTAGTAGTAAGCCAAAAGTGAAAATATTTTTAGCGTAAGCACTGCAGTTGGAAGAAAGTGAAGAACGGTCTCAATACTTTTTGGCCAGAGTAAAGAAGGCAAAAAGTGAGCTAAAAGCCATACAGATAGAAGGTGGGGCCCGAGTGGAAAAGCAGGAGGAGGAGATGCTGGAAATGACAAGAAGATTCTACGAAGAACTATACCAGATGAAGCAAATAGGCAGAAAGAAAATGGAGACTTTTATGGAAGAGACTGAAGAAAAAGTAGAGGAAGAGGAGATACAGAAGATGGAAGAAAAGGTAAGTTTAAAGGAAGTGGAGGAGTGCTTAAAAAATTGTGAAAAAGGAAAATCTCCAGGAGCAGATGGTTTGCCCATGGAATTTTACAAGAAATTCTGGCATGGGTGGGGACAGATATAGCACAGATTTTGTCAGAAATAGTAAAAAAAGGAGAGGCAGGGAAGGACTTTACAACTGGAAAAATAATTTTATTATTTAAGAAAGGGGAGAAAAAGCTTCTGAAGAACTGGAGACCAATTACTCTGCTAAATACAGACTACAACTTGTTGGCAAAGGCATTGACTTTGAGAATATGGAAGAACCTGAAAAAAGGAATACGTGAAGATCAAGCCTGCACAGTCCCAGGCAGGAGGATTTCTGACACAATTCGTCTGCTAAGGGATACACTGGCACACATTCAAAAAGGGAAATTAAATGTATCAGTATGAAATTTGGATCTGGAGAAAGCATATGATAGAGTGGATTATGATTTTATATTTGAAGTGTTAAGGAAAATGGGTTGATAGGAGGGATAAGACTATTATATGGATAGGTGGAAAGCCAAGTGCTAATAAATGGACATCTGAACAGAGCTTTTAAAATCCAAACAGGGATAAGACAAGGGCACCCATTGTCATCAATATTGTTCATTTGTGCAATGGAGCTGCTAGTGCAAAGAATAAGGAGAGATAAAATCATAAGTGGGGTGATGATACTGGGAGGGGGAGAGGTAAAGTGCAATACTATATGGACTACATCAGTGTAGTGGTTAGAGACAAATCATGAATTGAAGGGCTACTAAAACATACAGTGGAGCATGGTGAAGCAACTGGGGCTAAATTAAATAAAATAAAAAGCACTATAATGAGGGTGGGAAACTGGAGAGACCTAGAGAGGCTTGGACTACAATTAGTGGAGGGAGAGATCAAAGTTTTAGGGATCCCAACTGAGGCAGAAGGAGAAGTAAATAAAGCATGGGAAAAGGTGACAGAGAGAGAATGGCAAGTATTATAGTTGTGGATGCCAACCCTTTTGTACATTGGAATCATGTTTCCACCATCATGGCAGGAGTTAGTGAAAGTACAAAGGGAAAAATGTGCATTCTTTTGGAAAGTGAAAAGAGACAGGCTAGCTGAAATGGAGTGAGGTATAAAGCAACCCCAGGCACAGGTGCCAGATTGTGGCACGTGAAGGCATTTTAGTTGGCACATGCACCTTGGAGTGGATCACAGGGAAGGGGCTGGGGCTGCACTGCTACAAAAAGGATTAGGCCCCTCGTGGCTGCTCTGCCACCCACCCGTGATATGCCAACGTCTTACAAATTGAGGTTGTGGATGTTTTTGGCACTCTGCCCAAAAATGTTGCCAACCCCTGGTATAAAGCAAGAGAGATGGGTGGATGGAGGAACTGTCCAAGGGAGAGGTGCAGGGACAAAGAAATGGTGGGATATGTATTTTGGGAGTGTACATATGCAAAGGGAAAGGGCATGGGTGACTGGTGCTACCTTAATCAAGGGGGGGCGGGGGTTTCCCTGTGGCCAATCTCACCAAATGGGGGTGGGGGGTGGATGCGGCACTACACTCACACTCCCTGGCTGGCGCTTGCAGGGGGGGCACCGATGCTCCCACCTGCCCCCCCGCCCGTCGCCAAAGTGGGGAGTGCGGCCTGTCAGGGGGTGGACCAGCACTCTCAAAGGATGCACGTGCACCCCCATGCGTCCCCTAAACGTCGCCACTGGGAAAGGGTATGCCATTTTCTGAGTATCATAAAAAATAAGCCAGCCCTTAACACAAGAGATGTATTATAGGGATTCATCCCAAAGAGGCTTGAGGAAACAGTATTAAGGGCACTGTTAGCAAGTGTTAAAACCAGTATATGGAAAGTAAGAAACTTCTGGGCTTTTAAGGGTTTGGCTTTCACTGAAAGAGAGTGCCTGAAGCTGGGGCTGCATGAACTGAAATACTACATTTGTCGGGACAAGGAAGAGATTGGAAGAGAGGAGGTGGAGAAGAAATGGAGGAAAAAGGACTGGACATGCTTGTTTAACTGAACCAAAAGACGACTGATTGGAGGGGCAGTGAGTTTCAGGTCATTACTGAGGGAATCGTTTTTTTAAGAGGGAGGTTAATTGATATTCATGGGTCCTACATGAAGAAATAGAGTTTCATAAAGGGTTTTTCTACAGGAAGTTCACACATGTGGTTAAGGGTTTAATATATGTAGTGGTATATTTTTGATATGTAGCTGTTTTGTGATATGAAAGCTTGGTAGAACAAGGATGCTCAATATGTGAAGCTTTGTAAGTGTAGAGTGATAAGTGTATTTTAAATAAAATTTGTAATTAAAAAAAAAAGTTTTCCATCAGTATGTTCGCCCAATGGGGGCCATGTGTTTTATAGTCATGCTCAGTGTTGACTGCATGTAAACAACTTTGTAGTTGGTTTCCATGACCGAGCACATGCTGCTTTCAGCAGCAGTTTAATGATAGGCAATGTATTTAATGAAGTTTTCTTGTATGCAAATATAAGATGGGGTAAAAAACCTCATCTTATATTCAAGTAAATACAGCATATGGTTTTATTTTCAAAGGAATCTAGCTCAGTTAAGTCCTGAATAACAAAAATCAGTGCTGCTTCAGCTTTATTATATATAATATATATATAATTATATAATATATATATATAAAATTATATATATTATATATAATTTATATATTTATGAATAAATAATATTTATATTATATAATATATATATATATATATATATATATATATATATATAACCTTACCTTATATGTGTGAGTGAGTGTGTGTGTGTGTATAGCTACAGATAGATAAATTCATATAAAAGAAATGGTCTCCCATTGTTTTGCCACTCTAGATAGATAGATAGATAGATAGATATACCCAGTGGCAAAACAATGGGAGACCATTTCCTTTATATGCACATATGCACGTTACAAACATACACACATATTAAAATATCTCTATTTTTCAAGATTGCAAAAAATTATTGTGACAAACTAGATGCTGGTCCTCTCTGAATTAATCCTATCTGAATTGCATTAGTGTCATCCTCACTATACCCCAGTAGCCGCAAAGGCTATAAAATTTATGATATAACATTCAGAATTAATCTGCAAATATATACTAATTCACACTGACCTTTTTTCAAGCTGAGGCCTTTTTAGCACTCACAGTAGGTTTAACATTGCCCTACTGAGTGTTATTACAAAGCAGTCAATGGTTGTCCATAATTACATAATGCAAATGACATTTGCTTTTTTGTTTGAGCTTATTCCCTCAGATGTTTCCTTCTTTTATCACACTCTTCACACATCTGTGTCCCTGAAATGGCACTGTAAACTCCTCCTCTTTTGGTCCCTAAGTCCCTCTTTCTGTCTCCTCTTGACTGTCACACAGACACCGCTAGCAGTTTGGACTAGCACTGCTCTGACATATCCCTCTGACATAGGTTATGTTGCCAGCTGGTAGGAACAGGTGTACACTGATTTCACCATCAAATGGCAACACACATTTGGCTCCTGCCCAACTCACAGGCATGAAAAACCTGTTCCCTTAAAATTTCTTCTGAGATTGATGGACTGTTCTTTGACACAGCATCCTGTGACTGTTTCAGCTCCCAGATTGTTTTGCGTTGTTTGGAATTGTTCAACAAAAAAAAAAGTCACCGAGAGCTTTCTGCGAGTGGTGATGAATTATTCATTCTTTCCCCCTCTTTCTCGATCAGATTAAAATAAAATATAACTTCAGTGGAAAATGCATTAACTGCTGGCTGCCATGAAATGAACACCTTTTGGAAACTAATTAATGCAAAACAAATTAGAAATTAGAATATTCACCTTAAAAAGACAAAGGCTCTCACCGTAATATTAAATATCATTCTACGACATCTTATACTCTTATGCAAAGACATTTATTGAAGAAATCACCATACAGAATTTATATGAATAGTTGAATATGATTAAAGCTATGTTTTGACGACTCCTATTAGTGAAAACACAAAACAGTTACCGTGTCCTGATATACTATAATTTGCAAGGTGATGTTCTGTGTTTTCTCCGTGCCACTCACACTGGTCGGATACTTAACAATTCTGTTCCAAGAAACATCTTGGGGCATCTCTGTTCTGAACCGATGCTACGACTAGGTCTTTGATCAAAGACTGGGGTTTATATGTACTACTTGGATGGAAAGAAAAAAAATAATAATTATAATGCGCCATCCAATTTTTTATTTTCAGTCACTACTAGATGTTTGACTGTGTACTTGATGGTACAATTAGGTCTATGATTTGTACTTTGTGAGCCATTGCTAATTCGCAGCTGAAAAACTATACTTTCCTATTAGGGCACAGATTACATTATCTTGTGTCCTACAACAAAACACTAGACATGAAAGGTTAACTGCTGCAAGTCACAAATAAGCTAATGTTATTTTAGTCCAAAATAAGATGAAAAGTGGTGGCACTAAAGGGACATTTTTCTCTCTCTCTCACGTGTGCGTGCATGCATTCGCTCCAGCTGTTCCTCCTTTTACATTTCTCTTCCTACTGGGATCATTTTTGTTCTTTTAACTTCCCTCCCCCCCATTTTTAAATGAAAGCTCCTTTAAAAGCTTGCTGCTTACATGGCGAGTCTAGAATACAGTTTATTAATCTGAATATTTTTAAACCAAACTTCCTAAAATATATTCATATTGAAGGATGGCTTTGTGTGTGTTTAAGCCTGTGTAGGGATATGCAGTGTAAAAGGGTCGGTGCCATGGTAACTGCTAAGTTGCTTTTTTAACTGGGTGACTCGCATCTACCTACCCACTTGTTTTGTACAATATATAAAGGCATTGTCCCAAGGAAAAAACAATGAATTAGGTTCTCTTAGCTCATGCTGACTTGACAGCTATGTTTGGTGGATATAATACAGTGCAATTCATATAAAAACTGAAAAGCCTTGGTTGAAAGCATGCACCTAAATCTCTTCAATAAACTGGACTGAAGATCAATTCACATGTATTTTTTAAAGTTTTTTAGAACATGACATGAAAGACAGAAGGCAATGTACCATCTTTGGACAGTGAAGCAGATTACAATGGAAACGAATGTACATATAATACCATGTAATATATGTAATGAATATATGCAAATAGTATATTTAATATACTATTATTTATTTACTATTTTATATATAAAATAGTATATTACATATATTACATGGTCTCTCTCTCTCTCTCTCTCTCTCTCGACCATGTAATATATGTAATATGCTATTTTATATATAAAATAGTAAATAAATAATATATATATATAGAGAGAGAGAGACTATGTAATATATGTAATATGCTATTTTATATATAAAATAGTAAATAAATATATATATATATATAGAGAGAGAGAGAGAGACCATGTAATATATATATAAAGAGAGAGAGAGAGAGAGAGAGAGAGAATCGATCGATCGATCTATATATATATATCGATATATCGATATACATTATCTATATATCAATATATAAATATATAGATATACACATACACATCATGTAATATGTATATACATGGTATATATAAAAAAAAATTGTGCCACAAAAAAGATTTTCCCCCCAAATAGTTAATTAGGATGCAATACTGGTTATTTTAAGCTTTACAAAGGAATCCTTTACATAATAGAGTGTCTGCTTCGTGCAGCTTATATGATAAAATTCTCACCAGTCTTAAAATGACAGATGTAATATTACCTTTAATAAGTGTCCACCGATGCATGCAAATTGAATTAAATAGTGGGAGTACAAATTTGTCCGATAATTAAGATAAAAATTCATGTCAGCTTAAACCCTGGTGTATATTAGTAACCCTGTATACTTCTTTTTCCCTGTTCTCTACCAATTATTTTTAGTGTCGAATTCTTGATTTCTGTAATATGCAGACTTAAAAATGTTTAAAAAAAGATATATGGGAATTATTAAACAAACAATAAACTTCTTTTCACAGTCTCTTCAATACCAGCAAAATTATTTCCATCATTTAAAAAAAAAAATCAAATAGCTTTACAAATCTTTCCCAGCTCCAAATCCTATATATTGCTATATTTTCTAGCACAGCTTCAATATAGATGTGTATAGGGGATAATAAGTACAGTTAGGTGGGAAACGTGTTTTCACAGTTTGGAAAAATTTGCAGGATTTTAAAAGTTTCTCATCCCACAGTAGGACAAAACTCTGCAAGCCAACATCCCAGGTGCAAGCCCTAAACACCAAGCTATTAGCTAGTAAAGGTGTACTGTCCAAAGTCTCCGTGTGTGTGTGTAAAGCACTAATTGGGGCAAGACAGCCTTGGTTTCCCACGTGGCAGCCTTAACCACTGGACTATAGAGTCGGTCCTTTTCCCAATATTTAATTCTTTAGACAAAGTAGACAAGTTTACACAGACGAAGCAACTCCCAGAATACCAAGTAACTTGGTGGTTGGAGCTTTCAGTCCTGATGCGAGGAGGTCAGGGGAAGGATTCGAACCAGGGTTTTCCCCCTATTTTAAATGAGCACCCTAAATTACCTAATTCTAATGCTCTGATTTTGAACAGAAATTCTCCCTGGACCTGAGCAACCTTTTACGATGCTCGAGTCCTCACAATGACACGTTAGCCCAAATTCCTGGAAAACAAATTAAGAAATTCACTAAGAAATTCACTAAGAAATTCATCATTTGGAAATGAAATCTACAGGGACTGCTTGTGAGATTTGATCATTGTTAAAATGAAATCCTTGAACTTAACCTGTCAATCAAAACAATGTATTTACAATTTCAAAGATGGCTCCGTTAATACAGAATAGTAGGGGGGCTGTACTTGCAGTGCTTCTGGTGTGGGATCTGTCCCATAGTACACACAACATACCCATGTATGTATTCACAAATGTATCATACGTGTTCTTTATCCACCGGGTGTGCTCATCATTGACATCAAGCATTAAAAACAAACCAAATTACAAAACAAGTAGAACTTTTAAACCTGATTTCTTGCCTGATTCAGATGAATGTTGCTGGGATGGTAGCCCCTTCAGAGAGCATGAATGCCTGCCAAGTTTCAAGGAGATAGGTGCAGGGGTTTCTGGGAAACTGCACCTAAAACTGTTCAAAGCAAAACTCGTGACACCTGCTGGCAGCGGCAGGTTCCTCTCGTTCCGTGCGTGGATCTGGGGGCCCTCACCCCCAAGAGGGCTGCAAGGCTGTGCCGGGCTTCTCCCAGGGGTGTGGACCCCTGGATCTGAGTACTGGATAAGAGGAGGCTGCTGCTGCTGCCTGGGACTGGCGCTGGGTGCAGCCTGTGCCCGGTCCTGGGGAAGATTGCTGCTGCCGCCAGTCCCAGGTGGCAGTGGCAGCCTCCTTTCATCTGGTGTCCAGATCTGGGGGCCTGCACCCCCAGGAGGAGTCCAGCACAGCTCTGCAGCCCTCCCGGAGACCTGTGTGCCGGGTGAGAGGAGGCTGCCGCTGCCGCCTGGGACCAGCGCTGAACCCAAGTAAGCCTGCTTTGAAACTCGAAACGTTTCAAGCACTCTCATTTCATTTTGAAGCTGCTTTGAAGCCATTTGTTTTATTTTGATTTTGCTGTTTCGAGCTCGAAATGCGTCAAAACAGCTTCGAAACAAAACACCCGGTGAAATTTTGCATAGCCCTACTATTCAGCACTCACTCCCCATTGGACACACTCTTCCTATACTAAAAGTGCTTTTTTGAGAGTTAATTTAACCTACTTAAAAAGGTGGATTAAGATGGTCGGGAGGGTTCTATGGTTGGGAGGCTAGCCTAAGAATTGAGGGACCTGTGTTCAATTCCTCGTTTTGCCACAGGCTTCCAGTGCCTCGTTAGACAAGTCACTCTGGATAAGTCTGCCCTGGAGACTGCTGTGTAGTGCAAAGGTATTTCAACGTCTGCTATATCAAGCAGTCTACCTAGAGCAGCACATAGGTCTGTGTGGGCCAACTTACTCTGCTTCCTGCCAAGACTGGACAGCTTCCAGTATATGAGTTGGTCCAGGTATATTTGCATGACAACATAACCATACCCTTATTTTCTCTTACTTTTGAAGCTATAAATACCACTTCCCTACCTCACAGGGGTGTTGTGAGGATAATTGTATTAAAGATAATGAGACATTCCAATATTCCAGTAATGGGAGCCATAAGAGTACCTAAAGCAGACAGATAGTTTTAAAACATGCATAAAATGTACATGCAAACAAAAGGGTGAGCTGGGTTTAAAAAAAAATAATGCTTGGTAATAATAGCCTTCATGCTACCTTCATTTTAACACCTCATTTGGCAACATTTTAAGCATTATACAGAGCTATATTATAATAAGTGAGATTATAGTCTTGAATGGATTTGAAAGCCAAGAGTGGCTTAATAGAGAGAATAACACAGAGACTATCATTAACTACCCTACTTTTTTCCTGCCACACCCCAACAAGGCAGTCATTACATCATTACGGGATGGCAGAAGAGTAGGGCTACATTCAGCAACATGTTTTAAATATCCTTTCACATCTTAATCTGCACAATTTCAACAGCAAAAGCAAAGTTCAGGTCTTGCAGGTATAAGAAAAATACCACTGAATATTAGGGTTGGACTTGCTTAGACCCAAGTAACTTTCCTTTAAAGAGTTGGCACTTGATACAAGACTAACATGTCCCTTGATGAGATGTCCCATTCTTAAAGAAACTAGAAACCAAAGGGGGAGCTGGAGATGTTCAGGCAAAATTTCAAACCAGGCCCTCTAAAGAAAGCAGAGGTGTAACTGGGTAGTTCTGCACCCTGAACAGCCACGCTGCTGCCGGCAGTGGTGGTGGCCATGCCAGGAAAACGGTGGCTTTTATTCTGGTGGCCCATCTCCCCACCAGTCAGCGTCTAGTCATGCTTTCCTTTAACTACACTGCTGAAAGAAAGAGCAGGCTTTTTCTTCCATGAGTGGATAAAAAGAGAGAAATAAGATTGGACCGTAAATATTTGAACCCTCAAAACTTCAGTTTGCTTCATCCTAGGGAACTTGTATGGAGCTGTAGGCACAACAGCCGTTCTAAAACTAACTATCCAAGTTGACTATCATGCTGTAACACCTTGGGGGGTTTGGGTGAGATGCTAAAGAAAGGGCCGAGCTATTTTATTTGCATTAGGTCCAATGGCATCTGAAAGTGAATGATTCAGTCACTGTAATCACGTAAGGAAACCCTTTCCCCTCTCAGCCACCGGTGCATATCCAATCCAGGTGGTTAATGACCACAATTTGCTGCATCCAAGGACTGTTCCACAGGTTCATATGAAAGGGTCGGTGCACTAGTGTCGCAGAACAAAAAGGAGCGATGTCAAGGGACAACAGCAGACATTGCAAAACCTACTATTAACTTCCTCAGAAAAAAGGGGTGGTGGCCTGCATTTGTACCAGGCACTGCATTTGTCTGGGTACTGCGCTGCAGCTCGCGTGGCTGCCTCGTAACACAATGCTGAGCAGAGCGCCTCACTGCCATCCCATATGCAGTGACGCCTTCGGAAAAGTCTCAAGAGGAGCTCTACTTTTCTGTGTAAAACACTGATCACATTTTTAAGCATGTTATATAAGCAGACAACGGTCTTTATAATAATGGAAAGCATATATTAAAACTTGCTAAATATATAGGAACTGATTCTCTTCTCATGCTGGGGAGAATTAGGAGCCAAGCTACAGCAGTCAGCAACCCAATGAAATCCTGAGGCAACTTGGTACAACTGCTTTTAGTGGGAACTCTGCCTATTTACGCTGGTGATGAATTTGTCCCATCCACTGCAGACAAGACAGTACTAAGGTGTGTTTATTACAGACTGATGTGTGATGGTGTGTTTTCTATAATCCTTACTAAGTAGACCCAATAAAAAGAGAGTTTATGACAGGTAGCAGGTATTAACATTTAACTTCCTTGCCTTTGCTGGGCTCCTTGCCATTTTTTAAAACGGAGCGTGGTTGGTACGTTAACATACACAGCTATTCAGAACTATAAATGACTATTTATTCTGCAGTCTACCCTAAAGGTACAAACTATATCACAAATAAGGGTATACTGGGGAAAAAAGGCTAACTGTGGTCTTTAATTTGTCAATAATGATTTTAGACCATGACCCTTAATAGGACACTGTCACTTGTGCTGTGATTTATGCCTGGTGAGATGACATCAGTACCAATACTGCTGATAAAAGAACACTTATATTGAAGCAAACAGGATGATGAATGGAGTACAAGTCTACTTACTCATCTCATTACTGACTCTTCTGTTCACCACAGAGCTAATGTAGCGAGTCATTGTCTGCCTTGGGAGTATTTTGCAGGTTGGATTTAATGGCACAAGTGTGTGATATGTACTACAGCCCTGGTGTTTGAAATGGCAAGATCATAGATTTTAAATATATGCACACTGGGTAGTATACATATCAAAGAGAAAATAACTATTTCAAGTCCAATTTTAAAAGAGGAAACAAGATGAGAATGCTTTCTAGTCTTTTCTCCCCCAGTTTTGCAAGGTTTGTGAATAGATTAGATTACAAAGCAAATTAAGATTCTGCAGATAATTTTGACCAATCCAGATAAAATGCCTACCAGTATATTCATATTCGCACGTATTTTAAGGGTATAATCAAATACTTTTAAAAGGAAATTATTGGCCGTGCAAATATAGATGCGTTAAAACATAGCTATCTAAAAACTACATTTTCTTTAGTGAATTATTTGTTAGTGGCTCCAGTGTTGTAGTAAATAATGTAAATGTTAACGTTAGCCCTAATCAGATCTATTTCTTAAGGTATAAAGAGTGTGGGCTATTAATGAAAGAGTCTTTCAGCATAATAAGGAGGGAAAAGAAGTCCCCCGGGACTCTTCAAGGCATGTGCATGTCACCAATAATTCTGATAGCCCTTGAGTGCCAGTGACTTTGCATGTTGAGAAGAGAAGCAAATGCAGTTTTATTAGTGCAGTTTTATTGCTGTGGCCAGCTGCACTCTTTTCTCTATAAAAGGTAATTACTTCCAATAGTAACAAGCTAATTGATTGCTAATTAAATCAATTGGCACACTAACCGCTGTCAGAAAGTGACAGATTAGCTGGTCACATGACACTGTGTTAGTAATGAAAAGTGGACATGGTCTGAGTGTGATTGACATACTAGATGAAAAGTGATTTGGGATCTCCTAGGTGGTCATGAAGAGGGCATGGAAAACATGATTGATTCAATGGTGACTGTCAGAGAGGAAATGAGAATTGAATGGGATTCAGTGTCTGCCCTGGAACCTCACCACATGATACTCCAAGTTTTTTCACATGTAAATAAGCTAGACAGGGTTTTCTCGCAAATGAAATGCAGGGTGGGGGAGGAAAAAAGGTGGAACAGAAAGTGAAACTTTAAAGTGTGCCTTTAACAGCGATACTTCTTTAGAAACTTAATTTTGTTCTTATTAAGTAGAAAACAATGGCATAGATCTCTTGCTGCAAACTGCTGTACACCAATTTGTATAGTAGCTGAGGAATTGTCCCCACATGTTTGTCCATTGATTCTGATAGCTACAACTCACTTCTCCACCATATGTGGGGGAAACATCTTCATCTTATTCCTTTTGCAGAATTTCACGTAGTGTTCAAAATATGGGGAGAAATCATCTCTTTATACCATTATTATTACTGCAGCAAAGATTTTAAAGGTGACATTGATTAAAAGAAAAAATAAAACAACAACAACCAAACAAAATAAAAAACCCAAGCTGCTTGGTATGCCAATGGTAAAAAGCCTGAATGTATTATATGACATGAAATGATCTCCAAACCTCAGCTTTATGACCCCAACAATAACATTAACATTTCATTTGGCTTCAATGGTTGGGTTTTGGGGTTGGACTAGATGACCTCTTGAGGTCCCTTCCAACCTTAATTTTCTATGATTCTATGGTTCTTTAAGAATTTTGTGCTAATATTTTTACTGGAGCATGTTTCCCATTTGATATGCAGAGAATGGGCTCATCTACATGAGATGCTGACTGAGTAATAGCCAAAAAATACTGCACAGAGGTGCTGTTATAATGAAATTTGGCTCCCGGGGCAAAGCCTGCAGCGGCAGCCAGCCCTCTCTCTGTGCACAGATCCAGGGGGTACATGTCCCCCCCATGCTTGTCCAGGGGTACATGCAGTGGCAGGAGCCACACTCCCTCCATCCCCGTGCCCCCTGGATGAACCGCTTGTGGCTCTGTCCCACGCCCCGCCTGGGTTGGGTAGCACCTGTTGGTGACCATGTCAGTGCCCAGGGTGGTGCCCCCTCCTTGCTACAGCACTGTCGCACAGTAGTGTGTCACAGCATGGACAGTGCTAATATGCTCCCATGCAGTATTATTAGGCTACTGCACAGTAGAGTCACTTAAAAGACGTGCTGGCGTTACTGCACAGTAACTCTGGTTACTGTCCATTTATTTAGTACTAGTATTAGCAAGTACTAAATAAACACACACTAACAACCGCACAGTAGCATCCCATGTAGATGCGCCCACTGGTTGCCATTAGAACTTGAGTCACTGACATCAGCTGCGATTGATGCCAGTTTTTCCCTACAGTAAATAAGCAAGGATGGCAGTAACTTCTCTTGGCAAATGTTGACTTTCAACAAGAACAGCCGTCCTAATGAAACGTAGCTATGTCTGCTAGAGAAAACATGAGGATATTTTCCTAAGTTGAAGGCCTTATTCCAAGGATGGACTTGGTTATTTGTGTGACCTATTTTTCTAGCCATCCCAGTTCTGAAGCGAATTGGGTGCCACTGGGGTTAAGTCAAATAGTTCTTTGACAATTTAGATTTGTTTTGAGTTTGGTTGTAAAGAGAGTCCAGCCCATTCCCTTGGACATTTATTTGTATCAGATCCCCGACTGGACTGGTTATGGTCAAGTTGTGAGGCAACGTAGTAGTTAAAACTTTTTTTTTTTTTAAAGGAAATGAATCATCTGGTCTTATTCTTTATCTCATCTTATCTCCCTCATTCTTAGTCAATTGCTTCCAAAGCTTTCCAAAGCTGTCCAGGCTTAGATCTTCTGTAAAAGAAGTGCCTCTGGCTACAAGTACCTTTGTTTGAATATAGAGAACAGAAGTCAAAGCGACATATCTCCCTTCCCAATCTCCTGACAACTTGTCAAGTTACCAAACAGTGCAAGCCTAAGTATAGAGAAGGATGGATTCACCATCTGGAGGTTTTCTTTCTGTGTCATTACTGGTTGGGAGATCTAAAGGACTTCAGTGATTTTCGTACTTTGGGATTAGAATGCCCACTGGTATAGCTCAGTGTAATTCTATTTTAGTCAACAGTTGGTAAATTAATCCTTTAACTAGTTAAAAAAACTAGCTTCACTATAGCCATTAGGATCCTGGCATTCAAAACAGCTAACGGTAAGCCACTTCTTAATTCTACCACTGCTAACTCAAGGTATAATTTCCATGTGACATACTGCTTCTGGTAACTTTCCTCCACATATTTCAACATACTATGGCATCCGTTCCACTGCCTATGTGTCAGCCCAGTACAAAGTAATAAGTGCTTCATTCATAAAAACTAATGATTTAAATCAGACATGACCTAGTTTTTTAGGCAATTCATTAAACTTTGCCCTTAGACATGTTTACAAGCAGGGATTATTCCAGGTGGTGAGTTTTTAGAGATAAAATCTCCAATGAGAATGACCAAAAATGTAAGGTTTGTGTCTGGTTCCCACTATTCCCAAAGTTTGAATACATTCTTATCTAATGTTATAATTTGGGTCATTCTTTAACTTCAGTGCTTTGAACTAGTGTAGCCCCTTCTCTATTATTTGAATACAGCAACTTTTCCCCCAAATCCATTTAAAGTGTCATTGGTTTTTCTGTATATTTACTTCTTAATCCTAGCTGAGTATAAACTGGTTTATGGAAGATGCTTTCTTCTGGTAGAATCAGTATCTATGGTTGAATTATTCATTGATAATTTATCCAACAAAAGCAGTAGCCCATTTTCCTGTTTGATGCAAACCAAATGCAAGCTTAATTAACAATCTATACTCTTATTTGCAGCTTTTCAATGAATATTTCTTGCAAACGAAGTTCAATATGAATTTGCAAGTATTATTTTCTTATATATTACTGCCCACTATCTCTCAGGATTTTTTGTTAGCAAAACCAAAATCTGGGTAACATGTAGTTTCCTTGGTGAAAAAGAACAAACACTGCATCCTTTATGTAAGCATCATGACTTTGTCACTCCCTAGCTAAACTTAGTTTTAAGTACCATAATTGGCAGAAATTATTAGGAATGTTTTGTGCGCCAAAATTTCTCTGTCTCTCACTCTTTCTCTCTCTCTCTCTCTCTCCCCTTCTCACACACACTTTTGTTAAACATCAGCAATACTTCCAAAAGCACCAGAACCCACACTTCAATCATATGATAAATACCTGTCATTTCAAGGTGATGTATTTAGCTTCTCATTCCTTACACTAAAGGCTTAACTCTGCCATTCACAATACTATAAATAATAGACTCTTAGTTCTTGAGCGTATCCATTTGAGGATCTCAAAGCAATTCTCATACATTAATGAATAAATCCTCACAGTACCCAGGGGAGACTTCCATCTGAAATATGAACGAACTGCAGCTCGGAAAGGTTTATGCCATTTTTTTTAAACCTGAATCACTAACGGTAGTCAGCTAAATGCAAAATAAACATTTCAATATTGCCAGCTCCAACATTTATGAATTAACAATCCCTATCTTCTCCTCTCCACCAATACACAACCATACCGACACCCCCTCCCCCCACACATACAATTATAGTATTGGCCTAAATATCATGAGGTTTTAAAAATGTAAGTTTAGAGTTCTTTTTATTTGCCTTCCAGGTTTTTAGCCACCAGGGTTTATTCAGCTCATGTTTTCAGGTTTTTCTCTATGACGCACTACAGATTGAAATTTAATTTAAAAAATAATACTTGCAAAATGATTTGAATCTAGGACCCAGGGCTGGAACACACATATTGTGAGACTGCAATAAAAATCACAAGACTTGGCAACACTGCTACTGTACTGGAGTCAAGCAAATGCCTCTTCTCCAGGCTGATGGGAGGATGTTCAGATTTCTGCAGGTCTGGATATTTCCTCACCTTATAATGGGCCATCTTTGGGTGATCTTACTTATTCTTTACACCTTATTTCAGTGGTTTTCAAACTTCATAATGTCACAGTACCCTTTCGTATCACTTCTTTTGCTGTGGAACCCCTAACCCTACCCTAAAGACTGATGCAGACTTAGGTGACCTGGCTGCACAACCGCAGTGCACTGCCTCCTGGTCTGCTCCACCATCACCCTTGTCTCTTTGCAGAAACCCAGATGACCTATTGCAGAACCTCGAGTTTCTACAGAACACAGTTTGAAAACCAGAGCCATACGTTATTCTAGAGCTACCTGAATGAGGTCCTGTAACAGGTTGCCATCCCCAGTGGCATTTTAGCGGCTTGTGAGGGGCACCCTTGAAGTCCTTTGATACCTCACTCCTGTCTCTGGGCCTGCCGCCTGCTTTACTCATCTGCCACGTCTTGATGTAAATATTGTTTAGTTGTTCCTACAAGTGGGAGACTGCCTATTGTAAGCCCTGATGAATAGGGCTGTCCTTGCATGCTCCGACCATCCCTATATATGCCCCATGCCTAGCAGATGTTGTCTGTAGTTCTCTGTTGGGGTTCTCAGCCACCATGGGCTTTTCCCTCAGTTTTCCTCTAGCTAGACCTACCAGCCTAAACCCACCAGATAGGGTTTGACTCAGGCTCTAGCTCCTTAACACTCTCTGGGCCCATGGCCCACCTTTTGTGCTCACTACTGCACCGGACCTTCTGACCCCCTTTCACACTGTGCCCCTGGGTGCTGAACTGTTGGGTCCTCTGCCTCCTCAGGCTTAGCCCCTTTCCTATAGCTCAGGCTACTAGGCTAGATGCACACACTAGGACCCAGCTTCAAAGTCCTATCTTCCCACAGTCAGCTCTGGGCCCCCAGCCTTGTACAGCTGCACCCACTCATGCACTGGGCTGTTTATGAATGTGCCCTATGGCGCTAATGAGGGCTCCTCCTCCCCTACAGCCTCAACCACAAACCACCGGAGTGCCACTCAAACACAAACAGTAAGCCCCTGGGCTACAAACAAAATAAAGTTAAGGAAGGCAGTCTGCCAGCTCACATTTTCCATGTCTCTGTGCTTCTGCTTCCCACCACCTGCTGTGCTCCTTCTTGTGGGGCTGCTGCCACTTCTCTGGGAGTCATCAGGAGTCCACCCTCTCTGCAGCCAAGTCCTCTCAGCCAGCTCAGCCCAAGGTTTTTATAGTTCTAGCCTGCCCCCTTCCAGTCACCTGACCAGTTGGCAGTCAGCTTTGAACCCCTACCCTGCCAGCAGGATGTGCCCTGAACGTTTTCATCTTAAAGGGGCAGGCCTGCTTTCTGGTAACAGGGCTAAAGTTCCCTGTTGCAGGTCCCCAAGCCAGTTTGCTTGACATAAATTAATAACAACACTTGAATGCAAATTCTATTGATTTCAATGGGACATTTCAAGGAGGTAAGACAATCAAGATGAGTTAAGTGGCCAAATGGCACTGCTCACTTCAGGAATGAAATTCTACTCAATACAAATGAAATTGGCAGAATATTAGCCTACTTTCCCCCTGTCAACCTTGTATAAGAGAATAAATGATTCTCTCCTTTTCATCTCTCTATCACAAAAAATGCTGGAAGATATTATAAGATGTTTTTCTCTGCAAGGTTTTGGCCTCACTTCTACTTTTTTGCTATTACCCATAAATGCACCTGCTGTCAAGTTTTGAAGCATTTCTTACAATGAAATATTTGGGGGTGGCTGAGCTGTTGGTAAAAGTCAATAAAAGATGATGATAATATCTCCAAGGAGCTTTCAAAATTAGAGCACAGTTCTAATTCAAAGAAGCTGATACGCATCATTGGGTGCGTCTTCCATTCACATTCCATATGTTGCTTCATTCAGGCTGTGCACTTATTTCAAACAATATTTACAAGACAAAGGAATTTAGTGGGGGATGTAGGAGGATGCTGGCTGGAGCACAAGAAACTTATTAATTGCTGTACCACTAGGGGATGTTCAATGGTCAATTTTCAAGAGCAGTCACAGATTTGGGGGCACCTAACCAGAAGCTCCTAATGACCACACAGTCAGGGATCACTTAGAAGTACTGTTCCTGCATTTGCACAGATGATTCCTGAGATCCCTTCCAACCCTATGATTCTATTAGTTAAAATGTGCAGTGAGGTATTTAGTGTCTTCATGAAAGAACATTTATGGTTCAATATTAATCCTTCCTGTACTTAGAGATCTAAGTTCATTTCTGGCCTAAACAGGAGCAATGATTTTGGACCTCATAACACCAGCACTGATCTGCCATACGACTGTGCGGTAAAATAACACGCAGAACTTAATGTTGATGTAGTAGGCTGGTGGTAAGCCATCAAGATCTGTGAATCCCTTCCTCTAACTTTCCTTTATACTGATATGCAAGAAAACAAACAAACCCCCAAACTTGAAAACATTGCTGTGAGGAGAGATAAGTTATCTTCCCCGGTTACCTAGCAAAGGTCATAGAATCATAGAAAATTTGGGTTGGAAGGGACCTCAGGAGGTCACCTAGTCCAATCCCCTGCTCCAACCAGGACCATCCTCAACTAGATCATCCCAGCCAAAGCTTTGTTTAGCTAGGTCTGAAAAACTTCTAAAGATGGAGATTCCACCACCTCTCCTAGTGAGAAAGTTTTTCTTAATATCTAACCTAAACTTCCCTTGTTGAAACTTGAGACCATTGCTCCTTGTTCTGTTTTCAGCCACCACTGAGAACACCCTAACTCAGGGGTTGGCAAAGTCCAGCCTACAGGCCAGATCAGGCCCATGGTGGACTCCATTTCCCAGCAGCCCCTGCCCACATTGCTGCAGCTGGTTTTCATGGAGACTCCAGGAGTGGCAGAGCCATGACAGCGCTGGGCCAGGGTTTCCTAGAAACCAGCCCCAGTAGCACTGGCAGTGTATGCAGCTGTGTGGGGAGCTGCTCCAGGGCTGGGATCTTGCAGTAATGACAGCATGATCTGGAGCTGGGGCAGAGCTACAGTCTGCCAGGCAGTGGATTGTGGTTCCGCCCCAGCTCCAGACCACGCTGTCACCGCTGCAAGATCCCAGCCCTAGCCCTGGGCTGGGCAGCTGCCTGCCCAGCTGCATGCCCTGCCAGTGCTGCTGGGGCTGATCTTCATGGAAACCCTGGACCTGTGCTGTCACAACCCCACCGCTCCCAGAGTCTCTATAGAAACCAGCTGCAGCAACATGGGCAGGGGCTGCTGGGAAGTGGAGTCCACAGTGGGCCCAATCTGGGAAATGGAGCCCAGCTGCTGGCTGGATCTACCACTTTGCCCACCCCTGCTCTTGTGCCATCCTCTGTGGAACCACCCTGCTATTAAATCCCCTCTCAGTCTTCTCTTATCTGACCTAAATAAGCCCAATTCCTTCAGCGTCTCCTTAGAAGTCACGTGCCCCAGCCCGTTAACCATTTTCATTGTCCTCTGCTGGATTCTCTCCAATTTGGAGGTGGGGGTGGGGGCAAAACTGGATACAGTACCCCAAATACTCAGTTCTCCAGGTCCTTCCTTTTGATATTCTCAAAGCACGTTACAAATGTTAATACCGACTCTGGTTAGGCAGATATTGCTAGAGACAGAGATGTATGGCCTGATTTTTCAAAGGTACTGGGTTCCTGTAGCTCCTATTAATTTTAACTGGGAGTTGAAATTAATGGAACTTCTACTGAGTACTCCAGAAAATTATTGACTGGTTATTGTCCACAGAAGAAGCCAGGGCAGGGTCAGAAAATGAACCTGATCTTCTAATTCCAAGTTTTGAAAACTAAAGTCTCTCTTGCACTCCTTTCTCAACAAAGGGACAACTTTACTGGAGTAATTACTCTGGGATAAAGAGTCCATATGAGGAGTTATTCTGGAACTGCTTATTTTGCTATAGCTATGCTGCTCAGTTTCCCCATATAAATAAGCCGTAAGTGTGGCATTGATAATGAGAGCTTCAGGGCCACACAATTTAAAAGGTACAATAAAGTTAATCCAGGTTATTTTCACAGCAAACCTTTACACTATACGTTCCTTATTAGACTACAGCAAGCAGACACTATTTTGCTAGAACTTGGAAGAAGAGGGCAGTATGAAGAGGCTGAAAAGCAAGGGTCTTTTGAAATAGTTGCTTTTATCCATATGACTTGTTCTGTATTGTTCACGATAGTAATCTACATAAAAACCAGAGCATGGGGAACACAAATAGTGCCAGACGTGGAAAAAAGCCGAGAAATACAAAAGTGCGAGGACATATTGTCACCTGGTAGAAGTAGCTCTACTCACTTCAGTGCATGTAGGCCAATGTTGACATCAGCTAAGGATGTAGCTATTTGCTTTCTTAATGCTATACTAAGGCACAACTGCATGTAAGCACCCTTTTGGGAAGAATCAACCAACACGTTACATGGACACTTTTCAATATCCTCCATGTTTTGGAAGTGTTGAAGTGATGTTACCATGGAAAGTACTGAAATTTGCCACTTACAAGGGAGAATCCACACCCTAAAGAAAAAAAAGGAGCCAGACTGAATAGCAGCATCTTTCTAAACTTGGGCAAGAAACAAAGCATCATTCCCAGGAGACTCATCCTCTGCAGCCCTACAGCTAACAGACACAACCGCAGACATACTACACAGCTATGTAGAACATCAGAAAAACAGAGAAACCGTCTTCCCCACTTAACCTAATGCAGCTGGTCAAATCAAAGATATCACCCACAAAAATTCTTGCTGCTTATCAAAAAATCAGAAACATTCAGGGTTAAATCCTAGTTCACCTATTGGGTGTCTAAAAGGATTTAGGTGCATTAATATTATTCTATGGCACCCTGCTTGAGCCCCTGAATATCGACTAATGCAACTCCTTTAATGAGGTTCTGTATAACACTGAGTCACAAAATGGCCTCTAGGAAGACAAGGACCCACCCACCTTTTGTATTTAGAGGTTTTCAGGGACTCAAGCAGGTTGGAATAGAATTGCACTAAGCACCTAAGTCAACTCATGCGCTTAAAAACCAGAACAGAACCTGCTCCCTTAACAATGTCCACACGATGGGAAATCGGCTTTTCTTCTGTAAACACGGAGTTAGTAAATAGCCAAAAATAGGAATTTGCATCCTGGTGAGAAAAAAAGAGCAGAGATTGCAAAATGTTTTGTGTGCTTCGACAACTAATAGAAGCTGATTCCGAGGAAAGGGTCTTTCATTTTCAACACGATCAAAATTATAACCAAATTTAAAAGATGAATCAGTGCATTTACCTTTAGTACGGCTTGTTAAGAATAAACTAAGTTCTCCACTCTTTAGGTCATTCTGCAATCTCACCAGCCCGCCTCGTGGGATCTGGCATCTGAACTCTTTAAACTCCAAGTTCTTCTACAGTCCACAGAATGTGGTTCCCAAGCTTCTGGTTTTGTTATTAGCCTGATGACAGGAATCAGACAGGAGGCTAGATGCTGAGAAGTGATCTTCAATAGTCTAGACTTTCCTGTGGGTACAACTTTGTGCAGACTGCCCCCGGGGACAGGGATCCATTTTCTTTTCTTTCTTTCCAAGGCTTTTACAGTGAGTCAGAACTAAACTTCATTTGGAAGAACAAAGTCTTCTGCAAAATGGAATGAATGCTGTTCCCTGCACTGATCAAGTAAAGAAAAAATATATAGGCACATTTAACTAGTGCTTTGTTGTTTTATATTTATAGCAGTTAGCGATAGGATAAACTGCTTATTTTTGATCACGTCATGCCAAATAGTTTTCCTTCAGCCTTTGAGTGTTGAGTCTACTTGAAAGGGAACAGAACTTGAGTCGAATCCAAAGGGATTCCTTGCTCTGATTTTGAACTGCTGGACAGAATAACACACTTGATCTCAGCCTGCAGGTCTGTATTTCATAATGGCCAACACTATTTCAAACTGGCTACTTTGTACGTTTGTTCTTAGGATTGATTTCCTAACTTTTGTGTGCTTAACAGGAATACCTTGAAATGTGCTGGATCCCTGTACAATTTGAAACCATGTACTGCTAATTGCATATTTCTAATTCTAATGTGGCAATTCAGTGGGCCTGATTTCTCATTGACTCAGAGCCCATTAATCTTCATTTAGTTCAGTAGGAGTTACAGGTATTATTGTACAGTACCCAGGGATGCTAGATGACTCGCAGCCTAAACTGGAAGAAATGGTTCCTGCTATTGAGAGATCACAATCTAATTTAAATGCTATGGGACACAAAAGGAAACAAAATAGTAGAGAAGGGCAGCAGAGGAAGGGGGACAGGAGTTATAACAGAAGTATGGATCTGCTAAATATGGTAACAGTAATATTACCTACATAGCAAGATCTTTGAGGAGGGAGCCACCATCTTGCTGTGCCACGCTACAACACCTAGCACAATGGGTTACGGACCTGTGACTAGACCTCCTGCCTTCTACTGGAAAAGCAAAGTGGCTTTTGGACTGATTTAAGACGTTCATTTGACCCCTGAGGATAAAATCCCATGGTACTGAGGGCCAAGCAGATAAACCAAACAGTGAGACTGGTAGAGCAGAGGGTGGGCATAGCAGTGATATGAGACAATGATAAGACACAAATTCAGATAGATAAGGACTGAGTTATGTAGATGGCCTTGCAAATAAGGACAGCCTGGACGTGCCTACACTTGCATTAATGAGCTTTAATTAATGCGCATTAGATCTAGTAATTAAAGCACCGTCTCTCCCACCCCAGGAGCAAGGGTAAAAGTGAAGTACTGAGAAAATTTGCATTAGCTAAAGAGCACAGGTTTTAAGTGACACTTAATGCTCATTAGCCTATTTTTCTGTTTAAATAGCATGTTTTTAATGCTCACTAAAATAGGCTAATGCGCATTAAATTGCATGTGTAGATGTGCCCACAGACAATATTTTCAGTCTGTGGGCGTATCCTGTGGATTATCCTGTGTGAGGATAGGCAGTAACATGGCTTATGACATTCCTTTTAAATCCTTTACATTTCATGTGTTGCAACTAAAACTAAACTTTTGGGATGTGGCTTTAAATCCTTTAAGTATGTTTGGAGAGGGCCAAAAACAATAGGAACTGTTGCTATATTTGGACCCTTAGGCACAACCCAATTCATGTCATCATTATCTTTTAAAAATATATACATTTAATTAAAGCAATATGAATACTTCATATTAATAGTGATTTGTGGTGTTTGTTTTTTCAGGGCAATAACTAAAAAGGAGCCTTTTTATTTATTTATTTATTTAGAGAAAGCTAAAGTGAGTAGCTCCCTCTTGAAGACCACAGCTTATAATGGGTTATCATTTGGACACCTAAACCAAAAATTCCCTAGGCACTTTTGAAAACCTTGGCTAATTTATGCAGCTATTTATGTGGTAGATGAGTGGGAAGGTTCAGTCAAGGAAGAGAGTTGTGTGGAAAGACAAGAGTAGATGATACATTTCAATAATTCGGTCAATGCCAGGTTAAAGACGATTGCAATATTGCTATGATTAGGAAGCTAATATGGCTTTGGGAGGATATCAGTGCAGTGCTTAGCTCAATATGTCAATGCTCAGATACCAAGGTGTTGGGCACAGCAGGAAACCCAACTGGATCTGAATATAAATGTTCAAGAAGATGGGGAAGGGGCAAGAATATTGATGATCCTTTAGGTGCAGCCAGTGAGAAAGTGGCACTGGTCAGTCCCAGGCGTATGGTGAGCAGATGATACCTAGGCTTCACATTACAATGCTGCCAGTTCACCTCAGCCCTGACTTGCTGCATTGGCCCCCGCTCTTCCAGTACTGGACCACTCCTGGCCATAATATGCTACTTGTGCTCAATAGTGTTGTTTGGCTTTCTATGATACAAACCGAGCCCCTGTTGAAGACTATTGTGCCAAAAGCATTTCAGTAGTGACTTACTGACTTACCTTTTAAATCAGTTTCCAGGGGGGAAAAAAAATCAAGGGGTATTAATTGATAGTACTCTTTGCCTCCGATTTGTATTAAATGTACAACACCATAAGGATATGGTTAGGGTACTAAGATAATGAGATGCAGTGTTTGTACTAGAAAGCCCATTATTGCAGCCAAGAAAGCAGGCTGCAGGCAGATTTGATCACCCGTTGAAGAAAACCACACACAAAAGAGTTTTACTGAGGAGAGGTGTTTTGGAAAGGGTTAGGGATGGGGGGATGCTGTGTTACAGCAGGCAGAAGGGTCAGTGGATTTCATTTTCAGGTGTCAGTTGGTTTCTGTTTAACATGTTCATTGGGAACCTAGACTTACCTAGTGTAGTAGGCACAACTAAAAAAAACTTAAAGGATATGAACAGACTCAAAGCTGAGGGGTCAGAATCTTACTTGAGAACAAGAAATTAAAACCTTAAATCCTTACTTCAGATCAGTAGACTGTCTTCAGATCCTTTCAAGGGTGCTGCGGGGTGCCGCGCTGTATTAGCACTGCCAGGCGTGCATATATGATTTCCAAGACAAACCCAGAGATTCCAAGTAGGATTCCATAGGGTCACGTGTTCTGACCTGCTGTTATCTGTCTGAGATCTTTGCAAAAAATGAATTGTGCTATTATTTTTATGTAGTAAAAAAAGAGAGAAAAGAGAGCTGGCATTTTCAATTGGTGCTTTGCATCTAAAGAGGGGTGCCTTGAACCGAAGAAGGTTAAGAACCGCTGCTTTAGATGATCATGGATGTACAGATCAATGACCCCTAGCTGCTTTTGAAACCTTAGCACTTTATTGCATACTCTAGCTATAGATAATGAAGTGCAATAACTGGGGATACTATCCAGTAACGGACTCAACAGCCTGTATGGTGCTAGAATTTAGGAAATTAGCTCACTGAGTGGAGGCCCCTGACTGAGTTGTCTCTGCTAGACAACGAGAGAAGTGTCTCACACTGGGATCCAAAGAAGCCAGGCAAATGTCTGACTGCTCAGTTTGCAGCCGTCTATAGGAACCATTGGGGACAGAGGTAGTCTTAAGTCCTGCCTTCCAGGTGCTTCACTCTGGTCTAAAGAAGACACCTCCATCCAGTTCTGAAACAGTCTGGAATCCTTCTCAGGTGGTGGAGTTCAGGGGATTTTCACTGTAAATGGTCATGTGGGGCAAGTTTGGGGTAGCACTTGAATCACATTTAGATAAAGAGAAATGCATGCAATTCAGGCAACCCCCGCTTAGCACTCTTAATTGATTCCTGAAAAACTGAATGTTAAGCAAGATGAGTGTTAAGCAAAACCAAAAGTATATGACTACTCAAGATGGCAACCATAAGGGTTTTTAATGACCCAAGATGGTTATTGCAAGTGTTATAATGAAATTTGCCGAGTGCTAAGTGGAATCAGGTATCAATTTAAAATGAGCGTTATAGCGAAATAGCGCTGAGCAGAACAGCGTTAAGCGGGGGTTGCCTGTAACATGGTAGTGGAAGATTCAATGAGTAGGTACATAGATAGCTGGGCTTGGCATATCCAGGAGAACTGCATGGTGACTTGCCTGCTGGGTGCAAAGGTAGCAGACCTCACAAGATGTGTAAATAGGCTACCAGGGAGTGCTAGGGGAGGAGCTGGTGGTCATGGTCCATGTGGGTACTGGCAATGGGGGAAAGTGTAGCAGAGAGGTCCTGGAAGCTAAATATAGGCTGCCAGGTAGGAGGTTGAAGTCCAGGACCTCCACAATAGCATTCTACCTGTGCAGGGCCAGATAGACAGACAGAGCTCCAGTCTCAATGTGTGGCTGAGATGATGGTGTAGGGATGAGGGGTTTAGGATTATTAGGAACTGGGGGACCTTTTGGAACAGGAGGAGCCTGTACAAGAGGGATGGTCGCCACTTGCACCCAAACAGTACCAAACTGCTGGCATGTATCATTAAAAAGGTGGTAGAGCAGCTTTCAAACTAAGAATGTGGGGAAAGTCAACAGGTGCTGAACATCACACAGTTTGGACTGACACATCCCATGGGGGTGAAATCATAACCAATGGAGGTAAGAAGCAGGGAGGGAGTACTCAAGTGAAATGCAGAGAAAACCAGCACGAACAAATACATTTACTAAGTAATGAGGCACACACAAGTAGCCAACCAGGCGACAAGAAAAAGTATAAGTGCTTTTATACTAATGCCAAAAGTCTAAGATCCAAAAGAGAGGAACTTGAATGCTTAGCAGCAAATAACAACATTGACATAACAGGTATCTCAGAAACATGGTGAAATGAGGAAAACCAATGAGATGGTGTAATATCATACAAACTATACAGGAACGATAGACTAGGTTTTACACTGGATTCCTCTTATTGGAATCACTTTGGGAAATGGTGATTTGATTCTATTAACCGGCTGATTCCATTAAAAGGAGACTCGTTTTTTTAAGAATACAGAGACTCACTTCTCCCCCACAGCCATCTGGCCTTGCTCACACCCCCTCCCCACAGCCTCTACAGACCTGCTGGTGCCCCTCGTCCCCCATCCACAGCCCCCTGGCCCCCCCAGCCCTGTCGGAGGGGGCCCCCAGCTGCCAGAGCTACAAGACCAGGGAACTGGGTCTGCAGTCTCCTTTCCCCCGCAGGGTGTGGGGGTGGGCTTGGGTGTGGGGGGTGGGACCAGCTCCTCAGCACAGCATGCAGTCCCAGAGGGGCATGGGGGGAATGGCACCCCCTTGATCTGTACATGGGGTGAGAGCAGTAAGGACAGCAGCACACGGTTGTGCCCCTCAAAGCTACTGTGCATGCAGGGGGTGCATTGCCAGGGAGCCCGGCGCCCACCCCCAGATGAGCTGCCTGTGGCCCAGTCCCAATCCCCATCCCTCCCTCCCTATGGGGGCTCAATTTCCCCCTCCCTGACTTACCTATGGGAGCTCCTCTCCAGGCTGCCTGGGGCCATGTGCATGTGTATGCACATGGCAACCCCTGCCTGAGTGCCCTCCTCCCACTGCCTCCCAGCCCCTTATAGGCTGCAACTCTGCCAGCCTGCAGAGGGCTCATCACAAAACTCTCAAATCCCCGGGCTTTTCCGGTAAAGTGATTTCAAAACCCCAAAATTGTGATTCTAATGTGAGCAATTTTTACATGTAATAATATACAGATGGTTTTGGTTTTCCCATATTGACTCAAATAAGTGGCTGATTCTATTAGCCAGCGATTCTATAAAGTAGAATCCACTGTACTGAATTCATGGTGGAAGTGAGGTGCACTGTGGCTCCTTTAATCTTGAAGGTACCCCCATGCCCCCCCCCTTGCTGATTGGTGGAGGGGTCCCGCTTGCAGCTTGCTTCTGATCAGTGAGGAGGTGAAAACTGCACTTTTAAATATGGCCCCGTTTTTGCCTCTGGCCACCAATTGGCTGAGGGGCCCCAGAGAGACCTGATATTTGGTACTGATTGACAGGGAAGCAAAAACAGTGTCGTGTTTAAAACCATGCTTTCAGCTTCCTTGCTGACTGGGGGGGATAGCATGGTCCCCTGCTAGTCATCAGCGGGGTGGGGGAGGAAGGGAGAGGGCAAGGGGCTAGGTGCACACGGGGCAACATGCAAGGTTAAAGGAGCTGCTGCACACTCTACTTCTGCTGTGAATTCGGTATAGCCCTACAAATAGTATAAATTTTTTGACTTATAAGATAGGTACCTTAGAAAATGTGGATAGTAATTTGTGTTTCAATAGAAAAAAGGGCATCTGTGGAAATGCTATCAACCCCTAGACCAGGATGGCAGCAGCAAGCTAGAAGAGCTAGAGAGCTGAGAGGCTGTGAAAGCAGAAAACAGTAATAATCCATGACTTCAATTATCCACAAATGCACTGGGTCAATCTAACCTCAGGCTGGGATACAGAGATCAAATTTCTTGACACTGGATGTTGACTGCGAGTCGTTACTGCACAGTCATTTAGTACTTGTATAAACAAGTACTAAATGACTGTGCAGTAACATCATTTTTGTGTCGCTACTGAGCAGTAGCTTAATACTACTGTGCGGTAGCGTTGAATCATGGTTATTGCCATGCAGCACTACTGCACAGTGGTATCAGGCTACTGTACAGTCAGCATCTTGTGTAGACACGGCCATTATGAAAGGTTACTTTCTGGAGCAATTAGTCCTAGAACCTACAAGAGGAAAGGCCATTCTAAGTAGTGCTCAGATTTGGCGTAGAGGAGAAATGTTACTGAGCCACTCTGCAATAGTGACTACAATGCAATTGGGTTTGACATCCACGTAGGAGGGGAGACAAAGACAAGAAGAAAATCTATTATAGTAGCCTTTAACTTTAAAAAGGGGGACGACACCAAAAGGAGGAAGCTGATTAGATTGAAGTTAAAAGGCATACTTGAAGAGGTGAAAAACCTGTAAACAGCATGGGAACTGCTTAAAAACACTACATTGGAGGCACACAGCCAATAAAAACCACAAATACAAAAAAATGGAAAGCGGCCCAAAAGAAAGCCAATGCGGTTAAGTGGCAAAGTTGTAGAGGCAGTAAACAGAAAAAAAGGCTTCTTTCAAAACATGTAAGACAAACCCTAATTAGGAGATTTAAAAAGAGCCCAAACTGTGGCAAATCAAATGTAAAACAATAATAAGAAAAGCTGAGAGAGAACTTGAGCAGAAACTTACCTGAGACAAAATGTAACAATAAAAATTTATTTAAGTACATTAACAGCCAAAGACCTGCCAGAGAGTCAGCTGGGTCTTTGGATGATCAGGGTGTAAAAGGGACACTAAAGGATGTAGGGCCATTGCCAAGAAACTAAAGGTATTCTTTGTATCTGTCTTCACTGGGAAGATGTTAGGGAGATTTACTCACCAGATCCATTCCTGTCTATGTACAAGTCAGTGGAGCTGACCCAACCTGAGGTTTTAATAGATGAGGTCATACAGCAGGGCTGGGCAATTATTTTGGGTGGAGGGCCGCTTACTGAGTTTTGGCAAGCCATCGAGGGCCACATGACAGGCAGCAGAGGGCAGATTAATATTAATATTCTAAATCGTTTGGGGGCCCCGTGCCCTGGATAGAATGGCTTGGCAGGCCACATCTGGCCCGCGGGCTGCATTTTGCCCACCCCTGTCGTAGAGGAAAATGATAAACCAAACAGCAGCTGATAACCAGGACCCGATGCAATTCATCCTAGGGTCCTGAAGGAGATCAGAGCAGACATTGCCAAACTCTGAACTGTTGTATGCAACCTATCACTAAAAACAGCCTTGGTACCAGAGGACTGGAGTATTGTCAATGCAACTCCAATATTTAACAAAGGCTCTAGAGGGGACCCAGTAAACTATGGGCAGGTAAACCTAACTTTTGTTCCTGGAAAACTTGTAGAAACAATGATTAAATAAAGAATTGTTCAGCGTATGGATGAACATGACTTGCTGGGGAGGAATCAGCATGGTTTTTTCAAAGGGAAATCATGCCTCACCATCCTGCTAGAGTTCTTTGAGGGTGCCAATATGCAAGCGGATCCGAATGGTCCAACTGACATAGCGTAGCTGGACTTTCAAAAAGCCTTTGACAAGGTACCTCATGAGAGGCTTCAAATGAAGTTAGATAGTCATGGGATTACAGGGAGGGTCCTTTTTGGTTCAGACATTGCGTCAAAGATTGGAAACAAAGAGAGTGAGCATAAATGGTCAATTTTGGGGATGGAAAGAAGTGAGCAATGGGGTCCCCCAGGGATTTGTATTGTGAGCCAGTACTGTTTAACATATTCATAAATGATCTGGAAAAGGGGGTGAGTGGTAAGATGGTCAAATTTCCAGATGACAAAATTATTAAACGGTGTTAGGACTAAGGGCAGGCCATGAGGAACTACAGAAGGATCTGGTACTATTGAGCAAATGGTTAGATTGAAGCAATGTAGGTAAGTGTCAATTGATGCACCTGGGCAACCACTCCTTCCCCACAAACTATACCTAGACTATGATGGTCTCTACATTAGCTCTTACCACAAAGGAGAGATCTGGGCGTAATTGCGAACAGTTCGCTAAAACATCAGCTCAGTGCTCAGCAGCTGCCAGAAAGGCAAAGAAAATGTTAGGAATAATTAATGGCAGTGTAAACAAAACAGAAAGTATCATTATGCCACATTATAAATCCATGGTGCGTCCACACCTTGAATACTGCGCCCGGTTTCGATCCCCACACTTCAAAGAGGATACAGAAGAACTAAAGAAGGTACAGAGAAGAGCAACAAGGAAGGTCACTGGTATGGAGGGGCTTTCATCTGAAGGGAGACTGAAGAAGTCAGACCCATTCAGTTGAGAAAAGAGATGCTTGAGAGGAGACATGATAAAGATTTACAAAATAGTAAATGATGAAGAGAAAGTAAATTGGGGTTTATTATTTATGATCGCTCACAATACAACAACTAGGGGGCACAAAACGAAAGCAGAAGGTAGTAAGTTTAAAACTAACAAGAGCACGTGCTTGTTCGCACAGCAGGCAGTTAAAGCCTGGAACAAATTGCCCAGAAGATTTTGTGGAATATGATAGTTCAGCCACATTCAAAACGGTTTTGGATAAATTCTTGGAGGAAAGGCACATCAGTAGCTACTGGGCATGGGGGTGAGCCTTTGAATCAGAACTTCCTAGACTCTAAATGCTGGAGGCTGCAAGTGGCAGAGGGAGAATGGGAAAACCCTTGGTCATACCCCGTCCACTTTCCCTTTCAGCATCTGCTCTCTGCCACTGTGTGGCACAGGAGACTGGGCAAGATGGACCAAGAGCCAGTAAATGGCAGTTTTGTGTTCTTATGGTCATCATTCTTGGATGCTCAGAAGGAGTCTTCTTATGCCTTTACATTTCTTTAACCTTAGTAATTTTTTTCATCATTTTCCTCCCTGCCAAGGCATTCATTTTCCTTAAGAGTTGTTTTCTCTAGCTAGGGGTGGCTGCATTGTCATCATCCCCTTCACCACTGCAAGGATTTTCCTTTAGACCATGATGTTCTTAGCTAATCCAAAGGGTAGTCGCTTTCTGACATGACAGAGAACCCAGTAATCACTGAAAATGGAACTCATCTGCATTAGCAAAGATTAGGATCTTATTACAGGATGATTATGAGAATGCTTCCTTTGGACCTGACACTGGAGATCCACATTGGAATATTTATTATCCTTGTCTGATGTTGAAGAGCAATCAATAGCATTTGCTTAGTGGCCATGTAACCAGATTGAGAAGTCACCACTCATAAGAGACAATTAATCACCCATTGAAGAAGTCCCCTCTTTCCTATGAATATAATTAGGCATTACACTACCTGATCAATAGTAAATGTAGAAGGTTAGTGGAAGCATAAGACTGTATCTTCAGCTCATTGGCATGGGAGACTGAGGATTTTTTTAAATGTCTCAATAGTTGTTTTACATTTTATGAAATATAAATCTTAATCTGGGCTGTTTCTTCATTTTTAAGTGATTGCAGATTGTACAGTAGGCTTCCTCCCCCCGCAACAAATCTTCACTCCAGCTTCAGCTTCCAGAAGCTGTCGGCACACAGCTTGATAACATGGGCTCCAAAATGTATGCATGCACAAAGAGGGAGGAAGACAGAGAAAACCGTTTTCTTCAAACTTCCTCAAGCTGTTGCTGATGGTTTGGCTTAAGATGGAAGATTTTCTTAACTGAAGACCAAACCTTACTCAATAAAGTGAACAGAAGATGAATTTCGGTTGCAGGGAATAGATACTTGCAGGAGGCAGAATTATAAATCCCTTTTTTACTTCAGATTTGATTTAGAGGCTTGTAAAATCATTCCCTTTTAGAGATATAAGTACATTCCCATACTAAAAAGAGAAAAAGCTATTTAGAGCACGGTCTTGTTCAGCTACACATATTCATCAATGCCATCATCTTCCTCATCTTTACTTTCTCCGAGTTCACTGGTAGATGAATGGCTCCCCCCTCCAAGTCTTATCTGACTTTCTTCTCTGCATGTATTAGCATTATAGTCAAAAGATAAGATTTAGTATTACCATTGCCTAATAATTTAATAAGTAGACCCTGGAGAAGAAGAATAGAGGGAGAGAAACAGGAGTGCTAAAATATGACTCTGAAAAAACAGAAACAGAAATGCTAAAAGATTGCTCTGATGGAGCTGTTCATGAAGAAACAAGCTGGGAAAATGGAAGAATGACACAGACAGAAGGCAGTAGGGGTTTTTTGAACATGGGCTCAGACAAATGGCAGGGAATGCCAGCTTTGGGGACCCATAGCCCACAGATTCCTCAACTTGTGGTCTTTTTTGGTTTTGCTTTCAACGTGGCCCTCTTCCTCAGTGCCACGTGCAGGAAGGACAGCTGCATCAGCAGTCTTTCCTGCCCAAGTACAGGGGGGATGGACCTGATGATCTATAAGGTCCCTTCCAGCTCCTAACATCTATGACACTATAGGGAATCCTTGGGATCATTAAAATTTTGGCAAGGTTCCTATGCCAAGCCATGGAACTTCTGATGTGAATATAGGAAAAGAAAAGCTCCCCATATTGTTCTCCCAAGATGTAGTGTAACTTTTGAAGAACACACCTACTAAGGTTGGCTCATGCATACCATTTGGCCATATGAACAGTCTTCATTTTTGTGGGCACTACCACTGAATTGCACAGCTGTTTCGATCGTGGGTGCATCTACACAAGACGTTTAATGAACAGGAGGCAAATTCTACTGCGCATTAGCGTGGCAGGCAAAATCAGTGTTAATGCACTTATGCACAGTAGATTTAGTCTAATGCACAGTAGCACCGCAAAAAAATGCTCCTCTGCACTAATGTGCAGTACTGCCAATTATGGCTCATTAAGTTAGTACCTGTCATTATGGTGCATTAATGAGCGTGTAGACATGCCCAATAAGAACTACTTGCATGAGTCATAGCCTACAAGATCAGCCTATATATCTGGAATCACAATAAATTAGTTGGGTTAAAATGGATATGAATATCTCCAGGATCTATCATCTTTCATCATAAATGATCTCAAAGCACTATTATTAACAGTTGTACATATTCTCTTCTTTCACTGAGATTCCTACCTCGACTACCTGTTCCAGTCAGTCAGCCACTTCTCCTTTCTATTGAAAAGACAGTGAGACACCAGCACTGAGACAGCAGTTTAGGCACCACACACACACAAAAAAGACCCAAAATTCACAGCCTGGTGAGATAAAAATAGGAGACTTGCCTTGCCATTGTGTGAGGATAGTCGGTAATGTGGCTTATGGCTTACGGCATTCCTTTTAAATCCTTTACATTTCACATGTTGCAACTAAGACGAAACTTTTGGGATGTGACTTTTAATCCTTTAAGTATGTTTGGAGAGGGCCAAAAACAATAGGAACTGTTGCTATATTTGGACCCTTAGGCACAACCCAATTCATGTCATCATTATCTTTTAAAAATATACATATTTAATTAAAGCAATATTAATACTACATATTAATACTAAATACTGCATTTAGTCATGTCTATGAGCTAGGGAGGCAGCTAAGCCCCAGACTGAGGATCTAAATTATTCCTAAATTCAGCTGTATTCAGATACCTGGAGTGAAGCTCTAGGACCATTAGAGAGATAAAATCAGGCTGTAAAGTTTGAATCTGGAGCCCAAATCTTTTCCAGAGTTCAGATGCAGAGAATGAGAATTGGATTCCTCATTCAGGCACATCTCTCCCATTATTCTTTCAGTTATATTTATGTTTTCCCCTTTTTATTCATATGTTAAAAGCTTTCCCACTTAAAAACATATACTAGTTCCTGCTGTTTAAAACCCCCCCACATATGAAGCATATAGTTATTCTACAAGACTGTCCTCCAAATAAATATGTTGGTCATTTTATGTAATAATCTTCCCATATGCTTTTAAAATCTGCATGTGAATCATCTTGCATGTGTATTGATTATAAGTCAAAATCTTAAATACTGTCTCTGATATTTTGCTCTTAAACTTGAAGAAAGAGAAAAGGTCTGTTAACTAAAAATATTCTAAATATATTCGGTGAAAATGTGATGGGCCAAATTGGGACGTATCTACTTTGGTTTTTTTTAGGGAGTAGACTAAATATTTACACTGGTATAAAAAGGTAGTGAGCAGAATATGCAAACCCATTTAATTTTCACTTGTCTAGAGACATAATAAGTAGAAGTGTACGAAATGGGCTGTATTCAATTTGGATTTGGATTCGGCCTGAATCGGGGACAGTGATTCGATTCGTTGATTCAGTTCACTGTCCCTGATTCAATTCGGCCGAATTTGAATCTGAAGATTTGATGCTGATTCAGAGATCAGAGATTTGGCCATAGATGCAGCTTTAAATGTTTTTTCTACATACCTCAAGGTGCCAGGTGCAGCTCATGAATGCTGCGCTGGTGGGGCACATAGAGTGTCCCACAGGAGCATGGGGAGCCCCCCGTGTGCTCGGCAGTGAACCCAGAAATGGGCTGGAAGTACTTCTGGTCCACTTCCAGGTCTGCCACTAAGTGCACAGGGGGGCCTCCCACACCCTCCCCCCCTGGCTTGGCATTTAGCTATGGGGGGACCCCAGATGACCCCCCCGACCCAGGAGGCACCAGTTGCCGAGAGGGACAGGCTGCAGGGGGCCCCCCCAGCACGATCCCTGGAAGAAGTGCTTCTGGTCCACTTCTGGGTCTGCTGCTGTGTGTGCTGGGAACCCCGCCATACTCTTGTGGGATGCTCCATGCACCCCACTATTGCAGCATTCACGAGACACTTGCTACCTTGAGGTATGCAGAAAAAATATTTAAAGTTGTGTGCATGTCCAAATCATCGAATCTTTCCGAATCTCTCCAAATTGATTTGGAGGGCTCCAGTTCCATTCAGAGAGATTAAAGAGTCTCCTGATTTGATTCGGATTCAGAGATTTGGCCACCAAATCACGCTGAATCTCCACTGAATCAAATCAGCGACTGAAGCTTCACACAGACCTAATAATAAGTTGTTTTTGCACCTTGGGCAGTGGCAGTGGCCTGGGCAGTGGCAGTATCCAGGCCACTGCTGGTGGTAGAAACAGTTAAATGGATGGTGGCAGCTGCTAGTCTTATGCCCCCTCTAAGCTGGCGTCTGGGGTTGGCTATTGCATCTATCTCCATCTGTCCCAGAGGAGCTGTTTGATAAAGGAAAGCTCAATTTATGAGCTATCCCTGAATAGTTGCAAGTCTGTTCATTCCCGATCTTCAGGTAATTTGTATCTGTTCATACCCTTACCTAGAACAGAGGCTAATTGTGTTCAGTTTGATCTCAGATATTAAACAAGGCAGAGCTAGATGGCTTAGCCCCAAGTGGAATCCAGGCCTGCATATAACACATTTGTAAACCAGGTGTCTGGCCCCAGATTTCGTATCAATATGCCTTGGCATAAAATAGAAAGACCTAACCCTAGATTCATTATTCAAACAAAACTCCTTATGGCTTCAGTAGAAATTTTGTTCAAGTGGAAATTATAGGGATCAGGTTGTCATTTTTAGGTTTTAGATATGTGATATAGGCACCATAGCTCTTGGTTTGCATGTGTGTAACTAGCAACATCTCCGCTAAAATTAGATGGGAAAAAACAAAGAAATAAGCTTTATCTGTTATTTAACCAATATCTTGCTCTACTAAATAAAAGATATTTTCATGATACAGTTTTCATTACTAAAATGCTATAGCATAATAAATTAATTCAGTGTTGCACACTTATCTATTAGACACACTACTACAGAAATATAAAAATGTTAATTATTCATTATCATCTCTCTGATTATTTGTTGTGGCTGATAATTACATTGAATGTATTTTATATCAGTAATAACCTTCTGTCTACATTTACAACATATCATATCTGGGGGGCTTGTCAAGCTTTTTCCCAAAGCCTTTTCTTTATTAAGACACAGACCTCAAGAGTACATAACCTTTATGTTGAAGGCTGATTTTCCTCTTTCATATAAAGAGCAAATATTATAGATTAATTAATCCAGTGTGATTATAATTTAATCACCCTTCTTCCGCACTCACCAGGGATTTTGCTATTATTCAGTGGCTCATTCATATTGTTATGAAGAATAAATGCAGTCATAAAATATTTGTGTGCTACTAATTCATATAACTAAACAAAACTCAATATGTGTAAAGAAAAAGCACTATTTCATCTCACATTGCAGAGCCCTTGTGGTCTCAATATCTTGCTATCCACTTCTTGAACATATGTTCCTGCTTTATGTTTTTTGACATATGGTCAAGGTTTTGAACTATATCAATATAGTATAAATTCAGTATAGTATAAATTCTATGGTGCATTTGAAAAAAATATAAATAAAATTAAGTATTGCAACAAGTTTAAGGTGTTTAATTTGTGTGAATCTTATATGCTATTTGTCCAGACCTATTTTTATAATAACTTTCATTTGTATCTAACCAACTTCTCTTTATTTTATTGTCAGTGAAAATATTTATTAATGTACCTTCTCTAACATCAGTTTTTATTCTGCTTCCTTAAGGGAGAAGATTGGCCATATTCCCACAACATGAGAATCCTATTGGATTATTTCTCTCTCAAATACTACAGTCTCTTTGAAGGCCAAGTCTCCTCCACATTTATTTTATGATGAGTCCAAAAAAAAAAAAAAAGGACTAAAATTTCTTTTCATGAGACCTTTGAACAAAGTAGAATTTATAAGTGTGAATGAAATTACTGTTTGATGAAAATGAACATTTGAGCTACTTGGCCTTGGGACAACAGATTTTAATTAAATGAAGCAAGTTAAATTTTTTTATTGAACTTTTTTTTTTTTTTTTTTTTTGAGAATCTAAGCTAAGGCTCCATGAATGCTCTGGGTAAGAGTCAAAGTTACAAGGGATATGACCTTGACATCTCCCCAACTGTGCGCAATAAGCCCTGGGGGCATGCTTCCTTGGCATTGTAATTTTAGACCAATAACACATTAAAGGTTAGAAAGTAAATGATTGATGATTTGTAAAAAAAAATTCACAGATCAAAAATAAGCAACCATTAAAATGATAGGAAATTAGTCATTAAGGTTAGATTTACAAGAAACACAAACATACGATATTCACAGTTATATGTATTGCATGTGCGCTACCAGTGAAGAAAGTCTATACATAAGAGTTTGGTGGTATATTATTATGAGGGCTGGCGGAAATATTTTGGTGGAAATTAAGCAGAAGTGTTAGTGAAAATATCGACCTTCTTCAAAAATATTTACACTTCCATCTCAATCCAAAAAAAGTTCAAAGATTGCCTGTTTTCCTCAACAAGGGAAATTCAAATATTTTTACTAAGGCTAGGAGGCACCTAGTTTTCTAACTATTTCTGTTTCTTATTATTTTGGTTACAAGAGCATTGTAGTAGCCTAGATAAGCCCAGCTACAGGAGGCAAGGAGCCTGGGCTTTACATCACTGTATAGCATAGGGCTTTCACCCCAAAGCTCGAACCTGAGGTTTTATTGAGTTCCTCAGGAGACTATTATTGTTTCACTATAATACAGGTGCATAAAAATCAGTACTTATTGACAAGAAGTGGCATCCTGGGCACCGTTTCATACAAAAGTTAATTTCTCCATTGTGAATAAAGGGTTCGTAGGCTTGCCTCTCTGTGCGGAAAGAGTTTATAGGAAATGAGGGCCCCACTGGACAAGCCTGCTATAAAGTAAGCCTGCTCTTGGGGCCTCCCAAACAATAGCATAACTTGGGGTGGGCAAGAAGAGCACTCACCCCGGGCATCAGGTTAGGAGGGGCACTGGAACCGCCTGCACCCCTGCAGAGTCTGCACCCTGGTGGCATACCCATGTCGGGAATTCGGAAACAGTGTCCGGCGGCTGCTGCTGCCACTTGAAGAGCAACAACAAGGGCAGGCAGAGCATAAAGTGGCTGTGGGAGCAGAAGCTTAGCTGGGGGCTGTTTAGGACCTCCCAGCATGGATAAGTCTGCTCCCCACCCTCACCCCCACCCCAAAGCCCGCGCATGCTATCCCACTCCCTGCCACTCTCAGACCCACGGGCCCCCCTGTAGGGTTTGCCCTGGGCATCAACTCTGCTTGTTATTTTACTGCTCCCAAGCTACTGTCGCCAGGCAGAAGGTCTCATTCTCAGACTGTTTCCTGAAGCTAGTCTAAAAAGCTGTTTACAGGGACTGAGCAGAACAGGTTTGAGTAAGAGACAGGACGTTGCACTACAGCTATTCTCCATCACCTCTATTTCTCTTCACTGTCTGACTCTCAGGTGACCCAGAACTATCTTTGTCCCCTTTCCCTAACTTCCTAGCCCGGGGCGGGCAATTATTTTAGGCGGAGGGCCACTTACTGAGTTTTGGCAAGCCATCAAGGTCCACATGACAGGCAGCTGGGGCAGATAAATATTAAGTTTCTAAATTTTTTAGGGGCCCGTGGGCCGGATAGAATGGCCTGACGGTCCACATCTGGCCTGTGGGCTGCATTTTGCCCACCCCTGTCCTAGCCTACGTGTAGAGATGTCTCTACTGTTTGCAAGGTTTTTAGGCACACATATCTTTATATTAGGATCAGGAATATAGTTTGTTTGTGTCTGGTCATACAAATGTCTATACCTTCACATTGTTACTTTGACACACATGTTGACCTCCTAAGCCCAATGCTCACATGTACTCCAGGCATGTGAATTCCTTATTCCAGAGGTGCTGGGAGGCTGTGCAGTGGAAAGAAGCCAGGACAAGAAGTCAGAGGGCAGCAGTAGGCAAGGCCAAGGGCTTGGTTTGGGTATCACACAGAGAATACTTTGCATGGATGCGTGTTAATGAACCATGCGTTAAAAGTATTGGAAGAAAGATATGGTGACCTTCAGCTGCGACTATCTATATTTCAGAAATGACTTTGGAATGTTCTAAACAGCTGGAGGGATGTGGTACACATTCTTTGGGCTAGCATGTAGCTAACAGTTTAAGGACTTCCTGAAGCACCACCACTTTCTTCCATTGCTTTCTCCATTCCTGCCCAAACACAACTACTATTTCTCTTCATTTCCTCTAGCATGCTGACCTTTTGCAACACACCTGTCCATTGACAAGCTTTTAATGCAGAGATCAGTTATCAGTCATAAGATTGGCACCAAGCCCCAACAGGCTTAAAAACTAGGTACCTCTGTCTACATTTAATGCAAGATTCATCTGTTTTGACACTGGCCACCTTGCCAGAGATCCCAGCGCTAACATCCAAGATTGCAAAATGATTATTTGTATTAAACTAATCCCTACAAGCCCCATCCAAGGTTGCAATAAGAACTGTGAAAACAGACATGGCTCCAGCCCCAGAAAGCCTACATACTAGACAAATAATGCAGACAAAAAGGTTGAAGAAAGGAAGTATCCCCATTTTGCAGATACAGCCTTTGAGGCAGAATGCAAATGTAGTGACTTCTCCAAGAACCAGAAACAGGGCTCAAGTTTTTCGACTTTCAGCGCAATATTTTATGCAGGAAACCATGCAGCCTCCTTGTGAATTATTTGCTTTTGGAAGACACCCAAACAATTTCAGCCATCATATCCATGAGTGCCAAAAGGTGTGGATCTTTGTGCAGAAAGGGGAGTTGCAAAAACCTACCCCTGTTGAGAGCACATGGGCCAAAAATTATGAGACACCGGAGAAAAAATGCAAGACGTGTCTGAACTGGGCAATCATGGAATTGTACTGTGCCATTTTTCTATAGCACAACCTCATCATACTGTTCCTCACTCATGGCAGCGTGTTCAAAAGCTCTATGGAGTAGGTCTTTTTGCCTTCTGGGAAATCCTAATCACATTTGTCAGTCCCGTACTAAACTATGAAGGTTTCAGTGCAAAGTATTGCAAGATTTTTACTGGAAATGAGCCAAGACTTGAGCTTTACTTCATATTTGAAATTCCAACAGGGCATTTCAGAACAACAGGGCCCCCTAGAGCCTTCCTATGGCATTATTGCTGAGAGAATTACAGACTCGTAGATATTATTTTTTTAATCACCGACATCACTGCCTATAGTTTTCTTGTGCTTTCCCAGCCTACCGCAGACCCAGCCCAATGTTGCTTAATGTATGAAGTCTGACAAGATCACAGCTTGGGGTGATGTGTCTATAGGCAAAATTACATTGATGCTTATCTGCAATTTTTGTCAGAAACTACTAGCATGAGAAATGTTTAGCAGGCAAACATGTTACGCAGCACTGTGCTTCACGAATATAAAGAGGGAAAACAGGAAGGGAGTACAAAACGGGTGGTAAAGTGGAGTCTTCCCAAATACAAGTAGTGACCATTGTAATTACAATTTTGCACTTAGAGACCCTTTCATCTGAGGATTTCAAAAGTCCTCACAAAGATTGATTAATTAAGCCTTACAGCTGGGTTTCTGTAACTCATAAAACCACAAGCATCTCACCCCCCGCAGACTTGCAGCTCAGCTCAAATTCATCAATAGCTTCTCTCAGATTGCAGAGACAAGAGAACTTGGACCCAGCCTAATGGTGTAGTGCTGAAGTAATCTCAAAGCTTGATGGGAAACCAAGTGAGTGACCTAAGGCAACTGGTAAGTAAGGAAAGGTAGAAAAGGGCTACCTGAATCTGGAATGGGCTTCCAAGGGAGGTGGTGCTCTCCCCTACCTTGGGGGTCTTCAAGAAGAGACTGGACAGACACCTGGCTGGGGTCGTTTGACCCCAGGGCTCTTTCCTGCCCAGGGCAGGGGGTTGGACTCGATGATCTACTGAGGTCCCTTCCGACCCTAAAAATCTCTGAAATCTATAGAAAATCATCCCAGCTGGTGCTTGTGGGAATGGCAAGACACCAAGAATGATCTGATTAGGAATTTGGTAAACTATGGAGAAATTAAAAATTACATTCTGATTGAGAATCTCCTTTTTATTCTATCCAAATGCTGGCTATCATTTAACTTATAATGAACACCTTTGCTGGATTTCTGGATCTTAGCTTGCTGGATTTCAGTGATATTGCTTTTGGTTTTTACACCTGTATGGGCAACAGCAGAAACAAAACCAAGGCTTTCTCACATGGATTTGTCTTACTCTCTTTAAAACCTACATTGCATCCCCAGTTTCGTCATAAGGTATTAATTTAATTTGTAACTGCCAAAAAATATTTACAGGCCTATAACTACAGATATTTTAAAATTAGATTAGTATTTGCAATGTCTCAGGATCTGTTGTAAAATATACCTTGATCGTATACAGCTTATAAAAACTGTTTTATACAGAAGAATGCAGGCGCCTATTTTTTTTAGTTAAGAAGTAATGATTTGGTTAGTCATAATTTGCCATTGTTAATTATACCATAAATGTCATAACCTGTCTGACTGCTAACTACTCAAAAGAGGTTCTGTTTTTTTAAAACAACCTTGTTAATTAATGCTATGCAATAATTGTTGTGTTTTCTTCCGTTTTTTGTTTTTTTTTTACACTTGTTGCTTGGGTTTCATTTCTGCTAGAAAGGAAATTCTTTAACTTTTTCGGGGGGGGGGGGTTGTTTAAAGTCTGATTGTTTAAATCACAGGGACCAGATTCTCACAATATTTGGTCACATATAACTTAGAGCCTCCCTGCCCCCACTGCTAATGTCAAAGGCATTTCACTGATGTGAGGGAAGAGCCAAGTCCAACAGATCCAAAATACTGGTATTGAATTGATCTCATTGACTTCAGTTATAAAACTCTCATGGCTTTGGTCTGCAAGACTGGGAGCTGGTCTGTTAACAAGCCTTACAGGACACCATGGATCAAATTCTCTGTAATTCAATTGTAGTCATGGCTATATACTAGAAAAGAGTTTGTCCCCATATTCTCCTGGAGGATTGTGCAGAATGCGAAAATTTGCCTTCCCAACTATCTTCCCCACTAAACCCCTCTCCCTCTTTCATTTATAAGATCAGTGAGTTCCTGTCCTTCAGTTCCATGCTAAACTGTCTTTAGGCCAGTTTCTATTCACTGAAACATTGCTCACCAACGACAAATGACCTCTTCCAAACCAGTCTCTGCCTTAACTCCATTCTCATCCCTCACGACCTTAAAGTGTGGGATAGCCAAGAATTTTTCTGGAGGAGGTGGTTGGACTAGACGAACTATTGAGGTCCCTTTTTGCTTCGTTTTTCTATTGTTTCAGTTACTATCTCTGTGTTGATGACTTAGAGACCCACCCCTCTTCTCTAGACCTGCTTCATATGTCCAAACTTAAAACCTCAACCCATGTCTCCAAAATCTTCTTGTGGATGTTGAGGCCTCACATCTCTATGTTGATGACTCAGAGACCCACCCCTCTTCTCTAAACCTGCCTCATATGTCCAAAATTAAAACCTCAACCCATGTCTCTGATTTCTTCTTGCAGATGTGGTGTCCTCAGCTCAAGCTCAACAAAGATAACACAGTTATTTTATTTATCCCAAATATTGCTCCTAACTACCTGCTCTTTAAGCACTGTGGAGGCACCACCATCCTGCCCATCATTAAAGTTCCTAACCAGGGTCTCACTTTCAACCTGGACTTCTGTCCTAACATTTACATTAAATTTAAATCTTGCAGATCCTTTCTATACCATATTACTCAGATATGGCCTTTTCCTCCATTCATATAGATAAAACATTTGTCCAGGTTCTCATTATCCTGTGTCTCTATTACTACAACTTTTTTCTCTGGCTTTGAAAATTATATTCTTGCCCTCCTTATGTACTTTCAGGATGCTGCAAGAAAAATGATTTCTTAACCCACTGTTCTGACCTCATCACTTCTCTTTTTCCACCCCTATGCTGCCCTCTATCACATCAGATATAATCTGTCCATCATCACTTTCAAGGTCTCTATGGCCTATCCTCCATCATCTATCACCTCTCACTCAGCATCATGTGGTGATCGTCTATATTTGATCGCCAGCCCATGATGCCAGCCTCTGTCACCCACTTCTTACATTTTCAAGTAAGTGCCTTCATGCTTTCTTGCATGCTACCCTCTCACACATGGAAGAGGCTCTTAATAAAGCTCTCCACTCCAGTTTTATTTCAAATTCCCTCTATGTACTCTCATTTGCCATGAGAGGAAGGAAGAAGAAGAAAGAATTACCAATATTTTGACTACCTGCGTTCTGAGACCAGTGTCTAACATGCTACCAAATATTGTCCCATTTTCTCCTTTTGTGTTTGTACAACATATAGAAAGACTGCAGCTGTATTATCATTCAGGACTAAAGCTACTAAATGCTATGACTACAGCCAATTAGTAAATCATGTAGAAAAAAGGAGTGCAATAAACAGGTGCAGGCAGGGTCCGGCTGATGGGACGTGAAGCTTCAACCAACTTAAGTGAAGCTTTTCAAAAGCAAAGTTTGGTTCACTTTGGCTGATAAAGCTAACATTCAGACTCAGCAGCATAACACAGCAGGAAGGAGACAGGGGCAGCAGCTCTGGGTACTACCTTTGCATACGTGTATGTTGGGGGTGATGCAAAAATAGCCACCACCTATATTAGAGGCTGGACGCAGCATCAGGAGCACGGCAGCTGGTGCTGCCCCATGTGGAGCTGCCCTGCTACACCTCTCTTCAGACTTGCCCAGGTGACTAGGATAATTTTCCTGGTCCTACCGTGGCCACTGGGTGATATTGGGCAAGTCATTTCACCTCTCTGTGCCCAATTTCCCCACATGTTTAAATGTGGATTACATAACAGCCTCTCTAAAGCATTGAGATGTAAGGGTGCCAAGCTGCAAGTTTTATACAATACAAAACTTTGGCAGAAAGCTTGCTAAAAATTAATGGGTCTGACCTTTAGTTTTAGAAAGGAGAGAAACTCCTTCATTCATAAGAGTTCATGGGGGAGTGACAGTGTGGGGGACACACTGAGGGAAAAAATACTAGGTGGCTGTCATGTACACAGTTTCCAAGTCAGTAACAGGAATTCTGCATGGTCTCAAAAGTGGAGAGAACCAGAAGGAATGAAGGAAAATCCTAACCTGTATATTTAAAAACTCAAATGCACCTATTTCTCCTTAAATGTTGCAAACTGCTTTCATTTCCAGGACAAAAACACCTCTAAAATCCACCCCACTAACCACAGAAAATATTTCTTTTATCCAGAAATTACCCTTGACATCAGTGGAGATGCTTGCAGATTAAGGTATTACTCTACATCAGTAAGATGAGTAGGTTTGGGCTCACAGTTATGTCGAGCCAGAAACAAGGTGAGCTGGCCCTTCGTATCTGCAATGGATAGTGACAAGTAGAGCTTGAAGAGAATGTGCTTTTTTCCCTTTCCCCTGATGGAGATAAAGTATTTGGCTTCAGCTGCTTTTGTAAATTAGAATAACGCCCAAGGAATTTTAGACTGAACATACGAGATAATCAAAATCTTTCAACACATAGCCAGTGGCTTTAATTAAGCAATTCTGCAGGCTGAGCTATACCATCTTTTCTAGATTTCCAAGGCTTTGCTCCTGGAAAGAGTAACATTGAGTCAAAGGAAATACCGTTAGCTGCACTTCTCCTGCTGCAGAAATGTGATTTTGGGTCAGGGAAGTGTCTGCTGATTGCCAAAGATAAGACACCGTGCCAAAGAACGTGAACACAGCCATGAGATAAGGCTGATGCAGGTGAGCACGGCCAGAGCAAGCAGTTGTCTTGACATGTAGGACAGGGATCTGGGAAGCGGACTGCTAGTACTGCCAAAGTCAGCTTAGCTTAGACATGTATCCTTCCATTTTTGATTAATGCTGGTCTGAATTTCATTCTGCCTTCAGCTTTTTGAAGCAGTGGATTGGGATGACTGCAAATTTATGACCTGCTTAAGCTCTAATTGAAGTCAACAAGATTTTTATCACTGACTTAATTGGACCCCATTTCAACACTTCATCATCAGCTTCTTAAGATCCCTGCACATCTGGCTCAACATAGCAAGAAGTATGTTCTAGGGGAGGACAAACGTATATAATCTTTACTGTTCCTATGCTTACCTCTGCCAAGCATAACTAGAGATTACTTCTCTGTAGAAGACACACACACACAAGCCAAATTTATGACTGGTGTCACTTCATTTAATTTAGGACAATCATGCCAGGAATTAATTTGGCCTCACGTTCAATTTGGTCCCAGTATTGATTCATGAGAGGAAATATAACCCTGAGTAGTTAGCAACAAAATAAAACGTTACTTGAGAATTTTTTTTGAGGAAACATAGACTGGGTTAAGTAATTCTCGGCGGTCTTCTTTCCTTGTTCCATAAAACTATCTGAAGTACAAGCTCATGTACATGCAGCTTGCACACGGCGATTTCTCAGTACCAGACTTGGATGGAGAATTTAAAAGACTCGACATTTCAATGAAAACATTAAATTAGATTTCTCCATTGCAACTTCCTCTCTCACAACCAAGGGTACGTAGATACAGCGATGTACTTTAGCACGACTCCTACTAAAGGCATGGTAGATTTTCACCTGATAGACTTTTAGTAGCAGTTTTACTTGCCTACTAATTATAGGCATAAGCCCAGTATTATAAGTGTCTCCATACAGTAGCAGGCTCTTCAGAAAACACTAAGCTTTTTAAAATGAACCCCTTCTGTAAACTCAAGATTTTGCAGGAGGAAACTCAGTATAATCTTTGCTTCAGGGCTCTAAAACACTTTGTAAACCTTGCGTTTATCCTAAATAGACCCCAAGCGAATCACCTGCCAACCATTAGAGGCAAAGTTATTCCGAGAGTTTCTTAAACTCAATAATTTGTTTTGACAAGGATACTTCGAAAGCTTAGAAGAAAGTTGACTCAAATTTTTAATAAATGACTATGCATGAATCATTCTCACCACTGTGGGCATATCTACACGTGTAATTACAGTGCCTGATCCTGGTAAATACAAGTACTATCCTGCTGCAACGGTTATTAGTTTCCTGCGTCCTAATAGGGGTGCACATGTAGACGGTGAGAGAGTTACTGCGGAGCTAATTAGTCAGCTTCACAGTAAACATTTCCCTGTAGACATACCCTGTGAGTAGCATTATCAAAGCCCCAGAGGCTACCTTGTAAAAGCAGAAGACAAAAGATTGCTGAACATATTAAGAAAATCAGAAGTATAAAAGTGATTACTCAATTATACTTCCTCATTTGCAAGAATTGATGAAGAGAATCAGACCTTTGCGAGATACAAAGTAGATAATGCAGGGTAGATACTATCCATGTCTGTACATGTCTAGCACATGGGGTCCTCATTCAGCACAGCCATAAAAAAAGACAAATGATATTTTCATAAGAAAATTTTACATAGGCAGTTCCTTCACCTTATATCTGTTTCAGTTCATCTGCACTACTGGTTGGAGGAAAACTCTTGAGGCACTGGGTATAAACTGGGTCAGGTTCTCCATTCATTCATCTCAGCAGAAGGGCCTCCCCCAAAGTTTACTGAAGTCAGAAGGCTGGCTTTCCAGCAACTTCGATGGACACAGCATGAGACTAGACTAGGAGTCACTCTGTAAAGCGGATAAGGAGATGTCCATATTCTTTCTAGATGTGCTTGCAATACAACATGAGAGGAAAAGTCTAAAGGAGCATACAGATAACCTCATACTCATAGTATGGACACTTATCAGGTAAAGCAAATAGAAATATCGATAATGGATATTCACAAAATACCATTTTCTTAAGTCTTGGAGAAAAATATAGGGAGAAAATAAACTATACAGGGCCAGAGTCCAGGCGGACGTAAATCAGGATAGCTCTTTCAATTCCATTTACGCCAGAGAAAGACCTGGCGTTTCCTAGGAATGAGTGGAGGAAAAAGTGATAGTCTGGGAAGTTATGATGCCTTGGATTATGAAATCTGTCTCAATATATTTCCATTTCGACTCCTCCTGATATCATTTTCTCATAGCACTCTGAACACAGAGGAAACATCTATTTCATTATCTCAACTAGCTTATAAATGCTTTTTAAAAATGCCATTATTTGCACAGCATAAGGGTCCTGATGCTCCCTAACAACTGTCTGACCTGAATATATTAAAAATATTGTAATGTTTTGTTACATATCCCAAGGTAAAAAAATGCAGGATATCGCTTATTAGCTTTCTCTTCCCCGACTCTTATAAAGGTTTATTTGACAGAGCATAAGATAGTGGTGAAATCCTAAGGTAAAGGTTAAACTCTGTTTTATTATGTTTACAGGATTTAAAGGGTAAATCAGGAAGTGCTTATTTAACATCAAGTGAAAGTGGTGGATTAGTAACCAGACCGAGACTTAAAAGCGTCCTTAATCCTTAAAATCTCTGAGGGTGAAAGGTCACTCTTTAACACCAGGTTGTGTAAAGAATGAAGCAGACAGAAGCTTCTGTTTCATCATTGCCCAGTTAATCCACTGAGGAAATGAGCAGCATTGGTTTTTGCTAGGTAAACTCCTACTAAAACCAAGGAAACATAGGAAAGCTCCAACAGGAAATAATTAAAGTAGGTTTACTTCTGCAATACAGAAGGGCAGATCGGGAGATATTTTAAACTGTCTTAAACATGACACTTCCTTGAGTGTTAAATGGCTATCTTGATTATATTTTCATCACTCCTTGAATGAATAAATTAATACTTAGTCTGTTATTTAGAGCAATGTATGGACCTTTTCAAGCAGCATTGTGGGTCACTTCCAACAGGCACTCTTCTAGGTACTGTATCGTTTGGCATCCTGAGGATTAGAAAGAGCAAAAGGGCTTCATAAATACCCTATATATTTTAACTTGGGGGTTCTGGAAAAATAATTACATTCAGCTCCTCCATTGTGTTGCACAGCCCAGTGTGCAATAAAAATAGGTGTAGCTGAGTATAGTTTGCAACATTTCTTCCCTTCCCTTTTTACTCTTTAATCTCCAACCTGTGATAGGAGGTGTACATTCACTGGCTATTTCAGCCTAGATTAAAGTGGGCTTTGAGGTACTCACTAGCTAGGATAAAGCATAGCTCAACAAAGCTTTCCTCCGCAAATGCTACATAAAGTGTAATATGTTATATGAAATGTTTAGAGTCCACTGTTTGCTAAATATTCCCCACTTCTCGCGTAGACAAATCTTAACTTTTTTTTGCGGGTGCGATCAATATAGAGAGAGAAAGCTTGCACATATTTCAGCTACCCGTGAAAAAAAATATTTTCAATACTAGTGGCCTTTCAATATTTATACTGAGCTCGCCTTTATTAAATCACTGGTGAAAAATAAGAAGATTCGCCCCAGCTGTAGTTTCATCATATAAAACAGCACAGACATTTATCTTATAAAATTGCAGAAGAATAGCTCCATGTAGACTGATGGAGCTGAGCTGCATTTGGCATTAGGTTCTGATTTTCTTGCCTAAGGTGTTTATGACGCATACAGTTGCTAATAGCCTATACAGTTCATTTTTTATAGAATCTGTGGTTTAAGCATTATGCTTAGCACATCTGAAATATTACTTTTTCTTTTTAAAAAATGGCAATGTGTTTAATGTGAAAAATGAAGAGTGCTTAGTTGCACACATTTGAGAACTGCCTTAAATTTTTCACAGCCCTCATTCCTGCCTTAGTACCTCATTCATTTGGATTACAATATTTTCTTAATTAAAAGTGAACGGAAACCCAATGAAGTTGCACTTTGAAAATTAAAGGGAATTATCATTTAATCTGAGGCTACATTCTGATGAATCTATATTAGTATCACTTTGTAGCTACATTCGCCTATTGAAATGAATAAGACCTTTGTGGTGGAAATGATGAGTTAAATGTCAATAAAGGTATTGGAATATGACCCTAAATTTGTTCTTCTGGTCAACGGGTCTAACATTCAATTATGAATTCATTATTTATGTGTAGTTTTTGAACAGGTAGGTCCAGATATCAATCTGCAGTCAGATCTTCAGTGGTATAAATTGTAACTATTTATACTAGGTGAGACTGGCTCACAGCATAGGTACAGTTGAAGTTACTTACATGGAATTGGTATAATTTCTATAACCTTTTTTTTTTTTTAAATCTATCAAGCTATTTTGACCTATTTGATGGCCATGTGGAGTCATCCCATGTGATCATGCAGGATAGATGAGTTTTGAAGAAAACTACCACAAAATAAAAAAAAGGTTCTTTGGACTTTGTGTGCACATCTGCGTGGAAATGCAAACAAGGAATGTGTATGGGATAAATTGTTTCAAGGTGGATAATTGGATATACGACTCAAAGAGCTGAAGAAAAACTATGCATTTTAGAATATTTAAAAGAAGAGCTGATCTTGGGAAAAGATCTCTGTTAATAACTATGCAAACGGACAAAGTGGGAAATGGAAAGGTGTCAGGCCCATATTACTTTCCTGCATCATCTATTGATGAAATGATGAATACTAGTTTACATTTTCAAAATAGTTTGCTAAAGACTAAGCATCATCTATTACTTATTGCAGCTCCCAGAACCTCTGTGAAATCTACTTCGTTCAGGTTCTTCCACCATATAGTACACTCAACTCATGATGTTATCCCAAGATTAGAAAAAAAAGGAAATAAGTGCATGTGTGCTGGGAGGGGGATAAGGAGGAGGGAAGAAGCTGCAGCAGCTTAAATGCTCTCCTGGAGGACAAGATTAGGATCCTTGCTGCCAGTTCTGCAAAGACCAGGAAGTGGGACTTTAGTTTCTGTGCTGAAGCATTTTTAAATCAGTCGGATGTTGAAGGCCAGCAATTTCGGTCATGCTAAAAAAATGTCGTGTTGCTCAGAGTTAAGGCTGCTCATCTGAGAGCCCTGAAATCATTTCCTTATTTGGTGAAAAGTCAGTGCATCTCCACTGCCAAAAACCTTCAGTAGGAGAAAAGACTACAACGAATAATACTAAACTACTTCTCTGGAATCTGAGACTAGAGGTGGACAAAGAAGGTGTTAACATCTTCTGCTAAACTGCATATATATTCTGGGGAATTGTAGCTGTCTTTGCTGTTTGAAATTACCTGTACATTTATTCAGCTAAAATTGTCTGCAGATAATTCTTGCACAGTTTACCATAATATTTGTAAAACAAGAGATCTACATGAATTGTTGGCATTTTTTGTGTCACCATCATGTATTATCTTTATCTTCTCCAGTTAAATGAAATATGTAATAGATAAACAACAATATGAATGTAGTATCACCAATTCAAGAGTGTGAATTGCATAAATAATCTGCGATGATTTTCAACTTAAAGCCATTTCTTGTCTACAATTACCCTTGGTGAACAAGCTTTAACATTCATGCAACATAAAAGAATGGAAACAGAGCCAAAATAAATTTATTTAGAAAGCCTGTTCTTCGTATGTTGATCATTTGCTGTGGTATTTATCTAGTTTCACCCAGAATCATCAACACAATGATTCTCCAGTATAAGCAGCACATACAGACAGGAGATGAGAAAGAAAGAAGTGAACTGACTATTGTGGATTTATTTCACGTTATTTCAAACCTGGAAATAATTGCTAGGGCATGTCTGAAGATGCGCCCACAGTAGACTACATTTTTAGCTGTAGTTTCAAAAAAAAAAAAAAATTCTGTAGGACTTTTGGATGCTGAATAACTTAAAGGAATTGATTTTTCCTGAGTTTTCCTCATTTTTTATTTATGCAATTATGAATATTGCATGAATAGTCCCAAGAATACAATTAAGAACCATTCCAAAAAGTTACAATTTGAAGAAGCAAAATTACATTTTAATTCTAATTCTACAAATTTGAATCGAGAGCTACGGACCTTCTTGTTTAACCTGATCTCAAAGGCTCTTAAGCCCCTACTGATCTTGATAAGAATTAGACACGAAAATACCTTTGTGGACCTGGACTTGAGTATGTCACCTGTAACAAATCTCTGCATCACACACATCTAAAAAAGAAAGTAAAAGAGAGTCTAGAAAGGCAGTTGATTTTTCACTGTTGCATGAAAATTTACAACAATGGATGTTAGCCAACCATGGATTTTCACAGCAGGAGGCTACCATTGCCTACCAACCTTAAGTTTGCCCTTTGAATCTTCAAAAAATAACAAACATAACCCGTTAGTGCTCAAACCCCCAAACCCCCTAGTTTTCCCTGAAGCACATTCTCAAATGTAACATGCACACAACCACCATGATACTTGGCATTGTTGACAATGGTACCATATACATACATGCTGTACATACGGAATTGTTATACATGCAAATCTCCAATTTTAACCCAGAAATAGATACACCATCCAACCATCCCCCCCCACTTATTGCTCTGTATTCATATGAAGGCCCATAATATTTAATAGGTCTGCATCTGGGTGTGTGTCAGCCTAGGTAGATCACTGCTAAGACCAGGGTCTACATTTTAGTCTCGTGTGCCTGTTGCATTCTGTAGACTAGCAACATCTACAAATGATCCTGGAAATAATTAGTGCCACTATCCGAAGCACAGTTAGCATGCATGCCCTTTGCAGTCTGATCCTTCATTCCTTTCACACTCGATACTCCCAGTGAATTCCAGAGAATCCTTGAACCTCAGGATATTTCATTGCACCATGAAATACAAATAATGAAACACGATTTTTTGGTGATTGCTTCCAGGCAGATAGGAATGGAAGGATCAAAAAGAACAACACGCAAATGAAGGAAAATAGTAAAAGTACAGAAAAAAGATGCTGGTATTATTAGCAGCTGAAAAGCTATTAAAAATATTAATCTTTATATCCTTTATCGAGAGTTTCCCATGCTGCTCAAAGTCTCTAATTTCAGTCTTCTTAAACATAATGTTCATGTAAGTCATAAAATACGATTTTTATATTTATTATGGCTTATGCACAAAATTATATCCAAAAAAGCTTTATAGGTGCTAAAGCATGACATCCTTTGTTCTACCACACCTTAATAGTAAGAGCAATAATTCACTCATAAAGACTGATAGCTGGGATTTGTCTTGAAGTTGTTCAGTGACTGCATGGGAATTAAAATAAAATTATCTTCTCAAAGGAGTTAGTTATCCCTGCAGGCTAAGGCTGAGGTGGAGTTATGATGAATCATGTGTGCTTGGAGGATCTTTACTTTTCAGTGAAATTAGTAACTTCCTTGCAAATTAAATTAATTTAACTGAACAAAAAATCTCTATTTCCAAAACACTTACACACCTGTGAAGGGCTAAAAATAGAAGATGAATTACCCAATTCTACAGAAATCTGTATTTTTCCTTTCACACCTCTCAGAAGGAGGCTTTTTTTAAAACCAGAAATTGGAAAGAGCTGCAAAGGGAAGTGTTTCTACTACTTCTAAACAGCACATCGTGCCTTCAGCCAACTGAAGTACGAACTGATATTTCTGAAATTCTTTCCTTTTTCTTGCAGAATTTAGAACACTTCGGGTCTGAACAGCCACACGTGGCATTTTCCATGGGAAGGTTTTTTGAAGTTAATGGATGCTGGAGATAGACTTAAACAATCATAGAAATCCTAAGGAACACTTTTAGTTACTATAGCCCTGCTCCTTTTATTAGGAGTTACAAAGTACAGAACTACACAAATTGAAAAAGCAAGAAAAACGTGATCCTGTTTCAGCATTTGTATTAGCAATGAATAGTCCCAGGATCTGTAGACTTTTTTCCAGAATCCAATAGTTTCTGTGGCACCGCCCAGTTTGAAGCAGCCTGTGCACACCTCTGAGCTCCATGTGAAATGCTACCACAGCCGATGCCATCCCCTTGGCAAAGGGGACTCAAGTAGGAGAGTCCCAGTATGCCAGAGGTCTGGGCAGGGAGGTCGGTCCCTGGCTACCATCAGCAGGTTGAAAGGCAGCTGCCATTTGAAAACTGGTTTTAGTCAGCTTCAGAAGCTTTCTGAAGGAGGATTCATCTGAAGATTATCCACAGCTGGGAGAGGGAAATGTTTAGCTTTCTGCTCCCCCCAGATCTTGTTGCAATTACAGAAAAGAGCAGTGCCCTAGCTCTGATCCAGGCAAAAAGATCCACTATGGTGACTGGGAGAGGCCAAGAGTAGAGATGAGGGTCATGTGTTCCTCAGCCTGAGCTTTTCATTGGGAAAGAGCTTTTATAATACTCAGAAACATAGGCGATGCATGCCTTTGGAGGCTGGGGGGGGGCATGGCAACCACCTGCGGGCAGCAATAAGGGCATCAGCAGCGAGGGTGGGCCGAGCGGGGACTGTCTAGAGGTGGCTGTGGCGGTGTCAGCAGTGGCGGGGGGGGGGGTCTCCGCATGGCCAATTGGGGGGGGGGAGGGCTGGGAGCGTCAGCAGCATGCCTTCAAGTGCCAATGGCATTTCTTGGGGGGGAGGCACCAGTGTGCTCCACCTGCCCCCACTACCCATTGCCTAAACTGAGAGCGCTCACTCTCAGTGGGGGACACCAGTGCTCTCAGGGGGTGCATGTACCCCCCCGTCCACCCCCTATATGTCACCTATGGTCAGAAATGACTGAATTACATAACTCAAATTCCATGTACATACGCAAAATATATTTGATGGAAAAAGTCATTATTATTTCTATGTTGCAATGCATCTACAGCTGTCATAATCTTTAGTTGCCTTCATATCTTGAAGAAACACAAGAAGCAGAACTCAGATTCACCTATCCCAAAAAAGTATAAGCTTCTAATACCTGAGGCAAAGGAATGTCTCTTTTTAGAGCCTAGGACATGCAAATGAATGATTTTAACAGTGGCTAGCAGTGTGCACACTATCTACCTATTGCGATCCTTTAAAACAGGGGTTCCCAATGTTTATGTGCCCAAGGGCACGTTCAAATTTAAAAGAAAAAGCAGTGGGTGCCAATATGAATATTAAAGTTTAGAATTTGGATCAATCCAATCATCTCATCCATTACTTAAAATTGCATTGGATCTGCAACTTGATAGTGTAGCTTCCCGTTTCTTACAAAAATATTTGGGTAAAATGTATTTGTTAGAATAATGATTTTTACTGATCATGAAAATGCGCACGGGCACCTGAATAAACCTCAGGAGGCACCATGGCACCCGTGGGCACCATGTTGGGAACTGCTGCTCTAAGAGGAGTATCTGCTACTTGAACACAGCAAAGGTTTTGTTGACAATGTCCAAGAAAAGATCCTACTTCCGTGACAGTCGCCTTGTACTTTTCCAGCAGATAGCCAAATTCTCTTCCTTACTTTTGATTCGCTTTTGGGTATAGCAATCTGCATTGAATTTGGAGGGAGGAGCAGAGGTTGCAGACGGGAGCAATTTGGAGAAGGCAATAAGGAATTAGTCTGTTCACACATGACTGGAATGCCAGCTCCAGTTGCAGCATCTCTGTAAATAGTTCTCTTAATAAAGAGCTGGTCTGGTTTCAGAAACACTGCGTTCTCTCGAGTTATTACCCAGCCCATGGTACATGAAACATTGGCAATACTCAGAAGTGGTGCTTAACTAGTTTAATAACAACATTATCATCAGAAGAGAAGCAAAGCTTGATTTATAGCACTGACTAATCCAATAAAATACTAAAGTAAGTCAACAGGCAGTCTCAGTAAATGAAAGCAAAAGATTTTTTTTCAGTTTTCTTTCCCCTTAAGCACTTTGATGATGCAGTCATAATACAGCATCTTAGGCATGTCATGCTCAGTGGAAATCATGACAAATCAACAAAGCCTTGTATGTTTTCTTGTAGGGATCAGGGCATCCTTAATTAGAGCTGTGAAAACCAATTCACGCAATTGGGTTGTAGAAAGTAGGGCTTTTTTAAAATTGTTTTCCACAAAACCTGGGTGCAGGAGAAACAGAAATGTTTTCTAATGTAGAAAAAAAAAGCTATCTGTGAAAGCGGCCAGTTGTTAGATGTGCAAAGGAAAAAGAAAGAAAGAACAAAAAACCAACCAAGAAGTTAAAATGGCATAAATTGATGTCGTTTCACTGGAAATCAATGGAGCAGTGTTGATTTATCCCAGTTCCAGAATCTGGCACTTTGCCATTCATTTCAGGTTAAAATCTCATCGTTCCTGTAAATCCATGCACATACACGCTAAACCAGGGGTAGGCAACCACCGGCATGCGTGCCAGAGCATGGCACGCAAAGGCATTTTGCTTGGCAATCATGCCTCAGGGAAAGGGGCCGGGGCTGCGCTGCCACAACAAGGATCGGCCTCGCACAACTTCCCCACCATCCGCCGCTGGCACGCCGACACCTTACAAATCTAGGTTATGGGTATTTTTGGCACTCTGCCCATCCCTGTGCTAAACTAAAGGGATGTTCACATACAATGCTATCGTGTTAGGTGTTAGATGATGCTTTTCAGTCATTATATTTACAGGAAGGAAAGGCAGGGAGGAAGGAAGTGAAGGAAAACAAGGAAAAAGGAATGGAAAAAGGAATGGAAAGGAAAAATCCAGAGGTGACTTGAATTCTCAGAGGTTTTGGCCCACACGGGACTCAAGCAGTTGGACATATGATAATTGATCCTGGACACACTTTTTTCTTCTCAGATCATTTTGTCTCAGTTGTACTATATTGATGTCAGGCACATCAGAAGTGAAACCAAATGCCATCTGCAATTCAGGGAGCTTTTTTTCACCGCTGATGCCAGTGACGTGTCAACTACAAAATGGAGTCCCACGTTCAATTACTTTCATTCTAATTTGGGAAATATGTACATAAGTCATTTGTCAAGTCCAAATGATTGCTTTTAAAATCTGCCACTGTTTCCTTGTGGCATTGGTCTACCAGCACCAACATGAAAGATGGGCAGGTGGGCCAGGAATTTCAAGGTGGGTTGGTACGAAGGGTGGTACCGAGGCACACTTTTACACGTGTTCTGGGGGTGGGGTGGGGCAGTGCCACTGCGTCTCGTGTATCAGTGAGTTTTAGCTCAAGCACTTTAGTTTGATGAGTTTTAGTTCGTGTGACCCGGCCACCATTTTTAAAATATGGGGATGCTGATACACAAGATTTGGGAGGCTGCTGGAGTGCAGTAATTGCCCCGCTCCGGCAGACTCGGTTAATTGAGTCTGCTCCGATGAACTGGAATTCCAGCATGTCAGAACAGCCTCTGCGCTCATGTATAGGTGCCCAAACAGAGATAGGGACCCTCAGGTTTCAGATGAGAGGAATGGGTTCACTTTTTAAGTCCATCTGTAGCTGACACACAGACCTCTAGAAAGATACTTTACCATCCCCAAACATGCAAGGCAGATATATTAATGCTCTCTAAATCAGCATTCACTATGCTTTTTTTTACTGGCCTTTTAAATGTTCAACCCTTCTCTATACTGTAATTCTTTATACCTTCAACTCCTTCTTCTGGTGTTGCTGTATCTTAATGGTGACTATCCACAATTCTTCTTATCCATCAACAATCTATATTACGTCTGCTTAAGGAGTTGCCACTACACAGAAAATAAAATTAACTAGAGAGCTCCAGACTAAGAAACTCCTAGGTTCATTGAGCACACAGCACAGCTAGCAGATATGGTCAGGCTTTGATAGGTATGGATTACATAGATCCCTCAGCTGAATTATTTTTAATATTCTTCCAAGTCCTCTTGAACATCAGAATTATATTCTCTTCCATTACAACTACCTCCACGAAATGGTATAGACTTAATACTTAACAGCTTACTAGTCTTTGGAAAAGCTGATCTGTCAGTCCTGACTCTATTGAGATAGTATCCTCCAATAATTCAGGAATTTTCCTTACTTTACCTGTTATGTAGCTATCTGAAAAAAACAACCTCACAGAGGACAAAAATAAATCAAATAATATTTTCTACATGTGACTCGTCTCTGGAGCAGTAGCCCCAATGATGCAAGAGTATGTGAATCTACTACAGATTTTATCTCAGTACTTATTACTTATGACCTAGGCATGCATTTTTTATTGATTTTTCTTAGCAGGCAATAAAAAACAAAGAAACAACTTTCCTTGCTCTTACCAGTGTGTTCTGTGTTTTACCAGTAAACTCAGTCATGATGAGGGACTTACTTAAATTGCAGTGAAACAAAAGGTTTTTGTGACCTGCCCCTGGCACCAGAGACAATTTTGCAGGCATTTCACAGTGGCCCTGCCCCTCAGTGTTGATTGGCAGAAAGTCCCTGCTCCTTTGCACTGATTGGCAGAGAGGCCCTAGGGGGGAGGAGGGATGAGGAGGGTGGCCATCCCCTTAATTCCTGGCTGCCCTGCCCCTTGGTGCTGATTGATGGAGAGGCCCCAGCCAAGGAGAGGAGGGACAAGGGGGCAGATGCCATCTTGTCTGCTGCCCTTCATGCCACCCTACCAGCTGGCACCTTCCCCTCCTGACAGCAAGGACATCTGGCTCCCACTGGGGAGCACAGATGGTGGAAGGCCAGGGCTAACGGAGCTTAGCCCCCCCCAAACTAATTTTGTGGCAGCTAGTGATAGCAGCAGCACCATGGCGCCGCTGTCCAGCAGAGCCTCACCAGTCAGCACGCAGCCAGGCCAGCGCCCCATATGTGCTCAGCTCTGCATGGCTCCACTGCTTCAGTGCCACCACTATGCCCCACCGCCACTGCGCTGCACCCAGCACCCTCACCACATGCTCCTCCAGCCCCCCAAATAATATTTTCTCCCACTGCCTATCCTGGGGAGCGAGCAGGTTTTTTTTTTATTAATTGTTTTTGTTGCTGTTGTTGATTTTGTGGCTTTTGCGGACAATCCTGGAGTTTGTGTTTTCCATGAAATCCACAAAGCCATGTATTAAGTAGGTCCCTAGTCATGACTACTGTGATTCTTGCACTCAAAAGTTGCTATCAACATAGGTGTACAATTATAACTAGTTGAATGGGACAGGATTGGGTTCCCAAAAGGGTTCCCAAAGCAAATTGATTCTAGAATTTAGTCCACAGGCTTTATTACATTTTGAAATGGCTAGAAATGCATACCACACCTCCCCCCACAAATACCTCCCGCTCAGATCGGGGCTCAGCTTCAAGGAGCACAAAACTCTACAAGAAGTTTGTTTCAAATTGCTCTCCCCTCCCACTGGTGCTACCTTCTGCATCCAACAACCTCCATGACTTCCCCCACACTCAAAAACCACCCACTTTCTTCTGTTAGACCAGTGGTTCTCAACTCTTTTAGACCCAAGGCACCCCTGGATAGACTCAAGGTACCCCTCAGCTCTAAGTTTTCACTCTTTTTTGACAACAACAATAAAATACAGCAGTTTTCAGTTGCAAAGAACTCAGTTACGGATTTCGGCTTGAAATCTCTATGTTTATCTTCTGAATCGTGCTTGTGCACGAGAGCTGTGTGCTGAACCTCTTGACAAAGCCAGAGTTGCACTGAGATCTCTTTGTGAGATGATTTTGGTTGTACTAGCTAGGTTTTTTTTACAAATATGATTAATTAGAGATCGGTGAAAAGTTTCCCACAGATGAAATTCTGAATGTTTGTTCAAGGAAGATTGATACATTTCTCAAAAACGTGATTGCTCAGATTTTCATGGACAATCTTTACAATTTTTTACTTTATTAAGGTTAAAATGTTCCTTTATTGACCTTTATTAAGGTCACTAATTTGACTTTAATTAAGGTCAAAATGCATCTTTATTTTGATTTCTATTGCATTATCCTATTAAAAATAGTATAAAATTTAAACAACTTTCATACAAGTTGAACCAAAAATAACAGGTGTTTTGTTCCATTAAAATACTTACATTTTGATTTTTCATCCTAGATTATGATAAAAATCAATTTTCAGAACCTCAGACTGTCCCATTAGGTAAAAGTTCCATTTTTCAATGGGCTGTAGTTCTTTATATTAAGGTCTCTAAGGATTGGCATATGCACTTTGCAAAATGTGTACACGTCTTTTCCCCTCACTCAGAAAGACCAGAGTTATGGATTTCTGCTTGAAATCACTATGTTTATCTTCTGAATCGTGCTTGTAAACCTAAGAGTGCTAGCATTGTGTAGAACCCTGCTGCATCTTTGAAAGGATCAAGGTCCCCAGGGTGCCATCATTAAACTACAACCTCCTGAGCTAGACTATCATTATTTTTTAGGTATATATATTTCAATTTACCACAAACTGAGATCAATTTCTGCAGAAGAAACACCTGCTGGACTTTTCATCACAGAATTCTTCTTGTGCTGTATGGCTTTCCAATGAAATCAATGACAGAATTTAATGAACCTTGTAGGAGCATCCCTTTTATAGTATTAGGACTTAGATAGTTAAGTTAGTTGAATCACAAAATAACACCTAGTATCATAGAAAATTAAGGTTAGAAGAGACCTCAGGAGGTCATCTTGTCAAACCCCTTGCTCAAAGCAGAACCAGCCCCAACTAGATCATCCCAACCAAGGCTTTATCTAGCTGGGTCTTAAAAATCTCCAGGGATGGAGATTCCACAGCCCCTCTGAGTAACCTCTTCCAGTGCTTTACTACCCTCCTAGTGAGAAAGATTTTAATATTTAACTTAAACTTCACTTGCTGCAACTTGAGACCATTGCTCCTTGTTGTGGACCATTGCTCCATCTCCCACCACTGAGAACAGCCCAGCTCCATCCTCTTTCGAAGCCTGCTTCCGGCTGTTATTAAATCCTCCATCAATCTTTTCTTCTCCAGACTAAATAAGGCCAGTTCCCTCAGCCTTTTCTCAAACACCATGTTCCCCAGCCCACAAACCAGTTCCATTGCCTTCTTTCCAATTGTTCACATCCTTCCTGTAGTGGGGGGCCCAAAACTGGACACCATACTTCAGCCTCACCACTGCCAAACAGAGAGCACCTCAACCTTTTTATTTTTATGGAGATTAGAAATGTCAGTGGAAATTATTGACATTTATATTTTAATCAGGTGTATCAGATCAGAAATAAAGATTAGCTGGATAGCCAAAGAAAATAGCAAGGGGAATTCTGAGAGGCAGAATGCACTTTTACCAAAATATGATTTGAGTCAGACATCTAACTTTTACACAAAGTGCCATATGATCTTTAAAGTCTGGAAATGACTTGGACCTTTAAAAGTACACGAGCTGTGTGTTCACTACCCATTCAGATGGCACAGTTCAGATACCAAAAAAGCAAGGACAACCATTCAGGGCTTAAGAAGTCTCCTATCTGTCCAGCCTGAGACAGTTTTGACAAGAACACAACCTATGAGTTTTGGATGCACATATTAAAGCAAGATGATGCATTTTGCATATTCTTTCTGCCATGGACAACTTTCTTTGCAATTTATAGTACACAGAGATCTTGATTTGATTGTTGGGGTATGGGTAGTTACAAGCATATCTTGGATGACCTCCCTAAATAATGCAATTGTTTCAAAAGACACCACAAGAATAGGGTGAATATGAATTAAGTTGTGTAATAAGAACAAAACGGAGAGCAGGCAATGAGTGATAAGACGTGTTTCGTGGTTTGTGTAATCCGATAGTTACACTTGTCATCTGGTCTAGAGCAGAAGCTACAATTCACAAGGCTTCAAAATCAACATATAGAAGCGGAGTAAAGGCCAAATTATTAAGGTTTCAAAACAGCACAGAAACACATACAATAGGTAAGCCGACAATTTACAAAGAAGAAGCTCCTAGGGACTTATCTGTAGTACTGAATCTGAGCTAAGCTCCCTGAGAGAGAGGCTTATTATATAAACCACATACCTTGTGAAGTACACATCTGTGTTATACTGCAGGGTTGTTGCTTCAAATGGGTACAAAGTGCAAAGAATAGATGAGCTGGAAAACAAGAACATTTCCTTTTCACAGAAATGCGAGGGTTTGCCATTTGTTTTCATTCCAAAGCGGACTATAGATTCAATCTTTCTCTCTCTCAATATCTCCTGCTAAAGCTGTTCCACATTGCACAATAATTAAACATTTATTGGGTCAGAGAGAACTCAAAGCTAATTCAATAGTTTGTTTGTCTGGGCATTCTTCTGGGTGAATGGTAACCAAGTTCAAAAAAAATCCCCACCCGCTCTAATAAAGACCAAAATAAATGCTAGCATGGCAGTATCATCAAATGCCATTGCCTGCCTCTTAACTCTGAGCCATTAATGTAGCAAGATGGAGAATGAAGCAAGATTGCACAATGATCATAAATGGCTTGCTCCATTTACTACTTCTTCAAATCCCTCTGCATCCTCATCATGGCTTTTTTTGTGTCTGGTCATGAGGCTAAGATGTCAGTGTGTTACAAAAACAGATGCACTAATGGATTTTGGTTAGAGGGCTGGGGAACATGACTTGTGAGGCAAAGCTGAAGGAATTGGGCTTATTTAGTCTGGAGAAGAGGAGAATGAGAGGGGATTTAATAGCAGCCTTCAACTTCCTGAAGTGGGGTTTGAAAGAGGATAGAGCTGGACTGTTCTCAGTGATGGCAAATAATAGAATAAGGAGCAATGGTCTCAAGTTGCAGCAAGGGAGGTTTGAGTTAGATAGCAGGAACAACTTTCTCACTAGGAGGGCAGTAAAACAAGAGCAGGTTACCCAGAGAGGTGGTGGAATCTCCATTCTTGGAGGTTTTTAAGACCCAGCTAAATAAAGCCTTGGCTGGGATGATCTAGTTGGGGGTGGTCCTGCTTTGAACTCCTGAGGTCCCTTCCAACCCTAATTTTCTATGATCCATGATTTTTAGGGACTTCTGCAGGGTGGAATAGGGTTGCACTTCAGCGCTTCAATCCACTGAAGTTCCCATTTGGTGGAATAGTATCTGGCTCTTGGAGATGAGATGACACTGTAAATTATTGTTATTATATTTGGTTTTAGTTTCATGCCTAAACCAAATGCCAACCCTCTTTTTCTCCCCCATGTAGAAGAAAGTTTAAACAAATGAAGTTATTAACATAACTATTAGGAGTTGGGAAGAGATGGCACTGGCCTAGGTCAACCATTCACTAACAAGTCAGGAGTTGTTTAAATGCTGGTTTACAGTTATAATTTATTTACAGTCTTAAATTGAGCTACAAGATGATTGAGCAGGAAATGGAAGCATCTCCTCCAGTAGCGATTCCATCCTTTAAAATTAATATATCCTATGGTGACATCAGTTGGGCACGTAGTGGCACACAAATGGCCATGACCTGGACAACAGCCTGAATGACTCCGTTGTGTCTTGGGAATATCTCCAGAAACAGAGAGGTTCTCAGCACCACAGGTCATTAGGCAGCCACTTCTGACCTCCCAGGGTCCCACTGGCCCAATAATTTCTGCCTTCCATTGCACCGGGGAGATTTTCTCTGACCCCCACAGGTGAATCTCTCTACATTACAATACCACTTTCCTGCAGATCTTAAATCTGCTTTAAATCTGAACCTCTATATTTTGTATCTTCAGGGAGTCCAAACGTGGAGATTTTTTACATGAAAAAAATAGAATCCAAGAAAAGAAAAATTAACACAAAACTACATTTTAATACAATAAAATAAAAAAATCTAATGAATGATGACTGGGTAATCTATTCCAGGGCTTAACTATTCTCACAGTTGGAAAGTTTTTCCTAGTGTCTCATCTCAAACTCTTTTAATTTAAAACCATTGTTTCTGGTTCTACCCCAATGGACATAGCGAACAACTTATTACCTTTCTCTTTGTAACAACCATTGGAATGATTTGGAACCACTAAATTGGGCACAACACTAAGCTAATTACCAAGCCTTTTGTCCTCATCTCCTCCTCCGTGCTTATTACACACACTTGTTGCATTGTGATTCAAATGAAATTGTAAGCTCTTCAAAGCAAGGAAGATTCAGGAAACAAGCTGAAGAAGGATCAGAAGAGAAAATGAAAAATAACGCAACAAAACAACACCCTACTCCAATATTTGAAGACTCCAATATTTAGCAGCTTGGTGCAGAAAAGAAATGGTTCCCCACACTTTCTTTGCCCCCCAAAATTTTCTAAGATGCGGCAAGAAGTTCCTTTAGCAAGCTGAAGCCTCCTTTTAAACATTCTTGCAATGTAGGTGATGGTTACAGTTCCTTTCTTATCAAATGTCACCAAGTGTCATTGACACAGCAGTTGGGAAAGATAGTTAGGGTTGCCCAGAAGGTTTGCTTTTATGGGAATCGAGGCAGAGAAGTGCTTTTTGGGGAAAGGAGGAGAGGGAGGTGTGTTTGGAATTCAAGTTTTGGGGTGTTGCTCATCTGTTCATTGTAAACCAATCTGAGCCTTTTGGATACAGTGGGATATAAATCTATAAATAAATAAATACTATCCCAAACAAAGGCTGCAACTACACTGGCTCCAGGAACTTACTTCCTCTGACCTGAGGGCTGACTTTGACAGACCTAAGTGCCATGCACTCCTGGCCACTGAAACATTAAACTGAATGTACTTAAGAATTCAGGCACAAAACACATACCAGACACATTTAAGTGTCTGCTTATCACATCACACATATAGACATTGATATGGTAGGTTGTGTTCAGTCCTCAGGTACCTCCATATGCAGGCAGTCCTCAGACTTACAACACAACTGGTTCCTGAAAACCATGTCTTAAGTTGAAACATTGTAACTCAGAACCAACTTTCTCATAAGAAACAATGGTATAGATGGGGGATTGGTTCCTGAACCAAGGCCTGATATCTTATTTTCACCAAAAATACCCCAGAGTTTTGTACTCGATCAATTATAGATGAGTAGTATAGCTACATTAATGTATTTATACTGTAAATAGCAATCATATTGATTTGGAAACTTCTTTGAGGTGACGTCGCTGGACTTTTTGAAGGGCTCTTGGCTGGAGTCTTCTCAGGAGTCTCGGCTGCAGGTTTTTCTGGAGTCTCGTCTGCTTTCTTAAAGAAAGTGTCCAAGGAAGTTTGGACAGATGCTCTCCAGGGAGGTGAGTGATGCAGCGAACTTGTTCGCTGGCATGGCATTGAATCGGATCAACCGTTGTAAAGTCGAAACTGTCATCATAAAGTTGAAACAGGGTGTCAATTTAGAAACGTTGTAAGGGCAAAACGTTGTAACTCAAAATGTTGTAAGTCGAGGGCTGCCTGTACATGAATTACCTTAGAAAGGTAATAATTTGACCATTTTGTTATATGGTCATAAATCAATTTAAAATACTAATTGCAAAAGTTGAATATCTCCGTCAGGAGCAGATTTTCCTATTTGTCAATGTGACAGGACATCCTATTTGTCAATGTGCCTCTTCTGGAGTCCGTCTGTTGGTGACTCTGCCCTCCTATGATGGGCCAACTGCCCGCCTTCTCGCCTGCCATGCCTTGATCTTAATTAATTAATGGATGTTAATTAGCGGGAAGCTGACCATTTATTGCCCCGGTGCCAGGGAGTGCTATCTGCGACTCTTTTTCCTTCCCTACACTGCAGCCCAAGCCTCGCAGATGATACTGACGTGGTTTGATCTGGGCCTTGTTACAATTTGGCCCTCCCCTTGTCCTCCCTGGGCTTTCCACAGTGCTGTCTTGTTCTGTCTCCTCTTTGGGGCTTCTCGCTGCCCCCTCTCCGGGGCCTCTCACTGCCCCCTCTCTGGGGCTGGGGTTCCCATGCTGCTGTGGGTCCCCTATGAGGCCTCCTCCATCCCCTATTAGCCTCACTCAAACCGCCAGTACAACAGCAAACACAAAACACAAAACACAAGCCCCCAGGCTATAACAAAATCCAAGCCACCTGGCTAAAATATCGTTCAGCTAAACATCCTTCAGTCCCTACCGGGGGATAGTCCGCCCCTTAACAGCATCAGGAGCTGGTTGAGCAGTCAGGCCCCTCCCCTTCACTTGTCTGGCAGAGCTCTCTTCCCCCTTGGCTGCCAGCAGGGAAAACTGCCCTCCTGGCCTCAGGCCTGGGATTTATGTGGAAGCCAGGCCCTGCCCCTTCCAGTCAGCTGACCAAGTGCAGGTGCGGCCAATTCCCTCCTTAACTGGTTGTCCCGGCAACCGGCATCTGGGTTCCTGCCTCTGGTCTGAGAGTAGCAGGCACCTTAGTGTCCTGCTACAGTCGGGTATTACAAAGATCAGCATGCCTTATTTCAACAAAGTAATTGTTTCTTTTGCAAACTCCTGTCTCTAAGTAACGGCAACATACCATCTCCTTGGTCTCGTTTCTCTTAAACAAGGTCTTTTGGCCCAATGGAAATTTTAGAAAAAAGAGAAGTAGCAGGATCCTTGCAATGACAAGGCTAAAGAGAAAGAACACTGTCATCTCTTGAAGCTATCAGACACATAAGTCAGTGTTTCCCATATTTTTAATGCCTGGGTCACATATTTTTTTCTGGATTAAATTTGGTGCCACACTTCTGTGGGCCCAATCCAGTCACATGAGGCTGGCACAGATGGAGCTAGATCCAGGCCATTTTTGCAGGACACTTCTGTTGGTCTAGTGGCACACTAATGTGCCATGGCATACCCTTTGGGAATCAGTGATCTAGGTATTAAATATATTTATTATTTGTAAATATCGTAATATGGATGAAAATGGGGGGGGGGGGAGAATGGAAATGATCACCACATACTGTATATAATATATATGCACATACACATGCATAAATCCATATTTTATGTAATATGTGCACAGAGACTATGTGAACACACACATATACATATTTATATAAACACATACATATTCAGAGCTCCTGCTTCCCATATACCAACAGCTCCGCTCTCAGTTAGCTGTGGAGGGAGTGGGAAAATCTTATCTTTGTTCTGCCTTGGTTTCTGCTAAACAGAATATAATTTATATTTCACTCTTTTTCTCTACCCGTTGCCATTCCCAAAGGGCTACCAGGGACCATATGTGAAAGGAGCAAGTCACACACATGAACATAAATTCTTCACCAAGCGAGTGTGATCTCTTAGTCATGTTTAATGACATGCTCAGCATGTCCAGCTAATCACTCACGACTCATGGTTGCAAATGACCAGACTAATCAAAGCGATCCAATTCACACTTCCCTGAACGTTCCCAAATTTACTGTGCAGATTACTTGGAATTTGAGTATTTAAAAAGAAAACCAAACAAAAAACTCACTTCTGTGCTTCTGCAGGGAGTAAAAGTTAGCGGCTGGAAGCTGCAGGGGTCAGGGAGGAGAAGCATTGACAAGTTAAAGCAAACAGAAAACAAAATTGATTCCTGATGCAATCTTTCCCTCTTCAACTTTAGAAGGATCCAGAAGATAAAAGGTGTCATTCTTCTATCGCTTTCACATGAGCATTAGAACAACAGCATGATGTTATCTGATATTACCATGCATGCTGTGTACGAATGACTTATTTTTGATAAATCTCTTGTCAGGCTTTGTTCTCCAGTTCTCATGTATCATATTACACAGGAATTTATTGTATTGAATTTAGAAATCTCTATGAAAAGGTCTACTATGTCCATTTCTCTTTAGCAACTTATCCTGCCCTCCAAGAAGGAGGCAGCCTTCCATGGATTATAGCAGGGGTTTGGCTTTGTCAGCTATATAGTCAGTCCCTATATCATGACCTATATATTCATTCTGGGCTATGAGAAGTCCTTATGATGTGTACCATATATAGATGAACTTTTACTAATTTTTTCTTTGCGGTTTCACAAGTCAAAGCCTCTGATGAGGAAAGAACTGGAAACACAAAATCTGATTTCAATAATTTTGGAAATGAAGGAATCATGAAGGATGCTCCAGTATCTAGAGTACTTTGTGGTTCTTCACGTATTGCCTTCACTGTCCAAATGCTTTGTTGGCAGGTTGTTGGCAGGTTGTGAAGTGTCCCAAGCTTGAGATAAACTGATTCCACCTCTGTCCTAGCTTATACTTACAGGAAGAATGGAAAAAGGGGAGGAAAGGGTAGTGGCTAGGGATTCCAGATCTTGGGAGACTTGGGTTCAATTCATAGTTTCATAGTTTCATAGTTGGTAGGGTCGGAAGGGACCTGAGCAGATCATCAAGTCCAACCCCCTGCCATGGCAGGAAAAAGTACTGGCCTAAAACATTACTTTCTATGTGATACTGCTGCATATCACTTGTGTCATGGCTCATCCCCTGGTAAATGGTAATACTGATACTTCACTACCTTACGGGAGCGCTGCGAGGATAGATGCCAGAGTTAGCTAGTTTTCAGTGCATTTCTCGATAAATGAATAAATAAAAAGTTGAAAATCATCCAGAGTCAGAAGCACAAGCTGAGATTTTGAAAAAAACCCCATGAAAGGAAGATTCTGCAGTTTTTAGACCCTTGACTTGCTCTGTGCCATTAATAAGCACGTTAGAGATTTTGAGGTCCCCAGACACTAAAGCAGTGGTGCAGGGAGGGCATAACAGAAGTACTGCAGTTTGAAATGCTTTCCTAAATTTGGGTTTAAGGCTTCAGCCCCGTAATGAACTACATCTGACGTTCTAAACTTTTACAGAGTCCCAGTCACTTCAGTGAAAGCAAAACCTTTTTCTTTTTTGGTGGGAAAAAATATTATTTCAGGTCAGTCTAAATGGACTCTTCCTTTAGTAGCTCAGCAGTAGTACAATAAAATAACTGTAAGCTCCCTGATGCAGGGCTTCTTTATCCAGCACACTTTATCCTGTTGTATATGATGCCAAATACAACAGGGCCCCAATTCCTCAGCTGACCCTTGACATGATACCAATACGTGAATATAATATCATCATTCATTTAAAACCCATACATAACGCAACATGGAAAATAGTACAAGTAAATCAAACAATTTAGAACCTAATTTTTAAATACAATATCTCCAATGAAATTAATGGGAATGTGTGGCCAAAAATGTCTGCTGGCATTAGTGGGAACAGCCATACTGAAATGGAAAGAGAGAAACTTCAGATTGGCAGAGAATTTGCTACTGTGTGTGAGTGGTTTCTGCAAAATTTGGGCTTCTAGGTCTACAGCCACACATACAGCTGGACCCCAATTGTATATGATTAAAAATGATCCCTAGCAAACACTACCAAGCATATTACACACTGCCATGAGCAATTCAGTTGGCATAAATGGTATTTTTTTTCAACAAGCCCTGCATACGGAGGACCATGCCATAGTCAAAGCTGCCCTAATGGGTCAAGTATAGACAAGATACAACAGATACTCATCCAGATAGCAAATCACTTCAGTCTCTGTCTCGTCTGCTCTGGGACAACTTTCACATCTGTGTTGTACAACTGTATGATATGATTTACCAATGACCAATCTTCAGTTGAAAAGTTAATGAAATGCTAGCAAGAGTATGCTCCATTAAGTGAGCTTCCCTTCATGGAAGGAGTTAAATTCAATACTTAGTTATTAAGAGGTGGGCAAATCCAGCAAGCATTTATGAGCAGATCTACAAATTACTATCTTAAAGTTGCTTACCAGCACGTATCCAGACCATCCTTATTTTTTTATTTTTATTTTTTTACGATTTGCTAAGACAAAAGAAGAACAGAGAGAGGTTTGATTTTTCATTTTGGTGAGGGGAAAACCGTTTTGCAGTTTTAAAATTACTCTCGTTTCAGACTGGAATAAAACCACACATACACGTGTTCTAAATTTCCTGTAAACTAAAATTAATTTTTTTTAAGTTTCAGATCAATCAAAATATTTCAATTGCACTCACCATTTTATATCACAGAATATAGAATAAAAGCTGAAACAAAGTCATTTAGAAGTGGAAAAATTGAATGTTCTGTTCCAAGACACAGTAAATTGATCATTTCAACCTTATTTCAATGCCCTCTTTCAGATTTTGCTTTTTAAATGACTTTTCAAAGCCAACCCATTTAGACAAAACATTACTTTTAAATGGACTCAGCATTTTCCAGTGGAAAAGCATTCGGTCAGAAAGGTTCCAGACAGTCGTTTCATAGTGATTACTGGGGTTGGAAACTAACAATACTTCAGGATTATTTCTTTTCCTTAAATAATTGTAAAAGGCATAACAAGGTAAAAAAAGGACACTGGGATTTTAAAAGGACCAAAGGGGTGTTAAATATCCATATGTCATTGAAATGCGATAGGAGCCAGGTACTCAAGTTGTGGACAGATGAACAAACAATGCCACGTTAAAAGGGAAGCGGGGTACTTACCACATACCAGGTGATCCAGCATGACTACTTTGTGTTCACTCTATCCTGAAGTAAGTAGACTCTAAACTAGAGCAATATTCCAGAATGAAACAACTGTTAAATTAACATGGTTTAGCTTCAGTTTACTGTGGGATAGATCAGACACATGCAACAGCTACAACAAATCAGCTGGCTCATGCTATGTCCCACCCCTTCACTCCCTTTTAACTCGTTATAATTTGTTTCACTCTCTGAACCTTTAGACTACTTTAAAAAATGCCAACCAAAGTAAGGAGTAATCTGCTTGTAAGCAGACCACATTCAGGTTGTCAGAAAAAAACCCCAAACTACCTAGATATTCTGGCTAGACAGTATCTTGAAACATCAGATTGAGTGAATAGAAAGATTTAAACCTTGTGTGAAACCGCCCCCCACCTCCAAACAAGTTATATATCCATATAGGCTTTATATATCCATGGTTGTAGTCTATGGATTTATATATCCATATAGGCTACAACCTGTACAGGGCAAGTTGAATGTTTTCTTAGTATCCCAAAGCTGGCTCATAATTATTTTTGAGATACATGAATTAAGTGCTAAAATTCACTTGCCAGAATTAAGGAGGCTTCCTTTCATTTACCCAGATCTTTCATCATCAGAGATAACAGGACTCCCTCTTGGGTCATCATAACTCAGTTCTGACAGCCCTTGGCTGAAAGCCAGCTTATCCTGAAATAGTGACTAATAAGTCATAATCTGCCATTCTGCCCTTCCTCCCTCTTCTTGTCCCCAGTACAGAGGTGGCTCAAACATCCTTATATCTCTTAGACCCGCTAATGACCCCCTCCTAATGATATCTGCCACTGACCCCTGCAGATATAAGCTAATGATATTGCCTAACGACCTGCAATTGAACTGCAACTTCTGCTCATTAGAGGCCTGATTCTACCAACTTTACTCACAACAGGAGCACCTACTCTATGAAATTAGTCCCTTTGAAATAAATGGGACTGCTTGCAGAACAAAGTACTTTTGGAGATGGGTAGGGATGGTAGAAGTGGGGTCTAGGAATTAAACCTGAGTATTAGTTCTGTCAGTCATGGGGACTTCTTCCCTATATTTCTGGAGCATGCTCCCTGAAGAGTATTGATCTCATTTTCACCTGTGATACTTTTAATAAAAACTTGGACACAAAGAGAAAGATAACCTTTGATTAAGGAGGCTGCTCAGAATTGGGTAGACCTAGTGTCAAGTCTCTGCTCCTTTGTGATCATGGAAAAGATAAAGAATGGCGATTCAAGAATGCACTTTCAGTGGTACTGATATCCTTTAATGGGCACTTGCTATAGATTCAGTTTAGTAACCTAGTAATCTTGTCCTTTGCCTGCACCGTAAGGCAAAACGTTCTTGGCTGTTTTAGCTCCTGGTGCAACCCTGGATCTGTGAGTCAGTGGAGGTATGACAATTCATGCCGGCAGAAAACGTTGCTCTTGCCCTCTATGTACATGGTGTTTGCCCATGTGGCATTAAAGTCTGTCAGTAGATGTAGTTTCTTTGGACTTCCTGTTTCCTGACTTGTCCTTTTGATTAGGAAAAGAAATAAAAAGCACCCACTCTACTGGCAATAATCTCTACTGGCATTAATCTATTAAATTATGGAATGATGCCAGCGCACAATTTGGCCCACACTTTGGGGTGAATAAATTCAGTTTTCCTGTGCACGTGTAGGAACATTTGCATAAAAAAAAGTATTTCTGAGATATACCAACTCTATTCAACATGTGCTTGGATTTATTTGTGAAATTTAAGAGGAAAAGGAGATAATTAGTGGAAGAAAATAAGATATAACCCCTGAATAATCCAAGAAAGTGGGATCAAACTTGGTAGCAGCAGTGAGTGATCTGGTGCAGAAGGATCTATTCTAACATCCTTCTGCCTTTCATTGCTTCAACTAATGGAACTTACTGGGCGCAAGCAGGAGGAGATTCAAATCCCACCGCCATCCAGAAGCTCTGAATAGAGCTGTGTACATAATTTCAGTGAGTAACTACTGAGTATAGATAGGTGAATTATGCATGGACATCTATGAATGGCCACAGTGACCACTGGAATTGCTTTTGCTCAGTTTCTGTTGGTGAAAAAAGGTCTAGAGATGCTTGGGTGATGGGATTTAAACCTTTGGAACAGATGGGAAACCCAATTTATTAAAGACCCCAAATCGTTAAAAAGTCCTGAAGTTCAATTTGCACATGCATGGATCCGAATGAACCAAATGCTACACAGGCCTGTTTTGATGGTATGTGAATATAGCACAACCTGAATTAACATGTATGTGCAAGATCATTCTGAGATGTCAAGGCTTTCTGAGTTGCTTATTGCCTGGATAGTACTGATCTCACTATCACCAGTACTACCAAGGTGTCCTGAGTTGCTTATTAAGCAATCTATTTGGCTGACCTTGAATGGTCAGCCAGCAAATATCCCACTGCAACCACCAAACTTTATAAACACAGGTCTCCAGGCTTCCAGTGGGCTGAAGCAGACTAGTTGCCTTCTCTAGAGTGTATCTAGCAGTTATTTTGGTGGCATGTCTCAGAGGTGTAACTAGCCAGTCCTATACCCAGGGCAAACCTGTGCTGTGGAGGAAGGTGGAAGTGGTTAGGGTACCAAATGCCAGAGAGCAGGGAGAGGGGACTCAGGATGGAGGATGATAAGTCTTATTTGCATACCTGGGGATGCAGGTACAAGAGCTACTGCTCCTGCCCAGCTCCTATGACCAGGTGGCATGGGGCTGCTCCTGCCACAGCAAGGACTCCCAGAGGAGCCTATTTTGGCACCTTCTATAAGTTGCCTCCCAGGGCTACCAACATCTCTTTTCCACTCTAAATTGAATTTTCTTGAGCTGCATCTTCACTGAAGGCAGGATGTCATCTACAGCACAGAGCAAAGTAGATACACCCATAACATTTTGCAGAAAGACCTGAGATCTCCGCCCAATCTGAACAAGCATCAGGACGGACCCCCATAAAATAACCTGCCATCTGGATTGTTCCAACCATGTAAATATGCTACTGTCACTACACAGTGGATTATTATGCCTTTAGGGCATAGGCATAGGCTAGGAGCAGTGAAGGGACCACTGGGAAGAGTTGTCTCAGGTAGTCATGACCCTTGTCCCATAGATTACAGGGCCCAATGGATGTTCCCATTGCACTGCAGAAGAATGAAAGTCAATGAGAGCAAAGACCCTGGATCTTGCAAGCAACACTGGGTCATTAGCTTCCTGTTGCATGATCTACCCAACATGCAAACGCCATGTGTAAGTATTCAAGGAAGAGCATGCACCTAGCACCACCTCAGGCCCTTCAGGATCTGTATGTGAAGTCACCCCAGAGTGCAAGAAAACTGAAAGACAAAGTAGACATTATACTAGAGAACAAAGCTCTTTCCTACAGTGCCTAGATTACATGACATAATAGATCTTTTCCTATTTGATTTCTCCAGTTACCTGTATTCTTGGAGTAAGCAGTAACACTCTTCAGGGAAACAGCCATTATTCAGTAAAGGCAAATAAATAATCATGGGCCAACTGGGTTTGTCTCAAAAGGTATCAGCAAGTGGAGGGGGGTTGTGAGAAGCCACAGGGAAGCGCACATTTATTGTGCTCTCCTGCCATAAACATTCCTGCACTCCTGCCCTTGGGTGTCCTGGCACCTTTACACAGCTAATATTGCTTGATTACCCATGCACCACCACTCGCTCAGCCTCCCAAGAACTGAAATCGAGTTTTCTATTCTTAGCTCATAGTGATTTAAGCTCATTATGGAGGTGCTTGTATTCCAGGAGCACAAGAGATAAAGGAAGCAATATAACTTTAATGAACAGCTGAAATAGCAACCACAGCAGGCTCTGTAGGCAAAGAATTTTTTTCCTCAGATGTTGTCTTGATTTCTGTCCCACAGGTATAAGCAGTTAATACTATTCAATATATTTTATAAATACAGTTGAACACACAGGTGCCTGATGGAAGTAAACGTGTTGCTCCTTTTCTAATGATAAAACACATCTCTGACTACGTATGCGTAAGCCTTAAACCTAACGTGTTTGTATGGACCCGGGGGTGGGGGGTACAATTGCTATTGAACACGTTTGAAAACTTGTGCGGAATATGGAATCACCCATATGATGGAGGAGAGAGAAAGGAAAAATGTTCCAGCATAAAATGAAAATATCAGAACCCTTCACCTTCATATTGTAACCGTGAGGGCTCTGTTTTGAAAGAAGTGGCTTAAGTGTCTAGTGACCGGTGAGGATAATGGATTGGTACAGATGTAACTGTCAGAAGTAATAAACTGTGGAATAAATGTAAAGCACTCTGCAATCTTTCTGATAAACACCTGCGTGCCCACAGTGTGTGGATAGAGGCCAATTTTATTTCACTGCTGTTCTTCAGCATCTTACTCAGATCACCTTTGGGGACGAGATCCTGGAAAAGCCTCAGCGACTGAAATCATCCTTATGGGGACCAGCCCCGGTAGGAATAGTCCTACCAATTTGGATGGTAATGAAAAATAAAGCTTTTCAGAAATGGATTATTTCTAGTAACAGGGGTATAGGATGTAGCCGTGTTGGTCTAAGGACATAGGCAGACAAGGTTCTTTGGGTGAATCTGATCTCTTTTATTAGACCAACTTAAATAGTTGGAAAACAATTATTAAGTAAGCTTTCAAAAGCACACCAACTGCTGAAACTTCCTTAGCCTGACAAAGGGTTTTTGAACCCAAAAGCTTGCTTGATAATTGTTTTCCAACTATTTAAGTTGGTCTAATAAAAGACACCAGTTTCACCCAAAGAACCTTGTCTGCTTATTTCTAGTAAAGCACCCATCCTCTGGCTGCGGGCAGATCACAAAGCAATGCTGGCCTCACTGGGGCTCAAATGAAGAGGTCTGCTCCCAATGTATCCCTTCCCTATCATGGTCCTTTCCCTGGTCTGTATAACCCCCCTGCCATGAAATCCAAGAGCCAGTGGAGGGTTTGGAGAGGAGGCAAATGGGATCCTCTTCCCTTCCAAGGAGATGAACATATGTGTTAGTGTTTGTGTTACGTATACGTTAGCTTAGTGTTAAAATCAGGGCAAATGACCACTAAGGCTCCATAAGATTTCATAGACATTAGGGCTGGAAGGGACCTCGGGAGATCATTGAGTCCAGCCCCTGCCCCGATACTCAAGAGGGGTTCATAAGCCTTCTGGTGTAACTATAGAAAAAAGGGGAAAACAAGATGTTGAAAAATAATAATCGATCTACTTGTTAGAAAATGAATCCGTTTTTCATGCATCTGCCTTTGCAGTTGGTTTCAGAGGCTCTTCAATATTTTGGATTTTAGTTGTCTTCCACCTCTCATATTTACTCCCACTCAGAACAGGGATGGAAAGAGAGAAACACAGGGAAACAGCACTCCGATTTTATTTTCCAGAGTTGGGAAACCAAAATGCGATAATTATTTTACAAGAGCCATCTTTGAAAAAAGTTCATTCTTTCTGAAAGCAAAGTATTCTTGTATGAAAGAATCATCCAGTTTGAAATAATAATGACCAAAAACATGTTATGAAGCAATTATTAAAGAAGATACAGAGCTATTAAAAATATATGATCTACCAAAAATATATGCTCTACCAATACACCTTTACATATCTAGCTTTGAAAACATGCATGGGATTAAATATATATTTGTGTATAGTCATTTCTTATATGGAAATGAATTCTGGGCTCCACAGCACTGCCCAGCACGACGGACACATTTTTACCAGAGTCTGTAAGAGTCCCAATAGGCAGCTGGAAAGCTCTTCTGAGCATAGGTATCTAAATCTTTTAGATGCAATTCTGCAAATAACAGCAGACTGGACAAATTAAACTTGGTTAAAAATCCAAAATATTTTAATTTAAAAATTGTGAAAAATTAAGGAAGGTTCCGTTTTTGGCTAAAAGTTAGTTTTCCTCCCTTTCCCCAGGAAAGCGAACACATTCAATAAAAAGTTACATTTGTCAAAAAAATCCAGCTCCCTGCTGAAAAAGGTCTGGTTAAGAATAGCCGGCCACTTGTACTGAAATGCACATTCACACGTGGATTCTTTTTACAAGCAAGAAACTCCATGAGAGGAGTTTGTCATATGGGTCTAGATTTACCAGATCTAACCTAAAATGTTTTCAGAAACACCAGATTCTCATTTTCAAAACTGATTTAGATGTTTATAATTTTCTTTTTTTGTGGGGGGGAGTGGGCATTCACTTTTTGCTTTTTTACCCATTTGAAGATTAACTTTTCTGTGGAAGATAATTAGAGAACTTTTCTGTTTGTGATCACACTAACATAGTTCCACCAGCAACTATTGTCACCAGTGCTGGCATAACAATAGCATATTTTTTAAAGGATTCATTTCTATTATTCTGTGAACCAAGATGACGGGATGAACCCATAAAAACAAATGTGTGGACAATCTTCTTTCATTACCTGTCATCCACTCAGTGTTCTGACATCTAAGAGACACAGGAAACTATTTTCACATCATATTCACTTAATAGATGAGATGTAAACTGAGTTCCCTGGCATATGACCCGGAGGTTGCTATGTTTTTCACTGTATAGAGTTTTCCAGGAGACTGGTGTGCAGCTGTTGCACAGCAGAGCTGGATCATAAAGAGTTTTACTGTGGAGAAAAATAAAAGGATGCCAGGAAGAGTCAGACTGATTACTTGGAAACGGTGTTTATCTTTTATTTTGCTGTGGATGTCTCCACTTTAGTTCCACGCTCAGAAGAAAGATGATATAATATTTCAATAGCTAGGGAAATACAGCATAATTCTTTGTTCTTTACCAAATGAGGTGACACTCTCATGGACTGAATAGTCACCTGGGCAATAAAGCCCAAACAAAACCTGAATAGGGGACAGATTTTATTACCTACATTCACCTGAGATCCACAAGCTAGCAGTGCAGGAAGATGCATCTCAGTAATGAAAGAAGGTGGTCTACACATTTGTTTCATGGGTTCACATAATGAACAAGCCTTGAGCCTGGTACCCCTCATAAAGAGTGGTAGGAAGGGTACAGGGCAGAATGTATCTGTTCTTCCAATGATCATGCCAAAAGTGCTCAAAGGGAAGTAATGCAACAGGAACCTGTTTTAAGCTAAAGACCACTATCCCACATTAGAGAAGGAGGATGGGGAAACAGAAGGTCACAGGATCCAGTAGTAAGTTATCACCTCATTGGTCCCTGGCAGAACATTAGGGGGCTGTCCTACAGCTCCTATGACCAACCATTACTATTTACATACAGGACCAACCCCTTCTCTGATGGAAGGGAAGAGTTATGAGGGAAGAGTTTTGAGCAAATCCTCAAAATTTGTCCATTCCCTATTACCTTCCTTCTTCCTTTGCAGGACTTCCTGTGGAAGGGTGCAACTGAGACCCAAATACTGATGTTGGCATTTAGGTCCATGGTGTTTCAGATTTGCCCTTATATCTTCAGAGTGCAAGAAGATCCTTACCTCATCAGCTATCAAAGCCTGGTCATACTTCAGGTGTCATCAGCCTGTCTCTCTGGTCAGTTTGGTGTTCTTTCCAAACCAAGAGGTCCTCCCTTTTTACCAGGAAGGGCAAGTCAAGGGGAGGATTTAGAAAGAGGTAAGGATTTCCTACCCTTTAATCTTCTGGAGCCATTGCTTTCTTGCTAGGGTCTACACAATCTTCTTTCCTTAAATAAAACATATAAGTGGTTCACTATGGCTCATAACACATGACCAGAGCTACCATTTAGTGGCAAAGTTTCCAGACCACTTCTGTGTGGGCATCATAAGTCATATAATTTCTCCACCAGGCACCAGCACCTAGGCACCAGCTCTAGATACTAACAGGATAAAATATTTCCCTGCTCGTATCTCCAAAGGATCCTGCCTAGGTTTTCCCAGGCCATTTCTACACTTTCAGAAAAGCCCCTTATATACTCTATTGCAAACATCATCACTAAAATATTCTCCTAATCCTTAGCAAACAGTGGAGTATTTTTAGTTTGGTCACCTTCTCACCAGGCCTTGCTGTTATCTGTGACTCACTTTGGATTCCAGAAATGCAGCTACATGCCTACAGTGGCTCAGACCAGAAGCCAGGGAGGCTAAAGCGTGCCTCCCTGCTTAGCTGGAGAAGATGGCTTGGGCCAAGGCTAGCCTGGCCACCTGGTGGGAGAGAGTTTGCGGAGGAGGTGCAAAGCATCTTGGGAAGTTGGGGGACTGTTAGTTAACTTGAATCTGGAAGGGATCTGGGACAGAAGTTCAATAAACTGATTTAATTTAAATCAGTTAAATCTGATACTACATTCAGCCAGGTTTATCTTAAACTGGTTTGGGCCATTTTGAAAGTGGTTTATGTGGACTGAACTATAGATCTAAACCGGTTTCCAATCACTTATACCAGTTTATGTGTAATTTTTGTCTGTAGCCAGGCAGTTAGTTGTGTTAATCTGAAATCAGGCAGGAAGCAAGGCTTTGCCACTGTAGAGCACCTACACATGTCCAGGGAGGTTGCCCCGACACACTGTATTACAGCGTGTCAGACCTAATTGCACTCCAGCAGACTCTAGCATCATGTGTACAAGTGTCCCCACACTGAAAAATGGCAGCAGGGGTGCTTTAACTAAAGCTTGTTTGACCAAGATTTTTTGATGAGGTTTAGTTAAAGCACCCGTGCTGCCATTTTTCAGTGCAGGGACAATGATACACATGACACTCTGGTAGCTGTAATTAAAGCGGCTCTCGGAGCTGTGCATAAACGTTCATAGAGACCAAGTGATTCAGAGAGCCATAAGCTTTCATAGGTGACAGCATCTAACCAAGTGGGGTGTCATCTATGAAAGCATATGCCTCTCTGAATTAGAAGGTTTCTATGTTGCCACCTTACCTGACCTTCTGAGTCTATTTAAACTGCAAAAATTCTTAGTGGCAGAGTCTCTCTTATAAGGGGGCTGTGCAGTGCCTGTACTACTAGAGCCTCAATCTTGGTAGGGACCTCTAGGATCTACTGTATTATAAACAAAGTCAAAGCTCTTTAGGACATGAATTGTTTGACTGCACAATCAATAACACCATAAAACACAATCCAATTCATCAACTCTGTAATGAAGATCAGAGACTCAGAAAAACTAGGTAGATAGAATCAACCAACCTATTAAGTCAGAAGGGAACATTTTTTATAACCCCTTTCCTTTATATAATGCACATTAGCAAAATATTAGACAGAAGCAACACAGCCCAGGTTTCCTGTAGTGCCACTGACTTATTATGTGGACCTCAGTAAATTACGTTGCTTCTTTCTTTCCAACTTCCATCTTTTATTTGTCTCATCTATCCAAACCTCAAGCGCTTTGTGGCAGGGGGTGTTTCAGTACTGTTTGTATGACATCTCCCATCACAGAGCCCCCAGGCTCTACATGGTACATGTACCGCTAGGTACAGCTGCAACACAAATAAAAGGAATTTTTAAGCTCAGTATATTTCACGTGAAACAAGTATGGAACATATCTATGACTTTGTATATCTATCCTCAGCTTGAGGAAGGGTTTTTAAACCCGAAAGCCTGCTAAATTTTTTCCCCCAACTATTTAAGTTGGTCTAATAAAAGATATCAGATTCACCCAAAAAACCTTGTCTGCCTATCTATGACTTTGGAATTTTAAAACAAATTTGCAAACAAATTGTACCAAGAGCCTTTTTTGGGAAAATTCAATTTAGTGATATTGATAGGTATGTTTGAAAGTGTAGGTTAATTAGATGTCTTCTTCTGTATTGTGTTTACTGGTCACTGGAACTAAAAAACAGGTCTCGTGCAGAAATCCCCCTTTCTCCTACAGCCACCACACTGAAATGAAATAATGTAGATGTGCTCAAATAGCTGTCTTCCCTTGTTAGTTCTTCTTGTACTCACTACCCACACATGACTCCTACTGACACATAAAAGTAAAGACTGCACTGGTTTCCTAGTACAATATTCTGAAATTCCATTGGTCTAAATAAAGGGTTGTTTGTGCTCCACCATCAGACCTCAGTTGATTAAAGATTACATTTAAATGTATATTTTTAGATTGTTTAAAAAGCAAGTAGAAATGGATTTGACTGGAAATGTTCATGCTCAAGCTTTGTGGTCAGTCAGAGCTCATTCTATGAGGACAAAAATGTCTTATTTTAAAAGAATCCTCCTTTGTATAAAAGTAGAATATGGCTGTTAAAGTATCATTCAACTATCCTTTCAGAAATAAGTTATCAATAATGGGTTTTATAGTTTTACCATTATATTGAGAAAAATCAGTTGGTTGTAAAACGCTGTGCAGTTCATAAGTTACCAGTTAAAAACTAATCCTTGATATCCAGTTGAAATCCTAAGGGAGACTTCAAGTCAGCCACTTCTTTTTGGTGATATGGTGATGAAAGATATATTGTCAAAAACCACAAAGCCTTGGGAAAAAACTTAGCAGAACTATCTACATTGAAGTAAAATGCAGAAAACTTGGCTGATCACTTGAGGTTTTGGGGGTGGAGTTGCAAATACTTCTGCACAGGTTGGTTTTTCTACATGCTTTGGACCCTTCAACTAAATCAGCAGAAGATTTATACACTAAGTGCTAGAAAAACATTTTAGCATATTGCAGAGGTTTCCAAATGATTGGTAAAAGTAGGTTCACTGATTGCAGGCTAGTGGTTTGTAAGTTGGTCCTGGCCAGGATCCAATGAAGTGATAGTGATATTTGGAGGTTAGAGCCTATGTGTGTATAAAGTACCCAACAACTTCCATCTGCAGTTTGATCGATCATCATTAGCACAAAAATTTTGGCTACAATTTCTGAAGGCAGCTAGTGTCTCTGTGCTTGACCTGAGCTGCTTTACGGAGTCTGATTCCCAGAAAGTGGATATGCAACATTTCGGAAGACTCTGCAGACATTTGGAATGTCTTTAGAGGCTCAAGACTGTTGACACCAAGACATTACTAAGTAATCACTTAAAAAATTCTCAGATATGTTCTTTTACAACCAGTCTCTCTCAGTGAGTCAGACCATTATTACCCTGAATAAAAATTCTCAAGGTCCATGATAACATGAAACTAAGGAGGACTGCACACTGGAGGATAGGGGAGCAAGTCAGAAGGAGTCTGCAATGCAATGCAGCCACACAAAAGACAAATGCAGTTTTGGGCTGCATCAAGAGGAGCACTAGGTTCAAGACATGGGCAGTGATTAGTGGCTCTTTACTCAGCACTGGTTACAGTACTGTGGGCAGTTTTGGACTCCACATTTTAAAAAGGACATGGAGACATTAGAGAGGATCCAGAGGCAGATGACGACAGTGAACAAGGTCTTGAAAGGCAAGCCATAGGAAAAGAGGTTGAAGGAAATAGGCATGTTCAGCATTCAGAAAAGGTCCTTAACAGGGGACATGATAGCAGTATTCAAATACCTGGAGGGCTGCTGTAAGGAAGAAGGAAAACACCTTTTTTCTCTTGCTGAAGAGAGGAAGACACAGACCAATGGCTTGAAGTTAGAGCAAAGTCGGTTTAGATTGGATATCAAGAAATACTTCTTCACTTATAGAGTAGTGAGGCAGTGGGACAGACTGCCTAGGAAAGTTGTGGACTCTCCATCATCGGAGGTGCTCAAAAAGAGGTTGGAGGAGCCTTGGTCAAAGATGATCAATAGTTACACCAATGCTATGTTATGGATATTTCCCATACGTCTGGGCTTTGCTGGATGCTTCATGGGTCTAGGAAGGAGTTTTTCACTTTTCTGTTGCTACAAGTATCAGATGGATTTTTTCACCTTCCTCAGAAGCACTGGGTGTTGGCTGCAGCCAAGCCTGGGGATTTTGACTGGGGTGTGCTAGTGCTCTGCCAGGACTAAAAGCCAGGGTTTCTGGCTAAAGGGTCTTGCCTTTCTGATCAGGGTTAGACTGACTGCCACATCTGGGGTCAGGAAGGAATTTTACCCTATGGTCAGATTGGTACAGACTGTGGGGGTTTTTGCCTTCCTCTGTAGCAACAGGCCTGGTGCTCTTCCTGGGATCTCTTGAATGTATTTTAACAATTGTTGCAGCAGCAAAGACACTGACCCTATTGTATCCCTACTTTACCTGTGGCAGATTAGGTTGTGGGACATCACAGGTGATTCTATGATATTTTTAGATAGGCCCCCCTACTGCCAATCATCTGACTGATGGGATGGGAGGGGGCATTCTTCCAGGGCAGACAGGGCCCAGCTGTCTGTGGCAACTGCTGCTTTTTAGCAGTTGCCAACTTCCACTTGACAGTCTTCCCCCTTTCCAGGCTGGGGAGATGGCAGGCTGTCAATTAATGGGCTCCGCTACAGGCAGGGGTAGCCAGGGAGCAGCCTCCTAGTACCTCCTGGATGGAGAGCTCACCTGTAAATCTCTCTCTTCATGGAGGTGGATGAATGTCTGCATGGTTCAGCTTCTGGACTATTCTTCCAGGAGAAATTTCTTCCAGTAGAAATGACCATCTGTACACAGCTACTGTGATATAAAGGATGGATAATAAGTGGAGGCTTACGCTGGAGTCTGTTTCCAATTATCATGAATGGAAACAACATGATTGCTACATGAGCTTTATGTACTTAACGCCTTGACTACATATATAAAAAAAAAAAAAATAGAATTTAGACACCGGAAACAGAATGACCCCAAAAGCTGGGAATCCTTGATTCAAAGCTAAAGTTAATAGGAAAATTTACATATACAACAGTTTTTATTTATTGCGGACAAATTCTGGACAGGATCTTCTTTCTCCTTTGGAGTTCATTTTGGGCCAAATCCTGGCCCCAGTAAAACCTCCTTTGACTTAAAAGGGGGCCAGGTTTCTATCTTTTCCTCTTCCCATGGCAGAAAATGTAATTCATAGCTAACTGCTACAACTTATTTCATTGCAATCCCTAGTCTACTGCAAGTGGCGTGTTATTACTGAAAAGAGACATTATTAAACAGAAAAATCTTCCTAGTGGGTTCATTCCATGATTTCACTGAGGAGAGCATGATATAATTTAGTGGCCACATCTTCTGAACACACTTTAAATAGCAGTTAGAAACATGTGTTTTTTATAAGTTTCTCATTCAGAAACAAAGACTGACAGTAAAACCCAAAGCTTTGATATTTATATAAATTGCTAAGTGGTTGCATTGGAAAGTACATTTCAATTAATATGTCACAGTGCATCAGAGTTGTTTTAAAAATTTGCCAATTCAACTGGTTGTTTAACTGTATATAAATAGTTTAGGTTTACCTAAATCTGTTACATACAACAGTTAGTTCCATTGACTGCTTTCCAACAAGTACAGATTTTTAAGTCAAGTTACTTCACCCAGATCCAGAACATGCAAGAAGTTTAATATTATTTCCATCCCAACACCCATTTAAGCAATGCCAATATTTCCTCTTGGCTTTTTGTGTCAACATTACGTTCCAATGAAGCCTTTTTAATAAGGTTCTCTTTAATTTCACTACTAATCAAACACAACTTTGCCCATTTGCATGTGAGCCTTTTTGATTCTTATGTACTCTGCTGCCGCCCCTAGGACATGATTATAAAACTAGGTTTTGTTTTATAGCAGCCACAGATATAACAATAGCTCACATGTATTAACTAATCTCATAAAACAAGAATGGGGCTGGCAATTCCAGCTACTGCATCATGTTACCAAATATAGCGAATTAAAATAAACCAAGAATTGTGTACACTTAAATTCATTTTAAGTTTTCACAGTAAAACAATTAGCCCAGTTTAGAAAAAAGATTTGCCCCTGTTTTAATTTGTTGCTAGACAGATCTGTTAAGGGGGGGAAAAAAAACAGAACAAAAAACTTCCCTTTAGAGCTTACCTATTTTTTTCCCATAGAGATAAGTCTAGTAGATTCTCCTGTATAAAATGGCCTTTATATTGACTACGAGGACTGACCAACGTAGTGTAGTCATAAAGACCAACGCAGTGACTTTCACTCTTGTAGGAATACATCAAAATACATTGACCAGTTCATGTCCCAAGGGGGAGCTTATATTCATGGAGAGATTACAGTGAATTTCCTGATATCGATTATACTGGTTTGGGGGCTGGTAATCTCAGTGAAGAAGAAGAATGGTTGTCCTTGAGCAAGAGGAAAACAGCATGTGTCATCCTGTGCTATTGTCACTGGCACACGCAGGTGACCTGCAACAGATCTTGATGGGCAAAAAAAAAATCAGTGGTTAACATGTGCTTTTTTCAGCCTATCTTTCCCAGCAGGTGTCAGTAATGCTAGTACTCAGGAGACCCGAGATAAAGAACATTGGATAAACAGTAAATGAAAGCTATAAAAAGGTCAATTTGGACTAGGAATTAGCTTGCAGAGAGTTTGTACTGTGCATGCCATCCTTATTTCCCTGCAGGATTTAAATAAAATAAACGACCAACCCTAAGAAAACCACTTTTAGGATGGCAAGATTGTCATCTACAAAAGCACGTCTTGGGTACTGAAGGAGCTGACTTTGCCCAGTGCTGCTACTTTAGATGCAACGTGACCTTTCCTGGCAGAGTCCCCACGCATGGATTTTGTTTTCATGTGTTAATACAGCAGCAGCCAAACAGTATGCAAATCTGAAGGAAAAAAATATTCCTCCCAGTCTCTGTAAATAAGGCGCACCTTACCAAGGTGGTGACAATCTCCAAATTCAGATTCAGGTATAGGTCTGTATTTCAATCCTTTGTTTTACTTTCAGAGCATGGTCAGATAATGGCTTTAGCTCAGCTTTATGACTTAAATAATCAAGTGCATGTGTTTTAGCATTTTCATAAAACCAGCTCTTAACTAGCCAATTGGCTGGAGGAAAGAAAAATCCCATGTAACTAGTACTTTCTGCCTCCTTAAAGTCCACTCACTTTTCTTCTCTCTCATAAAAACTCCTGCAGTTTTCCTAAGTCAAGCTTTTCAGAGCATTTGAGTTCACCTTGGCTTCTCTGCTGTCTGTGTTGCTTCCAGCCATGGTTACCTCCGTTATAGAATCCCAGGTCTTTTCCCAACCTGCCATCTTTCCCCAACATGCGCTGGGGTCACTTCTGCCTCTCTTGTTCATTAAATAGAAAGCAAAAATACATTTTTTTACTGTTGACCTTGTCGACTGACCTCTTTGCAAGCTGCCCTCCAATTAGACGGTTACCAAACCCCAGTAAACTCAAAGAGAGTCAGTCCATTGACTCAGCGTGGCTTGGATCAGTCATGTAATGACTTATAAAAATCAGCACGCATTCCCCGGGTTATACACAAGTTAATATAGAAGAGATTCTGAGCAAAATCCCAGCTCTGTTTGAAATCAATGGCGAAACATTCATTGACTCAGGCCAGTGTCTCATCTTCTAACGTCTAACAGGCAAGCTGTGTGCACATAGACAAAAAGTTGGATTACAGAAGCAATATTGTAGCCTGTTGTTCCTCAGAGAAAACAAATGGTTTATTAAATCCAACTTTGCTCAATGTTAAAACAGAAACGTACATAAATCATGCATATTGGGCAAGCAGCACAAGTGTGGGACATCTATATAACTCCCTACCCAATCACAGTGTCCTAAATGCACTATTTCAGAAGTTCCTAAATGCTCCACTTTAGAAAACCTCAGAGAATGACTTCCAAAGCTGACAGGCGTTGGCGTCTTTAATCACACAGCAAGACTAGGATTGCTTGTACTATTAGATATTACTATTTTTCCAAACAGAAAAGAATTTAAAAAAACACCTGGATTTTTTAAAAGTACATGTAATATTATATTTATATATGATACATGGATTTCTAAACAGCAGACCCTTCCAAAAGTGGGCAAGTTTTGTTTCATTGGTTTGGTTGTTGTTGTTTTTTTTTAACTAAGGGTTCTTCCTTCAGCATTTTCCCATTATATTAAATAGTGATATATGAGCGCTGTGAAAAATGAAAGCTGGCAGAAGCAGTTGAAGCAAAAGAAATCTCCACAGGAGCCTGGATAGAAAACTACAATTTGCCGTAAGTGATGAATGCAAACCAGCGTTCTTTTTGAATGCTAGCCTTTGAAAAATGCATACTTGAGAGTCTTAAAATGCTTCATGCATGAAGTATACATTTCCCCTTACTTTATTTTAAACTTATTACAAACCCCAAGCTTCCTAAGCATCTCTTTAGGTTCTTCACCACTCATAAAAATATTAGTATAGTTCATTTTTATGCAAATAGTTTTGGAGATTTTTTTTTTAATATTAAGGAGCAAAAATGCTGAAGTGTGCAAAGAAGTTTGCAAACTATGCTAACACACAATAAGCCATTTTGAAAAGTCCTCCAGAGCAATGTTTGAAAATATAAGTGAGTAGTAAGGTCTAAGAATGGGAGCAAGACATTGGGAATCAGCACTTTGTGGGTCTAATCCTGCTCAGATTTCACTGTGTCACGTTTCCCAGGTCACTTCACATTTCTGTATCTCAGTTAATTCCATGGAAATATGAATACTTCCCTACTTCCCCGAGGTTGTTGCAACAAGTATTAATTATGGTTTGTATAATGCTTCATATTTCCTTGGCTGAAATGAGCTCTTTTATATAAATGCACACACCCCATTAATTTACATGCATTCCAGTAATGCCTACAATGCACTAGACGCTGTTCCCATACAAAGGATAGTGCTTGCCCAAGGAGTTTACAAAAATAAACCATCACTGCTCCTTGTTATTAAAAGAAACAGAGAAGGTAATTACCTCTCCCAGGTAAGTACTTTGTAATCGTTTGCTGCCTTTGGGACAAGCGCACTCTGTGCTTGTATTATGTGAATGCTAGTTCACTAGAGCACTCTGTGCTTGTATGGATGTGCCTGTGTGCAAGTGAAGGCCAGTAAGTGGTGTTCAAGAATATGCATGTAATTCCTGGATTTTGTAGATCCAGTAGATGTCGTGCATAGCAAGTGACTTCTTTTGTGCTTCTCTTTACACAGAGATCTTCACAAATCTGATGTGGCTGAATCCGAACCTACCTTTATTCCTAATTCTACTGTGAGTTACGACCGTGAATCTTAATCTGGTTCTCCATCTCAGTTTCACCAGGAATTTACAGAAGTTGCCACACATTGTGCACAAATCAATGTAGCTTCATGCCGCCTGCTGATTTTCATAGATGCTCTCACACATGCCCACAGATACGAACCAGTTGCAAGAATACAGAAAGATAATGCAGTCAGGCTACATGTAGAGCTAGGCAGGAAATGGGTTTTCAATTCTGTGATTTTTTAAAAAGTTTAAAATATGTTCTCATTTTGTACTGGGATAAAAGGAGAATTTCCAAAATTCCATATTAAGCAACAAAATAATCAAAGACACACAAAAATGAAAAGCCTGGAGTCTTGGGTTGTAAACCTAGATCTGAATCATACAGATCAAAGCTTAAACCTAGGGCTCCCATATGTTCATCCCAAACAAGTACCCTCCCTAGCAGGCTCTTCATTCAGGAGTCTCTCTTCCATCTGGAGCTGGAGAAACCTTTCCTGACAAAATTTTAATCAAAACTGGTATATTCCAGCCATAATTTTTGGCTTGAAGGGGTGGCATTTTCAAAAACAAACCAATAAAAATAACTCAGGTATTTCACCAAAAGATTTTCAAGTGGCTCTAGGTAGACTACATTGTTCACTGTATACATTATCCTAAAATCTGCCTCCATCACTGCTGAAATACTACAGAAAACATCTGTACTTAAACACATTTCTTCCATGAAATCTTTCAACAATACTGCACCAAAATGAGACAAAAAGCAGATTCAAAACATTCAACACAGAACAAATGATACAAATTACTCTCCATGGAAGGGAAACCTGGCTGCGACCAATATTATTGCTCCTTCAAGAGTTGCTATTATTTTCATCTAATGTAGACCCCCTCCACCCCCCGCTTAAAAAGCATAGGGAGCATAGGCAAGCTTTTTAGAAGAGAGATTCAGAATGCTCCATCCAAGTCAGTGGCAAAGCTTTCTTGAAGTCCCAGGGGCCAAGATTTCACCTTTAAGTATATTTTTATTATGGACAAGCATGCTTGCAGAAGTGTGATGGCATTTATTTTAAGAGTTGTACTCTTCCAATGAAAAGAATCCACATTTGGCCAATGTGGAAACATAGCTCAAATAGGTCTACGCATGCCATTAATGTGCTTTAAGCTTGCCGTGCAGTAAAATAAGGTGCAGTAAGGTTTCCCTGGGAGAGTGCCTACACGTGCAGCTGTCGGGAGCAAATTTGCTCCCGACAGGAGCAGTTCAGTGCAGGGCTATTCCTGCCCCCATACAGCAGCCAGGGAGAGCTCCAGGCTCCTCTGAGTGCCAGCCCCAGGCTGCCAAGGGGTACCTGGGGGTGAAGGGAACCGTCCTGTCTCTGGAGCAGTTGCAGCCCAGTGTTGTACCCTGATCAGCAGATCAGGATGGCAGCTGGGAAACTGTCCCCTGCCCCAGACCGTTGCTTCCCAGCCTCATGCCCTGACTGGGCCTGGGATGCAACATGCCCCGAATACCCATCTGCTCACAGTAAACAAGCTATAGCCTGCATAAAGCCAATTAAGCTGCACCCATGCAAACATTTGTCTAAATAAATCTCTGCAAATCTTCCTATCACCTAATTTAATTTAATGCAAAATGAAATTATTTTGATGTGACAAGTATTGTGTGGACTAAAAATTAATGTGTTTTTTTCTGGTGGTTATGGTGGGGGCAGGGGAGGGGTGGGGGGTCTGTGACCAAACAGTTAGACACACAGCCCTAGTTTTTATCTCTTAAATTCCCAATATCATTCCACCAGTTAAGGTCACCTAATTCAGCCCTAGTTGTCCTGCCAACGGTTTGTCGATCCCCCTTACAGAATACCTGGACTGCGGATACATCTCTCATTCTCTTTTCTAAGAGCAAATGCATTTGGCCAAATGCTTTTATCAGGCTAGCTTAGCTTTTCTGAATGGGTTGAGCAGCCATGAATAATTTGTAGGCAGAATTGTAATGTTAATTTTTACTTTTTAAAAGACAAATGCTAATTCCATACCTTTGTGATTAGGTAATTATGCAAGCTAGTTTAGCGCCTCATTTTTGTATTAAAGAAAGAATAACATGTATAAAAGATATTAATATGCTTAAATATTCTCATTTCCTCCAGCACAGAGGAATTTTAGAAATCAAAATTCAGTCAAATGCCTTAAATTCAGTAACTTCAGAGCTCTGGCTCCATGAGCTCATCCCAAGAAGTGCTACCTCCTGGGTTTTATCCTTTCTTCAGATCAGATTCATAGAACCAGCTTTCCCCACTAGGCTTATTCTTAGAGTCTGCCTGAATGTGTCAGCTTGAAAAAACTGCCTTGCTCTGTCTCATTTATTTATTTCTTCTCTCTCTTGTTCCAGCAAGGGAAATTTAGTTGGGCATGATAACCAAAGTCTACCCACCTCCTGGCAGAGATGGAGCCAGAGCTGGGAAGAGTAGTCCCCCAGAAGACGGTATGGACTTGCACCTTGCAGTTGGGAATGGGCTGGAGCTGATGGCTGTACAAACCCTTGCTTCCCTTGAGAAGGGACTGGAAAATAGCCCTGGTCCTATTGTGGCCTGGAGACTGTATAGCTGTGGTACTGTTACATGTTAGCTGTCTTCAGAGCCTGGTTACCCTGGTTCCTCAGGCTATAGGAAGGCTTTGCCTTTAAATAGCTTTTATTTTTTTTTTTTTGCATAGATTTAAGGCTTTAAATCTGACCTTTCAAACTCCTCTCTGAAAAATAAAGGATGCAACATTTCAGCATTATCTTGAGTTTGCAGCCAGGCAATACAACAATAACCACCCTCCCTGTCCCCCCCCCCCCCCCCCCCAAAAAAAAAAACAAAAAAAAAATCCAGTTTGCAAGAGCCCTTCGGCTATGGAGAATAGCCTGCAGGCAGTCCCTTCACTTAAGACAGGGGCGGGCAATTATTTCGGGCAGAGGGCCGCTTACTGAGTTTTTGGCAAGCCATTGAGGGCTGCCTGACAGGCAGCCAGGGGCAGATAAATATTAATTTTCTAAATTTTTTAGGGGCCCCACAGACTGGATAGAATGGCCTAGTGGGCAGCATCCGGCCTGCGGGCCGCATTTTGCCCACCCCTGACTTAAGACTTCATCCATCACTTAAGACCCAGTGCAAAGGCCTTATAAATCAAGGAAAAGACAGTCATTAACTCCAGTAGACTTTGCATCAGGTGCTTTCCAGTTCAAACCCCATGCTGATCTCAGCAGTGGCAGCAATATGGTGCAGGAAAAGAGGAGCTGATTTTCCAGTGAGAGAAATCCCAGGCCTTTTACAGTTTTCTAGATCAAAAAGCAGCACCCAGGAAACCACGTGCAGCTTATACAGAGCTGGAGGAGCAATGTGATACAAGGGAAGAAAGTCAAGGCAGGAAGTGATAAGGCAGTCGGTAGAACAGCTTCCTTGGCCACAAGGAGCCACGAGCGGCAGAGAATGGTGTGGTAGTGCTCGACTATCCTCATCCGGGTACCAAAAGAGGGAGCAGGAAAGGAAAACTGAAGAGAGATTCTAGCCCTAGCATGCTCCAGATGGAGGTTCACTTTGTACCCCTTCTTCCCAGGTAGGGTATTGTAAAGTAACTCTTGCCCTCCTGCAACAATGCCTAGCTAGAGGAGATAATTAAGTGACATCCTGGTAGCTGCTTGCAGATGCAGAGGAAGGTTTTGAATGCTTGCATATGGAGCACACTTTGTTATGGCAATTGTGCAAGCTCAGATTTATTGGGATGGTTAGTCATATCAGTCTAAAGACTGTCACATCCCGTTTTTACTAGTGTCACGTAATTAATCTTCCCTTGACTTACAGTCAGACCTCATCATTCTAAATACCATAATAGATTTTTAAATGAGAATATTAATAACAAGGTCTCTCTATTATTTACCTTAGCCAGACAAATGAAAGCGCAAAAGGAGATGGCTACTCCCAAGGGCAGAAGAAGAGAGGAGCAAGGAGGTATGCAGGTTGCTGACCTTCGTGCAGAAGAAGCCAGGAGAAGAGCATGATTTGCAGAGCTTCAGTTCATTGCTGAAAGAGAGATTGTTGTTGTAATTTCTATTAAGTACTTTGGAGGAGCTCCCATATGAGGATGATGAGAACCATGTAAGTACTTAGATAGCTCTATTATACCATTAAAGCAGAAATGCATTAAAAAAAATACACTGTCCTCAGTTAAAATTAAGGATAAATAAAACTGCATTGAATCGGCTCTTTAAAAAAAAAAAAATCCTAATCAGACTAAGCTGTATATTCAGTATGCCAATATGTTATAAGAACAGTGAGGTGGCTTTTTACAAATCAACGTGAATTTTTTAGGTTGTATTATGAGCATTTCAGTAAAAAGAAGTCGGTGGCAATTTCATTTGAAAAGGCTTCAGAAAGCCTGGAGAATATAAGGTACTTTGAATTCCTTTCCTGTATCTTTATTCTTTGCAAGATGTGTGTAAAATGCAGATATTTCTACAGATACAGGAACAGGGTATACAAGGCATTGAAATTGTGACACCTCATTCATGCGACAAATGAGAACAGAAGCAGCACAATATTAATCCACCTTCATGACAACCATTGTAAAGAGAATAAGGCAGTAGTGGAAACTCAACTGCTTCTACTTACAGTTAAGACCTGAATCTCATGCAGCTCTTCACTTGCTGCATTGCACTGAAATACATTCCTTGTTAATACTTTCTGGTTTGTAGCTCAGCTTCCATTCCCCTAACCATCACCGGATTAGTGTGGGTAATCAATATTTCAGGCAATTCAGATCATTTCTAAGTGAGTGGATAGTTGGGGGCATGGCCTTAGGGTGTTTCTAGAACTGGTCTGGGAATTGAGAGACCCCAGGTTCATACCCCATCTCTCCTCAGTTAGGCAGACCAGGATTTGAAACTAGAGCTCAGATTCGAGGCCATTATTCTGCCCCCGAGGCTTGGTAGAGACAGTTTCTCTCTGGCAGGCGCTACAGCACCCTAGTTTCGATCCAGAGGTTTATGACAAAAATGGAATTGTCACTGTTATATCCCAGAGGTTTTTGCTTGTGTGCTGTTATTCAAGGCACACAAATGTCCATTCTTGGACAACGGAAGTTTTTGTCCTCCTGACAGCTCTAGGCATTTCTGATTTTCATTTGCATGCAGTAACTCAAAACGCATTGTTAGCATGACCTTGGGTGTTTACTGCCAGGTTTCTATTAAGAGCCTTTTTTTTTTTTCAGATATCCCATAAAAGTACAATTGGCAGGATGGGGATGTGTATATATTGGCTTCTGTATTTGCCTACCAAACATCACATTCATTAGTAATCCTGGAATCACTGGGCCTAATCCAGCTCTGATTGAAGCAAGCAGGAGCCCAATCAGCTCCGCTGTAAACAGTGGAGAGACGCAAAGGACAAACTTCACCCCTAATGCAGCTCCCCAGAAGTCACTGGAAACACACTAGTGTTACATTTGCTGCTAGGTACCATGGTAATATTACTACTAAGAGCCTTAGCCAAAGACTCTGACACTATTGTGACGATGCCTACCAATAATAACAAGGTGGGCTCTGCTCCAGGCCAATACTGAAGCAACAGCTCCATGTCCCAATACCAGGGCACAGACATAATGGACATCTTGTCCCCAAAAGCTTACAAGTGCAAATGTGAAACACGTAAAAACAGGTGAATAAAAACAAACCTGGACAGAGGACAAGCTACCAATAGGATGGTACTGTCAGCTGCTTATCATGTTGCTCATAATCTGTCTATTCATTAAGGGTTTCAAAACCATCATGGCACAGGAGTTTCAAGGATGCATTTGAAGGACACCGTGGTAGCCTTGATGATTTTTTATAGGGAACTTCTTCCATGCAGAGGAGAGGCAGGTGTGTGTTTCTCAAGGCATTTAGGATTGTAATGGGCCCTATTCCAAATGCTCTATCCTATTTTACTTTTCTGCCATCTCTCAATTATAAAGGTGATAATATCCAAGATGGGAGAAAAAAGAAAATCTGTTGTTAACTGTAGTTATTCAGAACCATTTAGCTTCAGTGCTCTGCTTTCTAATAGTGAATTTGATTTGGGGTCCTGTTCTTAATTTGTAACAAAAGGAGTCAAAAAATGATGAATACTACAGATCATCGTATTCTGGAATGGCATCTTGAAACGTTAAAAGTATTAATCTAAGAGATATATTATAGCCAGGATCTGAAACAGCTTACTATGCCTTCCTCCCTCCCAAAAAAAGTTCATTGAACGGAATCCACCGTTAAGACATAATGGCTTTTTACCAGAGCTAAAATTTCCTGTCTCAAATATCCTGTAATTTCAAAGTTATTTCCCTTCTGTCCCATAACCTGCAAACACCAGTTCCCCAAGCCAAAGTGCTCAGAGTCGTATCATAATCATTATGATATCTTTTTTATATAGCACCTTTTTTCTTGATGTTCCCAAAGCACTGGGCAAACTAGAAAGTAATAGAAATATGCCATACAATAAAATCAGTACAACTGAGGGTGGGAGGTGGAAATCAGTAGAAAGTCCATTTGTTTTTTTAAGGGACCAGCTTGTTAGAGACCCATTTTTTCTACACCAGATAGAAAAAAGGTAAGCAGAAATACAGAGGTTTGTACATCACAACACACAAGGTGGAGCTAACTGAGGAGTGATTAGTCTGCAAAGGATTAGGCCTTAAATGCCCATGGTCCTACTGTCAACTTATAGCTTCTAGGATCAAAGCAATTTAGATGCAGTTGTAATAAAGGTGACAATAGAGACCCCAACTAATACCAGGGTGTCTTTGTGCTTAGTGATATGCATACAGAAAAAAGATGATCCCCTAGCTGAGAAGCCTACAACCCAAATAGTGAAGACCAATGGAAGTAGGGGAGAAAAGATCTCCAGTCTCTGATAGGGGAAATGAATACAGAGAAATGAAGGGTAAGGTCCAGACTGGGTCCATAAGTGCCTCACTTCTCTGTAAATCATGTTTAAGAACCTAAGTCCCAATGAATGACCCATACTGATCAAGCTCTAAGTGCTGCAAAACTAAGCAAGCACTTAAGTTTAAGTGGCACTTCTCCCTTTTATACTGCAAAGTTGCCTCCATGCTAACAATGGGGCTTCAGTTTGAGCTCTTCAACATCTAAGCTCCATTGTGACCCCCAAAGCTGCAGAGAAAGTGCATACATCCCCTGGGATCTTATTTACTAAGTATGTTCAGATGATGTCTAACCCTAATCAGCAGCACTGAGATCACGAACCCCGCACTAGTTATGGTGATGATTATGGCTGCATTTTACCTAATTGATTAGTGGCTATTTTTATAAGTTGTGCACCTACCTGAAAATCCTGAAATAACTCTGGAAGCAAGGGCTGGAACCCAAGTTTCGCCCCTGCCAATGTGGGAGGTAACCTAGCCTGCAGATGTTGCTACAATAAACGTTCACAATGAATTTGGCCATCCTAAACATCTGCAGGAAGACTAGCTATGGTTGAGAGCATTCACTTTGTACTTTCAGGTGATGTTTGCCTTCCCTGACTGAGTGAGGCTCCGGATCTACAAGGGGAAACATTTAGTTAATAGCTGGGTTTTAGTTTAAACTAAACATTTAGTTTAGTTGGGTGCCAGTCTGCACCCAACTCTGGCAACTGGTGCTGGGTCATCTGGGGGGTGGGCTGGGCAGGGGTGACATAGGCTACTAGGGTCCAATCCTGGCATCTGAAGCCGGGCAGGGTCTTTACCTGGTCCCAGGGCCTGATCCTGGCACATAGGGCTGGGTGGGAGCAGTGCGGGGATGCGGGAACTCAGGGCCGAATCCCAGCACACAGGGGCCAGTCAAGGGGCCCTATCTGGGCAGAGTAAGTGTGGGGCCCAATCCTGGTGTGTGGAGCTTGATCCAGCCTACGGACTGGCCCTGAGCCACTCATCTGACCCACAGGGCCAAAAGCATGATTACCACCGAGTTAGACCTATTCACAAGGAGTGAATGTGGTCCCTACAGGATCTTTGTATGTATATATTGTGAAATATTCTCCAATGACATTGCTCAAGATTAGATTACAACTGTGATAGATGTTAAATGCTTTGAAATGTAATATTAAATGACCTGTCATTGTCCAGAAATATATTTTAAAGCATCTTAAAAGAGCACTGTGCAGTATACAGATGGGCACATGTTCTCCCTCACTCTTGCTCTCACACACACATACACACACAGACGCAGCCCCTAGTGAACTACAAGAAAAAATTGCACACTAGGCCATTAAAAACATACGTGGATGTTGAAAAAAGTGCAGTTTTTTAAATTTTACCTTACACCAGACCCTCAGTTGCTCTTCATAACCATATCACTCATTGGTTATTAAGCATCTTCAACAGATAAGGCATATATAGAAGTGGGTGATATTGTCCAAAAGCAACAAGCAAAAGTAGCAGACCTACAATGCTGATTTAATAAATGCCAGAAACCATCTCTTGCCTTTGTAAACTAATTTATCAGTCCTGTGGAGAGTAATGGCAACTACAGCAGTGGGGTAGTTCTGAGAGTGTAAAAATGATCTTTCTGCCAAACCCCCTGAAGACCAGACAGCAGCGCCGTTTAACTGATCATGATGAGTCACAATTGTCATTAGGACATTTGGATGCAACATGCTTTATGTAGTTCTTTAACCTTGGTCTATTTGTTATCAGCCCAGTCTAGAGTAGTTTGTATTCATTAGGAGACTTGTTTATTTTGTAACATTATCCTTCTCTTCGTTAACATGAAAGAGCCAAACCCAAGCACCGGGAGGACAGCTCATCCAGGTCTGTGCTATTGTTCCATTAAAAAAAAACCCAACACATGTCTCCTGATAAATGATTACTGGGATTAGATTTTATGGGGCAGATTCATAAAAAAATATCAGTCCCATTTCCATATGTTTCTTACATAATAGGAAACATACAAAAAGGCCTTAAAAAGGCACTTCCCAGTTGTTCATTAAGCACTCGCGTGCTCTCTCTCTCTCATATCCCTAAACAGGTCTCGTGTATTCCAGAGTTTCACTTAATGTAGCAGCTATTTGTTTCAGGATTGTCATCTTTTCCCTGTAATGAGAATCTGAGGCTTCAGTTTCTCCTTCCAAGGAAGATTAAACAAAACAACTAAAATCCAGATACTTTTTTCCCCACCTCCTATTCACTGGAAAGGCCAGATTATATTAGGAGGGATAGAAAACTGAGATGGGACAGGCGGAGGCTGGTCATGCACACCATAGTGTAAGTTTTCCACAGGTGGCTATTTTTTTGAGAAATATTAAAAGAAAACAACAAAAGAATGAAATAATATGAACACACACACCATTTTTAGGCAATACTTCTAGCCTTTCTGGAAAAAGCCTCACGATAAACCAGGTTGGGCAATTATTTTGGCTGGCAGGACACTTCATGAGTTCGGGTGAGCTGTCAAGGGCCACATATATAAAATCTTTCTGCAGATATCATCTTGACAAATTATGGATAAAAACCAAATCATATACTACAAATCAGACATCTACTATGAAAAAATCAAACATCTACTACTATGCATTTACTGGAACAGATTTGAATTTTATTTCAAAAAATATTTTTGTCCTGATTTATAGTTTTTTGAGTATTTTATATAGAGGTGATTGCGTAACAGCTCAAAATAAAGTCTTACTCTTGTAGATGGGGTGTGAGGCGTGGGGGTTGGTGTGGAGTGTGGAGGGTTTGGGCTTTTGCAGGGATTGTAGAAGAGGTGGGCATGGGAGCTGGTGTGAGGTGTGTGGGCAGGGGCTGCCTGCACACTAGGTCCCAGGATTTGGCCAGGGGTAGAGGAAGAAGCAGGGGAACAAGGGGCACTTGCAGCAGAGCTGGCCTGGGCAGTGCAGCTGCAGTCCACCCTCCATCAGACCTGTGGCTGCCCCTGCCGTGCCCTGCATGCCACCGAGTGCCATCTATTCCCATCCGGGGCAGCCTGCACCACGCTCCTGCCCACCCTGGCCCCAGACGGTGCACGCAGCTTCTTGGAGGGGCTGCTCCCAATGCGGCTGCTGCTTGGCTCCCCTCTGCCTCCAGCAGCAATTCCTCCTCCTGCCCCCACTGCACTGCTCCGGGCAGCAGGTAACATGGGAAAGCCATGGAGATGCATGCCAGGCACCACAAACCCAACCAGGTGGAAGGAAAGCTGCAGATGGGTGCCCCAGCACATGGGGATCCAGCTTGCTCCAGCTCCCAGCTGGCTTCCCACCCACTTCATCTCCCTGGTGTGATGAGCAGTTACCTGCAGGCAGCTGTGTGGGTGATTGGGAGCTAGAGCAGAAGCCCCGCATGCTAGGGCAGGAACCACCTAGCTGCAGCTTCCCCCCACCTGGTTGGGCATCTGCTGCCTGGCATCCCCACTGCTTCCCCACATTACCTGCTGTCCAGAGTGGGGCAGCAGGAGGAGACGGAGGCACTGGAGGTGAGGGGAGCTGCACTGACTGGGAGCAGTCCCCTTGGGAAGCTGTGCATGGTTAATGAGGCCTAGGTCAGGGATGCACGGCGCAGGCTGCCTCGGGTGGGAGCGGATGAGGCTCGGCCCCATGTGGAGCACTGCGGGACAGCTGCAGGCTGGATATAATCAATTGGCAGGTGCTCACCTGCAGGCTGCATCCAATCAGTTCTCAGGCCAGATCTGGTCTGCGGGCCACATTTTGTCTACCCCAGGACAGGCAATGAAAAATGGAATTGCTAGACACTTCGGAAAATGTAGACTAATGTTTCTTTTATCATTAGTTTCCACGGCACCCACATATAATTTTTCACCCCAGAATGAAAACCTAGTGAATTTGTTTTGACACATATGTAGAGCAGTGGTGTGCAACGATCAGAAACATCTTTCTTAGAAGTGCTTGATTAGCAGGTAACTAAAGCCAGATACACAAGGGCATTTCAGAGTCCGAAAATGCAGACACACTAATAACTCACTTAAGCAATTTTGTAAATCCGGCCCCCAGTCCTTATAAGAATTATCAAGGACAATGTTGTCTTTTTATGAAAACTTCCTATTCCTGCCTTGCTAAGCTGTTACTTTAAAATTCAAAGTGATCAGCCAACGCAGCTCCAAAGTGGCCATTCTCCTGCTATATTTGGATTAGTAAAGCTTAACTCCTGTTATGGCTCATATCTCCCATTTTACTGTTCCTGAGAGGGAGATGGCTCCTTTATATTTCTAACACTTCCAATGTTTATTGTTCATCAGCTGCTCTTGTTCTCCGGGCCAAATTCAGCACATGCTTCCAGGAGATGCATTCTGTTCTCTGCTAGTGATGTTACTTTCTTACTGTGTTGTACTCATAATCTAGAGCACATGCCATGCTCATTGAAAGTATCTGTTTGTTCTTTCTGCATTAAAAAAAAAAAAAAAGAAAGAAATCTTAACATTCATGTTAAACTTGAACTTTTGAACTTACAGTGCTCAAGTTCGGAAAAACGCATTCACCCGTCCCTGCTCTGGAATGTTTTCCATAAAGGTCTATGATGGAACACGTAGTAAACGGGAATATCCTCTCATTCATGTCAATTTAGTTGCATTCATGGCCCCATATTTAATCCTGCTGCACATTCGATTTGGATATTTTTTCCACAGGATACATCCTGGTAGATAGGCAAAAGGCCAGGCACATCTGAGCTTGAAAGGGATGAACAGAAAATATATCAAGAACTAGGTTATTTCTGTTCTCAAGACCAAATGTCTGATGTTTTATCAGTCTTATGTGTCCACTGCAAATAGAAAAAAGGCAAGGTTCAGGTGAAATACACACAGGGGATTTTTCCTCTCTTGAGGATGCATAGAGCTGGGGCTCTTGCAGGTGAAAGAATACAGGTTATGCTTCAATGTTACCATATGGCTTATGTAGATCCTAGCAGATAAAATACCTAACGATGGACTGCTGAGTGAACTACAAAATACTGTGTAGTCTTGAGACAAAAAAAGAAGACGTATACTGTGTCTGGACTGTTTCCCGTTTCTGTTGTCCTCCCATGTGTAAAAGTCTGTTGAAGTCAGCTGAAGTCCTGTTGAATTATTGATCTCCAGGTGTCTTTTCTTGGGCACCTCGGAGTCTGGGTGCAGAAGACAAGACCCTTGGAGTCTAACAGTTCAGAGGTTGTAAAGATGGACAATTTAGCATTGATGGGTGTTGGGATGCAAAATGGGTTCACAGTCTTTCTGATCCTCCTATGAAAAGAACCATTAGAAAAGTAACAAAAATTCATTTAGGATATGTACAAGTATTACATTTAGATTGGCCTCACCTGGCCTGCGTCAGTCTAAATGGCCTGTCATTCAGAAGTTCACAGGGCTTAAATTGCTCAAAAAGTGTTGTGGCCAATCTAAGTTCACCTTTAAAGACACTAACTTTAGACTGACCTGGGTTAACCTAATCTAAAATGGGTTCACACAGTCTAGCGAGTACCTGCCCATATTCATTCACAGCACAGCCCCAGGGCTGGAAAAGCAGTACTGTTGCCACTTCCCCCTGACTTTGATTGGGCTATTTTTAATCTCCCTTAATGGGGCAATCCTCCCAACTCTCCTCTGCACCCACCAATCCCCGCCCAGACCCTCAAACCCCCTCGATTCCCCCCACCCCAAGTTATTTAACTCAGCCTGTCCATGCCACTCCTAGCAGCAGTGAACGCCTGCATACATTGCTCCTAGTTTAGATTTAGGTTTTAATGAAATGTAGGTAGCTTATCTGAACCTAAACCAGGTCCCGCAAATGGTTGTTCTCACCTTTACACTGCATAGTTTGTGCAAGACAAAATACACAGCTCCTTTCTCAAGCCATTTACATTCTGCAGATCAAGGAGCCATAGTACTACAGTGGCCGTTCACTACCACATTTACAGAAGCCCAACAGTGTTTCTCTTTTATGAACCTCAGGGGCTTTGTTTCATTTAATACAACATAACTCTGCAATGAAAATTCACTCTGGGTTAAAACTTATCACACAGGTTTTCTAGCCAAGGAGACAGCTTCCCTTTTCCATATGTATCAAAGTAAGTTAATGTATTTTCAAGCTACAGGTGTCCAATGGGCCTATGTTGATTTACATCAGTTGTGAATCTGCTCTGTATTTTGCATTAAAACTACAATCACTGGGAGGTTTGCAGTCCTTTTTCCTTGAGCGCCTGCAAACCAGCCACTAGCTCCTTTTTGCCAGATTTCATCATGATGTCTCTTGGTTTTCAGGATGAAGCTATAGGCACCAGAGTGTCACAGTGGCTTTACTAAAATTAAAAAAAGATAAGACTCTGCTCCATATTTGAATGGGTCAGATAGCTGTGCCCATTTTGATATTCGTTCCCTGACTGAATTGAAAAAAAAAATCTCTTCAAAATTACTTTTCTTGTAGTGGAGCAAGCCTGGCAATCATTAAGTATAAAATGAGAAAGTTATGTAAGCTGACAAACTTGGCAAAACCTACAGGACTTTCCCCCTGTTTTGGGCCTGTTCATATTCAGTACTGTAGTCTATACTACATTTTAATAAGCCTCTATTATTGCTCGTAGATTTAAGGTTGTTTAAAAACCAACTGCTCCTGGGTGTGACAGGGATGAATTGGTTAGTTCTTCTAAAGAGGTATGGTGGAATTGGTCACAAAACGATTGAGTCAATTTGGTGGCGGTATCTCAAGACATTTAGTGACCTAATAACTGTTATATCTTACTTGAGCTTTTCTTTATTGTTTACACACATCTCTCTTCCATAAGTATATATGCCTGAGCAAAACAGTGAAATTTGAAATTTATGGCTAAATACAGGCGTTCAAGAAGCTTATGGCAAAGAAGCCCTCTAACTTTCCCCATTTAGGTCAGGAGGAACCAGAACACACATTAGCCCTTGTGGGGTGGTGGGGCTTGGAGCCTACCTTCATGACCCAAGCACAGCAGGTGTGTGTGTATGGGGGGGAGGGGATGCTATTGTATGCATCCCAGCATGCCCTGCAGGCTCCCCCAGCTGCTGAAGACTCCCTAGTGGACCTGAACAGCTGAGCTGCCCCCGATTGGGTGGAGACATCACAGCTGCCCACCTGGATGCCCCACTCACACACAACCCAGGCATCCTGGACACTCACACATGCAGACACACACATGCAGAACCTAGGCACCCATGGTACAACTGGGCCACCAACTTCCATGCGGCCGGTGAAGATGGTGCCCGCCTCTTGCACAACTCCCCATTTCCCAGGCGGTCCCCAGTTTTGTCATCGGCAATGTAATTGGCCCTCAGTCCTAATTGGGGGCCCAGCCTACCCCCTCCTGCTCTGGTCTATGAGGCCCTACGGGTACACCTGGACTATCAGAAGAAGCATTTCAACTACAGGCTGGGTTTGGCACTGCAAGCATATCCAGAGCAGGGATGGGAGAGAGGGCAAGACCCCCACTGATGTGTATGGCCCTGACCCCACACTGCAGCAGGCTGTCCAAATTAATGAAGCCCTGGCCAACTGCTTCCTCACATGTGTAGACTGGGAGGCCTCCCTGGATGAGTAGGACCAGGAGGCTTTGAGTGCCCCTTCCCTGGCACCTGACCATGGGTCTCCTACCATTGGCTCCATTGGTCCTGCTGCTCACAACCCAGGCTGCACAAGCACCATCCCCCCTGCAATGGTTCCCAGGCCCGCATTGGCCTGGGTCCAGTGGACTGGTGGGACACCCCCACAGGTCTTCCTTCTCTTTGAGGCCCTGAGCCTATGTCAGCAACTGCCAGTGGCCATGAATAATGAGTTGGCCCTGGAAGGTGGGTTGAGTATGTCAACCCTGGCATTGGATCTTAGGCATCCTGCCTCCCCTCCCTGCCCAAGCTGCTGCTCCCCAGAGCAGGCCCCACCAGATGCCTTGAACCCCTGGCTCCCATACACCATATCTCCTGTTCTGTGCCCTCCCCACTGTGGTGGGCCAGTAGGGGATGCTCCTGCATTGAGCTACCCACCTCACTGTGCCTAACCACCTTCCAGGCTCTGAGTGCCTCCCTGGGGTAGACCCCCTTCCTGGAGCATACCCACTAGCCTGGGGGTCCCACTGCCACCGCCCAGGGCTGGGCTTGATTCTGGCTTTGTGGACCCTGGAAAACACAGGCCAAGTAGCCCTTGAGGGTACTTGATTCACTTCAGGAACTTGGGATGCTTCCCTCAGTCGGAAGCACAAGTAGTAGTCTCCCTTAGTCAGCCGAACCAAGGGGACCCCAAGGCATAATCTAGACCCACTCCCAATAAGTCTCCCACAATAGGTACAAAGGAGAACTTTATTGGTTACAGAGGGTAGGGTTGGAATAGGGTACAGGTTAAAGCAATATCAGAGAAATCCCATAGAGCAAACTCCCATGACTGGGTAGCCTTTGATCACACATCTGAGTTACTGCAAGCTATATATCTAGGTGGATCTCAGGTAGCTTACTCACAAGCATCATCCAGAGGCAGGTGGAGATTCCCTTTGGAGGCAGGCAGTTCCTTGATCATGAGTTTTGAGAGAGAGAGCAAGTTTCAGAGGGTTCAGCTCTTCTCTCTCTGAGTCTTCCTCATGGCTGATGCCTTCTCCTCCTGGGCAGTCCTTAACTTATATAGCCCTTGTGACCTCATTTACCTGGTTCAATGGAGGCCAGCACCTGTTGGCTGTCAGCCAACCAATTTGAAATGCATCACTAGTTGCTGGGCAGACTGGCAGTTCCTAGCTCCCCAGGGAGCAAGCCCCTCACCCAGGTATGTGATGCCAGTCACGTAGGCAGAGGGAGCAGGTTTCCCCCCTCCCTTAGGAATGTATCCAGCTCAGGTTACCTAAAGAGATAGGGTAAGGTATCCTCTGCTGGGCCCATCCTAACCAAATTGTTACAGATCAGAGTTGTTGGGGAGAAACAGAGGTGGCCTTCTGCCACACCCACCACCTCAGCATCCCCCAATCAGCTCACAGTGTGGAGTATTCCTCCACAGCCACCATCCAAGCCTCCCTGCCCCCCCCTGCCCCCCCCCCATGAGACAAGAGCAGTCCTTGGAGTGTGGATCTCCATGGTGGGGGATGGTGGGCAGCAGCCTGCCCTACCACTCTGGTCCAGGAGGGCAGTGGTGTCCTCATGGAAGATGGCACTGATGCCACTCAGAGATGTTGCAGCTGGACTCCAAACGGTCTTTGACCCTGTGTGTAAACTCCTTATCCTGGCACTGTGACTCGCTCAGCTCTGTAGCAACATGTGCAACCTCCCTTAGAGAGCAGCAGGCCATCCATAGACCTTGTCCTTGGACCTTTGCAGTATGTTCCTGGTCCTGGATGATTCATTCAAGTGCTGAAGCACCACAGGTACAAGCAGTTGCCAAGTTGTCCATTCCAACCCACCAAATCAATGGTCCCCTTTGGTCCTCATGTTACCAGCACCATCTACGCACACATCTCCAGCACTCTGCAGGTGTCTGGCCAACCATCCTGGATCCTGCATCCCAGGCTCCATGACCAGGCGACCTGCACACAAATGTAGCTTGCAAACACTGAGGGACCTGTGATGAGTCTCCTGTCTTGGCATTTTCCCCTGCCCAGCGCTAGAAGCCACACTGTTGCTCACAACTCAGCATTGACCATGCCATGAAATGCCTGGATTCCACCTCCCAGCTGGGAAACCCTGGATACCTGTTTTCCATCTCCCTGCCATGGGAGCTGGGATGGCTGGGAACCCAAGTGTCAGGGCCCAGAGGCGTGAGACTTCTTCAGTTTTCCAGGAAGAGATTGAGGGCAGAAGTGGTGGCAGGTGTGTGTGTGTGGGGGTGGTACGGCTGGGCCTTACCTGCCATGGTGCTCATTCATATCTGCTCTGCCAAACAGCACGCAGAGGATTGCCAGTAAAGATAGGTAGATTTGCCTGTTAGTTACACCTCAGCTGTGGGGCTCAAATAAAGTTTTTGGTGTCTCTTGGATCTGTTTGGGTCAGGGTTTGTGTCAGGTGGGTCCAGGTAAATACACTGGCTTCTCTCAGGAAAGCATCATGAGCTTGAGGGATGGTGGGGCTGTTGACAATTACCTAGATTTCTGGTTCCTCTCAGTGTAGCACAGACTGATAAGACCCCAACAACACTAGGGGAGACCAAGTCTGGTGCCTCAACTTCATTCAAGGCCAGTGTCATGGGGACTCAGGGGGTTGTTTGGGAGGTGCAAGGTCAGTGGAAGCATCAGTAAATCAGTATTGTCACTCTTCCATCTGGACAATTGTTGAGCCAAGGGCATGCTGAATATTGGAGTAGGGAACCACATCCTTCCCCATGAGCATACCCCAACTTACCAAGGAGTCACATTAGACCATTTCCTCACCTATAAACATCACCTCCAGAAGGTCAGCAGTAAAGTCTCTTCACAGGTACCTACCTTAAGACATTTAGGTAGCATGACATGGGATGCCAACTTCAGAGTGCTCAGGTCCACGGTATAAACCCAGCAGATAACCGAGCTCCTGTATGGTCCAGAAGCTGTCACACTAAAGAGCTTGACACTTTACTTAACAGTCTGCAGAGACTCGATAACAGGTTGCACACCTTACACACATACACGTATTCTCTGTACCAAGTGACCCAAGAAGACAGACCTCAACTGCCCCCCTGCTGCCAGGTTTCTGGGCCCATAGAGAGCCTGGGAGGCCGGGTGCTGCGGGCTTGTTTGTTGCACTAAATTTAGACATGGGATGGAGTGAATGGAAATGAAATGGTTGCTCAGAGTAAATCCTGTCTGAAATCTATTAGACCAAGTTAATGCCCCATTGGGCACAGCCTTGACAGAGAAGCACGGGTGAAGCTGAATAGACCAAGATCTGGATACAAGCACTTCAAAACAACACTGTACAAGATGAATACCTTGGACAGCCCCTTGAATGGAGTGTCCACAATCAGCACAGAAATTAACTGAAAGCTGTAATCTTTACAAATGCCCAGATGGGGTAGATGGGATCCTCACACTGGGAGATAATACCCAACAATGGCTCACAGCTGGCCAGTGGAAACAAAGCGGGGCGGGGGGTTGGATACAAGGGCTTTGCTGACTCTTCAGTAACAGCCCAGCACTCGAGCAGAGGAGTTGAGCATTGGCTGAGGCTAGACCACTACCCCATGAAGGAGGGATCAGGGTGCCGCAATGCTCCATGGGATGTTTGCGGAATGCGACATAATGCAAGTCGCAGTGGGATGTGGTACAGATGTTGGTTACAGGGCTCTGAAGTCTCATACCACATCCATCCAGGGTTATCCTAGAGCAGATCCACCATTTCTGCAACGCTCTATGTGCCCTGACCGTCTGCTCAGTTATGGTTGTAAAGGGCTTTCTGTGCACCTACCATGCAATAAATGTAATTTCTGCGCCTGGCCGGTGATTCCCAGACTGCAAGAACGTGCCTCTCTTACTAACAGATAGCCGAATCCTCACCTAGTATAAATGAGCTCCGTTGCATCAACAGGGTTATGTTGGATTGTATCACCTAAAGATCTGGGTCAAAGTTTGCATTTTTAACTCACATGCCTCTCAGAAGCCCAGAATGACAGGCCAGAATAGAAGGCTACCACGGTGTTTTGAGCAGACGCCATGCCTTATCAAGCTATTATTTGTCATATAACAGATGTAGGAGGATGTATCATGTCTGATCAATTCTTCCAGTAGGCACCTCTAGCCAAGTAGTCTATCTTGCCATTGAAAACTATTGGTGACTCAATAAATAGCATCCTTCCCTCCAAGACAGCTCAGCCAATATGTGAATTCAAGGAAAGAGGTAATGAGATCTAAAAGCAACAACACGCATCAAATAAAGTGTGTGATTAGAGAACAAGACACCCTGAAACAGAGCCAAATACTGCTCTCAGATGCAACACCAGTCAGAGACGCAACAATTCTTATATATTTATGATGAAGCTGCATTTAGCATAGTATGGACAGCCTGGGGCACTAAGCTAGAAGGGCACAAGCAAAGGGCTGAGGTTAAAGAGTTACTCTTGGTGGCTGAAAAACATGGGAAGAAAAAAATCAAAGCGTTTGAGATTTTAAGAAGTTTGGTCAAATCCTGCCCCTTAATCCTGCTCTTTACTTCTCTCTACCCACTATTTGGGTGTCACTGCCTTAGGCCTCCCCCAATCGATATGTCCCAAATGGTAATCTACACTTTAAAATCTCCAAATCTTACATCATATGGGTTTTTTCAGCTCTGGTACAGCTCTCTCATGGAAGCTCTTTAAGTCCATTGTAATCAGAAGAGGCAGTAGAGAGTGGTAAGAGACCACATTAAATGCAGACTCCAATAACTCAGGGTGAGACAGACTGGGTTATTCATTCTGTGGCTCTTTCCAAAGATGAAAATTGGTTTGATGACAAACACTTCCCGACTCAGTTTCCTGAGAGAAGCAGGGGGTGCAGAGGTGGTGAGGAGACTGGAGCCACAACAGCTGCTTGTCTCTCCACTGCCCCTGCTGCCTCATTCTTGATTTCAAGACAAGAAACTTTCTCCCCTCCCATGTTAAATGAGGAAAAATTTGTCTTTGAATCAAGTAATGATGTTAAGAAGAATAGGGGCATACAGCACTTAAAGTACATCTCTCATGGAGAACTGCAGCAGCTTTGCATCATATGATGTCAAATTAAATCCTTCCCACTGACCAAGCTGAAATATTTTGGTTTGGACCAACTTGACCAAAAATAACATTGCATTTGACTTTCCCCTGTGAAAAGAAAAGGTGGGGGGAAGAAAAACAGTGCCAAAATTGAAATTTTCTCCAACATGATTTTTCCAAAATGTACAGAAACAAAGTCTGTAATATTTTAACTGTCTAGACTCACCAAGTGGCGTCTGACGTGTCACAAAACTCAAACTAAAGTTTGTGCAATTGTCCCAACAAATAGTGCAACACAAAATGGCTGGGGATACTGAAGCTCTCTCAGTCCTAAGTTTGGTCTTGACAACTAAGGGGACTTATTGGGGGGGAAAAAACATTGGGAAGCTCATGCTATAGCAAATTTTTAATAGCGGATTTCACCAGTCAGGGCCGACTAGACTTTTGTTACCATTACAATTCAGAAAATAAGAGGAGAATGGTGGGAGAATAACATTAAGAATTCAAAAGCCATCGAGAGAAGGAGTATGAACAATTAATACAAGCATCTGTTCCTTCCTGTTCCACAGGGACCACTTCTATTTTACTAGCTATCTCAGGTCCTCTTCTTCCCAGCTCATTACCTTTATTCCACTGATCTCACCACTGATGTGGGTAAATGCACCATACACCAGTGGTTCAGCAAGAGTTACTGTGAACTACTAAGTGTTCTTATAGATCTTCTCCTAGCTTTGTCCTGGTCCAGAAAAGCACTTGGACCCTTTGAAGCTAAGAGTATGCCTAAGTGCATTGCTAAATCATGGCTTAAATGAGGAAATCGAGGGCAAAAGGGATATTTTGAAAACATCAGTATAGCAGTTAGTGAAAAATAAGCAACATGTTGACATAATACTGAACCACTACCGACCCCTTTCATTCAGCACCTGGAAAGGGTAAATTTTTACAGTAGAAGTAAACCTATTTTTGTTTGAAAAATAATCCCCTTTCCCGGTGGGTAAACTACAAAGTTACTCAGTGAGAGAACTGAATTATTTCTGCATAAGGGAGTGTGACAAAACAACACAGATATTTTGTGTAGCTGGGCTTTTTTTTTCTCTTTCTCTCGTCCTTGATTTCACAGACTTGTATTACTTTGGTTTGAATTAGAGAACTCATTTTACTTCATTAGAAAAAGAACATGCGTGTATGAGACGGTTTAATATTGATGAAAGGTTAATGCGGAGGTAGTCACTGAATATGAAAATTGACTCCCGTTTTTCTTTTCATTCTGTATTAGATTTACCTACAGCATCCCAGGCATGCTCAAGAGGATAGAAGCAACCCTAGAATCCGCAGAGTATTCGGAGCATGTTCTCTATTTAATCAATATGATGCTACTACCTAGAGACACAAGCAAGATGGAGTCCATTCTTCCACAACAGCCTTGGAGAGATTTGGGTGGGGGGCAAGAAGAGAAGGAGAAAGATGGCTTTGTGTGCCTTTTCCTTTCAATTGCTGATTAAATTCACTCAATTAGATCCCTACATATATACCTCTCTCAATGAAGAATAAGCTAATAACTAGTGATGGGCAATCAGTTTGGATTTTTTAAGGTGCATGCTTGTATTGGAGGGTGTAAATGAAAAAGAAGTACAAAAATGCTTATAGCAGAATCATTGGCTAGGCAAAAGCCTTACTATGTTTCATAGCCTTTTTGTGCATCATTTGCCATCCTGCAAATAAAATAAGATGAAAACAGTCTCTTAATTCCACGAGTCCGCTCCAGGCAGAGAGCAGCATTGTTAAATATTCACAGTACTAAGGAAATCCAGCCATGGTCTGGTTGTCTGAGCTAGGAACTCCCAAATTTTAATCCAGGCTCTGACAATGATTTGGAGCCCAATCCCCCAAGCCTTTGTTCACTTGAGCAATCCTACTAAAATCCGTAAGCACGCTCACCTGAATGAAGATCTGGCAGTTGCCTTATAGCCTAGGACACGTTAGATTCTCCTGATGCTGCTAGACTTGTGCTCAGCGACACAGCTGCTATTGACATCAATGAAAGCAAGTGAGCCATTCTTATTATTGGGCTAGATATGGGGTTGTCAACCTTTTTTAATAAGTGTACTCTCGGTGGCAGGACATGGGGGGAGGATGGAAGGGGAGGGTGGCACGCGGCTGGATGCGGAGTGGTGGCAGCATGGGAAGCTGGATGGCGGAGGTGGCTGCTGCTGCATGTAAGCTTACCCCCCCCTGGCATCTGATTGTCTGGACAGTGCCTGGTGGCCTGCAGAGGGGTGCCACTGCCCTTGCCCTGACCTGGCCCTGCTACTGGGAGATGGCAGCGTAAGGTGGTGGGTGATGGTACTCCATCCCCGTCCACCGCCACTTACCCATTAGGGCGTTCCCAAGTACCCCTGGGGGTATGTGCACCCCCGGTTATCAACCCCTAGGCTAGATTATGCCCCACTCCTGCCCAAAAACATAAGGCAGGCAAAGGGTACCTTTACAATGAACATGGCTCTGTATTCAGAGGCTATGTACTCCTGCATGCCTCAAAAGGACAAGCCGGATACATCAGCCAGGAGATGCTATATCCTGTCCAAGCACAGCAAACCTGCCATTCTGCTAGAGCTCAAGGAGGCATTGTGACTCTGTGAGCCCCAGGGACCTTCCGAATTCCCACAAGGAGGATGTGCATCCACACTACCTCGGTAGGAGGCTGCATCTGCATCACAATCCAGACCTTTGTTGTCCTTTGACAGTCTGTAAAGTGAGGATAATACTATTTTTATCATGCGGGAGTTTAAACCAAGAGTTTAATTAGCGCTTATATGCTGCTCCCAAAATATAAGCCACTCTCAGCACTTCATCCAGAATTGCCCTTCATTTATATTTAGAAGGGCTGCATAAAGATTTGTTCAATGTACACCGAGGAAGCATGGGGCCTGCTTTGAGGTCACCACAGAGAGATGTCACCGCAGTCGAGTCATTCCCACTCCTGGAGCCCTCCAATTATCAGCTAATCATCAGATGAGGAGGAAGCAACCAGATTGGCTAAGTGGGGTCCACTGGCATTATACTGTGCATTTGATTAATAGCTGTATACTGAGTAACATCATCAATCATAACCTATTAGAGCATACAGAGAAGTGGTAAATAAGCTTCCTGCTGAAAATGAATGGCTGGTCCGGGTACTCTGATAAGGTAAGATGCATATACTAGTGATTAGCAGGGTTGGTACTAAAGAACATTAGGAATTCACTTCTGCTGCTCTGATTGGTAATTAAGTGACTCATCTACTGGCCGACAGTCCTGTATGCTTCCCCAGGCAGTTGTTAGTTCTTCGAAAACCACTACTGACAAAATGAGGTTTGCCCTTGGTACACAGATAATGAGACTCAGCTTGACAGGTGTGGCGCGATTAGAAAATTTCTACATGAGGCTCATTCTGCTAGCCACTCTACAGTAAACAGACTCATTAGAACTTGCTAGTCCCTAGAGGCAAAGCATGTTTGACATTATTAATTGGCTTTTCTGTATAAGGAGTCAAATAGATGAAAAGGTTTATCAAGCTGAAATAATTAATTTTGCCTGAATTCGCTGACAGTTCAGTTCTCCTGTAAAAGACCATTTTAAGGGGTTTTTTTGAATTTCGAAGTTCAAAAGACATAATAGTGGTAAAAGTGGAGCATTATAGTAAATTATAATTAAAGGGAATTTAATTAACTTAGACCTGAGAAAGGGTGGGGGAGAGAACTCCTATCTGTGTCTATACAGAGCTCTAGATGGTAGAACATATCATGGCTTAATAATGCATTAATTTTAATCTAATCAAAGTATAATAAAAGAGGTAATTATGTTTAAAAATTATCATGCTCCAATATTGGTATATTTAAACACTTAATACTTACACTGCTTCTAGTTAGCAAAAGTTGTAATTGTTGCACTCAAATTTAGCTTATTTAATGATAGGGCTTATATTCATGAGGTTAATTGAATAAATCATTGTAATAAGTCATGGTGAAACTATGATTATCAGGTTTTAATTCGACATCCAAAATGAAAAAAAAAATAAAATAAGTTAATTTTCCTTCTTTTCTCCCCAAAATAGGAAATAGAGTTTGTCTTAAGAAGAGTTTGGAGGTGGCGTTATTCTTTGAAAAACAAATTTTCATGGACAAAAGTCTGGGTCAGTTTCCAAATGACATTTATCCTGGTTTATTTAGCTTTTCCAAACCATGCCAATTTGACTTAGCAGATGTTTGAAACCGTCCCTATTAAAGAGTCCAATTAAACATTGTGCATTTGTGTGCATTCAGTTTCTTGATATCCCCTTTTGTGGGAGTGAAAATAATCACCTTAGAGTCACACCGTGCAGAGACTGGTAATGCTAGAGAAACCATTGAAACTTGGAATACAAAAATCAAAAAATATTGAGGACTAGCATGTGGTTCAGCAGCTGCTTCAAAGCACAGTGACATTGTTATACATCTGCTGATGCACTTATTTGGCAATTTTAAAAGGAGACCCTCACTCCCATCTTTTAAAAATCCTTTTGACCTTTTTTGACAGATGTGTGCATACCACTGAGCCAAAGCAATGAAGGAGTTTCTCAAGTAAACCTGTTAAATTCCCTGGATCTTCATTGTCTTCTCATAACACTTACTCTGCTTCATACGCTCAACTCAGGCAGCTTCAAGACACACTAGAGCATAGGAAAGTTTTTGACCTTTTAGGCAGCCCCACCATCACGAAATTCTTCAACAATTCATTTATAATTCACCAGTGTCTGTTTATGTATCCTAATTACATAGAGGAATTTTATGAAGCCTTAATTATTTTCCTCAATAGAAGTTGACGATTCAGTATAACATGCAAGTGTCAACATATTGGCACATCTAGTTGTTGTTTGAAAAGGTTAGTTTTTAAGGTGGCCCATTTTCATATAAACAGATAAACATATTTTGGAGCTGATTGATGGAAACTTAGCACTCTCATTCTGTTCCCTTTTACACCAGTATCAAAACTTTTACCAGTTTGAGTTGTGTAGGATAGGGCCCATATTTAGGTAAGCTAGGATAAGAAGTCAACGGACACTTTCCTACTTTGTCAAACATTATCAGCTTATCTTTAACTTTGTGAAACAGTTTTGGGGAGGGAATCAAAAATCTGTCTAAAAAAAATATCCAACTAAAGTAACAGATGCAGAACTCCTGCATAATAACGAATTGTAACATTTACCAAAGACTTAGTATTTGGTCCAAGAAATGTCATCTTCAAAGCGCAAACATCTGTGCACTCGCTGTGGAGCAGTCAGGAGATGCAATAAAAAGATAAGAAAATAAGAACATTCATTAATGGCATTACTTTTTTCCCCCTTCTCCACGTGTAATATTACTTATCAGCATTTTCTATTTGCATGTAGTATATTAAATTTCTTAATTGGGTACATAATCAAGCACAGAGGACATTATGTTTAAATAACAGGGGAACTCAGGATTATGGTCGAGGGAGTGGTGGGAAGCATCACTGGCTCGTTGACTAAGTTTCCAGAAGATTTTAGTTGCCATCATAATTATGTCCGCATCTGGAGTTAGCATGTAATTTCAGTTCATTGGCTGTTGTAAAAAGACACCAAATTAATTTATTGGAAATTCAAAACTCCCAGTAGTTATTGCACAATACCGATGCTTTGCCTTACAAAGGCAGGGCAAAAAAAAAAAAATGCTATGCAATGCTTAGTCATTCTGCTGATGGAACTAATAATCCTGCAGACTGCAATTCTTGTTGTCAGTAATTTTGCTTGATAACACTTACCAACCTAGTGGGATTCTGTGTCAGTGTGGTCAGTAGCAGAATGTCCTGGGGGATAGCACATCTGCCCAGCACCTCCCTTTCATTCATTAACCCACCAGGGGCTAAGACTAATTAGATCAGGCTGCTCATTTTAAGCTGATAATTGATTTAAATAGGTTGCTCATTTAAAATAGAATAAAAACCTGCTAAACATTTGGTGCTTAGGTTTTTTTCATCTGCAACTTCCAATTGCTTGTGCAATGTAGCATAAAATGTAGAGGTCTCCCATTGCTAAGAAGGCCATAAAATTAATTACAATAAGTGTGAATTGTATAGTTTGAGAGAAGGGGGGAAATGAGTGCTGGGGTTAACTGATGATGACTAACTAGTAATGAAAAGTCTGGAATGGTTTCAGCAAAAAAGGTCTTGTTTTCTTCAAGCAGGATTTTGTAAAATAGCTTTGAAGTCTGACGCAGTCAGTTTTGCTGAATTTTTTTATCTAATGTGCAAGGGAATGGGTTGGTATATCAGCAGTATAACATTCATTTTATAAACTGGTATTGCTGGACATTCAAAGGTTATTACACATTTTTAGAGGGCTTCCTTATTTATTTATGTGTGAAATTTATATCCCAACTTCTGTGCAGTGGCAGCATATAAAAACTTATAAAAATCTTTATTCTGTCATTAGGACAGTGCCTATTCTCAATTAATGTGAAGATGACATTCATTTGCGGAGGCTAGGATCACAAAGTTTATTCCTGAATCATAAAATTACACTAGAGGGTTTTGGGTATGTTTAAACAGTCAGGTTTCCTTCCAGCTAAGTTATTTGTATAATGTTCAGATTGCAGCACAAACTAAAACACAGGTAATTGTATATATGTGTTTGACAGAGACAGTTTAAATAACTAGACATGCAAGCTGACAAACTTCCCAAAATAAAAAAATTACAATAACATTGGGGTTTTAAGACTAGCTGCAACTAAGCTGGAATAAAAACTGGCAAACCTATATGTCTGCAAGCAAAATTACCAGTGTCAGAAATAATGGCAATCACTATACCTTGTCATCATATATATATATATATATATATATATATATATATATATATATATATATATTTCAATCCCATTAACAAAATAAAAATTAAGGAACAAAACACATAAAGTCCATCTTTTAAAGTTCAGCCAGTCCTCCTAGTGTGTATTGAATGCTTTGCTATGATGTTGTTGCATCATGTAATTCTGCCTGGATTGAGGAACCAGCTTCTTGAAGTCATGTCTGCATTGGTGGCACAGCATTTCCCTAGTTATAAATTGCATTCTTTCCACTTCTTCTAACAAATTAAAACCAGAGATTCAGACTTCACAATTCATGTGGGTTCAAGGTCTCTCTGCCTTGAAAAACTATTCAAGAGCACTTGCTAGTGGCTGAAGCTCAGTATAGCACCTTGAAAGACCATTACTCAGCCTATTTTCTAAATAGTTTTTGCCTTTTTCAAATTGTAGCTTTTACAGTGAGATGACATCAACCCTAAAACATCCTTTTGTTCATCCTGTATCTATGCACCAGATAATTTTCTCAGGTAACAGTACATGTTATATATGTGAAGTAGTTTTTTCTAGGCAAGCAGTTATAAAGTCTATTGAAACACTACCAGTTTCCCAACTGATATTACAGAAATAGTGAAGGTAATTTAACTAGATGGTTATACTGCACTTGATTACTTAAATTCCTCAACTAAGCTTCGAAATTCAGAACATGAGGATATGTGCTAATAAAGCAACAATCGTGTTTTTACAAGAATTTTAGTATATCTCCTTTCACTTTGATTTATCACTGAACACGTGCCTCATTCGCCTGTTAGGTGGGTTAAATGTGTCAGCATTAACCACATGAAAATACACCCGCATAATCAGTTTAGTTTAAAACCTGCCATAATAATAGTTCCTAAAATAAATTTAGTTGCAATTTTCTTTCCCTAAGATTACTCCTGATTTGGTTTCAATGAAGCATCTGGGAAAGGAGCAAATTCATTCCTTAGAAAGGGATGGATAATGGGGGATGAAGTTGTGATATGACTTCAATATGAAGTTGTGACCCACAAGGAGAACGCCACATCTTCTTTCAGCCCAAACATGAATCATGACTTCCTCAAAAATATTGAAGACACTCAAGATTTGGCTTTAACAGGCCAGCTCCTGTGGCTTGGCCTGGCAGCAGCAGAACCTCAAAACCTTGGCTTTATTGAAACCAATTTAACTTGCTGCTTCCACCGTGCACATGCTTTTTCTCTCTGCTTATGTCTTTATATTCCCCATGCTGCAGGAGCTCCATATGCATGAGTAACACAGATCATGTGAGTACTCTCAAAGTCAATGCAACTCCTCGCAGGAGTAAAGCTACTCTTATAAGTAAGCATCTGCTGGCCTGGGAGGTATGAGTGAACCAAGGCAGGAGAGAAGAAAAATCATGGTATTTTCATTGACAAAAGGGGCCCTGTCCTTTCTCTGAAGGAGACAGGTTCCTTTTTGAACTGTGAATCTGTAGAGGAACAGATTGCCTGCTAATATGGAAAGCTGCCTGTTTCTTAGATTAGCGATGAGGTAATTGAGAATTTACATATGTGTAGAGAGGGGTGGTTTAGATCCCAAGGTAATATATCTACAGTATAATAATGTGGGCGATAGTGGAAAGGTATAGCAGAGGAGGCAGGATAAAAGAGAGAAACAGAGTATCTTTGATGCAAATGCCAAAGACAGACATAAGAAAACGCTGAATTGGAGCTGTGTGTTGAGTACAGGCATTATTAGAATAACAGAGGCATGTCTAAACTAGGAAAAGGACGGGGCAAAACAAGACAAGACACAAAGGTTAGTAAAAAGATACACTGAACTGTGCTGCTCCATAGCCCTTGAAGAGCACTGCAGCTTTCATCCGAAGATTTCAGCATTTTCTGAAACAAATGACTGCTGTATGTGAGGAAGCCTGGCCTGCTGCTGAAATCAGTGGAAGCCGAAGGCACTTGACAGGATCAGCCAAAATGCACCTCTGGTAGGATGCTTTTATTAGTCTAGCCTCTGCCCTGTTCCCATAGTCTGTGAGTATTGTTAGGGCATTTCCTTTACAATACACTTGGGAAGCAGGAAGTATTCCTGGAGGCCAAGTAACTTGCCACAAGTATGCAAATGTATAGTAGACCAGGGCTCCTGAGTCACAGGCTGACATCGTGAGCAGTGGTGATGCATAGGGGGTGCACAGGGGTGCGCGTGCACCCCCTGTGAGCACTGACAGCCAGCACTCCCTGCTTAGGCAGCAGCCAGGGTGGCAGGCAGGAGCACAGGTGCCCCCCGCACAGGAGTGACAGCTGGGGAGTGGGGGTGCTGCAGGCATTTCTGGGTTAGCACGATCAGTCGTGGGGGGCACCCCCCCTAGTTGGTGCGATTGGTTGCTGACTGGCCGCTGAGGGGGCAAGTGCCCCCCCCTGATTCAGGAGGCACCAGTTGCCCGTGATCCTGCCTACTGGACTCTCCTTCCTCTGAACAAAGGTAGTTAGCTGAATTAATGCAAAGTCAAGTAGAAGGCAGGGCACAGTAGCACCTTAGAAACTGAACCAGCTGGTCTCTAAGGTGCTACCCTGGCCTGCCCTCTGTCTGATTTATCTTATAAGGGGGAAATTTTACATTCGGCCAACAAACTGTGAGAAAGGAAGCAACTATCTACAGGAACACGTTAGATCTGTGCCAAGGAGTCAATAATCATTCTTTAATTATATAATACAATTAAAATAACTTTTGAACATTTAGTTACACCCAGCACTCAGTGCAACTCTGCATGAAATGTTTACTACGGAGGTGCCTAATTACTCCGCAGTAAAATCTCAGTGCCTATATGTGCGTCTCTATTAGGCTGCAGAAAACTAATTAAGTCCACTAGAGGTTGGTACTTGTAAACATAAGTACTATCCTATCATAGCTTTCTTTAGTGCACAGCAATGCATACGTACACACTGATGGGGCTGGCTGGGGAACAAGGGTGCTTCAGTGTGGGGGTTGCTTGCTAGTTAGCCCTGCACTGGAGCACCCTGGTGTCCCAGCATGCTGAACCCTGGTGTCTCAACATGCCAGCCCCTCCACAGCATGTTGAACCAGGTCAGAGTAGCTCTGGGCTGCAGGGTGACCCCCCCAGGCCCTCTGCCAGCCAGAGATGCTGCAGTCCAGATCAGCATGCTGCAGTCCTGGGTACACGTGTAAACACAGCACCCAGGAGCAATAAACCCCACCGCAATATGCACCAGAATTTATTGCTTTGCATTTATTTCATGTGTAGATGTGCCCAGTTTGATTGATGCTATTTGGCACAAGAAGTTTCAGGGAAAGGGTAGCTTTAAACTAGCATTAGTACCTCTGTATTTTGGCATTATTCTTCGCTACATGGTTTATGGCAAAAGTGTTGTCTAACTTGCATGCAGATTACATATAGTCTTAGGCCTCATCAAACTTACTCTTGTAATTCTTTTTCCCCTATCTTTGATTCTGTGTGACATAGGTAACAGTTGTTACTGAAGACACATGCAGGTGTACATGCCCTTTACTGAAGTGCTATGGGTTCTTGCTATGTACTTTTATGGACACAAACACTTCATATGCGCTGTTTGCTTTTTCCTAGCAGCTCTGTCCATTTTTTCACCATTTTACCTTCTAGGCAAACCCAGGCACTTAGCTGGCATTGTCGACACTCCTGTGCACTTATGGTTACCCACTGGTCATCTTCCCATATGACCCATTCAGGGGCTCTGATGGACATGATGACTGTAGCGCTAATCATGCTTCCAGTGTTTACGAGGAGGTATGCCTTTCTCACAATCCCAGTGCATCAGTTAAAGGTGCACTCTGCTAGACTTACTTCCCACCAGTCGGCCCAAGGCATATCTGTGTTACTAACCACTGTGTTCCAACTAGGAGGCCATATCTTATGAGATGCATCTCACATTATGGATTTAATTTCTTCTGCTATCTGTAGTTCAGCCACTTGGCACCCCATGGTCCATGACACATTATGCATCGCAGTAACCTGCATTAATACCAGCGCCTTTTGTCCAAAACCAAGGTTTTACATGCAGCTGCCCACCTTCTGATGGCCATATCCATGATCTGAGGGCTCCAGGGGAGATAAATACAGACCCAATACACTGACTTTTCCCCACTCAAGAAATCTACCTCCTCTTAACTCGTCCCTCAGTAAGTCAGCCAAGAATTATAGCCCAGCCCTACTGTTCTTAAAGAGCAGCATAATAGTGTTGTAATTAAAAGGACAAGTGGCACCTGTTGTGATACTAGTGATCAAAATACCCTGGCATCAGACTTCAGTCAAGTGTTCGAAAAATCACTCATTGTGTATTCCTTCTCCTTTCGTTCTACATATTCTTATTCTGTCATGTTTTCTCTCTTTTAGTGAGCTGTCGCCTTCCCTTGGTATTTTTTAGTGTCTGTGATTTCCCTCAGAATAATTTTGTCTTTAGTATGTCTTAACATTTTCAGAGTTATTTCACTTCCCTTCTCCTTTTGCCTGGAGCTGAAACTTTTTTCAGCCTTCATTTATCTCTGAAAAAAATATGCTTTTCAGCTTCTCTTTTTAAACCCTGTAAATTCTTGTTTTCCCCTCTCATGTTTCATCGTTCTCTATTTTGGATGCTACTAGGCTCGTCTACACATAGCTGTACAGCACTGCTGTTACTGCGCCGTTGTTACTGCATTGTTCTTGCGTCTTTTGGAAGTCTTAAATGACAGTGCAGTAACAGCCTGTATTGCACCGAGCCAGATGTGCAGTTTTTTTTCACCACTACATCACTGTAGTGATGTGTTATAATGAAGGAGTGTGTCACTACCATGACATAGCTGCAGCATCATGGTTTGTGACTGCCAATGCTACATCGTAGTAGTGCATTGTTACAGTGATGTAGTGCCTTGTGTAGACACACCCACTATATAGTATATGCGCATTTTTACCTTTTCTCCTGCATTTGGTTAAGTTCATTCATTCTCTGTTAATGGCAAAGCATCATTTTATCTCCTCCTCACCTCTCTCCAATGCCCAGTTCTAAATACCATACTTTGGACTCCAACTGGATCCAAATGGGTCCTGCCCTCACACTACACTATATAATTAACTACCCAGATGGTGCATGAAAGGGGTGAACTCTCCCTTTAGGGTGAAATCTCCCTTTTCTGCACCATTTTAAGAAGTCTCTTTGCAGTCACTGAGTGTCATGGGCAAGATGACACCAAGTGACTCTTTTTAATTACCTCCATGAACAGGAACAGGTAACAAGGCTTGTAGTGTTTAGGTAAGAGAGGATGCCACTGCTGCTTTCAGGCTTGAACAATCTACCCAATGCCTGAGCCACCACTGCCAAAGCAGCTGAGGTCCAGTTAGGTCTGTCAAAAGGCTAGAAGGACAAACCTTGTATCATAACTAACGTTCTCAAGGTCATTTCACATATGAAATCTGGTGATGCTTGCCCTACCCCCAGCACTTTTTCCACTAAGTAGCACTTTTTCTGGAATTGGATCCTGATGTCCTTGCTGTTAGGGCATTGCTAGTGCTGAATAATGCTGAGTCCAAAGACAATCCAATTTTGGCTTATTTTGGCTTATACTTCAATCTGAATGGGCCTTAAGGACTATAATGATTTTCAGGTGCTTTCCAGGCACTGTCCTTGGCCTCTAGGGTTCTTAAAGTACACGGATAGAAAGCTTTTTTTTACTTGTAAAGAAAAGGAGAGAATTTGTAAGCAGGTCAAAATTTTGATTCTAGGTGTTTTTAGCTACCTTAATTCATAGATTCATAGATTGTCAGGGGCTGGAAGGGACCTTGCAGATCATTGGGTCTGCCCCCTCCATTTCTCCCCTCGGCTCTAGGCAGGAAAACAACTGCCTAGGAGGTGACTGGGGTCACTTGATTATATTATCAGGCCCAACTCAGGAAAAACCCAGCACTAGAATGGTGTACGTGAAATATGGTGTGAGCTGCTGCTGCTTCTCCTTTTTTTTTTTTCTTGTATAATATTTTCTTTTGTAGTATAACCCTCAGTAGCTACTCTGGATGAGGTTCTAGGAAATGAGCCAAGAATGAGAAATAAGGTTGCAAGTTACAGAGAATCTCATGATCATCGTGTTATTCCACCTGAAACATTCACAAGGGCAAAGTCTACAACAGGAATCCAACACACTCTATGGAGGAGCGGTGATTGGAATCTTTATCATCCATAGGTAAACCTACCTTGTAGAGCTCAACACATCTTGGAGAACAATTAGAGGCCTTGCCAATGCATTTCTTCCTACTTATAGCTCTCAGAGTGGAAAGGACAGCAGGAGCAAATGTTGGTAAGCACCCAGGGAGATCAGAAGAATAAGTAGGTTGTGTATGAATATGTGCTTTGTTAATGAGTAGGACTGTGATATGAGTGAAAAGAAGCAGTAGAAGATTAGGAAGGTGAGTGGAAAAAAAAACAGGGAAAACTACCAATTCCCAAGTTTGCAAGGAATTTTTTTGCCAAGAACACTATGTTCTTCGAATATGTACACTGCGGCAGAAATTAAAAGATAAAACTGGTGCCCTGTGATTCAGAAGCAGAAGCTGGGGGTAAAGAGATACAGTTAAATTATTTAGGTATTTTGATTCGGCCCCCAAAGAGGAACAAAAGTACAGACAAATGTAGAATGATTAAACAACCCACGCTGGATATTTAGGGTAAAGACCAATTCAATAGCGTATGGAAAGCAATGAATTTGTGAATGCTGGTAAAAAAAAACAACTCCATCACAATGTTTTGATGGAAAAATGGAGTTTAGACTTCATGAATTTTTAAAAATAGACTTTCGATATTTTTGTCCAAAACTGAAACAGCGGCAAACCAAAGTACCTCAGCTGCAACATCTTAGTATTTGAATGTTTCTCAAGAAACTGATATTTTCTACAGCAAGAACACTCATTTTCAAACAGCTCTACATCTATGTAATGAGATAGATAGATAGACAGACAGACTGAAATGGGATCCATTTATTAAAGCAATAAACTACATATAAATAGGCTTCCAAGCAGCTTGAGGTTCAGCTCTGTTGAAAAGGAACCATACCCTGATTGGAGTTCTGTTCAGTACGAAGGGATATCTAATTGTCAAAAATAGACGGCAATGAAAAAACAACAAGTTAGACTTTTTGATAGTGTGGCTGAAAGCTCTCTACACTAAAAGCACTAGAGAGACAGAAAAGAAAAGCAATTTTGGATAGCCTTACTTCATCAGTCACTTTAAAATAGTACATGGATGTTCTAATAATGTTCTGTACTAAGTTGTAGTTACTATACTTTGCAAGGATTGGTGAACTCTTCTCTTCCCACTCTTTCTCTTTGTATCATTAGTTGCTTTATTGCAGGGGCGGGCAATTATTTCAGGTGGAGGGCCACTTACTGAGTTTTGGCAAGCCATCGAGGGCTGCATAACAGGCAGCCAGGGGCAGATAAGTATTCATTTTCTAAATTTTTTAGGGGCTCCACAGGCCAAATAGAATGGCCTGGCAGGCCGCATCTGGCCCGCGGGCCTCATTTTGCCCACCCCTGCTTTATTGGATCATATTTAGATAGTCATTCATATTTCCAGAACCAGCTTGAGGTTTCTTGAGCTGTTCTGAGCAAAGAAAAGATTTCTTTGGGAGCAAACTAATTAGTATTAGCAACTATCACCCAAGTGAATTGTTATTTGTGTTCTCAGGTGTTGCACACTATAAAAATGGTGGCTATAGCATTATGGTTTCCCTCCATTCATAATCTTTAAAATAAGTATTATTTTTAGACTGCAGTCCTAGGGAAGTTAATCTGTCAGGATTAAAGTGATCAAATTTCTGCAAAGGGAAGGAAAGACGCATAAAAGATAAATACATGTGAACTAATTGCTAGTGTTATTTTTTTTTTTTCAAGCCACAAAAATGTAAAATGTTCAGCTCCAGGGATTCTAACTAGATTAAACAATATTTTTTTAAAGGAATCCTTCATTTGTTTTATACCAGGATAATGATTATAAGTGCCCCCAGGACAATCTTGGAAGGAGATACTGTATCTCAAGACCTGATTTCCTGGCAACAATTTTTAACTGCAGAAGGGCTTGGCTTAAGAACTAGACTGATTGACTGTCAGTATCCCAAAGTGAGTATACTAATCTACCTGAACTACAGAGCTGTAACTGCTGTCAGGTATATTTGCTTCTGACATAAAAACACAATTTTCCCTTCATACTTAGGGCATAATATACAAAGGAGCTCAAGAGGTGAAGTTATCAGGCAATCAAATCATGTTGGATAAAAAGGCTTAACAGTTAATCACGTGTTCTAATGCTCTTATGGTAGACAGATGCCAGGCAAACACTCTGTAAGAAAAACACCCAACTTGTCATACTTTAATGCAGAATGACCAATAGTCATAATAGGCCAAAATCTTTTGGCAAGCTACTGAACAAGGCTTTTTTATTTTATTTTATTTTTTTATAATTCATGGCATCTAGAAGAATTAGATGTTTCTCATGTTCAGAATAAATGAGAGCTGGGCACCTGCCTCACTTAGCCAGCTTTGAAAGACTGAGTCCCAAAGTTTTGCTGACTGCTTCTAAACTACCACTACCAATGAATGAGAGAAGGGGACTCAGAGCATGCAGCTCCAAGGAGGGATCTTTAGCTTCACTAGGGTTTAAATAGTGTATTTTGGCTTAGGCACAATTTAAGCATGCAAATTTATGAAATAAGGATATAGGCATAGGATCATAGGAAAGTGGGACTGGAAGGGGCCTCACATAAGCATGCAGTCCTGCCCTCCTGCTCAAGGCAGGATCATCCCTAACTAAACCAGCCTAGCCAAGCATCTGTCCAACCTGCTCTTGAAAGTTTCCAATGATGCCGATTCCACGTTTTTCCTAGGTAGTCTGTTCCAGTGCTTGACCACCCTCAGACTCGGAAAGTTCCTCCTAATTGCCAACATAAATAACCTTTTCTGCTGCTTGAGGCCATTGCTCCTAGTCCTGTCCCTGGTCACAGAGAAAAGGCCATCTCTGTCCTTTCTGTACCCTTCAGGTATTTGAAGACTGTTATCATATGCTCCCTCCGTCTTCTCTTCTTCATATTAAACCCTAGTTCTTTCAGTCTTTTCTCTTCAGTCTTGTCTTTCAAGCCCCTAATCATTTTTATGATGCTATACTGAACTCTTTCTAAACTGTTCACATCCTATTGGATGTGTGGGGCCCAAACCTGGACCCACTACTCTAGGTGAGGCTTCACTAATGCCGATCAGAAAGAGCTGCTTCCCTTGATTTGCAAGTGACATTCCTGTTAATACAACCTAGGATGCTGTTGGCTTTTTTTTTTTGCAACAAGAGCACACTGTTGGCTCATATTCAGCTTCTGATCCACCATAACCCCCAAGTCCTTCTCTGCAATACTGCATCCTTGCCAGTCATTTCCCAGCCTGTATTTGTGCATGTGGTTATTCCATCCTGAGTGCAAGACTTTGCCTTGTCCTTGCTGAATCTCATCTGATTGATTGTGGACCATTTTTCCTGTCTATTCAGATCATTCTGGATTTTTGACAGGATCTCCAAAACCAGGTTCTAGTAGAGCTTCTGTTTTGTGTGTACTATTATTACCATACACATCATTACCAAAAGGATATTGTGATACCAAAGCCATGACAAAAATCTAGGCACATGTCTATAAAATTCCAGAGCCTGATCTTGCAAAGTCTTTCCTTCTACTCCCTCAAAAACCACTTCTGACATGTCACCTACAAGAAATTCAGTAATGAATTATGGTTAGATCAGCAGTTCTTGACTTTTTTAGACTCAATGCTACCCTCCATAACTTTTGTAAATTGAGCAGTACCCTATTTCAAAAACTAATTTAGTACAGTGCATACTTCCTTGCAGAGGGGCTACGCAGTAGGGGTTGGGGACCAGCCATGCAGCAACCAGCCTGTGCTTATCTCCTCATACATGTTTATCTCCTCATACTCATCTCCTCACATCTTAGGGTATCCTGCAGAGGATGTGGTGGCACCCCGGGGTGAATCACCCCAGTTGTGAATCACTGGGATAGACGCAGTACCTCCTCAGAATGGTGATTTTTAAAAAAAGTTTAAATAAATAAAGCCACATCTATGGGTACATGCAGACATTTGGGGAGGTTAGAGGGAGGTTAGATCATGTTAAAAATGGCCACCCGATCTAACTTAGTTTGCCCAGGTGTGGCCCTTACACTTAGATCCCTAGTTAGGTCAATTCAAGTATGAACAGTACAGAAGTTCAACGTCATTAGCTTAGTCTAAAAATGGCTGACCCAATTTGAATTAACCCTGTCTTTGAGGTACACTTAACTTAGATCAGATTGGCCATTTTTAGATGATCTAACTGTCCTGAACTTCTGTATACTTCCAAGTGCAACTCCAGGGCTGGGAAAGCCCAGCTACTGGCCTCAGACCTGGGGCTGTGCTTTTCCTACCCCCTCCCTGGCACAGAGCTATTGTTAGCTCCACTGACCCCTCCCTACCTCCATGGAACAACTAGCCCTCCCTGCCAGCCAAACCACCCCATCCTACAACCCACTCCCAGTACTAGTTTTACCAGCATTTGGCAGAGTCAGGAGCCGAGCAAAAAAGTTGGTGTTGCAGGGAGGGGTGGGCAGGATGGGGGGGTTGGTTCACTGCAGGGGGGTTGCTCTTCTGGGGATGGGAAAGTCATGGGGCTAAAAACAACTCCTGGTCTTGGGGGGTGGGACAGAGAGCTGCCCCCTCCCATGACCCCAACCCCCCTGGTAGCACAGGGACAGCTGCACAGAAGCCCAGATAGCTGGCATGGGACCAGAATTGGATGCAGTATTCCAGCTGCAGCCTCACCAAAGCTGAGTAAAGTGGGAGGATGACTTCCTGAGTCGTGGTTGAGATGCATTGGTAGATGCAAGCCAGAGTTTTGTTTGCTTTGCTGGCTGTGGCATTGCATTGGTAGCTCATGTTCATCTTGTGCTCAGTCATGACCCCCAAGTCTCTTTCAGTCATGGTGCTAGTGAGAGTAGCACTGCCAAGCCTATAAGTATGATGTGGGTTTTTTTCTCCCAAGGTGGAGCACCTTGCAGTTCTCTGTGTTGAGAGCCATCAGATTTTGATCTGCCCACCTTGCAAACCTGTCGAGGTTGGCCTAAATCACCAGCCTATCCTCTAGTGTGACCACACTTCCCCATAATTTGGTGTCATCAGCAAACGTAGCCAGTCCACTTCTGACACCAGAATCCAGATAATTTATAAATATGTTAAAGAGCACTGGTCTTGAGTACGGAGCCCTGGGGGATGCCACTGGTCACCATGCACCATGTAGAATCAGTTCCATTGACTATCACTCTCTGGGTCTGACCACAGAGTCATTTCCCTAGCCATCAGACCACAGGTGGTGTGTCTGCTGCCAGGCATCCTTTATGCACTGCATGCTCTCCTCCCAGGCCTCACAGATGTTATACAACACACAGGCTGTAATGATGACTCAGAGGAAGTTGTCCTTAGCAAACTCAAGGTGGGTGGTGATGGTGTGCCAGCAGCCTTTCAGACGGCTGAAGGTACACTCTACCAGGGCAAGGGCCCAGCCCCAGGAACAGTTCAAGTGGGCCTGGCCAAGGTGCCACATACCTCCAGGACAGCATCCCTGGAGATGGCCTTGTCCATGCTAAACAGGTGGCCAATGTACCACAGGCTGGTGGGCATAGCCAGCTTGAGCAGAGTGAGGACCAGTCAGGTGTCCATGGGGAGGGGTGGCTTCATGCCAGTGTCCTGCCATTCCAAGTGTGTCCAGAGCTGCCCCAGAAAATCCAGGTCATGCACAAGGCCTCCAGCCACTGCTCATCATCCCAGGTATGCTGGACAAAGTGCCACCACTAATCCTGGCTGGCCTGATGGACTCAGAGGTGGCAAGGCTGGAGGCCCAGGAGGGAGACAGCAGCCATGGTGGTGGCATCCTGGAGCCTCTCATCAGCATCCCTTCCAGGGTCCAGCTAGGCAGATGAGGTCAAGGTGGCAGGTGCACAGCAGTGACCCTGGGACAGAGTGCATGACTGCATGAAGGGGAGCCAGAAGAGACGAGATGGCCATGGGACAAGTGGTGGTCAGCATGGCAGGCCAGCAGGACCAGTATGGCAGCCAGCAGGAGCCCAGGGCACTGGTCATTACTGCCAGGAGCAGGGGCTGGAGCAGCTATAGTGTGGGGAGGCACAGGTGTCAAGGAGAGTGCTACATGCTGTCCCTGTGCTGGGCATGCTGCTCCTAGGCAGGCAAGTGGCTCGCCAGAGAGCAGCGAGCAGGGCTACCTTTAGAAGAGAGCTGCCAGCTGCTGGCTGCTGCAACCAGAGCCTGGACCTCCCCCTGGCTACAGCAGGGGCCCGTTGCAGGGCACCCCGGCAGCAGGAGCAGATTGACAGCAAATCTGCTCCCACTTCCCTGCATGTGTAGACACTTGCCCACCACTGTTTATTCCCAAATAATTTACTCATGAATAAACTGGTGCTGCAGTAAATGCACATGTAGACACACCCATTCGTGACCAGTTTACAAACAGAAAGTTGATTTTCTGTGACTCATGTATATGTGAACCTGGGTAAGATTACCAGTAGGTAGGCTGTCAAAGGAACTTTAAATAAACAACTCAAAATATTGTATCGCCTCTTCATGTTTCCATCTCCACTTGTGCTGCAAAATTCACAATGTAACTATACATATATATATATATATATATATATATATATATATATATTCACATTGTGAATTTTGCAGCACAAGTGGAGATGGAAACATGAAGAGGAGATACTATATATATATATATCTATATATATATATATAGATATATATACACACACACACACACACACACATACACACACACACACATATACTTCTTTACAAGTTTGGCTCAGTTTCACTGAATGTGTTGATCTTTATAGCTTCCTCTTAGAATCACTTACCTTCAGGAGAGAGAAAACATACAAGTACTCTAAGAAATGTTGATTTATGAACTCCAATGGTCTTTATTTTTCTTGCAAACCTGGGTGGAAAATTGATCAGTGATAAGCCTGCTATAGATCTCATGGTTTTGCAAGATATATTATTGTATTTCAGGATTATTGGATATTGCAAAAGATTTTTTTCCCCTCTTTTTTTTTCCCATTGCCTCAGCAATAATTTTTCCTGCTTCCAGTTTTTTCCTACCCTTTAGGGAAGCTATCAGAAAATAAAAACAAAAAGGAACAAATCAGCCCAGAGAAAGTTGCTTTGAGCTGCCTAGCCTTTCCTAATTCATCATAATATGGGTCCGGTTGCATACCCCACAGAGGCAGAATGCAGAGGATGTTTCTTGAGGTATTAAAACTGTTCGTATGAGACAATTATCATCTTTTTTGTTTGTTTGCTTAACTCTGCTTTCAACAGCCATTTCTTTTTAAAATACAGACAGTGGACTCAAGCTTAATTTTCAGTGAAGTGTTCATCTATAAGGTGCAATGAAGTGTTCGTGTATATGGTGTAGCTTAGCAAAATTGTGAAGTAAAATGTACAGACTAAACCTGTTCAGAAAATGAAATAGTCATCTTGTGGGGGGGGGGAAGACATTTCTGTTTTCATCTTATTTGGAGGGCAAAAAAAAAAAAAAAAAAAAGAAATGTTGAGAAAATTTTCACAGAATGAAAAGTTCAGCTAAATGTCAGTTTGGAAATGTCAAAATGGAAAATGTTGACTTTTTATCACAACAAAATGTTTCCTTTTGAAATATCAGCCTTTCTAACAGTGGATACTGTCATAACGATGATCTGAAACACTATGTTTCTTTTAAAATTTTCCCATAAAAAGCCTGAAAATGTCCATCAAAACGAACATTTCCCCACAAAAAAATCCCATACAGGGTTGATGAAACCTGCTTATTTTATCATGAACATGTACTGACTGCCCAAAGCTGATTATTAAAAATCCTGTCTGTGTTTTTTCCAATCTGGTTGGTATTAATCACATAATTCAATTGACACAAGGCTATCCTCTTTTCCCATTTTTATTCAATGTCTACTCTGCTTTGAATAATGGAGTTGAGCAAATGTTAAAAAAAATTATCAGGTCAGCAATAAACTACACTAGTCTGGGGATAACATAAATGGATATCACAATCAAGATGTAAGAGTCAGTCTATGCAATTGCTCTGTTGGAAAGAAAACCAAGACTTTGCCTGAGGCCATCAGCTAATATCATTGTTTATCAAAGTTAGTTGTCAGGATTTTTTTCTTTTAAGGTAATCTCAGGTAGACCCTGATCTTTCAAAATCTTCAAATCTCACTTTTTCCATGAAGTCAGCAAATATGAATCCCCAAATCCCTGCTACCACCACCTTAGTAGGCCTATACAAAATTTAACACCCTCCCACCCCCCAAGATTAAGCTTCTGGGTCTTTTCTAGATTATTTTTATGTAGAACCAGCTCCTGTAAAGATTTACAGATTTCTGCAGTTTTATGGCATTATTTCAATGGCAGTACTCACAGTACATAAAGTTAAGCAGATGACAAATCATTGAAGACCTGGGATCTTAAATTGTCAGGGCCAGATTTTTAAAAGTATCAAACACACACAGAGTATGTCTACACACACATTTGATCCGAGATCAGTGTACTTGCATGTAAAGTATTCACGAGTAAATGTACCCAGTTAAGCGTATATCATTCAGGAACACGGGAGCAGATTTGCTACTCCTAGCAGCCATCTCAGACTTGGAGCTCCCTGCTGCCGGGGCAGGGGGCATAGTCCCCACCTGGGGTCTGGTGGCAGAGCCCACGCCAGCAGCAGGCAGCTCCTGGGGAGTTAGGGAGCAATCTCCCATCGCCTGGTGGCACTTGACGGGGAGCAAATTTGCTCCCAGTCAGACGTCTACACAAGCACTACTGCACAGTAACAACTCATGAGTAAATTTGCTACTTGCATTTAGAGGTAGCAAATTTACTTGCGATTAATGAGGTTCATGTAGATGCACATGCTTACTGCGCAGTAAACTATGCTACTTTGCAGTAAAGTGTCTCATGTAGACGCACCCACAGGAGCCTTTTGGAATTAATGTATTTTCTCACATACAACGCACCCTAGAATAAGAGGTGCACCTTGTTTTTGAAAGGCAAAATGAAGAAAAAAAGATATTTCCTTGTAGCAAATAACTGAATAACAGCAGCTAGAGAGCTGTCTGTCTATTGTTCTGCTCCCCATGGATCACATGCAGAGTTTACCTTCACTTTTGCCCTGCCAAAGCTTAAGGAGCACAGACTGCTCTTACTGGATTTCCTCACATATAATGCACACTCCAGTTGCCAGCAGCTGATTTGTGGAAAAAAAGGTCTGTTGTAAGCAAGAGGATAGGGTAATGTGCATAATCTCCCAGCAATCTATCTACCAGTATATTTTATGCACCTTTTTGTTACGCCTTTCTTTCTTGACTACTCACATTAGCTGATAGTGTGCTTCCTTTGTTACATGGAGATATTAAAATTCTTCAGTGGTAACTCTCTTTCTTCCTCTCATCCTTGTTCCAGCAGCCAACATTCATCAAGGGAAAGGTCCATGAGCCTTCCTCTTTCTCTGGTCATGTACCTACCTGACCATTTTGTGGAAAGCATTCACTCCTTCCTCTCATCCTGCAGGGCATTTACTCCAAGTCAGAGGAGGAAACATCAACCATCTTGAAACACTGCTGATCCACTGGAATTTTAAGCTTGGTGATAGCTGAGTGGTATACGGTGATAGCTTATGGGTCCCCTTAAAACAATCCTCTTCATCCGAGTTCAGCTCTAATGAAACTTTCTGAAAAAGGAAGGGAAGAACCAACTGAACTTTCCCATTGCTTACTGAGGGCCATATTCCAATATAGTCATGCTCAACCTCTGGCCCATGGAGCCCTGGCATTGAGGCCACATAGGGACCTGTGGGAAGCCCCATGAGCCAGATGACTTAGTCTGACATGCCAGTTCACCAGTCTGCAGCTGGATCTGATGCACAGGATTCAGACAGCACATGGCGTTAGGCTGGTTTGCAGCCAGATCCAATGCACAGGGTCAGACCAGTGCATAGTGCAAGGGATTTGGCCCACAGCCCAGCCACATGCCACTCATTTGGCCCATGGGGCTGGAAGGTTGACCATGACGGTTGAGTTGAAATGGACAGGGGTGTAGATTGTAGCCGTGTTGGTCTAAGGGCATAGGCAGACAAGGTTCTTTGGGTGAATCTGATACCTTTTATTAGACCAACTTAAATAGTTGGAAAAAAAAATAATGGACTTATTTATGTTGAACAGCACCTTGCCTCACCCAAGATCATATTGAAGTTACTGAGATTTCTAGTGAATTAAAGTATCACTCATTTTAAGTAAAGCATTACAATCTGATCCAAAAGGTTCAGGCTTACAGTCATTTTGAAAGACAGGCCACTTTCTTATATTAATCTTCCCTAGATATTTGACAGGTGTCTGAGTCGGGTCTCATTTGATTTCTATATTTGTGTCCCTACCAATTCCATTGTGCTCTGGGACGTGGAGTTAGTGATTGCCACCTCTCTATAAATTATACTTTAACAATTCTAAGTATTTCTTTATGGGTGTTTTTTCATGTTTAATCCACAATCTTACCAAGATGCCCTCTCGCTAAAGACATTTTCCTGATTGCCAAAGGCAAGTTGAAGACTGTGATTTGTTAGACAGAAGAAGCTGTACGACAAAACACTTCTGGGATGCAATGTTTTTTGCCAAACCGCTGAAATTGCTTTGTTGATAAATGTTAGTGTCTGATACAGTTAGCATTGTCAGGCAGGTAAAATTTGATCCACTGACAAAGTCTCTTCTGACTGTCTCTTAATCTGTTCACTAATCAATATTAACGCTATCAAAGGCCTCAAACCCTTTCTTTTTGGTGGTTTGTTTTGGGCTTAGTTATTTTTTTCTCCCATCTGTAAATGAATTTGTGCCCAGAGACAAGTACGTGTTGTCTTTAATTTTTGTAACAAGCCAGAATGTGATGGACAAGAACAGAACTCAGGGATTTTCATGAGTGTAGTAACAAGAAAAGGAGAGAAAGAACTATGTCAAATGTCTGTTGCAGATGCTCATTTGGGCTCCAAGGGAACCTCAGTGTAGGCACGTATTTTTATTATTTGTTGGCTTAGGAACCAGCTCAGTGAGATGTTAATCAGATCATGAAATGCAGTCAAATCATAGTGTAATCAATGGCTTAGAGAGCTCATCAGGTTATGGGAAGTGCTCCTTACAGGATAGAGCCCTTAACTCCAAAATGGCTATGCACGTTCCTAAATAACAAAAGGTGTGATTGTACGGTTATGTGATAGATGGTACGGTCAGTATTTTGGTCTCATGAATGAAATATTAAAATAAGTTGAAGAAAATATAAGCACAAAGGCTAGACTTTGCATGCAACACCTTTTCATTCTACTACACATTTGGATAAAGGTAACCTTTGCAGGATATAAATCATAGCACACACATAACCAGACTCCCACACAGTCAAGCTGTGCCATTTTTCTTTTGTAGATATGTTTTCTTGAGGCCAACTGTACTCCAGAGTTAAAGGAAAATTAGCATGTGTCTTTGCTTAACCAAAACCTGAAATGGCTTTGCTGTTATTTCTTGGAGACAAAATGCTTGCAACTTTGGAGAGTTTGAGTTTTCCCGAGCAGGCACTGTGCATTTTAATAATTTATCCTTTCAGAAGAGCATATTGTACCTTGAAGTAGAGCCTGAAAGGTTTTGCCCCATAGGGAATGCAGCCGCAACAAAAGAAAACTGAAAGCCATTTGGCTGCTTGTGACCACTTAGAGCTCTAATTGGCCAAATTCCATATACACAAACAGAGAGAGAGAGAGAAAGAGAGAGAGAGAGAGAGACGTCTACACTGTGCTATTGCAACAAGCACACAATGCCAAATTACAACCATATTTATAATCCTTTCAAAACACTTGGGTCCATTTTTGTGGCAATGACAAACATAAAAATGATGAAAAAAACAACAGGCTCCTAGTGGGCAAAGGGTCCAACCTCCTACACACTCCATAAAAGAGACCAAGTTGCCTTGTGCGGTATTGAACTGAACAATAACAACAGTTGAAATTTGTAATTTGTTGGAAACGTGTCTAAACTCCATATTCCTCCCCTCGCCATATTTCTAATATTCTAGTTCTTTCCCCACAAACTCATGAAAACGTCTTTCCAATGAATAAACGAATTCACCTAAATATTTCAATGAGACAATTGTTTCAGGCGATGTTTTTACCGGTTAGTACGTCTTCGGATTTTACTTACTAGGGGCAAGGAATCAAATCTTGCAACATGTTCTATGTACTGGAGATGTAACACTAACAAAAATAGTATCTTTCTTATGATGACCGAGTGTTATTAGTAAATATGCTGGCTAAAAGTATAGTTCTTTTCAGTGATGCTTAGTTGCGTCAGAATGCTAAAGCAACGTATAGGGACATACAAATATATTGAAATTTGAGGCAGACCTTCAGCTAATATCAATTGACAAAGCTAGAGCTTGTTAGACTTGGTAAATTTAAGATCTGCCTTTGGGTGTGTTCCTCCCCAGAAAGTTACAACTCTCTGCCCAATGGGAACTGAATATTTATTTGACATGGATTTCGTATTCCTAAAGTTTGAAGCGCCCACTCTTCCGCTGGGGTGAATTCGGTGATAATCAACGGCTGAGGATCTATCGCAAGAATTCATACAATGCAATAACATTTTTCGCAGGATTAGGATTCAAGAATCAAAGTTATTTTCACATGGAAAGCAGTGACTATGTATTAAGGCGAAGATGACAGTCTAGCCACTGAAAGGAAGCAGAGAAGTATTTCCATAGAAAGACAGAGCAAGAACTGGAGTGCAGGAGGAAGATCGGGGTCAGTCCTTAAAACCCGGCAAACATGGACCGCACGATGCCACTTACAATTCTGAAGCGCTAAGCAGAGCTGCAGTAAAATGACATTAGGTGCTTTCATATGGTAATTTGTATAGAAGGGGACGTTGTTTCTGGGTGGAGCGCTAACCAAGACCAAGTTCACTGAACCTAACATACCATTCAATCAACCATCGAAAAAACAATGAAAGACGGGAAGATGGGGAGACTCTTATTTTGACTTGGTAGCAGAGATGATTGGGGGGGGAGGGGAATGCTTGAAACAGCTTAAATACAAGAAAGCTGCATATTGGTGGTAGTTTCCTCCCCTTGTTCCTAAATATATGTATGTATAAATAAAATAACAATCACTCCCTGTGATGACATAAGGGGTGGCAAACAAAATAAATACAGAAATATATGATGAGTGTAACAGATGAGAAATGAAAGAAGTTAGTGGCAATCTGCCAAGTGTTTTTTTTTTCCCTGAGTCATTGACTTTCAAAGAGGATAAGATTCAAATAGCAGAATCTACCATGACTTCCGGGAGTAGATGCAATGGGGAGAGTATTTTTTTCACTGTATCTTTTTAAATAGCCACCAAGTAAGTAAAAAATGTCAACTATTTTCTTGCAAGAAACTAATATTTTTAGTTTAATGGGAAAGCCAGGCTGCCGGGCTTTGCTTGCAGATGGCCTTTATCTTGCATTTCTCATCCCCTTTATCTGCTGTTTTTTAGTTCCATTTTATTCTTATTTTAAAATAAAAGCTACAAAGGCTCCTCTATTTTCATGGAAATGGCCCGGCAGTAAGAATTTCAGCTCATTTCCAAAAGAATAATCTGTGTGCAGGTCAAATCACCCAAGATACTTTGCAGTCTTTCACGCAGCAGTTTGCTAATTAACGACAAATTAAATGAAATTCTGTATGAGTACTTCAGATGTTGTGCATATGTGAGAGGTTTGGATGTAATATCTTCAGGCTGGCTGCAGCCCATCAGTGTGAAAATATGGTTTTTCGAGACTTCATAATCTTTTGTGCTGCCTAACTCGTAAGAAATTCTTCTGATGATTAAGGCACATTTACTTTTGTCATATATATCTAGATTCAATTTGATATTTTGAGTGCATTAACATGTGCTTATCTTCAGCAGTTTTAATAACCATAAAGACACCCAGTTACACCAATAGGATCCAGCTTCTTGAGCCTGTCAAGAGAAGTGTGTCCTACCCCAACAGGGAGGATTCACTTTGGAGGCGGTTGGGAAGCATTTCCCATGCCACCTCCCTTTGGGCTTCTCTCAGCAGGAAATAGCTTTAGGATTGGATGTTAACAAGCACTCGGCCTTTACCTAACTCTGTGTTGGCATTGACTGGATGCATTTGGAAATTCATCCTTTAATTCTTACCCTGAGCTACAGTGGTGCAAGCCTCTGACACTGCCTTGGTCATGTTCTCTCTCCAACAATACTTGCTCCCTCTTAGAGCTGTCCTGTTCCCATACCAGGGGTGGGCAAAATGCAGCCCATGGGCCAGATGCGGCCCGCCAAGCCATTCTATCTGGCCCGTGGGGCCCTTAAAAAATTTAGAAAATTTATATTAATCTGCCCTGGGCTGCCTCTCAAGCAGCCCTTGATGGCTTGCCAAAACTCAGTAAGCAGCCCTCCGCCCAAAATAATTGCCCGCCCCTGTCCTATACCATAATGGGTCAATGGAGGCTGTTCCAGTGACTCTGTGTTTCTGAAGTCTTGCCTCATAGCACCCGCTCCATCCTGATTTCCCCTGGTTTTAGCAAGGGTGAACTTGAGAGAACACGGAGGCCATTTTCTATAGACTAAAGGAAATTTGCTCCAGGTCAATAAAGATTGGACTTTAGAAGGAACAAAGTATGTAATTTTGTTACTGCTTAAAAATTCTGCAGTTCTGAATGTGGTTGCTTTGAATGTGGTTGCTTTAATTTTAAACTAAAGCTAGCAATAAAATAATAATTTTGATTGCCATGCTGCATCAAACCACTGCTTCCTCTGGAGTTTTATCTAATTCCTAACACCAATGTTCCAAAGAAAGATGTGAAAGATGTGAAACCCACATAATAGACTACTGAGCATGAGCAATGCATGCCCCTGGAGGCTGGGGGGGCATGGCGACCACCCATAGGCGGCAGTAGGGGTGGTGGGGGCATGGTGGTGGGGACTGGGGAGCTCCCACAGATGGCTGCAGTGGTGTTGGTGGCAGGGAAAGGGTGGTGAGAGCTGATCAGCAGTTGGCGACCACCTGTTGGCACCGCCAGTGATTGGTGATCGCCTGCAGATGCTGCTGCTGGTGTCAACAGCAGGGTGGTGTGGGGATGGGTGGCGAGCAGTGACTGCCCACAGGTGCTGCCGGCAGCATTGGTGGTGCTTGTCTCAGGGGGTACACCACCAGTCTCAGGGGGTGTACATGCACCCATGTGCACCCCTTACACGTTGCCAAAGGAATTGAGTAATAACTTGGTTACAAGGGAAGTTTATTCACAAACTAAGCAGTTCTCAGCACTTACTGATTGGCTTTTTATACATTAGTATCCCACCTAATGTCACTGCAATGTCCTTTATTATTCATGTAAATGTTTAATCCTGCTTGAATTTGTGCAGGCCGGGGGCGAGCCGGGCCTGTCTTTGCGCACACGGGCTGTGACCAGCAGCCCGGGCACGCGGGGCCAGAGGAGACCGGGGGCGAGCTAGAATTAGTCACGGACGCTTAGTGGTTGATTTAAAGATTGTTTACTTACACCAAAGATGGTCATGGTGTAGGCTGGACAGCTTTCCAGGTACAGCTCCACTTAAATCCTCGTTGGAGGACTACGACAAATTCGTTCTAGCCCCGGAGTTCTCGAAGCTCTGTGGGTTTGGTAGTTTCTCTCCCACAGAGTTACTGAAGCTCCGTGGGTTCGGTTCGGTTCTCTTGCCCCGGAGTTGTTAAAGCTCCGTGGGTTCGTATCTTTAATATCCAGGAAGGGATACGTCTAGGAATTTATCGGCGACGGGGAGAGGCTGTTCAGGCCTCTGTTGCCTTTTAAGAAATGCGTTGGGTCCGTAAGGATCCGCAGCGCTTAGAGATCTTCACTCTCTCCCTCTCGAACTCCAATTGCTCTCTCTCCAACTTGGGCGGAAACCACCCAAGCTCTTTATACGGCCAGCAAGCCAATTGCTAGCCGCCACGTGTGCATGTATTACAATCGGCCAATAATGTGGCATGAATCTTCATACAAATCGCGGGAACTCCTTGCACCGTGCATTTCTTAGATGCAAAAGAAATGCACCATGCAAAGAAACCTTAATTGGCGGGAAATTCTCCGTTGCGCTGGGGTTCTCTTCTGCAGCAAAAAAACTCCACCGTGCAAGGAAGCTGCAATTTAGCGGGAAAAATAATTTAGCAGTGCCGAAGCACACAAACAAAAAATCACAACTTTGGGTTGTGACAGAATTCTACTCATGTTGCTTCAGTGCTGTCCTGTGGCAATGAGTTCCACAGGTTAATTTAGGTACCACAAGTATTTCTCTTCATTGATTTTGTGGGCTGCTATTTAGTTTCATTTGACATCCCTCTTGAATTATGAAAAGGGTAAGAGAGCAATTAATCTGCGCTGCGCTTTCCATTGTTCTGGGTTCCTCTCTCATGTCTTCCTTATTCATCTCTCCTCTAAACTCAAATCAATTCTTTTTATAAATTCTTATCATTAGAGCTTGAAAAAAATGACAACATAATATATTTGCTGAATTTTGTCCCTCTAAACATTGATGTGCTCTGTGTGAACTGATTTTCCATGACTGGGTAACCTTTTGAATCTGGAATAGATAGATAGATAGATAGATAGATAGATAGATAGATAGATAGATAGATTATTCACAATGATAAAAATCAAAATCCTATTTCTGTAAATACTCCAAGATATTTGTTCAAAATGTATTGTCCATGAACACTCCTATTACAAGTTCCCTTTGAAGAACACTAATGGAACTGAACCCAAACCAGATGGGAATACAATCAAGGCAAATTTGGTTTACAGTTCCATTGAATTGTACATTTTTTCACTCTTAACCCAGTTTCAGTTTCTTCCATTGTTTTATGGGATAATGGGACTTACATGTCTCACCCCAAACAATCAATAAATTCATATTTGTAAAAGACTTTGATATCATTGAGTGAAAGGGGCAACTATATCATATTCATCATGTGTTTATGAAGGGAAACTTTCATTTCATTTAGTGTGAGCTTTAAAACCCAAATTAATACAGATCTGAGAACTGATTATAGTGAGTCTTAATATTGTGGCTTTTATATTACTCAGTTTGGCTCTGAGCCAGTAAAGCACTTAAACGTGCGCTTAATTTTACACACTGTGAGTATTTCCATTGATCTCTTAGGCTTTACTCATGTGCTTAAAGATAAGTATGTAGTTAAGTGCTTTGCTGGATTGGGGCCTTTTTGCTGCTGGGCAAAAAGAGAAGTATCATGACCATTAAGAAATTCAAGAATCCAATTACATTTTACTTCTGCTCCATCCCCTTGCCAGCTCTTTCTCCACTATCCATTAGCTATTGTAATACTTTTCTTAGGCTATGAGCAATACTGTTTAAATTATCACATTGCAAGCAGTCAATTTAAGACCACTCACACCTTTCAATTAACTAGTGAACCTTTTTGAGTAGGTTCTGGGTAACTTTTAAAAAATTACCTACATAACATAGAGAACTAAGTCCCTTCTCCAAAAGTGATTGCAAACTGAGGGCACTTAAACTCACTTTTAGAAATCTTATGTTAATACCTAGCAAAATGGGGTCTCAAGGTGGTACCAAAATATCAAAGCTGGGAGATGCTCTCAGTTTCAAAAATGTGATGGAAAAAATTGGTTCTGCATTTTGTGATTTGCTTTTAAAATACAAACCAACAAGATTTCATTAAAGGCAGGTTAAATAAGCATATCTGCCTTTGAAATAGACATATATTTTAAATTAATAGCTGCCTGTACTAACAAATACTTTGTTTGACTTTCAGATCAGTACTGTACTCCGGTTTATAGACCACCTGCCTCCATTAACTTGTGGGAAATACAGATCCTTGTTCAGGTAAGCGGGCTTCCATAAGAAACAAGAATCTGGTCATGCAAGAAATACCGTACTTATGCAAGCCATTTGTTTGATAGTATGAGACTCTACTTATTTGATATTATTTCTCTACCAACTTCGTGTTAAGGAGAAGAAATAATATACAGCCAAGTTTGGTAAACACTTCACAGCATCTGATCATCAGGAATACAAATTAAGGGGTCAGTTCTGAAAGGAAAAGTACTCTCCGCTTTCCCTGACTTGAGCGGGAATTGAGCTTTACATTGCTGCTAGGTTGAAGGAAGAATGAAATGGAAATATAGGAAAAATAGCTTTGAAGTCATGGTTGCTTATGCTTTGAACCTCTCTTAAGAAGGGCATGAAGATTCAGGGCGTTACTCTCCTCTCTCTTTCAATGTTGTAAATCAAAAATTAATCCAATGAAATCAGCAGAGCTATGCCTGTCCAAAATGGGTGAGAAAGGTTAGCCAGGTGTTCAGATTTTAAACTCATGACATCCGTTAGCTCTCTTCCCACCAAGCTTATGGCCTCAACATCCCAGTGTAGTGTTACATGAATATGCCAATTCACAGACAATAGCATGGATATCTTGGGGTATGTGTCTGTCATTTGTGTTTATCTTTTTTTAGGCTTTGTAATACCTAAGACCCCAATACTGCGATCTGATCCACATTGCCAGAATAGTGCATTGACAAGAAGCCTCCTTTTGACTTTAGTGGGGCTCTATGCACTCACTAAGTGATCCACCTACATGGATCTCATTGCAGCACTAGGACATAAGTAGGCTAATACTGAAAGAGCTAATATAATATGCAACCTTAGCTCCTTATCATATTCCTGGCTATATTTTGTGAAAATAAGAGAGCAGATTCCTTTTTACTTTATTCCATTGGTGACTCCAGGAAGTCCTGAAAAATAATGATAATAAAGCCTATGAAAAGCGAAAACCAAAATATCCAGTCATTTGGCTTTAGGCAGTTTTACTCAAATAATGCAGACGACAGGGTAGAGGTGCACCTTTCTGATGAAGTGAGCTTCTATTCACAAAAGCGTATGCATCTCTGATTCAGGAAGTGTATAAATCGCATCGCTACCCTGCGCTCTGCATGACTTCAGGCTAACATGGCTAACTATGGTACCTCTCTCTACTCAAATAATGTTATTTTCATCTTTATTACTACAGAACTCAAACACAAAGCCCCAGTGATTAAAAATATTGTACATGCACAGTGTAACTTTTCCCTAACTCCCTCTTTCTCTTACATAATTAATATATGTTCACAATTAAGCCCAAATAAAGATTTCCCCCCACAGGCAAAGCGTAAAAACATTTCTTTTAGACCATGAGTGCACAGCTTTGTTCAAATCCAAAGATCTATCCTACGGGTGTTTGCAATATAAACATGTCTCTTTTAATTATTCCCTTGTGTTTGAAAAATCCTAACTAGTCTAGAAGCAGTGTCAGTTGCTGATTCATCTCATTATCTGGCAAGGCAAAGTGGCAACGCGCAGGTAAAAAATGAGGAGGAGTTTTTCCAGTGTGTCAGTTGGGATTTTCTTTCACTACAGATGCCTAATGTGAGCTGGAAATCTTCCATGCCACATGACAGACTGATCAAGCTTTGGCCTTGGCTACAATAAATAATGCCCAATTCTCATATAGCACATTTTGTCCATAGATCTCCAAATACATTCTTTTCCTTTCGTTAGAACAACTTGTAGCCAGGTGATCAGCCTTTCACTTCTACTTCTTATTTTCACAGGTCCTGATCTCACCGTTGCAGAATGAATGACAGCATCGCATCATCGCTTTACTCTTTTTCTCTCAGACACAGAATCGCTTCATCGAGATGGCTTATAAGAAGAGCATCTTTTCCAGATAGTTTCGTTTGCTCGCTGCTATACAGATGGGACTCTGAGCAGAATTTGGAACGAACTGCAGATGTATGAGCTTTCTGGATTTTCTTGATTCGCTTCACCAGAATCTTTTCATCGGGAACCTTTTTCTACATCAGATAGATCGCTGATCCTTTCTTCTCTGCCTTCTTCATTTGTAGCTCACTTCTTCCTGAGCCTGCATTTTTTTATGGCATTAACTGATGGGTTAAGGAATCTCGGTCTTTTATTGCTAACTATGTTTGGGACCTAGACTTTTTCTTTGGTCAGATTTCCAAATTAATCAACTCCTTCCTGTTTTACAGTGGTTACTACAAAGTAGAAAAATCCAGTTCAGCCCAGTTTGCACCTGCACTTGGAGGCATCCATCTCTATGCTATTGACTTTCCTAGTATGCTATGAGAACATTTTACATAACACGACTGAATACATATTCACCTGTGTCATATAGGCCAGTCATTAAGGCCAGTTCTCAAAAGGTAGGGGTCAGCAACCTCTTCAGAGGAGCAGGCTGAACTAACACAGCTCAGTCAAAAGGTGGACTGCAGCTTGTGACCCAAGCACTGCTAATTTCCCCTGCTGCTGATTGCCACTGCTATGCTTGCAACCTAGCCACTGCTCTTCACATTGCCAAATACTGCTGATTCCCCCCTCCACCAAAATGCTGCTGACATCATTGTTTTGTAGGCTGGATAAAAATCACTTGGTGGGCTGGATCCATTCCATGAGCTGTAGGTTGACAACACCTGTTAAAACAGTGCAACATGTAGGAGGTGCATGGGTGTGCACATGTACCCCCTGAGAGCGCTGCTGCACCCCCTGACAGGCTGCGCTCCCCACTTAGGCAATGGACAGGCCCTGTGAGCACTGGCCAGGGAGTGGGAGTGCTGGATGAAGAGCTGTAGCCACCTCTGGGATCACTGTGACCACTTCTGGGATCTCCACAGCCACTTCCCAGGAGGCATGATCTGTGGGGGGACCCCCCCCCGGTTGCTGACTGGTCGCTGGGGGGGGCATGTGCCCCCCCTAACTAAAGTGGCATCAGTTGCCCATGTGTTGAAAGGTATTTAAGTGCCTAAGTGTGCCTAAGGTGCCTGGTGGGATTTTTAAAAGTGAATTTAATGTAATTAAATATCTTTAAAAATTTGGCTCCCCAAATACCTTGGAGTTCTAGTCCCATTTTCAAAATAATTTAAGCACTTAGGAACCTAATGGTCAACATTTTCAAAAGCGTTCAAAACCCATGTTCAAAACAGCCAGATTTTCAAAAGTATTTAAGCACATAGGCCAGGTACAGACATTACATTTTCACTGATATAAGTGATAGGAATCTGGGCTGTACTTGTAGCAGAGCAGTTTGGCACACATAGACTGGTTTAAAAATGGTGGAACCCAGTCTAAGATTTGCCTCTCCCACCAAAGGGTAAATGTATTCTGTTAGCTACCAATCTAAACTATGCTGCTTACAGAAAACTGCAACTAAGATTGATTCTGCCTCAGGCTTTTTGAATGTCTGTACCTAGCCCTGAAGATGATGTTAAATATCTAATAATGCTAGGTGAAGATTTTCATATGAACACAAGATTGGACTGACCAAAACAATTACGGAATTATGGTGAATTCAGCCAATAGCTTCAGCCAAAAAAAAATCAAAATATTTCATTTTTGACAATTTCAAAAATGGAACATTTTTGATGTTTTGTTCTGAAGCAATTCCTAAACTTAAGGTTTATGAAGCATAAGAACTCACAAACTAAGCAACGTGCCTTTAGTTTTCCAATTTGACAAATATATATATATTTTAGGTTAACTCAAAACTTTTTTTTTGATAATTTAGTTCAGGCAGCAAACCAAAAAATTCAATGATGCTCACAGCTGTAATGCTGAGTGACATTTTCAAAAGGGCTTAAGGAGCTTGGGTACCAGCTCCCATTGAACTCAGAAATACTTTATGGCCTAACTTGCTTAGGTGGTTTCATAAATCCCTCTAAGTGCCTATCTTTTTCTTTAGACTTAAATACCTTTACAGATCTGGAAATAAATATCCAGGGCTCATATCCACAGAATTATTTAGGTGTCTAACTCTCTTGGATTTCAGTAGGAGTCAAAGTCTTGAATAGTTTTTAGAACCAGAACCTCATATACCTTTCAAAATCAAACTTAGCTGCTTTTGAAAACGTTACCATTATCTACTTCATAAGCTGTGGACCAACTACAGATCATCCAAAAATGAGAACAATTCACACAAGAATCCCAAGCAACTAACTACATTTAGCCTTGGACCTTTTACTGTATATAATTCATATACAGGCTTTATATTAAAACTTCCAGGTTAGTGCAATGAGGTTTATGGTTTTATGTTATGGATTTGTTCTATGCAAAGTTACAATGTCTATTAGCACATGTATATAGATAAATTTAATACTGCTTCTGCACATAAAACACAGGACAACTATCATTTTAAAACTGGTTCTTTGTTCATTTATCTGAGAACAAAATATTGGCTCTTAGTCTTCAATTTTTGCTAATTTAATTCCCCAAAATAATGCGTAAGGATAAGATTGGTCCAAGACTGGTAATGGGATTTTTAGCTACTTACATCTAGGTCAAATATCTGAATGTTGGTTAAGTCTATAGTGCCAGTAAGTAGTTACCAAATGACTGTTGTCTAATGGCTTCTGCTAAATGAATAAGTAATTTCTTTCCAGTTCCAAGTGGGCAAGTATCCACATTAGGGAGCTACTGCCATCATTGCCAAGAAGTGACAGCAGCAGAAGAAGGAAGAAGAATTGCATGAGAATGGTTCCAAGATTTCTTTCTCACCTAAAAGATGGTTTCTTCTGGTCAGGTTTGGGTTGTATTAGCAGAGAAGTTCAAGAAAGTTTGCACGTATCTCTTCTGTGGGAGCCAAATCCTGACGCCCTATTCTATTTTTACTCAGTCCATGCAGACTCAAAATGGTCATACACTTAATGAGAAGTTTTTCAAGGTTGGAAACTAGAATTATCAGATGGCAACAAACACCAGCCATTTGAAATCTGGCATCCTTAATTGGGACAGAAATTCAAAATGTTGAAGTTTACCCCAGAAAGAAACATTCAACATTCAGAAATAATTTTTTTGGAAACAATGGAACAACTGTAACAAAACATTTCTTTTCAGTATGGAAAGCTTGTAGTATTTTAATACATTATTTATTATAAATAACATATGTAAAATCAGAATATTAAGTGAAAGTGGAAAAAAATAAAAATTAAAAGTCAAAGCAAAGTGATAAAGTTGTAATGAAATAAAACAGAAAGTTCAAAAATTTCTAGTTCGATTGAAATAATTTCAAATGTTTTCCTTCATTTTTTTTGTTGAAATCAGTGCATTGCTACTAAGTCTTTCAGTTTTGACAAAATAGTAAGCTCTGGTGGGAAAAGGTGCTGTTGAAAAAATTTTGAAACGTGGTAAAGATTTTCAGAGGCCCATGCAAATTTCAACTGAGACTTGAGTAAGGACTTGGATGAAAGATGCCTGTCCTTAGGTTGTTTAGCACCTTCCACCATGGCTAAATCCAATTAAGAGAAAAAATACTGAGTATATGCTGGCACAGTCTAGACCTATACCATTCTTTAAAACAGATTACCTCTTACTAAAGGTCACTTTTAAGGTAAAAAAGAAGTCACATTCATGCACACTGAATGGTTAATGCCTTCTGTGAGCAATATTTCAAGCACTTTTGAGCCATATTAGGTTTCAATTCGGGAACCATTCCAGTCAAGTCGCACTTAGCTTTAACTGGAGACTACCCAGGATTTACCTTGAGTTTGAGGCTTGTTCATCCTGAAATGTCATGTTCAACTCAAGGGCCAAGTCCTTGGCTAATGGAAATTTGGAGCTGCGCTGAATGGCTGTGATCAGACCTGGAGAATGCAAATCATCTGGAACAAAACAAGCAAAGTTTTCATTTTAGCTATAGGCTACTATCCTTTTAAATAACATGTGCATCCTCTACTGGCATTCACCCATGTTCTATGTTTTACTGGCTGCTGGATGCCAGAGAAGCAAAACATAGAGATCTGCCTTACATGTTTGCATACGAATAAGATTATTTGCAGCCATGTTGTGCCTGCATGGTTTTACTTCATATTCTTCTGTTGTGAAAAAACAAAAGGTGTGGCATATATGAACCACTATCAGGTGAATCTTGCATGGCTGCAACCCTTAACCAAGGGTTATGTAATGTCCCAATACAAGTTTTAGGCAAGATTTTCCATGGCTCGCATTGACTAATCCATTGACATCCATGATACTTCTCATGGATAAAGGTGTAAGGTGACTCACACAGAGAGACTATGAAATAGATTAATGGGGATTTCAATAAGATTGCCATTTTTTTCTGACCAAAGACAGGAGAAAAGTCTATTTAATGTTACTTCAATAAAAGAGAGAAAGAACGTGTTGCTGAACACTGGTCCCCTGGTAACATCGTTTTGAGAGTGAGCTTGGTATCTAGGGATCACAAAGAAAGTTCATTTGAATTATCATGACCAAAACTCTGGATCTACCCAACTCGTGCTTTGAGCGGTACACACAATCCAAATTCAGCTCTGAACCTGAATCTTACTGCTCCCTTTGATAAACCAGACTCCTGAATGCAAGCACCCCATACTTGGGATGGTTCGAAACGTGAATACCAAAGCTGTAGCTCGGCACCCTCTATAATTTGCAAAAGCCGTAGTGAGCTTTCCAAGAAAAAGTGGAGAGAGCGCCGAAAAGGACTGTAGAGAGGAATAATACCTCCATCTCCCTGTGCATAAATATGGTAGACCAGATCAGCATTTAGCTGGTGTAAACTTGCATTTGCATGATTCAATTAAAACCAATAGAGATATGTTGATTTAAGACCTTGTCCCTGTGGAAAGTGAAAAGTTAAACTGCACAAAGACAGAGGGGTGGGGAGCTACTCAACCCAGGAGAAATCAAGAAAAACTCCTGCTAGTGTTTTTCTGTGAGTCTCACCGTGCTAATAAAGGTTTCAGTGTTAAAGAATTTCCGTACAGAAAATGGATGGGGGGGGGGCACATTTTTCATATTAAAATTGAAACAGGTTTCCCGAGTAAAACAGATGTTATGCTTTTCTTGAAAAAAAAATTAAGAGTGAACAGAAATGTTCAGAAGCAGGCGTTTGGGGTTGAAATTTTGGCATTAGTAATTCCCTATACTTAATCCATAAAAAGTTTTCTTTTATGTTTACAGAAGGGGGTTAAAAAAAAGAAGCAAGTCTGTTACCAAAGGATTTTAAGATACAGTGGAGATGTGAAAGGCATAGAAGATTTTCATTTCCTGTGTTATAGGGTGCAAATAATATCAGTATGAAAAACCTGGCAGGAAGATTTAAGATAGCAGTTTTTACATTGATAAGTATTTGTTCATTTCCTGACAACAAAAAATATAAATCTCTTCAGAAATTAAATACCCTGGCTTGTTGAAGCACTTTTGTGACGTTCTGTGGTAGACTGGCTTCCTTTCATTGGAAATCCACAGCTAGAATAATAATCACAGCATCAGTTATTATACTTGTATCAGTTCTGTGCGGCAAGAGGCTAATACAGTGTATGGCCGAATTCTCCTACTTTTGTGTCACTTATTTTCTCTGTGGGCCAGATTTGCATTTTAATGGAAGTAGTTTATAGACTTCTTTGCTGCCTTCATAGTGCCACAAGTGGCATCATTAAGTGAGTTAAGCCGGATTAATGCTGATAGTAAAGTCAGATAATACAATAACAGAGGCCTTCATTTCCATTTGGATTAGGTGAAGAGAGCAGGCCTGTCTGGTGCAGGGTGATAATTTGTAAGCGCGATATGTTGTACTTGAGAGGATAAGATTAAATTTAGTGGGTTTAACTGTCATCCCAGTAAGTCAATTACTTCATCTTTTCAGGCTTTGAATTTCTTTTATAAATAAAATAAATGGAATATTGAGCTGCTCCACAGCCATTTCGAGCTTCCATGAAGAAGAATTACACATGCTGGGCCTCCCCCCCCAACCTAAGGAAGAAGGGGGGAAAAAAAAGGGTTTCTGATTCGGCTCCATAAACAAAATATAAACTCCATTCAGGAGCCAGCATGGCAGTAGCTCAGAAATATTGTCCATCTCTCATATCACAAGCATGACAGATCCCATTGTGACTTTAGTTTATCCATAATAGGAAATATTTATGTTGCGCCTGGCCCTTTTTATTTGTATCTATTAGATTGTATAAGGCATACACCAAAATACTGATCCCTGCTATCATTTAACCCTTTTGCTTTTGTTGTTGTTGTTATCTTATGTATATTTAAAGCTTACATCTGGGTATTAAGAAACTCTCCAAACATAAAGAACTGGGATCTTTTAGATTTTTTTAACCATGCAGCAGATATCGCTTTTTAAAAAATTCTTTCTTCTCTCTTTTTTTTTACCAAATCCCTCTGAGGCCGCTTCGTGGGCATGAAAAGTTTGACGACATGGTTTCTATAAATTAGATACAGATAGATAAGCACCAACATCTTTATTTCCACCCCCAGATCCTGGCTGAATACAGGTAATGTCAAGAGATGTTAGTCATGTCAATAAGGGAGTACTTATCCAGAAAAAGAGATTTTGAGAAGCCACCTGAACTCAAGATCCTTTTGTAAATGCCATTTAGAAATACTTAACTCTCTCCTGTGGCTCTTGCTGTTGGGCGATATTATGTTCAAGGCAAGGAAGAAACCTTTACTGGTATCTCTTACGCTGCTGGTGATGCTCTGCTATGTTTTCTAGTACATCGTGACTCTGGATATCCTTATCTCCTACTGATGGTGGAAGTTAAGGACACCTTACTGGAGACACTTAATGCAACACAGGGTAGGCTCCCAGGGATTGCCTTTACATAAGAACAGATAGACAGCTAAGAATGATAGACAGGAAGATGAGATAGGTTGGATTTGGTAAACACAACTTAGATGGCAAGTACATGGCTTTTTACATTAGTAGGAAACTAAACTCCATAGCTTGATACTGCAGCTCAATCCTATGCAGAGTTATCATTGGACTGCAGTGGAAATTAAAATTGCAGGTATTGTAGCAATTGTAGGTAAAGGTCAATATTCCCTGCTGTCTGATTTAAATTATTTATCTCCAAAGGGCAAAATATTTTCAATGTAGTTAAGATGACATCACTCGGAGGTGTGTTCCCTTTTTTAGGAGGACTTCTGGCCTGATCTCCTCTTCTTTATACTGATGTCAATCAGTGTAACTTCATCAAAATGAATGGAATGACACCGGTGTGAAATCAGTGTAGGTAAAAAAAAAAAAAAAAAAAAGACTCGAGTCCCCTGATGATATCATTGCCATATCAAACCAAATTGAATGCATCAAATGATAGTATTTGTGTCTTCAATGCTCAGCTGGAAAAATGAGGCTTTTTTATATGAAGGATTTGATGTTGGAGTAAAAGACCTTTGTCAAATAAAAGTTGTGTTTTGAAAAAAATACACATAAAGGCTTAATAATGTCAAAGTCATAATTTTATGCTACAGTTCTATGACCAATTTGACTTTTCATCACAGCATCATTATTATCATTATTCCAACTAATCTCTTTAAATCTTTCTTAATAGTTGACATTTACATCTCCCCATCTCCTGTTTGTGGAGCTTTTCATAATTACACATATTTTTAAATGCCTTTAATATTCAAAGGTTTGATATGCTGATATGTATAGTCTGTAATCAAAAACCTAAACCTGACTGTTCTTACAGATATCAGTGGCCCATTTTCTCTCAAATTAGCAATGTCACGCAAGCTTTGAGAGGCTGTAATTACAACCTCAACAGAGCAGAAAAGCTCCAGGAGCCAGTGAGCCTTATGCTGCTCAAAAATACCCTCCGCCCCCGCCCAACACCATCTTCCTTCCAGCCTCTGATCACTCTGACCAGGATCCAAATTCTGCCTTCAGTCCAACCCCAGGAATACCAGGGACAGCTGTGCAGGAACAACTGAGGGCAGAATTTGACCAGCAGGATTTTAATCTGCCCCGATTTGTCACACCGGTCTACCAATTGCATTCCTTCAAACACTTTAGTATGGAGAATCAGCGCTGCTTTTCAGTAGACTGTTAGTTCACATACCAGCATTGCACAATGTGACGCAATTGTAAAATAAGCATTGAGCTACTGTATGGTAATGTAGTGTAGGAGAAATGCAGACTAGGCTCAGTTAGTTAATTGAGACTCACTTTACTTAACTAAACCAATATGGTGTTACTAGATCAGCTCCTACAACAGGAAGGCAGGCTATCTGTCCACCTGGGATATGTATCTGGCTTTCATTATTGTGGGATTTGAGTGCCTCCCAATCTTTCATCCTCATGGCACATTGGTGATGAACCCATTATTTTCCTTCTATAGACAGGCAAATAAAGCACGGAGTCTTAGGGACATAGATTTCATGGACATTAGGGCTGGAAGGGACCTTGTAAGATCATCAGGGCCAACCCCCTGCCCAGAGAGCAGAAAGTCAGCTAGGGTCAAAGGATCCTAGCAAGATAGGCATCCAGATGTTTCTTAAAAGTGTCCAAAGTAGGTGCTTGCACCACCTCTGGCGGAAGTCTGTTTCAAGCCTTGAGGGTTTGGACAGTAAAGAAGTTTTTCCTTACGTTCAGCCTAAAACGGTCTTGCAGGAGTTTGTGACCGTTGGACCTTTTCATCCCCCAGGGTGCTCTGGTGAACAGGCGTTCCCCCAGATCCTGATGCACACCCCTGATGTACTTATAGGTTGCCACCAGGTCACCCCTGAGCCTGTGCTTCTCCAGGCTGAAGAGTCCCATAGCTCAGAACCTCTCTTCATATTTTTATTCAGGTTTCTAATGATGCAGTTAGATGCTTAGTGAGATCTACCAGTGATACTTAAATTGGCTAGGAGCCCAGCTCCCATTGATTTCCATGGGATCCAGCCTACTTGAGCAGTGGGTTGCCTCTAGGCACCTAAATACCTTTGAAAAAATCTCCTCCCTTAGTGACTTGAGCAAGACAGGAATTGAGCTTGGATTAAAAAAGCCCCAAGCTAGGACTCTGATTATACCTGTCCGTCTGGTTACAAAGCTTAGAGTGACTGGTGCTTCCATGTAATTGTCTTTGTTGTGTGGAAAAAGGGAGGGCTTTTTGTGGAGTTCCCAAGTTTAAAACTCATTGAATATTCAACTTGATGATCATCTCATAATCAAAACCTTCGGCAAGCCTCAGTTCATTTTATGATACACAGGTATGTGATCCCTCCCGAGATGAGATTCTAGATAGAAGAGCTCAGAATGGCACTGTTTGATGTCTACGTTCAACACTGAAGGACAACTGAAGTCAATGTGTTTGCACCTGTGTAAATGAGTGGTATTTAGCCCTTAGGGCCAGCTGACGTCTCAGTTAAACTGGTATAAAATCGGGTGTAGCTCCTTTGAAGCAGGTGAGGTTATTTGGGGCCTATGCTGGAGCATCTGTTCCTTGCTGTTCAGATAAAAACGATGTCTGCTTTAAAGTCAAAATATTTGCAAATGGCAAACATCCCTAGAACAAGCAAGAACTCGACAAGTTCACATCATGGCAAGCAGTACAAATACCTCAAGGGCCAAAATCCTCATCTGTCTTCTAAAAATCTGTTGGTTTTATTAAAAAGAGAGGTTATCAAGAGGCCCCAATCCATAAAGCTCTGAAAAACCATTCTCTTACTGGAAATATTCTGAAGCCATCCCTTAGTCCTCACTGTTTCAGAAGCCAACACAGCCATTTAAAGGGAGGTGTCTACTTTTACTCAAACGTGTGCCAATCAAACACCCATATGGTGAGATGGCATGCATCTCAGCAGTAAAACATCTCCATGAGACACCGTTTCTGCAATCATCTCTTTATGTTTCTGTCCCCTTCCCTTTCACCTGCCCCATCCAGAGAGAGGCAGTCTAAACAGTTAACCTGGGCAAGTCCCTTATCTTCCCTTCACTCAAGCATTACGGCTGGAGATGTGTTTATGTTAATAATGTACTTACCTACCACCAGGGCTGTTGCAAGAACTAGGTAGTGATTGTACAGCAAAGTCAAAATGCAATATGTAAATGTCTGTTATTACTAGTCCTACGTTCCCTATTCTTGAGAGGAAAACATGTGTTTTTTAATGTTCAAATTGGTACTACAGGAACAAGCATGTCTACTTATGAACCATCCTTTGGTTATACGTGTGTGAGATCCAGGAATCTGAAAGTAGTGTTGCAATCTGTTTTCAAATATTAATGCTCTTTGTGCAACTCTTAAGATTACAGCCGTTCCCCAAGGTTTAGAGAAGACTAGGCCTCTTGTTGCATTTTTGTTCTATTAAACACAGGGTATTGTTAGATTAGGACTGGATAGCCTTGGCAATCGTACAATCATTCAGAAAGACTTTAACTCTGTTTTGAAGCATGCTGCAGAAACATGGATATTATAAATGTCCTTTTCAAAACAGGGTTCACAGAAATTGGAAGGAGAGCCCTGTGCCAGAAAGTCTTAAAAAGAGGATTTCCACCCATGAGATCATATTACCCAATTCATAAGACAGGACACAAGCAAATTTGGGAACCTAAATTCATAGACTTTTTGGACATAAAACTAGAGACACAACAGGGACACTGGATTTATAGCTTATTAGAGAACCTTATGGTACACATAGTCATATTTACCATATGGTGTTATTTCATGTCTTCTCTAGTACATCATGGAATGCCTGCATCATGTAGTCTTTCTGGACGTTAAGAAGGCCTTTGACACTGTCTCCCACCCCATCCTCATCAATAAATTAGGCGACTGTGGCATTGATGCCTGCACAGTTGGATGGGTAAAAAATTGGCTGATGGGGCGCACCCAGAGAGTAGTGGTGGACGGGTTGTACTCAACCTGGTGAGATGTGAGCAGTGGGGTACCCCAGAGCTCGGTCCTTGGGCCCACGCTGTTTAACATCTTCATCAGCGACTTGGATGAGGAGGTGGAAAGCAAGCTGTCCAAGTTTGCTGATGACACTAAGATGTGGGGCGAGGTGGGCACACTTGAAGGGAGAGAGAGGCTGCAACTAGATTGAGACAGACTACAAAAGTGGGCAGACGAGAATAGGATGGGGTTCAACGTAGACAAATGCAGGGTGCTGCACCTTGGGAGAAGGAATCCACAGCATGCATACAGGCTGGGGAGTTCCCCTCTTGCAAGCACAGAGGCAGAAAGGGATCTTGGGGTCATTATTGACTCCAAGATGAACATGAGCTGCCAATGACAGACCGCAGCCATCAAGGCCAGCCATACCTTGTCATGCATCCAAAGGTGCATCTCAAGCTGGTCCAGATAGGTGATCCTCCACCTCTATGTGACACTGGTCAGGCCGCAGTTGGAGTACTGCGTTCAGTACTGGGTGCCGCACTTCAAAAGGGATACGGCCAGCCTGGAGAGGGTTCAGAGGAGGGCCACCTGCTTGGTGAGAGCGCAGCAGGACAGGCCCTGCAAGGAGAGACTGAAGGACCTGAACCTGTTCAGCCTCAGCAAGAGGAGGCTGAGGGGGGACCTGGTGGCTGCCTACAAGCTCATCAGGGGAGATCAATAGCAAATAGGCAGAGCCCTTTTCTCCCCAGCACCACCTGGGGTGACAAGGAACAATGGTAATAAGCTGATGGAGAATAGGCTTAGGTTAGAGGTCAGAAGGCAATATTTTACTGTTAGGGTGGCCAAAATCTGGAACCAACTTCCCAGGGAAGTGGTCCTCGCCCCTACCTTGGGCAAATTCAAGAGGAGGTTGGATGATCACCTGTCTGGGGTCTTGTGAACCCAGCATTCATTCCTGCCTGTGGCAGGGGGTCAAGCTAGATGATCTGTTCAGGCCCATCCTGACCCTAGCTACTATGAAACTATGAAACTATGAAACTATATCTGGTATAATCTGAAAGAAAATCCAGTTTAATCAACCCCCAGTCAATCAGTCCAGGTTAACAGCAACCCTCTAATGGTATAGACCTAATATTGGGCCATAGTCTTAAACATCTCAACCCAATATTCAGGGGTAGAAGGGAATAATAGACAAGTCAGGACCCTAGGATAACTGCCCAAAAACCTGTGTATAGTAAACTGCATCCCAGGAAGCGGTCCATGTTTCACGCAACTGCACTCCTTAGGCTGAGAGTAACTACACTGCATTTACATGTAAAGCCCGGCAGAAGATAGGGTAAAGATTCACCTTACAGGTCACATCCAGATGTTCCCGATCTATAGACCCAATCTATAATCACACAGATTACTTTAAGCCATGTGATTGAAGATTGGGATCCACTTGTGCACGTATTCGCCAGTGCCAGGAGCCATGCTGGGAGTGTGATCTAAGGTGGGGTGGCGGGCATGGAGGGGTCCATGGGATGGTTGTTGGTTCTGCAGGGGGTGGGGGGGAGGGTTGGTGGATCTATGTGGGTTGGTTGTCCATCCAGGGATTCGGGGGGCGGGAGGGGGTGGTTAAAGATAACCCAGTTAGGGTGGAAACAGCACAGCTCTGGGGTTGGGGCAAGTGGCTGGGCTTTCCCAGCCCCGGGGCTGTGCTCTGAGCATGTACAGTACACACATTTGATAGATCAGGCTAACCTGTGTCTGATCTAACTTAGTGAATCTCCTCAGTTTGGCACTTGGATCAACCTAACCCTAGTGAAGTCAATCTAAAGTGTAACATCTGCATGCACCCACAGACTAACTAAATCAGAGATGACTCAGCTTTCATGAGCCAGAGCTCAGTCAGATTTGTATTAGGGCCTCATGTCTTAAGCATGTGTGAGAATCATTCCTATCTCTTACTCTCACACACTAACTGAATCAGGAAAGAGTGAGATAAATTGCTATCCCTTGGACAAACAAGAGCACTGGCATGGCGAGGGGGCAGAAGCATGTTTAAATTACATCATCACAACTTCTTACTTCTGCCCCGGTATACAATTTAGTGACAATGAAAATGTACTTGTGTGCATAGGGCATGGAAGTCACCTCTGCAGTTAACGAGCTCAGCCTTTCTGAATGGCATTTAAGAAAAGTTGCCCTCATGGAGGAAAAGTAAATACATGGTACATAGTACCTGAGTGCTGACAAAATTAAACGACACATCTTTAGGAGGAAGAACACCGTAGAAAGTCTAAGTCAATAAAGACATGTTGAAGTATTGTGAACTGAAACGAATATAAGTCTACAAGAAGGGGAATAAAAATTACAAGATGCTTCACTTGCCTATGTAGGGCTGAAGAAAATGTGCATGATACAACAGATAGAGCACGGGCTCAAGTAACTAAAGACTATATCATGATGCAACAGGGAAGGGTACAGGGGAATTCATCCTTAACAATTCTTAACTTTGGGGTTCCAATTTTTTTTTAATATTGTAAGTTTTGCTTTGGTGGCATGTTAAACATTCCCTTGCATTTCCATATACCTGGGAGCCAGGATTTGTGTCCCACCACTGTTTCACATGCTTCACTGCGTACACTAGGAAGAGGACATCTCTTTGATCTTTAAGCAACATCTGATGCACTGAAGATTGTGTTGTCCTGTAATAAAAAGTCTCTTTGCTAGGCTGCATTTGCAAAAACCACAGTAAATTTAACCGGATCTGTGCAAACTTAGAAACTGCTAGCACCGTTAAAAAGGGACATATTGGCCTGAAGAATACATGGATTTCAGCTTGTATGTTGGTCTTTTAGACTGTATCACATGCTCGGCATTGCTGATATCTATTCCAAAGCTTCCAAAGAAAGACCATTTCAGGTTCCGTTTGTATATTACTCTTTTATCATTTTTTTTTTTTACAAAGTAAAGAAGGTTAAAGTAATTTACTTGCAATGTTTATTGTATATGGAGTTGTTGAAATAATGAGGGCAATAAAAATTGAATTTAGCATTGTCTTTATTGGTATGAAGGTTACATTCATAAGCTTTGTTTGTTTTAATAGGTTTATTGTACAGTCATAGACATATGCTATTATGCAGCAGTGGATATGCTTTGAATATTTTTGTAATTGTGGGTAGTATAAAAGTCATTTTCTGTTAGATTGCACAAATCCATTACATTAGTAGAAAGATACATTATTGTAATAGGATTAATGTGCAACACATAAACATGATCAGTAATATTCTTTTTGATAAATTATCTCATTTTAATCACTTGGAATGTAGAGAGATTTTAGGATAGTTCCATCTTTGATTTGCATAATTGTATTACAGACAGACAAATTGCATTATATTCTTCATTAACAATAGATGGCTTGTATAACTATTGTATTTTTGAAGGCACTGCTCTTATGCTCATCCTGTAATTTGTCATTTTGTGACATTTCTGTGTAGCTTAGTGGGGAGAACAGAAACTGAAAGATTATTTGATTTTAGCTGAGTACAGTAATATCTTTGCATTCAATTGCAATGCAGTAAGCTATTGTTTGTTTTAACAAATTATAATCCAGCAGCTAAACCTAGTTAAAAATATTCTTCTCATTAGTGGCAGAATCCCTGTTTATGGCTTTTCATAGCAAAGTGTCAGCACTTGGCAATGAACTTCACATATAAACAAAACACAAAATAAAATAAAATTAGATCCATCAGAATAATTTTATATACTTTCAAACTCTCTCTCTCTGTCTCATGTACACACCCCAACACACAAACACACACACACTGTTTTCCATAAGCTTCTAAGGAGTATGGCTCTCTGCAGTGAATAAAACAACTCTATTTAGCATTCTATAGTAAGATTTATTGCCAACTACATTTCAGTTATAAATCCCTATATTTTAGGACTTCATGTCTTCTATAGAAATAGCTGAAACTTCCCATTGATATTTTAGGGGAAAGCATTCTTTTCTTCCTTTCTTTTTCTTTTTATTGAGATCAAGTTCTCTTCTATTACTTTTGGCTACTAGGAATACAAATAAATTAAAAGTTAGCAGCTTGAAACAGTTTTTTTTTTCACTCCTACCAGATCAAAACCAGCTTCAACAACAACAACAACAACAAAAAGTTGTACTCATTTTGGCCATCAGAAATGTGCTTTTTGAAACAAAAAAATATTTGGGGATTAAAAAAAGACTGAACATGGTTAAGTCATTCCTAACGATACTCATATTTCTGATTTAATTGTGTATTTGCAACTCAAGCCCCTCATTGGAGTTTGCAAACCTCAAATGAGTTTCAAAACACTAGGGTCAGGATTTTAAAAATCTGGAACCTAATATTTAAGCTCCTAAATCCGTATTTTGATCTGACCCTACAAAGACTTCCATGCATTCTTAGCTCACTGAGCACTCAAACAAAGTCTGTTGATGGAAAGATTTTCAGCATCTCCATAGATTCGTAGGTGTTAGGGTTGGAAGGGACCTCAACAGATCATCAAGTCCAAGCCCCTGCCCTGGGCAGGAAAGAGCGCCAGGGTCAGATGACCCCAGCCAGATGCCTATCCAACCTTCTCTTAAAGACCCCCAAGGTAGGGGAGAGCACCACCTCCCTTGGAAGCCCATTCTAGATTTTGGCCACCTGTGGCAGGGCACTGTTTGTGCTGCCACTTCAAGGTCCTGGAGCTGGCAGCTGCGGGGTGCCTGATGAGGGCAGCCATTTTTGAACCTAGGGCTGCCCATATAAAAAGGGCAGTTCTGCTGCTGGAGGCCAGGCAACAACACCGCCTGGCCGGAGGGCTGCTGGTATCATCTGGAGGTAAGGGAGGAGATGTAGGGGATGGTAAGGAGGCTCCTGGTCCTGGGTATGACCTAAAACTGCACACTGTCAGGATTGGGTGGCCTGGTGGAGCTCCCAGTGGTGCGGGAGCCCCTGGGAAATGCCAGGCCAGTGACCACCCTGGTGAAAGGCGGGTCAGGGTGCTTTAACCCCTAGCCCCCACAAGCGGGTGGATGACCCCTTGTTGGAGGGTCTGGAAGGTGGACCCCATGTAGAAAGAGTGAGGCCATAGACTCATGCCTGTCTGGACTTCCCCTGACTGGTCCATGCTGGGGCCAGGACCGGAACGGTCGAAGGACTGGGGGCCCACCGCAAGGGACGCCTAAAAGCTGCATGCCTGGGGCTCCGACTGGGCTGGAGGTGGGCCAGGGCTAGTGAGCCAAAGGTCCCGGGGGGACCACACCCACAGGGGAAGCAGTTCAGGGAGCTATGCTGCCCAGTATGAAGGTGGAATAGACTGCCTGAGGAGAGGAATCCAGGTGGGGTTCAATTAGAAGGATTGTGGGGGCCGGTGATAATGATAACATCAAGATGCCATCAGTGAGGCTTGGGCTGCGGTGTAGGGGAGGAATGGAACTGCACATAGCATCCCCTGGCATCAGGGCAGGAAACGGGCAGCCTCCCGCTTGATTAACATCTATTAAATAATTAACAACAAGACATGGTGGGCAAGAAGGTGGGCGGTTAGCACAGAAACAGGTGGGCGGGCCATTGGAAAGTCAGCCCCAAGAAGGCCCCCTGTTACACCACCCTTATCATGAAGAAGGAAAGCTGTACCACTGAGCTATCAATGCCTGAGCAAAGATCACTGAGTCCAGTCCCAAAGGAAAAGGTCAAGGCTCTGGTAGGGCTTGAGCTTACAACCCCTGACTTATAAGACCAGGGCTCTAACCACTGAGCTATGGAACCACTTACTTCTAAGCACTCCAACTCATCCCGTACTATATTTAACATGGGGTGGAGAAACCCCTTGCCCCTCAAACACAAGGCAGCAAGGGACAGAAGAGGGGTGGGCAGCTGCTGCTGCTGCTGCTGCGGTGGCAGCAGCTCTAGCCCCAACTCAGGGCTGGGCTGGGGCTGATGTGGGAGCCAGAGCCATATAGCTGCTGCCTACCCTCCCCTACCACCTGCCCCATTACTGTTTTACTCATCACCTTTCCTCCCACCACCTGCAGTAGTTGGGGTGGGAGGTGGGGGACAAATTTAAGTCAATTCTCCAATAATTAGATTCCATACATGGAAAATTATAAGAAACTTATAAATTTTCTGTGTGCAGAATGTAATTATTGGGAGGGTCATTTTACATTCAGGGTCATCACATATTTGAGTAAGTATGGTACTTTGATGGGTCAATTCAAGGGGTGTATCCACTGCCTGACACTTTATACTCATCTTGGCTCCAGGAACACTATAGATATTTAACATTTTTCAAGGTTGGGCACTCTGAATCCTAATTGCTTTGAAAAATGCACATTTACCACAATGTTCTGCACAACACATAGCATCATAGGAAAAAATGTTTTGCCCCCTCCTGATAAATGACCATAATTTGCACAAAGGGGAAACTGTAAAGAATAACCTTGCAGTTGTATTCACCATCCCACTGACTATGCCTCCCAAATACACACCAGACATACTTTTTCAGATATTTAGTTCTTTAGATTCTACAGACAAGGAATAATCCTACCAACTCTTATCATGAGAAACCAAGAGACTGTAACTACCTATGCCATTATAATTTACTCCTTTCCTCATTTTCAACATTAGAACCAAGCTCCTCTGGGCTAGGCCTCTAACAAGAATGAACTATTTGGGCCCAATTCTTTTTTTCCTTTCAAAAATTCAAACCTAGTAATGGGAATTTCACCAGTGGTGTCAGTGAGTCCTAAGTTTCATTCTGTGATTTTGGTGGAATTTTCCATTGTGCAACACAGCATAAACAGTTATTGGATTTCAGGATGTAAAGAACAATATCAATATAAACAAGTAGAAGTTAAAAAACCCTAAAGTGGATGTGCACATAAGTGCACATAAGTGGACTGGGATGCTTGGAAAGAGGCAGGGAAAAGAAAAAATCATTCCTGCATATTAAAAATATTTCTAATACAGCTGGTAATTATTGGCCAGATTCTAACACCTTTACTCACAGCTATTCCTCTTGATCTTACTAGGACTAGATGTAGAGTAAGGTGCTACCTAACATGAGCAAGGATATTAGAATCTGGCCCTGCTTATTATAAGAGTCGCTTTAGACCAGTAGTTTGTTCTCTTATGCAGACACCAGCAGATCAGAGTTGTACCCTTAGCTTTGACCTGAGTCTAGTTCTCTGTTTTTTGTTTGTAGCCCATATTATGGAAATGTGACAGATCTGTTTCATTGTAGGATAACATTTCGAAGATAAACATTCAGAGGCCAATTTTCCATGCTGCATCTATCCGAGAATATATCCTTCACTTCCACCCTGACTTCCACCATTCAAGTGGCATTATGTCTATACTACTCATTCACTATCCCAGGCACCTTAGTACTGAAATACACTGCCCGGCTCTGTGCTCTCCTGTACTGGAAATAGGATAGCTACTTTGGCAGCAGACAGAAGTGCAGCTTCCCACTGTAATTCATGGTGCTTCACAGGAAGCGCCATGAGTTACAGCAATCTCCTGGACCCAACAGATGTTCACTGTTGGGTCCCGGAAGTTGAGGGATTTAGCTGCAGTTTAGAGCAGCTGTGAGACTGCAGCTGCTCTCTCCTATCCCTCCCCCTCCCAGCCCCAGCACGGTCTTCAGAATGGTGGGGAGCTTGTTCTGGGGGTTGCCCAGCTGGCACTGGAGGGTGGGGTGGGTGGATTAGAGCCTCCGCACCCCGGGAAGGGCTCCAATCCACCTCCCCATAATGAGATCCCTGTGCTCTCTTCCCCCTCTACCATTCTGAAAACAGCACTGGGAGCAGGTCTGGGCTGCTCCTGGTGTGCGCTGACAGAAGTTAATGAATCTCTGCCCTGCTTTAGAGTGCCTTCATCTGAAACTTCATGTAATGAGGGTTCAGACTGTTATGGGACCTGGCCCTTTTAAAGCACTCTGCAGCTATAAAACATTTTTGGTGGCCTATTGCACAAGAAGAAGTCACTTCTGTCTGTCAGCGCCCTTTGGTGTAGCACTGTGAATGGGCTATTTGGGTCTGACTCTTAACAGAACTTAAGTAGTCTAGGTGCAGTACCATGTGAGCACAGCTACACTGCTTCCAGTTTAGGAAGTAAATGCAACATGTTTGGGCAGGGCATTGACAACTTCCTCTGAGAGCAGGTATTGCAACACGAATATGTTTAATGCTTAATAGATTTCCTCAACCACCAAGAACATAATAATAAGCATGGACAGAAATAAAAGCAAATATATGTGAAAATATAATGAAACCTCTTCCCCAAAAGTGCCTCTTGTTTAACAGATATTCTCCCAAATTTGTCCTAGTCTCTCAGCTTCTCTTTCATAGCTTCCTCTGAATACTACTAATAATAAAAAGAACCAGAATGCATATGCTGCATTGTCCTTATGGAAACTAAACATAACCATCCTCAGGGATTAATAAGGTAAGTTACACTTCGGTGGGTAATCAAAGTACCTAAATTAATTAAAATTTCCCTTGTACAGTGGCAAAGAAAGCTGCTCGCTGTGCTAGAGAGCTCATGAAGACAGACATTTTGTGATTGGGGACATACTCAGTGGATATGTCTACATGTACAAGTTAGTCGAAGCAATAAGCCAGAGTAAACTACTCCTAGGTGCAGTGTCTACATGTGCACCTGGGACAGCAGCAATTTGAGCTGGGGTGCAGCAGTTTACACCAGGGCCACAGCTGCTCCAGAGGTGGTGTCAGGCGGTGGAGGGACTGGATGGGGTATGAGGGTGCTGAAAGTGTGGAGCAGTGGGGCTACGTGGCAGGCAGGAGTCTGGCTCCCTTCTGCCTGGGCTGACCAGGTGCAATTTATACCTAAAGTTGGTGTCTACATGTGCATTTAATCGCAGTTAATTACTTCATCATAAAATAGCACTGTCCCTGACACTACTATTTTATGGCAGTGTTAATTAGTTTACTGAGGCGTAATGCCATTGCATTTGTAGATGGTGATGCTTTACTCCACAGCTAATTAGTCTACTCCTCGCTAAGGTGCACATGTAGATGTGGCCACTAGGTTACCAATGCAGCCTATTTGAACTATACAGTAGAGCAGGGGTAACCTAACTGGGACCTGTGGATCAAATGTTGTCCACTGAGTCTGCAAATGCCACCAGACAACACTGGACAGCTTGATTTTCAACTTGAGCTTCTCTCAGATGAAGGATCGTTAGGTCCTAGTTCAAGAAATTATCTCTTTATGCTGATACCTTATTAGTAAATCACACTGTCCCTATCCTTTCCTCTTAGGTTTGTTAAAATTATAGCATGGCAACATTGGTGTCATCTAGACCCTCTAGATTACCTGTGCAGGACAGTAGATTACGCTGATACCTTCCTGCATAGCTTTCAGGCAAAATATAAACACTCCACTAGCCTTACTGACTGAAGATTTCCAGATTACCTTAGACCAATCAACAGCCTTGCAATGTTGTAGATTTGTCTACAGGTCTTGATCACTAGAAAATATTTCACTTGAAAGGTCTAAGTTTGTCTTCTAGAAAGTTCTGGCCTTCTCCTAGAAAGGTGCCAAACAGCTGCTTATCTGTCCCAAAGACTTCTGCATGTGCGTTTGTATGGGTTGGATTAGTAGGTTCTATTTTTCATCACTATACCTCTTTTCACATGTTCTCCCAGGCTGATCTCTTAGAGATATTCTGCACAACCATCAATAAGAAATATCCAGAACCTGCTTGTCCTTAGTGACTGTCCTTCAAATCAGATTTATTTTGTGTTGTGTATTATAAAAAGTAAGTTTTTAATATTTTTTTGCTAATATATTCATATTGGTGCCCACTGCTTTTTCTTTTAAATTCAAATCTGCCCTTGGGCACATAAACGTTGGGAACCCCTGCTTTAAACTGTTATTGTTACTTTCCCAATTATATTGGTTTAGACTTAACTGTTGAAGTAAGTTTAATGTAGCAAAACATCAGTAGTAAGTGATCAGACCTAGATCATAACTACGAATAATGGGATAAAATTAACGAAAGGAAATTTTCAGTTAGAATTAGGAAGCATTTTAATTAAAAAGGAATAGTCTCTATGGGGTTATGTTGGAAGCCTCATTGTGTACTTAAACTGGACTGGACACAACATTAACCAATATGGGTGTAAGGTACATTTCTTCTTTCACAACATCTGGCAGCTGAGCATGCAGGGTGTGAGATTTGTGGGGGCATGTGGGTGGATGTGGGGCTTGTGGGGGTGATGTTTGTGATGGGATGGAGCTTGTGGGTGAATTTTCGGGGGGCTTGTGGGTGTGGAGTGGACTGTGTGGGGGTGGGTCCCCCAGCCGCCCCTCTGCACAGTGCACAGGCTCCTCCCTGCCCTCCCTCCCACCTGCAGCAGTAGCAGCCAGCAGCAGGCTATTGGGGTGCTCATGGCCTGCTGCAGGCACAGATCTCCAGTGGTGTATGGCACAGCCTGAGACCCAGGTGCTCTATGTGGCATATGGCACTGGCCTGGCCCACTGGCACACGCCTTCACTCAGGACTGGGCTGGTACCATGCACCACATGGAGTTCCTGTATCCCAGGCAATGCCATGTGCTGCCAGGAGTCTCTGCCAGCAGTGGGGCCATGAGTCCCCTGAGGGCCTGCTGCTGCTGCTGCTTCTGTTGAGGGGTGGGGGAGTTGTACGTCATGCAGGGGGGTGGGCAGGGGACCGACCCCTCCCACAGTCCCCCCACCCCCACATCCCTTAGGCAGCGTGCTGGAGCAGCAGGGGCATGCAGCAGGCATAGAGATGCTCTGACTGGGTGCTAGATCCTCTCTTTGGAGGATCCAGCTTCCAGTTGCTTCAAGACACACTCCAGAAGCACACCCCACTCTGCTTTTTTCCTCTGTGGGTTGTTTTTTTTAAGTCTGAGATTTCCCAGCATCGGACTTAAAATTCGCACTACAATTATGCAGCGTGGGCAACATTTCTTCATTCCTAGTGTGCCTCCTGCACCATCTCCAACTGCTTTGAGACACCGCAACAGGCAAGTGTTCCCTTGTCTGGATGTGGCCATTGTCTCCATGGAGCAGTCCAGTGATAGTGGAACACATGCTATTTAATCCAATCTGGAGGTTTGTTGTAACAATGCTACAATACAAGGGTGCTTAGCATGTGTTTTACTGCTTGAACATGTGGACACTCATGTTGTAAGTACAGTTAACACATCTTAAGTGCAATGTGCAACATAACTCTAAAGGTACTGTGGAATAATTTCTGCTGAATAATTACACAAATGTAAAGCAGGAAGGCTTTTCATCACTCATTTTAGGAAAATCAAATCAAAAGAAATACCTAATTAAATACTCTTGAAATGATCAGGAACAATATTCCATGGGGAATAGATTTACCTATACCAACTCTGTTTTAGAACTCTACTAGATCAGTATTTAAGTATAGATCTAACATACAGACCATTTTAGATACCTGTAAAGGGGCTTTCAAAAAGTCAGCCACCCAAAGGATTTATGCTTTCTCTTTAATTGTAAAAATTAGGTTGTACTTCAGACTTTTAAGCAGCAGACTTATTTCAAGTAACAGCAAATGGTCTTCAGTCAATATATTAGTTTTCAGCTCGATATACAGTTTCAATAGCAAACCATGCATGAACTTCATAAAACCCTTTGAATCGTGTATCAGTTCTTGGGTTTATCAAATTGGAGCAAAATATGTATATGGGTTAAGCGCACAATGAAAAATCATTTAAAGAAAAAGAAGTATTGGGCACATCTACACATGATGCTATGTCGCCATAGCAATGCCCTATGGTGACATAGCATCTGCAGGGGTCTACACATGACCAGCAGCTAATTCACCATCATGACACACTCCCCTGTTATAGTGCACCACTATGGCGAAGCAGCTGCTAAAAATAACTGTGCACAGGCTGTTACTGCACCATGATGCCTTCCAGGAAGGAAGTACTAAGTCAAGGTGCAGTAACAATGTAGCCATAGCAACATGTGTAGACGCACCTGCTCTATATTATTCCCAACATATACGTTTGTGATTTGGAACGTGGTATTTTCTATAGGCCAAAAAATAAATAAGTAAATAAATAAATCGGCCAGCCAAATGTAAGCACCTCATAATACTTCTAAGAGTCTGTTTCAAGAATCTCTTTCATATCAAAATACGCGGACTTATTTCTACATACTAATTCATGAACGCCTCTTTGTTCATCAGAACATCAGTGGATCTGAAAGCATTTTGCTATGATTATTTAAGTTAAACTACTACTGTAACATGTTTTCTGGTATTGTACAGACCATATTCTCTAAACAAATGTGTGTCTCATTTTCCATCGGAATTTTATTAATCAAACCACAGCAATGGCAAAGTATTTAAAACACATTGCTATAAAGAAGGATTGGAACTCTGTAGGCCAAATCCTCTGCTGATATAATCAGTGTTGTTCCACAAAGGAGTGACACTGATTTAAACCAGCAGAGGATAGGGCCCTGTGTCTTTTGATTTAATAACCACTTATACATGATTGTTTCCTTCATTAGAAGATCTCAAAGAGTAACAAAGCCTTGTAACCCTCCTTGTGATGAATAGAAGTGTAGTTATTATTTCCATTTTCATTAGCAAAGACATGGAGAGGCAGTTACAGAGCTACGAATTGAACTCAGTGTATATCTGCATATGCTATTAACACATTTTATATTTAGGTGCAGCCAATAGTAAAAGTAAGCATTATCAATGCCACCTCCTAGCTCTTTCATAGTGCCTTTCAGCTGTAGATCACAGTACAAAGGAAGTGATGATGCCCCATTTTACAGATGGGGAAACCAAGACAGAAAATGATTAAATGACTTGGAGAAGGCAATCAACAGGTCAGTGGCTATGCTGGGAATACATTTATGTTTCCCAGTCTTTCTGCCCATTAGGCCATAGTGCTTTTCCTCCTTGTAAAACTATTAAAAAGAGTACAAAATCCAAAATGGGATCCCTGGTCCATGGCTTTGGTGACTAGACACTATGGCAATACAATAATTATTTTGATTAATAATACTACAGCAGCAAGGCAGATTTTTCTACCTGATAGCAACTATGGGATGGAGATCTAGACCCCTACCTCAAGGAGATTTTCTTTACTATGAAAAAGGTGAACCATGGGAAGGTTCTTCACACAGTGCAGAAAACTTGTATACACCATGGCAGCAGCACGTACCAGCTGGGACACTCCCAAGATCTGCTTGCATGCCTACTTCCTCCTGTTCACAGACTCCCAATGTGGAAACATATCTATGAGGCCATTCAGGGGTTGTTGCCCACCCGCGAATGTTGTTTTGGAGACTTTGATTTCTGACGTTCCTAGGAACAGCCAGAGGCAGATAACCCCAGAATGGCCTCAGTGGCATATTTCCAAGTTGGAAGCATGTGAATGGGAACAAGATCATCCCAGGTTAGATATGCTGCCACTATGGTACAGTCAACTTTACAAATTCCACTACGTTCATAACTGCACATGGATCTTGAGAGGCTTAGTTCCTTATCAAGGTTAATGGCTTATACATAGGACCTTTGCAACCCTGAAGACTTTAAGAATTTCATGGTGCCTAAACAGATCCAGTGGGTCTTGTTTAAGCCTATCATATGAGAGATGAATGTCACTTCACTGCATATTGAATATCTATAGATGCCTGAATGGAAGAATCTGTTGAAAGGCAGTGTCATCACCATAATGCATGTATCAAATTACTTAATCATGCCTATCTGCAGCTTTAGGATATAGCACAACCTTAGATCCACTGAAACCCATGAAAGTTTTGCTGCAGACTTCAGTAGGCTGAAGAGCTGGTTCTTAAATGTCCAGCCCCAAAGGTGGAAGGAAAAATCAAATGAAAGAAAAACAGAATTACTTTCGAGATTCTCTAAGGGCTTCAGACAGAATAAAAAAACTAAATTAGCTTATTCATTTTTTATTACCTGATGAGCATAATTAGCAAACAGTGCATAATGACAGCAAATAATTGTTCTTCTTTTTCCCTTATTAAGGAAGCTTAATGACTGTATTTTCTCACAGAGTCTAAAGCTCCATTGTATTTACCAGTTGTACCCTCCTAAAAAATGTTTTGTCTGTCAATATTAAAGTAACAAAATGCTTAATGACATCACATAATGATCCTAGCATGAAACAGCATCTAAGCCATTCTCTGATGATAGAAGCTCTTAAAACCATGTCCTGTATTGCAGGCTGTATGGCATGATCTCATGCAAAGAGCTTGGTGTAATTCAATCATTCACTTAATCTTCTCTACGCGATGGCTGATCAGCAACTCCCATTTATTAAGTGCCTCTTCCCTTTATGTGCCTCACTATACATGTATGACTCCCTGGAAAGCCATCTTGAGAAATTTGATGATAGTGCTGTGTGCAATACATGTATTTTAACAAACTTCAGGATCCAGGAGCTTTATTTGGCAATACTGAAATATGAGAGTTTCCACTGAGTTTCAAGATTATGAATAGGGTTATCTGTTTAGCTGACTCTATAGAAACATGACTTTTGCATTAAAACAGGGAGAAATGTTTTGCCAGTTTCACCAAATGTGTCAAATTCAGTAACTCGAAAGACTAACAAGAGGCAAGTGAAACAGTTTTCGTCCTACATCTTTATCAGCAAGCAGCATGGCCTGCGCTGCCATCTACTTCCAGGAAAAACAAGTTCCACTTGATGTTCAAAGTGTAAGGAGAATACTAATATCAAATAGCAATATTAAATCAAGGCCTGAAAGATCTTCATATGCTGACCTCCTGTTGATTTCACTTGGCATAAAAAAGCATGGAAGAGTTGCAGGGACAGACCCAGCTTTGTTGTAGGTGTTGTAGATGATAGCAGCTGGTCTAACACATTCCTAAGCCACTGCTTTGATATAGGAACACAGGAAGAGGCCTCCTAAAGCTGTCAACTCCAGTCCCCTGCATTTAAAAGCAATTATTTACCCAAAGGATCCTCAGAATTGCCACTTCCAGCTCACAGACAGAACCTGGTGATCGTGCCACCAATCTAGGTGCAACTCTCCACCAGTTATTCTTTGTTGCAAACAAGCTACTTGTCTTCATATTCTTGGCTTTTCACAGCCTATCCCTACCTTATCTTTCTTATCTCATCTTCACCATCAAGATGAACTTCTGCAGCTAATCAGCCCATAAAATTATCCTCCATCCCCCACAGAAATAAAAAAGAAATCTCAAATAAATGAGTTTGTACTTTCTCCCGCATGACTCTTACACTTGGAGGGAGCTGCTTTCAAATGTCCACAAAATGGCTTCATTGTTCTGTTTCAAATCAATCTTTAAAATGATATTTTACCACAAGAAACTTAAAACAATTTATCTCCTGTTGTCCTGATCCCATGCCTATTATACTGATCAATAGTATCTCGGTATTCCTTTGTATTTCCCCCATCTGTTGTCCTAATCTTATATAGAGACTATAAATTCTTGGGGCATGGGCCTTCTTTCTGTTCTGTATTTGTTCAGTATGAAACAATGTGGCCCAGAAAAACTTCTCCTAGATCCTTCAATAATATAAATAATAAAGAAATAATGATAAACATATGCTGAATAATTAGAAACTTTTCTTTCTCAAACCCTCAACTTTGATGGCTTATGCAGTTGACTATGGATGACCAAACCCAGAGATTCTAACTATACATAGTTGTAGGTCTAACACATAGTTGTACAGATATACATATACACATACATAACATATGTTGTTCGCAAGAGAAGATGACCATGTCCAGTGGGGGAGTGGGGGGAGAGGAAGCGGGAAAGAAAAAGGGAGGGAGAAAAGAGAAAGGGAGAAAGAAAGGAAAAAAGAGAAAGTAGAGAGAGGAGTGGGCTGGAGGGTAGGTCGTGTAAGTACACAGGTGACTTATAAGCCCAATCTTTGCCCCGAACAATCTGCTGCAGCAGGGGCAGGAGAGCAATAAGGACTGGTCATGAGAGGTCCTTGTCTTCCTGGCCATGCACTTCCTTGCTGCCTCTGCTGTGAGCTGCTGCTCGAAAACCAGTGCTCTGTTCTGGACCGATGTCCTTCAGGAATGGATGGTCATGAAGGATTTGCTCCCATGACTCTGAGTCAATGCTGAAACTCTTTAGGGACACCTTTAAGGTGTCCTTGTACTGCTTCTTTGGTGTGCCGCAAAAGAGCACACCATTTGACAGTTTGCCATAGAAGATTTTCTTCGGCAGGCGAGTGTTGGGCATTCTTGAAAGGTGGCCAGCCCATCTTAGCTGCACTAGTTTCAGTAAGGCGTGGATACTGGGGAGAGCTGATCTTCTGAGCACCTCAGTGTCTGGAATCTTGTCCTGCCACTTGATGTTTAGTATCTTTCCTAGGCAGCATGGGTGGAAGTGGTTTAGTTTCTTGGCATGATGTTGGTAGACAGCCCAGGTTTCGCAGGCATAAAGGAGGGTCAGGAGAACGATGGCTTTGTAGACCTTCAGTTTTGTTTACCTTTCGATGCCTCTGCAGTCCCAGACCAACTTATGGAGTCTGCCAAAGGCCATGCTGGCTTTGCTAGCCCTACATTGACTTCATCGTCAATGTGGACAGCACGGGAGAGCATACAGCCTAGATAGGCAAACCTGTTGACCGTCGACAGTTGTTGGCCTTTAATTGAGATTTGTGGTTCCTAGGGTGTTGTACCAGGCACACGTTGAAACATCACGTCAGTATTCTTTGTGTTGATAGCGAGTCTGAAGTTGTCACAGGCTGACGAGAATAGGTCCATGGACCATTGCATATCAGCCTGTGAGCCTGCACATAATGCACAGTTGTCAGCAAAGAGGAAGTCATGAAGCATGGCTGTCTGGACTTTGGAGATCTCTCGGACCCTGTGCAGGTTGAAGATGTTTCTGTCAAAGTGGTACCTGATCCTGTCATATATAACATATATAGATACATAACATTATATATCTATATATATATAGAGAGAGAGAGAGAGAGAGAGAGAGAGAGAGAGAGAGAGAGAGAGAGAGAGAGAACAGATACATGGCCATAGGGTATATAGCCTACCACTGACTTCAGAACTTCTGAATAGTTTGCCACTAATTAATAGAAGCTGCATCAAAACTTCTTATTTTCCCTTATGCTTCTGAATTTACTGCATGTAGATGAAAAATAATGCACAGTTATAAATAATGCACAGAATAATAATCCACATTTCTTGAGATAACACAATATGTGACACCTGATAATAGTGATACTACAAGTAATAATACTGGTAGCATTTCCTCTCAGACTTGGAGGAGCTTTACTAACCACACACATACCCCACACGTAAAAAATTCTCCTGTATCTACGATTGATGATGGAAGCCAATTGCTTTTTCTGGTAGAGTACAGGAGGGAGGAATGTATATCTACATCAGAAGATATGCCTCCTTTTCTAAAAATTCATACTCAACCCTTCTGCTGGGCACTGCTCAGCAGCAACGAAGGCTGGGTTCAATGTTGGAGTACTAAATATATTTAACTTGGCTTGAGCCCTGACCTGGGAAACACTAAATGAATTATTAGGGTGCCCTGCATAAACAAAATCTCCCTCCTCACAAGCAGTATAACCACAAAAGACAGATCTAGTACAGAAAACAGAGGAAAACACCAAATGCAATTTAAAACACTACTAACTACACAACATAGTCTACAGGTTGTGCTGCACTAGGGGAAGCTGCTAGAGAGTGTGGGTCCTTCTGCAGAACAAGGGGCCCCTCATTGGAGGAATGGTAGTATGCCAAACTTTGCTCCTCCAGAGAGGCTGTATGTGTGTGTGGGGAGTGACTGTAGCTCCAGACAGCATGCACCCACTCCAAAACTTCTGGGCTGGATTATGTGACCTGCTAAATGAAACTGCAAGAAAAACTCCAAAAGCCAGGTTGATTAATGGCTACAGCCAGCCCAATCACCCAGCTTAACTAGAGCAAAGGACCACCAAAAGAAACAAGGAGACAGACCAGACCTATCCTTGAGTCCTGGCCTGCAGGTAGTTTGGGTCACAGCTCCATGGGGAGCAGAAAGTTGCAAACCTCAACCCCGGCCCAAAACCAGCAGGGTTAGAAACTCCCAGGTTGCAACCCTGTTTAAAATGCCAGGTCTAACTCCTAGTCAGGCAAACCAAGGAACCAATATTCTTTTCCCCGGTATTAATCTCTTAAAACCTCAAAAGGAAAAAGGGGAAGAAAAGGAGGAGAAGAGTTCCCAGACACTGGGACAATTCTCCCTCTCTCTCCTGTCTACCTGAGCTTCCCTTTCACTGTCTGCAACTCCTTCTCTCTTGGAGGAGACTTCACTCTTCAGCAATCCCTACAGCTTTTCCTCCCCAAACTAGCCCGGCTCACCTTATATCCCTTTGCATGACATCACCCTGGCCTCGTCCAGTCAGGAAATGCCACACTCCAGTTCCTCTCCCCACCAATGGGCTTGAAGAATTCTCTGCTTCCCCTTGTCAATGAGGTGAGAGGTTTTTACCTATTTTCCCCAGAAACAGGCCCCAGCTTGCCATGTGCTGAGCATGTGGCCAAAACACAGGGGCCACCTTGCCCACATAAAAGAAACACACACAAAAAACATAATTTACAACCTAAGTGTGTGTGTGTGCGTGTTACAGATAGGATTTTTAATATCCATGCAGAGCGAGCAGGACTAACTTTTAAGGTTTCAACCCAAAGCTGCATGGTACTCACTTTATCTCCTTCAGAAGGATCGATCGATGAGTCGTCACAGGAAGGACGTGAACCTGTGGTTGCAGGAAGTTCAGCTACTTCTAGTCTGATTTATAGGCCACTAAAAAGAGAACTAGTAAGAGACTTTTCTTCTTACTGCTTCTCTATTAGTTTTTCATGTTTTTGTTTTAGATCTTTCATCAGATGTCAGTGAGGTGTGAAATGGTGCTGAGAAAAGACTTGCCAGCCAGTCACATTTCTGTTATGAAGTAGGAATCCGAATGCTAGACCCAAACTTTAAACAGAGGAGAGTTTTCAGGGTATGTGTGGAATGGGTATTATATTGTTTGAGAAACAGAAATATTTTCACGAGACTCAAATGCTCAATCTCTACTGTTATAATGAGCAAGTAATCTTGATGATCCTATTAGGGGTGTAAACATCCTTTTTTATGTTATTTGTGTAGCAGGCTTACCTTTTAGAGCTTGGGTTGAACCCCAGGCTTGAGATCCTGCTGTTTTGATTGGTGGAGCCCATTCACCAATCAGGAGGCAGCAAGAGAAATAACATCACGCCCCTTTCCTGAGGGGAGAGGGAGAAGAGCTCTCCTGGATCTGACTGAAGACTGCTTACTGTCAGGTCTGGAGGACTTCAGGGGCAGAGCCCTGGAGAGTATAAAAGGAGTTGCACGCCCAGCATGAGGGGAACACATCCAGGACTGAGAAGAGAGAAGAGCGGGGCTTAGAAGAGCTGAGGAGAGCTGCTCAGCAGGGTGAAGCAGTAGCTCAGGAAGAGCCCCTGAAGACTTCTGTCGGTGGGGAGTGGGGGATGGTTCCAGCGGTTAGGCTTTTGGTGCACAGCACGGTGCACAGTGTCCACACCCTGGGAGCTGCATGAGGTGGCTCAGATTTGCAACCTCTGGCATGTGGCCAGAGACACAGTGTACAGGTCGGTACATGGAGCAGGATCTTTGGAGCCCCTGGGGTGGCTCAGGTTCTCAACCCCTGGAATGAGGCTGGGAGCTCATTGCAGGAGGTGCTGCACAGAGGGTGAGAGACCCTGGGAGCTGCTTGAAGTGGCTTGGGTCTACAGCTGCTGACACGGGGAAGCAGCTCAGTGTAGACAACGCTGCCTGGAGGGTCTAGGAACAGACTGAGCCCCGATGCTGCACAAGGCTGTCCAGGCCTCCACCCCCTAGCACAAGGTGAAGCGCCCACTACACACAGTGGTGTATATGGCCCTAAGCCAGGACGGCAGCAGCAGAGTCAGGCAGCAGCAAAACCCGGCAGGGAACAGAGCTTGACCTGGAAAACAAGAGGCAACTCTCCGGGACTGTGGAGCAGTAAGTTACCCTGGAAAGAGGATCCTCACAGGGGAGGGACCCCCTGAGGGTTGCAAAGGGGCACCATGTGGGCCGCTCCTGGGTGATAGCAGGGGAGCTTAAGAGTCCTTTGGGTCTTCCTCTCCTTTTTCATTCCCCCTCACCTCCTTTCCTGTAGTGGTACCTTGGGAGTGGGGCCCCTGCCCTGGAGGGCACCCAGGTAGTCTAAGGACTGCTGATTATATTTGTGGACTGTGCCTTATAGTTTATGTGAATAATTTGAAGTAATAGTTTGTGTATGAATAGAGTTATCAGGTTGCCCAATCAATATCCTTTGGTCTGGTTTGTTCTATTGTTCATCTGTATTTTAAATGATAGCTGGGTGTGTGTACATCTGTACATTATATATATATATATATATATATATATATATATATATAAAATAAGATTTATTGTTTTGTAAATTTGTACATATATATATATATATGTCCTTACCCTTTAATGGTTTTGTTTTAATAATAAATCTGTATATAGTTAAGTAATTGATTGACTGGACCTGACTCTATAGGAGACGGAGGCAGGCGCTGGGCTGTTGTGTCCCTCCACAGCACACTGCCCTGACAATAAGTCCCCCAATTGGAGAGGGAAGTACAAACCTGTGTACACCCGGGCTACATTTGTTTAATCTCCTCTAAGTATATCGGTTAAACAATTAACCGATAACACATTGGTTTGGACACAGCTGCTGCTGGGAGCCGCTCCAGCTCCTGGAGACCTTTGGCTGGGGGGAGTGGAGGAAGGAGGCAAGCCCAGTCAAACAACACAGCCCACCTGCAGCCCTGGGCTGGGAGAAAGGGAACACCTGTGAAATAGCAGCTAATTGTTTAATTGATGAATCATTAAGCTGCTCCGGGTTTTGTTCTTAGGCCAGTACTAATCTTCCTCACCCCTGCCCACCCTTTCTATCCTCTTCCCTCCTGCCTGCATGCCCCCTGCCTTCTGATTCTGTCTGGGGCACTGCACAACTTCCCTTTCTCACTTCCCTGGCACAGAGCTAAAGGATATCCAGTAAGCTAACCCATTATCACGGCATTTATCGGTTAAACGATTCATCGTTTAACCTTTTACGTCCCTAGATCCTACCATCTCTAACAAGAGCTCATTAAAGAAACTCATTTAACATTACATGATAATTAGGCAAAAGGGTGGCATCTTGAAGGAATACAGTCTTCCAGTAATGCCCGTGTAGTTGTCGTTGCTAAATAATGCAACCATCTCAAACTCATGATGATAAAAGCTTTTATAACACCCCACCTCAACACATATCCATGTTTTACTTCTTATATAAGAATGAACGTATTAAAATAAGCCTTTGAACCAGAAAAAAAAATGTGTATCATCTAGGCCAAATTCTTTTCTTGAATATCAAGTATTCCTATTTATCCAATTCTCAGTGGGATTCAGGTGCATATATAAAGGAAGAATTTGTGTTTAAATGCTTCTCAGATTCAAAGAGAAGCCAAACTGATGGAATAATGGAAGAGAATCTCAGATATACGCAAATATCTGCTGATATTATAAAGGTTATATAATATGCTGGCGCTTGTTCAACACACTGAAGCATTAGCATTATTTTAATCATTTTTTCATTGAAGTAAAAATGCTGCATGTATAATTAAACGGTTGTATTGTATTATACAAATAACCATGTAATGACATAGTTAGAAATTCTTGGTTTTTCATGGTAAGACCAAGTATAATTACCATGTAATCTGCAGAAAGCAAACAAGGCTGTAATTACTCTGTAATCCAATTTAATTACAGGGTAACAGATTTGTTATTTGTTCCTTGTAAAATATACATGCAGAGGAAAGAAGTTGGTAAAGAAAAGATAATTACCTTTGGAGAAACTTATTTAATTAGGAAAAAAAAGATTCAATAATATTAATATGTTGAAGGACACAAATGTTCCAAACTTCAGACAGCCCATGTTTAGGAAGGTTTAACGACTTGTATAAACGAGGATAGTTCCATTGACTGTCGCGGTACTACAGTAATTTGCAAGAGCTGAGAATTAGACCTTCCAACCAAGGCTGATGTTTTATGTTTTAAATTCTGTACTTCTGCTTTGGTTGCATTTCCTCAGGAGAAACAGGCAATCCAATTTCTAGTCAATCCTTAGCAACTGAGCCTAACAACGGTATAATGGTGAAGTTCTCCATTGAAATCAGTGGCACAAGATCACTACTTCCATTTTTTTTTTCATAGCATCACCTGAAAAGTAAAGTTAAGTGCTGCTACAGTCATGCTAGGTTTTAGTATACCACCATTGCCAACATGATTCTTGTTTAGCCATCCTTCTTTAACCCACAATAGCATGCCAGCTACTCTCAAGTTCAATCCCATGATTTTGGGGGTGGGGGATTGGGCAGCTGATTTCTTAGGGTGGGTTGGACTGTGCATACTCACAAGGGGAGTGTTGGGCACTCTGATTCATTACAGGGACATAAAAAATCACAGATGAATGACTGTCTGATACAGAGACTAAAAACAAGACCACAGTCTTCAGGGGTGACTGGTACCTTCTGAGTCTGGGGGGGGCACAATTTGTGGGTGGGCCCAGGGGCAGGCCAAAAGCCCCGTATCCACTCTTATACTCCGGTGCCGTGGCTTAGTGCCTCCCCACCCTCAACATACCACTGGCCCATGCGGCAAAAAAACTACCCGACTTTCAGGGGCCAACCTCAGGGGGGACATGTGCCCCCCCTCCCTGTGTCCTCCCTATCAATAGCCTGTGACAGACTTCATTGCCTTTCCCCCTCCATTCTTGTACTGTCAGTTTAAAGAGAAATAACAGAAGCTACATTTAAGGTAGATCATCTTGACCTCAAGATGTTAGTCTACAGTCATGAAACAAGCAAAGAAACAGCTTGGTGCCATTGACTCAGAGCAAACAACATATCTAGACGTTGTCAATCATCACTACATATAGGAGCTTCAGTGGAAACATCTATAGGATCTCATAGGAGACTTCAATGTCTTAGAAACCAAGAAGTTGCACAGCCCCAGCTTTGGCACACATTTCTAGTCCTCAAGCTTCACATGAAAGGTGTATGAAATTTAAACATTTCAAAGTATCCTTTGTGGCCTTACAACTGCCACTCTAACAAACTAAGAAGCAAGCTTGGGGAAGGCAGTGCTCTCATCTCTGCAAAGATCATATCATGGCAACACAGATATTTATAAAGCCAACCCATCCATGAGTATTTAATTGCATTTTGTTGTTGCATAGTAGCTAGTGGTTAATTTCTTGGTTATTATCACAGTATTTATTTTCCTATATATGACACATTTGGAAGATTTTGATCTCCATATGTGCAAACATTTATCTTAGTAGTCTTCTTGTAAAACACACAATATATAAATAGACAAATATATGGTGCTATAGGGCCATAATGCTTCTTTCCATGCAGATACATGGGGAATAGACAGAGATTTGGTATTAATAAATTGCATAAGGTAGAGAATATCAATACACTTTATTTCTCTTTTGAAACAATCGCCCCTCTATTCCTGACATTACAATTATATAACATTGCAATTTTGCTCAGAGTAAGAGTTTGCAGGATTTGGTCAAATATCATATCAAAGGGGCACAGAAAAAAGAGACCTTCTCTCACTGCCCTGGATATATATCCTCAGGCAATTTCTATGCATCCTACAGCATTCAAAGAATTCAGCTACTGTTGTAGTTGTAAATTACTGTATTGCAAATAATCATTTTGCCCTGCTCTTGTCAGCCTGGCCTGCTCTGATCTTCTCTTCTTTGCTAACCTTGCATCGCTCTAATCCCCAGTGTTCAGCTGTTAATCCTTTAGAGAACAAGATGAAAAGTGGTGAGGTAACGCAATGTTTAAGGGCATGCAAACAATTATACTTTTGCCCTTAGCAGGTGCAGTTTCTATTTCTGGAAATTGTTTAAAAGAGCTTCAAAGTGTGAACAGAAAGGAAGTACTTTTTATGCTCCATTTCCCCAAATACAGCACCTTCTTAGAGAACAATGCATTCCACACTAAAGGAGTTTTGGGTATCAGGCTCTTGCTTAGAAAATTTGGGCACTCATCATTAGATATTTAAGAAAGGCTCAGGACATTTCTCCTATTTTGATGTAAATATCATTTTTAATGTGCACAGAGCTTTCATTTTTAGAGCATGAAGCATGTACGCTACTTGAATGAATTGGGACAATGAACCCCTGTCTCTTAGACTATAAGAATGAATTTGTATAGAGGAGGGGGAGAGCTTAAAGATCACCCTCCTGGTCACTTTCCCCCCGTATCTCCTCAGCCCAGTAAATAAAACAGATTTAAAGATTTAGACACAGGAAAGATTATTGTATTGCAATAATTTTCTAACAAAACAAGCTAGGAAGGATAAGCCATTGTGACCCTAGTATTTCCAATGCATTGCCAGTAAGCCGCAAATGTTGTCAGTGTCCCAGATACAAGACTGCCAACGCAATAACTTGTTTTATTGACAATGTATACACTTTTTATTGATAACCAAACTTGTTTCTGTCAACTGTTTTTACTGATATGTTTTACAGAATGTAAATATAACCCTTCTGCCAAGGCCTAGATGGTAATTAGGTTCAAATTGAGAGGCTTCACACCAACCATAGTAAAAAGGCTTGGTTGTCAGCAAAAAGTTGGCAGATTGTCAGTAAAAAAAAAAAAAAATTGGTTGGCAACCCTGACAACTCCACTTGACAGCAGGAGTGGCTTTATACTGTGCTGCTCCCCCAGGAGTTTCCTACTCGCCTCATACCCTGATGCTCCCAGTTGCCTCATGCTGCCCCCAGTTCCACCCCCTGACCTGACCCCGCTACTGGGACTGCTGCAAGGTGCCAAGCTGAGCTCCCACTTAGACACCAAGTGGCACTTCTTTGCTCAATCTGTCCATTGACACTCGAATCCAAGCTCACTCCAAAGGCAACAACAGATCTTCAAAAGAGTTGACTGCTTTCTTAGGGGTTTTTTGGTTTGTTTGTTCGTTTGTTTTTACAGATTTCAGGGATAGGCATTTTTAGCCTGTTTTAATGGACTGTCCATAAATTTACAATGTGTTGGCAATTCTTCCCAGATGTATGCAGGTGTATATATGTGTATCTGGATGTTATGCGTAGTGCTTGCCAACCTTTAAACAATGCCAGCTATGTGAATCCAGTTCTTCCCTTGCACACTGATGTAGACCAGAAGTAGCTCCAAGACAGTCAGGGGTGAGAAGAACCAACCCTGTTCAAAGATGACAAGTTTTGGGGGGCAGGGATAGTGTTAGTAAAGTCAAGCCCTAAAAAGCTAGGAAATCATGGAACTAAGCCTGTGCAATCTCAAATTACCGCTCTCCCCCCCATCCCCCAACACACACCCTTGTACTCCTGCATTGTGAAATACTCTTTAAATTACATGATCACTCAGTATTTTGCCACAAGATCTGGCCTCATTCAGATTCAGCATCTCCTTATATCCTCAATCCTTGTGGCTCCACAACTTATTTATTATCTGACATTAAGCGATTTCAGTGAATACAAAATTATTAGTATCCTCCTAGGTGCTTCTATGTAATTATTGCCATAGTTTTGGATTATTTCACAAGCATTAATGATCTTAACACCAGAGTCAGGGGATGCTCTATTAACGTCCTTATTTTACAGTTGAGAAACTGAGGCACAGAATGATTAAGGTCAATATAGGTGAAAAGTGTCTTTTAATTTTGGGTGCCCAACCTGATATGACATAGGGTCTGATTTTTCAAAGCATTTTTATTAGCATTTTATAGGTTCCATCCCATTCATATTTATATAGTACCATCCCATTCAACTTCAGTTATACCTGGAGTCAATTCTTCTGCAAATTTGGTCCCAGATATCCAAGAAACAACATCTAGAAAATAAAGAACAAAGAGTGCCCCCTTTATGAAAGGTTTGGTTTATGCGACTTACCTAGAATCACAGATAAACTGCAAGACAGAAATACAGATAAAATCTAGCTTTCTTTACCAGGACAGCATCACGATCTTGGTCATCATACACCTCCAACGTCTCCAATAAATGAGGGAGGAACTCTTATAGACAGTAGCTTCATTCACTGTATAACCCATACTCACAACAAAACAATAGTCATCATGTGCACTAAAAGAGTCATGGGATCTGTAGGGAAAATAATACGTAATCGTGTGCTTGATAATATTAAAATATTTTTAAGCATTGTTATATCCAGCATTTTCTCCGGGTCCTTATGCAAAGGGAAAAGAAAACAAAGAATAAAAGCTATCAATTGAACGATTGTAAGAAACAAACGTTGCCCTGGTGGGGTGTAACAGGTTCCTTTGGAGCTGCTCTGATCTGTTGTGTGAATGCATACCGTTAGAGATCCTTAATTGATGGATTATTGATACCACATGCTTTAATGGCTCCTTTGGATTTGTTATAGTCTGTGAGGTTCGTGCCTATTTAGGGAATTTTAATCTTCAGATTACTGACATGACAGAATGTAATGGCTCCTTGGAAACCACTGTGGTGCACTGTGTCAATGCAGGTCTCCTGCATTTGTACACAAAGTAATACTCTGTATGATCCACAAGCTCTAGTGCTAAATGAAAGCAATGCAGATCACACTAAAAGTGTTGTAGTGCCACAGCATAGTAATTGCTGCTGAAAAAAAATCAATACCGCAGCTGATACAATATCCACCAATGGACTGCAATAATTCATGTCCTGCATAGACGTTTGTCTGCCTTTATACTGGTACCAAAATATTAAAACTAAGTAAAAAGTGCTATTGACTCATACCATGGGTAGTATCTGTTTTAAGATCCATGTGAAACACCATCCATATCTGAGATCTATGGGCTTAATCATGAAAGGTGATGAAAAAACACAACTTCTATTGACACTGTTGGAAGTTTCAAGTACTTAGCACTTCTCTAGTTGAGGGAATAAAAGGTCTTAAACTACCACAATGATGCAGGTGGTATCTGAATGATTTGAGCAGACACGAGAGAGATGCCATCTCTGATTTCAACGTCATTACTGAAGACTAAGGCCAGGTCTCGAATCAAAAAACGTTGCCAACATAGATATATTAATCTACTATATAGGCAAGACCCCTTCCTTCCTTCATCCCAAATATACCACTCAAACAAAATAAGGCTTGTGTATAGTTTTACAGGCATGTCTTCATCTACACTAGGGGCTCTTGCCAACATCACTAGGTTGATTGCATACCATGTGCCACTGTATCTCTGATCCATTTGCCAGATAAACTATGAACCTAGGGTACAGACCTAACTTAAGGAGAAGACTTTAAAATATATATATAAGGGGGTTAGCCTTTATCCTATTGAATTTTAGTGAGAACTGGGCCCATAATCCCTTAGGCACTTTTGACAAAGCCAGCTTAAATCCTGACTTCAAACTCTGTTTATAGTAATATGTCATTTGCAATACAAAGGCATTGCCAGAATCAGCTCAGGCCTCCAAAACCTTACAATTTGAAAAGGAAAGGCAGTCAAAGGCCGGGGGAAAAATATTAGTGCCCCATCTGTAGTTGAAGAAACAGAGTCATAGTGAAGTAGGGCTGGAAGGGACCTCCAGAGGTCATCTAGTCCAAGCCCCTGCCTGAGGCAGGATCATCTCTATCCAAACTATCCCATACAAGCCATAATCTAAACACAACCAACATCAACCCTGACACAACACAGATCTAACACCCTAACCTTCCACAGGTAAAGCAGGGGAACCATGGCAGCCAATGTCTTGCTTCTATGACCTGGTAATATATGCTCAAGAGATCCTGAGTGGAGGGCCATGCCCACCCACCACAAAGGAAGGCAACCCTTGCCCCTAATTAGACCATGGGGTAAAATTCCTTCCTGACCCCAAATATGGTGATTGGTGTACCCTGAGTGGAGGAGTGAGCCCCTCTAGGCAGGAACCTCCAGCTTTGGTCTCAGCAGAATTAGCACACCCCAGTCAAAGTCCCCAGCCTTGGCTGTCACCAGCACCCAATGCTTAAAAACACCATGCCATGTAACAGAAAAAGGGGAGGGCAGTGGGAACCAGGAAATCCCAGAAGCATGGGAAATACCCATAACAGAGCATAGGCATAACTATTCCTAGATCATCCCTGATCAGTGCCTGTGCAACCTCTTCCTAAATACCTCCAGTGATGGAGAAGCCACAGTCTCCCTAGGGGTCTGTTCCACCGCCTCACTGTTCTAACAGTGAAGAAGCTTTTCCAGATATCCAGTCTAAACTTACTTTGCTGCAACTTCAAGCCATTGGTTCGCATGTCTCAGACAGAATAAATTATTTGACCTAGACCACACATGAAGTACTCTGAAGAGCAGGGATTTTAGCCCGTGTCTCCAGCACCCTAGTCCTGTGTATTAACCACTAAACCATCCCTCCACACATAAGTGCATATACCCCCTAGCCCCCATTGAGTCTCTCTGAAATCCAATTCCCATTTCGGAGTCAGATAAGTGGCCAGATTTACCAAAAAAGCTTAGCATATTAGGTCCATCCCTGTTATGAAAACCTGGCCATTAATTGGACTGTCACAGATAGAAACCTACCAAAATCATGATTTCATGGACTTTGCAAAAGTGGGGAATATCTGTGAAATCCACAGGGGGGAAAAATAAGAAAACTTACTGAAAATAAAATGCTGACTCCCTCAGGCAGCTCATCCAGGGGAGGAGGGAGGCTGCCCACTTGAAGGGCTACCAGCAAGATGTCTGTAGTCCCCCCCCCCCACCACTGACTGTCCGCAAGGGCTGCCTGTCATGTGGCCCTGCCCCTCTCCACCCATTAGCAATGAGGGGGTGGGGCTGCATGACAGACAGCCCTCACAGCCAATCAATGGCAAGAAGCAGGGCCACTTGGGCCCCTCAGCCAATCAGAGCTGTGGGGTGTGGGAGGGGAGGCTCACCATACTCTGACTCCAAAATGGCTGCCAGGCCCTGCATTCTGCTTGTGAAATCAGTGGGAAGCTGCCTTGAATTCAGTAGATCCCTACTCAAAGCTGAAATTGTTTAATGGTTGGTGAGCACTACACATAACATCCATATGTAACATGTGTACACCTGTGTACCTCTGGGAAGGATTGCCAACACTTTGTAAATTTACAGAGAGTCCATTAAAAAACAGGCTAAAAATGCCTGTCCCTGAAGTCTGTAAAAACAAATGAACAAAGAAACAACCCCCCAAGGAAACAGCAAACTCCTTTGAAGATCCATTGTTACCCTTGGAACGAGCTTGGATTGAAGTCTCAATGGATAGACTGAGCAGAGAAGTGCCACTTGGTGTCTAAGTGGGAGCTTATCTTGTAGTGGGGCCTTTGGGGGCGAGGGGTCAGGTAAGGGGGTGGAATTGGGGGCAGCATGATGCAGATTTGGGGCATTAGGGTCTGCAGTTAGTAGGAGGCAGGGGGAAGCACAATATAAAGCCACTGCTGCTGATAAGTGGAGTCGCCAATGCAAGGAAAACATTTTTACTGACAATCCGCCAGCTTTTTACTGATAACCAAACTTTTTTACTATGGTTGGTGTGAAACCCCTAAATTTGAACCAAGTCCTATTAAGGGCTATTGAGGGCTTGGCAGAATGGTTATATTTACATTCTGCCAACACATATCAGTAAAAACATGCAACAGACAAGAGTTTGGCTATCAGTAAAAAGTTTGTAGACTGTCATTAAAACAATTTATCGGGTTGGCAGTCCTGCATCTGGGACACTGACAGAATTGAGGCTCACAATGGGAATTACTGGATACAGAAGCCTTTTGAACATCTGTCCCACAATTTAGGTGCCTGAACAGAGTCTGGGCCCTTCTGAAAATCTGATCCAAGTAACGTGCTGTGCACTTGAAAAAATCTAGCCTTACGTGCACACTTGATCTGTTGTCAGATGTTATTTTTGTAGTGCTTCAAAATTCTGAGGCTCTTTGTAGCGCAATACATTGGAAGTCAATGGGCAGTGGACACATGCATAGCCCCTTGGCTGGATTATCACAAAGTCATCATAAAGACATGTTCTTCAGCAAGTGGGCAGGAGGGAGCTGCTCCTTAGTTCCCCCTACCCTAAATGGAACCCGTCAGGCTTGCTTGATCATGCCACTTTTTTTAAGGAAAAATTTTCATGTCCCAAGTCACAGATTCACACAGATTCACAGAAGTTTAGGGCTGGAAGGGACCTTGTGAGACCTTTGGGGGCAGCTCCCCTGCTCTGGGCAGGAAAGATCAGTCAAATCAATTCCAAATCTGTGAGTCATTCAAGAACCGTATGTGGCCTGGCTACCGGCATGCATCCTCCGCTCCCACCTGGGGCTTCAGATTCTTTCAAATCCTTTAGCAGGCATCCTACGTGCAGGTCCAAGCCCTGAGGCTTGGGGTTCAGGTGCCCCTGAGCTTAGTTTGCCCTCACCCATATGGCTGCAGGAGCAAACCAAGGAGGAGTCTCCCATTTCCATAAAGTCGATGTGCAGCCAAGATCCTCCCACTGGAAGCTGGCCAGAGGGAAGCTAACTATGAGGCTATCATAGAAAGTCCTGTCTGCAAGCAGACAAGGGTGCAACCTTGACCACTACAAAGTGCCATTTTAACTGTATTGCCTCAGTCAAGGTACTTCCCCTGCCACCAGCATGGCCATGGTGTTTCCTCTGCTGCCATTTGCTGGCTAACATGCCTGCCCAATCAGCTGTTGGTGATGTGGTCTCTGCTGCCAAATCATCTGTTATTGCCACTGCAGCTATCAGGGTGTCTGGCTGGGTGGACTATTAGGGAGCCAACTGCTCTTTCCCCCCTCCCTTCTCAGGGAGGGAGAACAAAGTACTGTGGGATACTGGGGGTCTCTCTAATTTTCATTTGACATTGAAAAGTTTCACATGACAAAGAGGTTTCTGTCTGAAACAGCAGTCTTTTTGTTGGGGATCGACTGTAATTTTAGCTGGACAAATGGCATGAACATGTGGGCGCTGGCTTTTTGCGAGCTAAAATGGCATTATACAACAAATACAATGTCTGTTACCAGCTTTCGCATTGATCTTTTCATCTAAGGTGCAAAAACCTTGCAAAGCTGAGGAGGAGAAGCTAAAGGGCATAGTGAGATAAAAATAGCTTCCATCTTTGAACTCCGTTAATTGTAAACCCCATTAATTGTACACGGTTTTTACATTTAGCAACTAAATTCACACTTTACTGTTAGGAAATGTTTCCTTGGTACATATTTAGACTGTATCATAAGAACAATTCTATATTAAAAATTGATTTTCAGGGCTGGATGTTGCCTGAAATTAACAGCTGCATGGTATCTGCACCATTACCGGACTGTTGGAGTTTGTAGGATTTCAAAGTGCTGGTATTTCTCTTCTTAAAAATCAGGAAAATTAAGTATAATTGTGACATAAAAAACATCTTTTCTGATACAATTATCTACTGGCAAAGCTATCACATTGTACACAATAAGGTGCTTCTAATGAATCTATTCAATCTAATCTTCATAATCATGGTATCTCTAAGGTAGAAAATTAATTGGATGAAGTTAAATATCCCCTTTTCATGTCAACAAAATTGGTTTTTCTAGGGATTAAAGGATTAACGTGGTGTTAAGTCCCTAAAGAGGTTAAAACACTTTATTATTCATTAGAAAACACAAAGATTGGACACTTATTTTGTTCTTGTGTCACTGCTCTATATTTCAATGCAGTAAGGAAACAAAGGCAAAATAGTTAATGAATACTCTTTAAAAAGCTGCATCTGTAATTTTTTTAAAAAAACATTTGCCAATTCCTTGCATACTACAAGTCACATTATATGATATAAGTAGCAAATATAAACAATTACATAACACCGATGCTTTTACTCGTATTGATTTTTGCCCAGTAGTATATCCATAGATTAAAAAGGATTTTAGTATGGCGTATAAATGTGGTATGATATTGTAGGCTCTCAGGTAACCCCATAATTATTGCAAGGTAAATAGTTTCTTTGAACTGGGGTACAAAATGAATAAGATAGCCCATTAGCTCCTTGTTCTGCAAAGACTCCTGTTTGGGGCATGGCTCTTTAAATGAAATAATTACATTATTTTCACAAAGCGTTTTCCTCGTATCTGTGGGTCTGGTCCAATGTCCATTCAAGTCAGCGAGAGCCTTTCTGTTGCCTTCAGTGAGCACATGACCAAGTACTAAGAAGGATGCATTGTTGGCATCATTAACATTTTGCCCTTTTACCAGTGACCGAAGCTAAATTTTGAGATAAGATTTTTTTTGACTGACACCTTTTACTGCATTTAAATATAGTTACTGAACTATTTATGATAATCCCCTCTTCCAAGTCCAGCATAAGGAATGCTGTGAGTGCTCCAGGTAAAATGAATACCAAAACGCAGTAAGCAGTTTACATCTTTTGGTTCTCATTATGAAGTGGGACCAATGCAACGAACTCCCACTGTCATCCAAAGAGGTACCCTGTGTTTTCTTATTTACTGTACAATCCCAAAGAAGACGCACCTTGTTTGGGAAGGCAGAATGAAGAAAAAGGCTTCTTCCAGGTTAAATACTGACTGCTGGGCATCCTGACTGCAGTGGCTATAAGAGGGTTAAACACCATAGCCCTGACCCTGAAGGGTAAACTCCATCTTCTGCCTCTCTGGCAGAGGGAAAAGCATGGCAGATGCCTTGCAGTAGGACCTCTCTGCTTCTATTCCTCCATGCTTTTTGTCCCATGAAGAAAGGAAAAAAAAAGTCAGCTTTCCCATTTCCCACTTGAGATGCGCCCAGTTTTGGAGAGCTGATTTTTGGGGGGAAAGGTAAATGTGATATGCTAGGAAATACAGCTTTTCAAGTATTTCGAGTATGAGATACCTTGGATATACGTGGTATACATATATTGGTAGAGAATTTGTGATTTGAAAATGTATAAGGCTGGAGTTTCAGAAGTACTGAAATCACATGACTCAAAGAGAAGGCAGTGGGGGCCAGGAGCAGTACTTCCGAAAATCTGGCCTAAATTTCCCAATATTGCTAACAGATGAATAGCCGTTGGTTCCAGGGAACTGGCCTTCCCTTAACACATCCTCAAAGCAAAGCTCAAACCAACTGTTCCTATTAGACAAGATATACGTCCTCAAATCAAAAAAGCACTCCATAGTTCAGGGTTACTTCTCACCTCCTTGCTCCCATTAACCACTCACCTAGCCATGTCTGGAAGAAATCTCTTCTACTACATTTGTACCTCCCCCCATCCAGCCACACTTGGGGTATTAGCTTTATTTATGCCTAGATCTACCAAAAAAAATAAAGAAAATGCATAGGTATCATTTTTCTCTTGTAGAGCAAAGGACAAAACACCTCACTTGACCAATTCTAGTCTCCTTATTTATCTGATAACTGTGGAAGACAGTTGCATGTTGCAGCAATAGGTATATCGTAAAAACCCAAATGAAGTGATTTGTACCTTATCTCCAACCACTGAAGTTGGGACAGGATTTCGCCCAGTGTCACAGTTCTAGCAAGACAGTGCTGGGCATCTTTAGCACAGATATATCTATCCAGGAGATAATGCCTTTCAGCAGTGCTACTCTGATTCCTACACAACTTTAATTTGCATGATATCTAACTTGAGTGCTTCACTGAATTCAAGACAAACATCAGAAAGGAATTAATCGGAAAGAAACAAACCTACCAAAGCCACTTGTAGGACAGATAAGTTTGAGCGGTAATGTTAACAACGGAGAGGGCAAAGGAGAACTTGAGTACTGGCAAAAGGGAAAAAGAGATGTTTTCACATGAGATTTGAAAAGAGATGGAGAATCAGTGAGGTGGACAGATATAGGAAGGTTGTTCCAGATGGCAGGAGCTGCAGAGGAGAATGCTAATGTATATCATTCATCACAGAGCAGTGGGGAGGCAAATACATGGGTATTTAAAGGGTACCTACCGAACAGGCAGCATGCATCATACTAAAATGGAATAATTTCAGGCCGTCAGGCCACAGAGATGCTTTACTCTGCTTCTAGCACAAAAATGCCTGGTCACAACACTAGCATTGAACAAGTATGTCTCAGTGGGTGCATCTACATGTGACACTACATCGCCATAACACTGCGCTATGGCAACGTAGCATCCATGGGCAAAAACCATGATGCCACTGCTACGTTGACATAGCAATGCACTCCCTCTGTGTGGTGCATTGCTACGGCGATGTAGCGGCTAAAAATAACCATGTACCGCTGGCATGGCACAGGGCTGTTTCTGTGCCTTTTAGAAGTACTAAATGATGGTGCAGTGACAACGGCGCCGTAGGGACACATATAGACATACCCAGTTACTACATCACATCCTTCCACCTTGGCTACTCCAACCCCACTGGTTTTGCTGGTCTGCTTCCTGCTAGAACCAGGCCTAGCAGTGCCAAAATGCCACGGGGAAGTTGTCCTCATGCCTATGTAGACCGAACAGAAGCAGGGAGCACTGCAGATTTCATAAGCAAGGCTGCTACCTTGAAATCCCCTACCAAATCCTGGGTGCACACCAGAAGAAGCATGCAAACGCTGAGTGTTTATCCACTTTCATTGAAATGAGCTGCACCCATCTTTAGTTAAAATTTGGTTTACTCTATCACTTGGCTTGTTCCAATATTATTACTTTGAATCCTGTATGAACCTTTATATTCCAAGCTCTTTGCAGAGTCTCATAGTTTTGTTTTCAAAGCCTCTTTATTTCTCCTAATCACCAGTGTAGCAATTATAACAACCAGGGAATCCACTATGCTGCTTTTGAGTCTACTGCGAAGAAATACCTGTCCAGGTCCTCTTCCCTGCCAGTAGCACCTTTTGTGAATTTGTTTTAGGAGGCCACCGGGCAGGGGAAAATGGACAAGGCTGTGTGATAATTTTCCCTATGCTAGCTAGCTGTTGTCTTCAGTATAAATGAAAACTGAATCTTAGCCACCAGAATCCCAGTGCTGCTAAGTGGCAATTATACTACATTGTACTGCACCATCCGGCATCATGTTAAAACAGATGCTGACCGAGGCAGATGGCATACATTTTAAACAAAGCAATTTAAATATTTATGTTATTTAAAGAAGAATGATGTTAAGGGGAAAGACTGACTGGGAACACTGAAATGAATAGAAGGTGAGGCAGCTACATGTTGTTTGGCTTTTTATTGTGCCCTGCAGGTGGTAATCAAGCACTTGATAAGATTAGCGAGACCTTTAATATTTTCAGAAAGGAATGCAGGAGCCATGAAAAAGTCTTATAATCGTTTGTGATTCAACCAGTATTTCACCCACCTCACCCAATGCAACAAACAGACCTCTCATTTTTAGTTTAAATCGTCTCTCAGGGTAGATATCAAACTTGTAATGCGTTTTCAGAAAATAATTAGACAGCAAGAAAACATTTCAGCGGGGTTCTTTTTTTTTTCTTCGCGTAATAGGTAGCTACTGCTCTTAAAATGAGGACGCTTGCTCTTGCCTCGCAATGACAAAAATTTACAATTGCAAGCAATTCAGAGCAACCTTAAAAGAATTTTCATAGAAACACTGCTGGTTTGATTTTAATGTTAAGAAATTGTGCAGGATTCATTTAATGATGCCCATGTTTTTATTTAAAAAATAAATAAAAACAGTTTGTATGAGGAGGACTGGTTAAATGCACTTATAAAACATTGCAATGGTCTAAAATAGAGGGAATAAATACTACAATAATATTCTCATACAAGAAGGAGTCTTGGAAGATGCCTCTAGAACTATGTATTTTACCTTATGTCTGTGAATCTAAAGAGGATCTTTGAGCTTTACATGTTTTATAGTGTACATCAAAATTAGGTTTAGTGTAAGGCAGGGATGGGCAAAATATGGTCTGTGAGCCAGATCTGGCCAGCTAATTGATTGTTTTCAGCCTACAGCTGCACCAGGCAGGCAGTCCCTGGGCAGGCAGAGTGGGCAAAAGGTGGCTGAGAGCTGGAGCTGGTGCCCCACAGTGGGGCAGGAGCTGCCTGGCTGCAGCTTCCCCCACCTGGCTGAGTGTGTGGTGCTGGCACATGTCACCATAGCTGCCACCCTTTCCTTATGCTCTCTGCTGCGTGAAGCAGTGCAGCAGGGACAGGCGGAAGAGGAGCCGCTGGAGGTGGGGGGAGCCAAGCAGTACCTGGGTGGTTGCAGCAGGAGCAGCCCCGCTGTGCACGCTGGCTGGGGTTGGGACCAGACCAGTGCTGTCGGAGGTGCAGGGCAAGTGTGGGCCAGGGTGTGGCATGGGCTGCCCCAGGTGGGGCTTGGCCCCACACAGATTGCTGCAGGGGCAGCTGTGGACTGGGGTGGGGTGGGAAGGGGAGTGGACCACACCTGCACCTGCACTCGCACTGTACCGCCCCAGTGAGCTCTGCTGTATGCACCCCCTGTCCCCACTCCCTCCCTAGAACCGCTCCCAGCTGGCTCCCAGAGCCTAGCATATAGGCAGCCCCCCACATGCATACGTGTACGCCCCCCCACCCCACCCCACCCCTCATACACACACTCCCACCTCCTCAATATAACAAACACCCCTCACTCACGCCCACGCCACCTTCCCCTGCATACACCCCACATCCCATCTCATACACACATACAAGATTGGGACTTCATTTTGAGCCATTATGCAACAGTCTCTATATACACTACTCAAAAAGAACCCCCATAAATCAGGGCGAAAATTATTGTTTGAAATCGAATTAAAATATGTTATAGCCAATGTTTGATTTTTAGTATATGATTTGTTTTTTATCTATCATTTGTTAAAACAACATCTTTCAAAAGATTTCATGTGTACGGACCTCGACAGCACACCAAAACTTGTTAACTGGCCTGCCAGCCAAAATAATTGCCTGCCCCTGATCTAAGCTTCTCTTTCCCCTTTTCTCCTCCCCAAACTCTGGTCAATAATAAGGGGAGGGCAGACTGGTTATATGGTGCTCAGCGTCTTGCTCTGTCCAGCTGCTATATCATATGGAAATACTCTAAAAATGCATTACATATTCACCTAGTATTATTTTTCCATGCAAACAATTGCCTCCATTGCTACAGGGGTGATATATGACAATGAATGAAAAGTCAGCTGGTTTACACAATTGGAAATGGGATGTGCGGGGGGAGGTGGTGTTCACTTATCCCTTTAACAAAAGGATGGAAAACCAAACGTCTGGATTGAGAGGCAAAGTGCTAGGAAAAGCTGCTATACATCTCAGTTTGGGGTTCGCAGCTCCCAAATGGATGAATTTTCCCCAAGATGAACTGATCACTAGGCCCGTACAAAGAGGCTAGTATTCACTTTGGATTCGGCTGATTCAGGGGGCAGTGATTCGATTCGGTGATTCAAATCACTGTCCCAAATCGATTCGGCTGAATCTGATTCAGAGATTCGGTTGCTGCTGAATCTCCAAATCACACAGGCCCATCACCCACCCACTCTCCCAGCCCTGGCAATGGCTGCCCCACCCACCCCAGCACCCAGCACTTTGATAAAAAAAGTCCTGACTCACAAGGTGCTGCTGGGGGAGGGGGCAATCCCTGCTGCCCTCCCCTGCCCCACACTGCACGGTAGGCTCTGCACAAGTCCCCTGAAGCCCCAAAGCTGCTGCAGGAACCTGTGAGCCCGGGGTGGTTTTTTTGTTTTGTTTTTTTTCTTAAAGGGCCAGAGCTGGGGCGGGTGGGGCATCCATGGAGGGGGAAGTGGGGGGAGTCAGGGGGCTCGTGGCAGAGCCCCCCATGCAGTGGAGGGCAGCAGGGATTACCCCCTCCCCCCCCCAGGCAATACCTAGTGAGTCTGGGTTTTTTTTAAAGCACTGGGAACGCTGGGTCGGGACAGGCAGCCATGGGGGATCTGGGGGAGTGGGTGGAGGTCAAGCGGGACTGAGGGAGCAGGCAGGGGGTGGGGCCTGGCAGGGGTCCCCCCCATGGTCCCCTCCCCCTCCCCCTACTTACCAGCTCTGAGTCCAGCTCCAGCTCCCTGCTGCAGTGGGCAGGGATTGCCCAAATCATCAAAGCTTTTCGAATCTTTTCCAAATCAATTCGGAGAGCTTCAAAGTGATTCAGGCCTTTTAATTAGTCCCCTGATTTGATTTGGATTCTGAGATCAGCCACCGAATCGGACTGAATCTCCTCCGAATTGAATCAGCACCTGAAGCTTTGCACAGCCCTACTGATCACTAATATTTGTGAGATTTCTTCCTGCTTGAATACCAATCTCATTAAAGCTGCTATGTTCATGAAATTTCCACTATCCTGATCCAAGAATAGCCTCTGGTATAAGACGTATGCAAACCTGAGCCACCGGTCACCTCAAAATGAGCAACATGTCATGTCTGAGGAAAAGAACTCAGAAATCTACTAAGCTTTCTGACACAAGGGTTCCATTGAAGCCAACAACTTTATATTGATTTACCATCAGTAAATTTTATATTCATTTAAAACCATCAGTATTGTATTAAATGATGTAGTTCTGGAACCTTGCTGGTTGCAGGGCAGAGTACTTAAGGTATGTCCCTGCAAATGAAAAGATGTGGGTTTGCAGTGCAAACTCCACTGTTTGACCTGGCTGCCCCTGCCTGACCCTAGTACCTGGTCATTCTGGCTAGGGGGAGGTTAAAAGGTGCTAGCCACATCACTTCCTCATGTGACTGTGGTTACAGAAACTGGTGTGCCTTATCCACGTTAACCCCATATGCCTAATGAGCCCTTTGCCTTTGATTTAACCTTGTTCACTAATCCCACCCTTCAAACATATACTTTGACAAAGCCTGGCTTTAATATATGCTATTTACATTTCCTTTTATACCCTGTTGTACTGTAAAAAATACTATGTGATTTTGAGATGGGTTCCCCACGTTATTTTTAGAAGTCAAATGCACTATATTTTGCCAGGATCCCACTAAGCATATTTACAAGTAAAATGTATCCTAGAGTGCAGGCAAAGTAAATGAGCATTGAACATTAGAGAGGGAGATATAGTAATGATGAACCCTATAATGGTTGTGAACTCAAGCTCGCTTCATCAGAGGCTGTGGAAGGACAAGCATCTGATGAAGCAAGCTCAAGTTCATGAAAGCTTATGCTCAATTTATATATATATATATATATATATATATATATATATATATATATATATAATTTATCTAATGTAAGTTGTATATCTACACTATCTTTGCCTGACTTTAGACTAACATGGCTAAGTACCTCTCCTTATAACAGTTGCCAGTAACTTTGTTTTGTGCAAGTGCTTTGCAAATCACATTGTACTGCAGAAAAATAGATGGGTACAGCTTTATTCTGACTAGATTTATGACCTAAAAAGTCTAAATGTTATGCAATTTAGAAAGAAAGAAATAGAATAGTGTCATTTTTCTCTCTAATTTATGCAGAATCAGTGTCCAGCCACCTGGAGTTTAGCAATGGATAGGGTTTCAGCTCTGGTATGTGACAGGGTGTTTGGGGAAGAGAGAATGTGTGTGAAACCCCCAAATGGGGGAGAAGACCAAGACAAACTGAAAAGTCAGGATTGAATTATTAAGTGGCATGAATTCAAAAACACAACATTTAGGAAATATAGGAAAATAGCAGGTTTGAGACCTGTGTGGAGTTTTCAATTGCATTATTGGCACTTTCCCCAACAAATAGCCCCAAACAAATCTCAGTCGCTTTGCCAGCATTCTGGGATGATCTTTATATGAAAAGAAACTTCTACACAATGGTCAGAACAAAGATTTCTTTGGAATAAAGCCTCTTAAATGTTTGCTTCCTTCCGTCAGCCAGTCATAGAACACTTTGGGGTTTGAGCTACGTGTAGGCAACCCTGTTGAAGGTCATTGTATGATAGAGCTTCAAGGAGGTGCAAAACTCAACTGCTCAATGGCTATTTGAGAAAATAAAAAGTCTCAATCCTTGAGAATATGGGCAACCACAAAACTGAATTGTAAATAAAGGCAGAAAAAATATTTAGAATGCCCCCTCCCCCTTTTGCTGCTGGTTGCATGTGCATAGAGAAACAATATGAACAGCTGGTAATAATGCTGAGAATGCAGATAGCACTAGCTTTACGGAAAGCCTAAATAGCTCAATATAGTGCCATATAGAAACATTTTAACCAGCTTGGAACAGGTAGGTTGCGGTACCAGAAACAACATAGCTATGCTCACAGGCGACATGCCCATCCCAAGCAGAATTTATATAATGTCAGTCCTTGGTTGCATTCAGGTAAAGTGGTTACACCCTCTCCTGAAAACATATTGATTGTTGGACCACAAATTGCAGTAGGAGAAAGTGGAAGTAGAAGTGGAAGTGGCAATAGTCCATGAATTCTTGCGGCACTATTAAAGGCTATCAAAGATGGTTGCTATCTTTGCCCTGCAATCAAGAAGGTGGCTAAAGAGAGCATCTGCACACTACCCACTATGCCCAATGTATGTGGCCAAGATGAGGAGATGAGGCTCTAACAGGCCTCAGATCCCCCCCAACAGTGTTTTGTGCCTCCTGGTGGTCAGCTGAGACCTATTAGCTGACCTCTGGTTTCTCGGTTGGTTACCTCCCCTGATTTCAATTGCTACCCTTTTCTCGATAATTATTATAAATTTGGGAAGCTGCTCTCAATTGCCAGACTCGTGCCTTCAGTGCCTCTCTCTCCCCATGCTTGTCACAGGTTGCCCCTTTTTGTTTGATTTGATCAGCATCTAGAATTAGCAGCCTTGCCCACAGCCACTAGCTGGTCTCACAGGTTCACTCCAGTCCATCAGTGCCCCGAGGCCTGATTAGGCCTTAACCAGCCTTGGCGCTCCTGGCCTATGACCTTCCCATGACCATGAGCATTTCTAGGGCCTTAAAAAATCAACCCAACAATTTTATACAGTAGGCTGATGCACAATACTGATATGTCACAGGTCTGGGCACTCATCTGGCCTGGTTAACTTCCAATAGCCTCCCCTCTTGGCCTACTCAGTACATCCCACTATTTTTCTCTCCAAAAGATCCAAGTCTTAGGTGCCTGGAAGTCTTCTTCCATAGATTTCATAAATTTCATAGATGTTAGGGCTGGAAGGGACCTCGGAAGATCATCAAGTCCAGCCCCCTGCCCAAGGGGCAGGAAGTCAGCTGGGGTCATAGGATCCCAGCAAGATAAGCATCCAAATTTCTCTTGAAAGCATTCAATGTAGGTGCTTGAACCACCTCTGGTGGCAGGCTATTCCAGACCTTGGGGGCTCGGACAGTGAAGAAATTCTTCCTTATGTCCAGCCTGAAGCGGTCTTGCAGGAGTTTATAATTGTTCAACCTCATCATCCCTTGGGGCGCTCTGGTGTACAATTGTTCCTCCAGATCCTGGTGAAAACTCCTGATAAACTTATAGGTGGTCATCAGATTGCCCCTGAGCCTACGCTTTTCCAGGATAAAGAGTCCTATAACTCTCAGCCGGTTGTCGTAAGGTCTATTTTCCTGACCTCTGATCATGCGCGTGGCTCTTTTCTGGACTCTCTCAAGCTTCTCCACATCCTTTTTGAATTGTGGAGCCCAAAACTGGACGCAGTACTGCAGCTGCGGCCTCACCAAGGCTGAGTACAATGGGAGAATGATGTCCCAGGATTTGCTTGAGAAGCATCTATGGATGCGAGCCAGCGTTTTGCTCACTTTACTAGCTGCAGCATCACATTGAAGGCTCACATTCATCTTGTGGTCAATCATGACCCCCGAGTCCCTTTCATCTGTAGTGCTAACCAGCGTAGCACTGCCGAGCCTATAAGGATGCTACAAGTTTTTCCTCCCAAGGTGGAGAACCTTGCATTTTTTGGTGTTAAACACCACCAGGTTCTCATCCGCCCATTTCCTGAGCCTGTCCAGGTCAGCCTGGATTGCCCTCCTGTCCTCAGGTGTGGATGCTTTACCCCAGAGTTTGGTGTCATTGGTGAACTTGGCCAGTCTGCTTCTGACTCCAATGTCCACATCATTAATGAAGATGTTGAACAATATAGTCCAAGGACAGAGCCTTGGGGGACCCCACTGGTCACAGGGCACCATGATGATTGACTTCTGTCAACCACCACCCTCTGGGTCCGACCATGGAGCCAATTCCCCAGCCACAAAGTCCCGAGGGCCCACATGCAGAGCTGGGAGCCCTCAGGAACCTCCTCCCCCATACACAGAGCTGTGAGCCTTCAAGCCCAGTAATGTCAAACAAACAGTTCCAAATGAGGAATTTAACCTAGCAGCAAAAGGGGCCTTCTAATGAGTTTTACCCCTTCTACAGGCCATAGCAGGCTTCACTTGCAATTTGCAACGTCTCAGAGCACAGTCCTTCATAGGGCACCCCTCTCCCCACCACGGTCTGGGCTTGACTGCCAGCCTCTGCTCTGGAGCTATATTTATGTGTCTTAGGCCCACCTCTTCTGGGCCCCATGAAAAACAGTCCATCTTAAAGGTTTCATGCCCCTTGTCCTTTGTCGAGCTCCTTGTCCTTTGTTGAGTATGGGGATAGGGACTCCTATAATAGAGACCTGGTAGATTGCCCAGTGCAAAGGGGAGTCGAAATTCCTTACAAACACAATGCTAGGGCTGCATAAAAGGGAGAGGTGTCTGAACAGTATGTTTCCTAATTGCTTCCTCACAGCGGCCTGTGTCTCTAACACAAGTGATCCAGCTGGGCTACCTGCTATGTTAGGAAAGAAGAGATTGTAAAGATGCAACAGGAGTAGCTAGGAAGCAGGTATTTTGTTTTATCTACATGAAAATATAATCTATGTGATATTAGGACCATATTGGTAAGGATTTTTTTTTAAAACATTCTCCATAAAAGTGTTAACTATCCCTTCATTCTCTTTCATTCCTGGAACACAAGAAGCACATTGTTGTGTGGTCTGGTCTCCATAAAGCCAAATAGGCCAGCCGTGTTTGAAGTTGGGTCTTTTAGAGGTTGAAGTTAAACCCCTTTGGCTGTTGTTACAAAATCCCCACTGTTTAAGTAATCTGCTGGTTACTGTGTGCTAAGTCCACAGAGGATGAAAGTCTTTTACAGCCCACAAAAACGGAGTCTATAGAGGTCCCCAGTTTCATGGCCAAGATTGTGACCACCATTTCAATAGGAGCTTGCCCAGAATCAAACTTCTTGTGTCCTCAGACATTCAGAAAAAGTTCCTAAGTGCATAAGTAGTATTTAAATGGCTATTCAGTCTATGCTAGCATGGTCCTCTCTGTGTATCTTTTACTGTTCTTTAGCTCAAGCTGTAGAGAACTGCGCTTTTAACATTGATATTCATGGCCTACGCCCCATGTTAGTCAAGATGGCAGCCCTCACTCCTGCACCATCTTGCTACTGGCCTTGCATGGAAGTCCTAATTGTGCATTAGGAACAGGTCCCTTTGGGAAAGATATAGGCAGGAGGCACCAGCTTGTGTATTTCTCTTTACAGGACTAATTTATCAGACAGATTGTCAAATAAAACCTGATATGTTTTAAATTAAATAATAACAGCTCTGATTTTATTCACAATTGTAAGATTAGAAATGTAGGGGGGGAAAGTAAATCTAAACACAGCACTGATAATCATCCATAGATATGAATCTGCAAAATACTCTATCAGCCAAGGTGAAATTATTATTCCAGCCAAACTATAATAAAATTTTATGTTGTAATTCCCAAAATATTTTGCTGGAATTTATGGCGTCACTGCAACTTATTCCTCAGATTTTTAAACATATCAGGCTACTGCTTTGCCAGCAATTTTATGTATTGTATTAAATCACTAGGTTTATGAATGCTGTAGTTATTTTAGACTTTCTCTTAATTGTAAATCATATTAATGACCATTTAGAAATATGTCCCCAAAGGGGACCACCTTTTTATAAACTTTGTTGCATATCTCAGATGAGGAAGGACACTTGCAAGTAAAAATTAAAGAAACCATTTTGATTTAAAAAAAAAATCCATTCTTTAAAGCAACTTGTGAACCAAAATAAACTGCAATTTTAGTATCTGCTTTGGGTCAGCTGTAGGTCTCCCTTTAGTTTCGCTGAAAGAAGCAAGCATAAACAAATATACATATTATTTTTTTGAGTTGCTCTCTGCTTCACTGCTCCATATCTCCCAGACCTCCTCTCCAAAAACGTTCATTGCACCTTTGGCCCAGACATTCACAGCCTGTTCAGTTTTATCCTTTAAATTCTTATCTCCTTATCTGTCTCATTAAAGAAGCAAACTTCACTGGACAGAACAGAGCACCTAAATTGGAGATTTCTGGATTTTGGTTCTATTTCAGCCACAGTCCTGCCTTTTGGTCTTGGAGTAGGCACTATGCTTTTTTTTTCTTTAGTTCTCCCAGCTATAAGAAAGGGAGATATTTCAACTTCTGGGTAATTAAAGAGAAATAAGAATATCACCATGAGACTAGTGTGTTTAAGACTCTTCAGCAGCTTCTGTAGTCACCTCCACACAAGGGAATGCCATGGTTACATTACATTCAGCTGCCTATGTCTCCTCAACCCAAATGACCAGGTGTGGACTTACAGCAGGGGCAGGCAGGGGCAACACAAGCACAGAGCACAAACAGTTGTGCACAGAGCCCTGCACAAGCACAGAGCAAGGCTTCAACTTTCACCTCCTGAGATACCATCTCACTCCTTAAAGGTTTCTTAGTGTAAAATTTAAACTGGGCTTAGGGGTCTTCAGAGCCGAGGTGTATAGAGGATTAGAAGTAAAACTGTCCCTGGGAAGCAAGAGTAGAAATAATTTGCAATACTTAAAACTCATATGGAATCAAAACTTGAAGTAGAGGTGATATCTTTTATTAGACCAACTGGATTTTTGCAAAAAAAAATTGCTTTCAGGAACAGGCACCCTTCATCAGGCATAGGAGATTGCAACAGTCGTAATGAATTTTCATTTCAGGAAAACGTTTACATTCTTTGCAATCTCCTATGCCTGATGAAGGTTGACTGTGCTTGAAAGCTTGCAAATAATCTTTTTTTTTTTGTGTGTGTGCAAATATCTAGTTGGTCTAATAAAAGATATCACCTCTGCCATTAGTTTTGACTCCTTTTGCCTCTAGACCAATATGGATACAGCCGAGATACCTAAAACTTCTATGGGCCTTTTTCAAAGAGTCAAGTAGTGTGTAAACCTTACGCTGGTCCTCAGCTCCGCTGCTAAGTGTTATTCTCAGTTATAGCCATCATTTATCCATGTTGTTATGTTTTTTCATACACAAGAGCAGTCAGATATCTCTCAAATGAATACAATAACAGATACAAGTAGAGTTTCCTAGGAAGATGTCATTCTTTTTTTCATACTGCAATATCTGTCTTGCAAAATGGCAGCCGGACAGTCTCCTTAGATGCAGTACACAAACAACAAAGTCAACAGAGTTAGCAGCTACCTACAACTGGTCTTTCTGGTCCTCTGATTCCTCAGCAGTCTGTTTTAGGTGCCTGTGAACTTTACACAGACACACAGGGATGAAGGACACCAAGGCCTGTGAGCCCTGAAAAGTTGGTGATATTTTTTGTTGCTATTGTTAAATAGCATCTGGCTTGCTAGCATGCTTTTCAGAGATCAGCTTCTATTCCAAGTAACAGTTATGGACCATAGTGATTTTTTACGACTGGGTTATAAACCCCTGAAGAGAGGAATTTCTAAAGGATACGCTGACAGACCCTGAACTAAAGTGGCACAAATTATGTTGCTATAATAAATTTGACATGGCAGAGCTGTTTTAAAACATGAAGAATGTTATGTCTGATAATCAGCTAGGTATTTTATTCTGTATTTCTTAGCAAACTGTTTTAAGCCAACAATAAATCAACACTGGAAACTATAATTAAGTGACCTTCAGCTCAGATCCCCATTAGAAGAGCCCTTCATTTATTAATAATGTGATGAGAATGTAATATGCTATCATTTGTTTACTTTTGAAACTCTCTAAGCCATTGGAATCAGTGAACTACACTGAGGATCTCTCTCATTGTTTTAATTTTTAAAAAACATACAATGATTTACCTCCCTAAAAATCTTTGGGAAATTTATGGCAGATGGGAAAGCAGGGTGGCATGTTAGAGACTAATTCATTCAGAAAAGCATAAACTTTCACAGGCAACTATCCATTTTATCAGATGTTATGACTTACAGCCGTGGTGCTCAACTTCTGATCCATTGGCTGAATCCAGCCCACGGGGCCCTATCATGGATAGCATGACAGCATTTATTGTCATAGCAGTGGCAGCATTTATTGTCATAGCTCTGGGAGCAATTAGCACTGCCACCAACTTTTCAAACCCATCCCCGTGGAGTGGATGACATGGTCCCATGTGTTGGATCTGGAACATGGGGCCAGGTTGGTACACCAGATCACACCCATGGATCAATACAAGGCTCTGACCCTATGCTGAATCCAGCCCACAGACTGACCCCTGACCCACAGGATCTGTCTCTCAGTCCAGCCACATGCCACTCATCTAGCCCATGGGGTTGGAAAGTCAGGCACTATTAATTTATATGATTTCAGAGTGATCACCTGATCATGAAAACTTTGTCAGACATAGTACTTATTCCCCCAAGTCTCTTTGAGCCTTGCTTACTCACAGTGGGTATAGCCTGATGAGCATGCACGTACAGGGGCACACATTTCCTATGGGAAAAATAACAGTGGCACATATTTGTGTCACTGCTATTTATCCCTGGCAAAGTGACTCAGGAGGGGTAGGGGAGCTGAGACCAGCATGTATGCTTGCCCCAGCAGCCTTACCTGGGGTCCTGGGGGCCTTCTGTGGAAGCAGCAGATCACCTGGTGGGGGGAAAAAACTGCCGCACTGCAAATTAGCAATGTGGTGAATGGGCAAACTGCTTTGCAGCACTGCAAACCACATGTGTGCACTCTTCAGGAAGTGGGTGCATGAACTTTACCGTGGACCTGACAAACTAGCCATCTGCAAGTGCACACATATTAGGTTGCCATAAATTAATTAACTCTGCTGTAGGATTGTACTGTCTGGGGCAAGTACGATCCTATGGCAGAGTAGTAACATGCACCAAAACACACATGTAGATGGTGACTGGAGCTGGCTGAGGCATGAGGGTACTACAATGCAGGGTCTGTCTGCCAGTGAACCCCACACTGTAGCACCCTCATGCCCCAGCTAGCCCCTTCGCAGCATGTTGAGCCAAGATGGAGCAGACCTGGGCTGGCAGGTTGACCCATCAAAGCCCTTGCCAGCCAAGGCTGCTCTGACCCAACTCAATGTGGCGACTGGCATTGATGCCTACATAGTCAAATGAATTGCAAATTGGCTGAGGGGTCAAACCCAGAGAGTGGTGGTGGACAGGTCATTTTCAACCTGGAGGGAAGTGGGCAGTGGTGTCCCACAGGGCTTGGACCTTGGGCCCGCACTATTCAATTTCTTTATTAGTGACTTGGACGAGGGGTGAAGAGCAGCCTGTTTAAATTCACAGACGACACCAAGATTTGGGGTGAGGTGGGCACGCTAGAAAGGAAGGACAGATTACAGCAGGACCTGAACAGGTTACAGGAGTGGGCAAATGAAAAAAGGTTGGGATTCAATACTGACAAGTGCAGGGTGCTGCACTTGGGCAGTAGGAACCAGCAGCATACCTATAGGCTGGGGAACTCCCTTCTCGAAAGCACGGTGGCAGAAGGAGATCTTGGAGTTATTATTGACTCCAAGATGAATGTGGGCCGCCAATGCGAGAACATGGTCAGTAGGGCTAACTGTACTTTGTCCTGCATCCACAGGTGCATCACAAGCAGGGCCAAGGAGGTGATCCTACCCCTCTATGCAACACTGGTCAGGCTGCAGTTGGAGTACTGTGTCCAGTTCTGGGTGCCGCACTTCAGGAGGGATGTGGACAGCATTGAGAGGGTCTAAAGGAGGGCCACCTGCATGATCCGGGGACAGCAGGGCAGACCCTATGAGGAGAGGCTATGGGACATTAACCTGTTCAGCCTTCACAAGAGAAGGCTGAGGGGGGACCTGGTGGCCATCTATAAACTTACTAGGGGGGACCAGCAAGTTTTGGGAGAGACCTTGTTCCCCCGAGCGCCTCCCAGAGTAACAAGGAATAAGTTGCTAGAGAGTAGGTTTAGATTAGACATTAGAAGGCACTACTTCACAGTCAGGGCGGCTAGGATCTGGAACCAACTTCCAAGGGAAGCGGTGATAGCTCCTACCCTGGGGGCTTTAAGAGGAGGCTCGACGTTTACCTACCTGGGGTCATTTGAGCCCAGTTTTCTCTCCTGCCCACGGCAGGGGGTCGGACTAGAAGATCTACAAGGTCCCTTCTGACCCTACTTCTATGACTCTATGAATGTGCTGTGGTCCCAGGCACGTGTGAAGACACGGCACCTGGGAGCAATGGACTCTGGTGCGATATGCACCAGAGTTTATTGCTCTGTGGTAATAGTATGTGTAGACGCATCCAGTGGGTTCATCTATACATACAAGTAACGTGACTAAATAAACTCCAGCACAATCTGTGCCACAGTAAACTAATACTGATGTCACCATCTGCATGTGCGTTTAAGCGCAGTAATTTACTCCACCATTGGATAGTACCTGCGTATGATGGGACTATCCTATGCAGAGTAAATTAACTTACTGTGCCTAATTGTGGCATACATATAGACAGTGATGCTTTACTGTGCAGCAAATTAGTCTATTGTGCAGTAAAGCGCATGTGTAGGCACACCCAGTGAGTAGTACCTTACTGCTGAATACTGTGGGTAAAGAGGCAATAGTCTCTCTGACTCACATTGGCACAACTTCTCCTTTAAATAGCCCATTTGTTTCAATGCAGTTGCTCCTATTAATAAGCACTACCCCAGATAGTATTGGCATTTGCAGAATCAGAACCAGAGCACTAAGTTTTTATAGGTTTTCTTAAATGTGACAGTGCTACCCTATCACTAAAAAATGGACGATGTTGAATTCTAATTTTTTTTTTTAATTTTAATCTCTAATTTATCACTTTCACTCCATCTGAAATGTTCCCAAGTGAAGCCCAGTTCTAGCAGTCCCACATTTCTGAGCAGAAATTCTTAGTGGAAATTCCTCGTGCAAAGTCAGTAAATCAGTCACTGCCGTTAAAATTCTTTTTCTGCCAGTATTTTTCCTGCCCCTGAGACACCACTAGAGTTGGGGGAAAAATTTGGATGAATAGTTTATTTGCTGGGGAAAAAATGCAGTTTCAAATCAAAACTACTTGCAGATTCAAGTCAGGTTCAGCAAGTACTGTATAGAAATAAATAAAGGCATAGAAAATATTTTAAAATGCCATTTCAAATTTACATTTAATTTCAAAATTTAGCTAGATTTTAGATATTTTTCTTTTAAAAAAAGGTAAATTTCAAAGTGAGGCAAAATATTTTGTGTTAAGTCAAATTCATTGTTTCATTGAAGCTAATTCAAGTGTTTTCATTCCATTGGAAAAACAAATGCTTCTTTTGATTGGACCCAATATTCCCCTTATATTATGTTTTTGGTTCTGCCACTGAACTGAAAAAGAAAGTCATTCACACATCTCTACTTACTTCCTCATTCTTTCCTCTGGAGGTTGCATCATGCAGTTAATGATATACGATATCATCATATCACTGACCTGGTGATGATGACTACAAATTAGCTGGTATGGGAAAAATGTCAGAGATTAGTGCACAAAGAAAGAATCCGTTTTAAAACCCAAACCAAAAAAAAAAGTCCCAACATAACAGCAACTCCTGGAACTTACTATTTGTCCTCAGATACATAGTTCCATATATCTGATATCCACATTGCTTATACTTTTCTTTAAGGAGAGGATTAAATCTGCTCACAAGCACAAACTGAAATTGGGTATAGAGTTGTGTGCAATATGTTATAGGAGAGCTGAATGAGGTACCTCCTCAGATGTAGCCATTTCAGTAAAATGTAAGGAAATTTGGTCATCCCTTCTGCTTCAATTGGGGCTGACAGTATAAACTTCACTTGAACCTGAAGCCTGTAAGAGGGAAATATCAAGGATGCACATTTTAACAGCTTCTTCAAGGAATGTCTCAAAGCGTGATCCAAAAGTGGAAAAATCAGGAGAGAAGATTCATGCCTTTGCCGCCCAAAGGTAGGGGCACCAACAGATTTTTATGTAGCTGCTCCCCACAAAACACCATTACAATCAGGAGTAAACAGCCTTCTTGGAGCTCTTTGGTCAATAGCTTTGAGAGCAACAGGACTGACTTGTCCTATCTAAAGCACTGGGCCCGAGTGACATCATTTCATATCTAAACACGCTATGCGTACATCACATGCTGATAGCAATAGTGTAACAGGGCTGGGGGGGTGGGGAAGTGGGGCACCTGCTTGCTGACTAGAGGGGACACCAGTATGGTTCCCTTCTCCCCAGCATCTTTGCCATGGCAGGTGCGTTCCTGCCACAGGAGCCAGGCAGGTGCCCCAACACCGAGTAGTAATGTTTGGGGGAAAAGCAGGGTGGACTAATGCTCCCCACCCCTGGGAAGCTTTGCTATGGAAGGCAATGCTCTGCACTTGGGGAGGGAAGGAGGCAAACTGGGCACCAGGAGTGGCCCTCAGGGAGTTGCCATTGTCTGCCTTGGCTGCAGCAGCCCCAGCCCACATTGCTACAGAGCAGTAGTAGCTGCCACACAAGTGAGGAGAGCCCCTGCAGGTAGGACTTCACTCCTTGTACTCTGTTTCCATCCCCCGACAACTGTCCAGTGGTTAGCATAATCCCCCCACTGCTCCCCACTTGGGCGGTCTCTGTCTTAGGCACTGAAACAGCCAACGGTGTCACTGGTTGATGGGATCTTGTTGATTATTGCTAACCCCTTGCAAACTATACAGTGGTATAAAATGCAAGGCAAGTGTCCCTGCAAACATCCAAGTAGGCCACACATTCCTATAAGTGTGTAAAAAATGTGTAACAGGCTTGCCTTCTGGAGCTTGGGTTGAGTCCCAGGCTTGAGATTTTCCTGTTTTGATTGGTGGAGCCCATCAAAGGCAGCAAGAGGAGTTAAGTCACGCCCCTTTCCTGAGAGGTGGGGAAGAGGGGCTCCCTCTGGACCTGATTGTAGACTGCAGCACTGTCAGGTCTGGAAGACTTCGGGGCGGAGCCCTGGAGAGTATAAAAGGAGCTGCGTGCCCAGCACGAGGGAGACGCATCTGGGACAGAGAAGAGAGAAGAGCGGGGCTTAGAAGAGCTGAGGAGAGCCGCTCAGCAGGGCGAAGCAGTAGCCCAGAAGTGTCCCTGAAGACTTTCGTCAGTGGGGAATGGCAGACGGCTCCAGTGGCTAGGCTCTCAGTGCACAGGACAGTGCACAGCATCCAGACCCTGGGAGCTGCATGAGGTGGCTCGAGTCTGCTACCTCTGGTGTGCGGCCAGAGACACGGTGCACAGGTCGGTGCATGGAGCAGGATCTTTGGAGCACTTGGGCCGCTCAGATCCTCAACCCCTGGAACAAGGCTGGGAGCTCGGTGCAGGAGGTGCTGAACAGAGGGTCTGGGAGCAGACCGAGCCCGGTGCTGCATGAGGCAGCCCGAGCCTCCAACCCATAGCAAAAGGTTGAGTCCAGGGAGCCAGACAGTGCTTGGGCTACTGAGCCAGCAGATGGGGCTGGGCCAGAGGCCCCAGATGCTCTGCATGTCAGAGCCCTGTTCCAGGGGACAGTGACCCCCCCAAATCCCACTGCAGATGAGAGAGCAGCTTGGCACAGAGGACGAGAGCCACCCTCCAGGCCTCGGAGCCATGAGCTGCAGGAAAAAAGGATTCCCACAGGGAAGGGGGAGTCCCCCTGGTTAGTTAAGGGCTCCTGAAAGTGGAGGTCCCACTGGGAGGGCCTCCCAGTTTCCTTGAAGGACTTGGGAAAAAGCCTAAGGGCATTGGGGTTTCCCCTTGGGATTGAGTTTATCTTTGGGGTTCCTGCGTCATAAATGGTGTGATGTCGTGCTTGGTATTTTGTGAACTCTCATGTTTGTAAATTAGTAGATGAGTAGAGTCCTAGGGCTCTCCTGGGATCCCTTATTGCTGTTATTTCACCTGTTGTTTATTTGTATTTATTTGTGGCTTATTTATTGGTCACCCATACTTATCTGTAGTTTATCTGTTGGCTATCTATGTTATTTTGGGGTTTATCTGTTTCAGATCAGATGCTTACCTGTGACTTACCTGTATCTGGAGCACTGGTATAAGCACTGGTATATATATAGTACAGACCCATGTTTCTTTTCCTTGTGATAAGTTAATGTAAATAAATCTGTATATAGTTAAGTCCCCTGACTGTCCTGACCTGGTTCTATAGGGATGGAGAGAAAGTGAGCGGTCTGCAGCTCCCCCACAGCACACTTGCCAGCTAATAATCCCCTTCAATTGGAGAAGGGGAGTATATTCCTGAGTACACCTGGGCTACAAATATATATACTTTAACTCCTTGTCTAGGACTCTCTGCAGGACATCAAGTATTTATGGCTGAACCTGGCTACCTACCAGTAGTATCAGTAGGTGGAACAGGAAGTTCCCTGGGAAAGCAATATGTAGTGACTATTTAAAAGTGACACCCAGTTTGCCTAGGGAAGCACAACTCTTAAGCTTGGGCTAAATTATTTCCCACTGTAGTTCCCACAGCAGACTCCCCAGGTCCCCACATACCAGAAAACACATTGTGCTGCAACATAGATACTAGCATGTGGTCGGGTGCCTTGGATGGATTCCTTACCAAATTCCAGACAGACAAGTCATTCCTTACATTGCAGGACAAAATCTATGAGCTCACAAAGAAAGCCAAAATAAGGCAAATATTAGGAGGAAAATAAATGCAGTGTGGTACAAAGCCAAAGGGTCTACTCCCATGAGAAAAAAAGGTCTCATACATGTTTTCAGGGTCAGGTCAGAAGCAAAAAAACATGGTGAACCTTCCTGCCGGGAGTCTGTTACCCCACAACGCATGGCTCTCAGCAATGTCGGCAGGAGCTCTGTTCACAGTGAGTAAAATTCAGTCTTGAGCAGAGGGCACGTGTGCCACAGAGGTTCTCAAAGTATGACTTACACTGCACATGCCATTCACAGAGGGGGGAATTTCATCCCTAGACACAGCAGAGATGGCATCTGCTCTGTGAATCTAAAGGGTGGATTTTTTCCCTAATCCTCTACTTCAGCCATTACTAGGAATTGTTAAACCAGTATAATTCCCTGCAAATCAAATTACCAGTCATCAGACTCCACTCAGCCAAATGCAGGTATGTCTGGCAAAAAATAACTAAACTATACCAAAGCCATGGACAGTTATTTGTCAAGTTTTCTAAGGCCTTGCTCTGACCGAGTGCACAGGAAACAGTCAGACAGATCTTATACCAAATCAAGCCCTTTTCCTGGTCTTGGGATATACAATATACAGTACCTTGAAAATAGCTATTAAATAAGTAAAGTTACAGTGGACTCGCATTTCATATATAAACAGCTGTTTTTTAGTTTAAAAAATCTAAATTAAATCATAACTTAAAAGCTCTGTGCCATCACCTATGAAACATGCCAAATCATAGGCCTGAAATATAAAACTGATGCTGAAATTCTGGTAATATTTAACATGTTCTTTATGAAGAAAACATTCTTCTTGAGCTTAGAAACTGCCTGAACAATAGCAGCTTTAGGACCTCCAAAGCCGAAAGCATACAAAGGTTATGAGAATGTGTCTGTTCAAAACTACAAATCAAAGAGTAACAACAATACCATATGTTATAGAACATAAAGTATCCCTTACCAACACTTTAAAAACCTCCTAAATCCCTGCCTAGAGAATTCTACCGACCAATGGAAAGCAACATTTCATTAGGCTATCACCATACAAGAGCAGGGCCTTTTCTTCATCTTTAAAAACATCCAAAAACCCAATGGTACCAGTGAAGTGACCTTTGAAAGATTACGGTTAAGAAGCAATGACAGGAGATTGTCTCTGGTTTAATATAAGATCATACTAAAAAATGCAAGAGCAGGATGTCAAATTGATTCCATACAGAGAGGTTCCAGCTGGCTACGTTGAAGCCAAAGTGGGTTTTGTTGTCTTTTTGCTGTTTGGCTATTTAATTCAGAAAAGATTTAAAGATTTTTCTCTAATTTAAAGTTTTTGTCTAAGTAGACAAAAATTATAAGCACAAATCTGTAAACCAATCCACTGAAGAATTATCCCAGAGAAATTGGGAACTAAATTCTCCAGAGGTAAGTTACATGGGTTTAGTTTTCACCTGTTCAATTCTAACCAATGGTAGTATTTTCCACCTATCTTCCACCTAGTGAGGAGGCACTGTAATAGCGCTGACTACCTTTGGTCACATGCACATTTCTCTTTTCCTGTTCCTGGAATACTTTATACCAGCATCCCAACCAGATGTCAATGGCAACTGATTATGTGAACTTTGGTCCACATCCCCAAAAAAGCACAACAATAAAATACGTAGACTAAGATTGTTACTAGGGCTATGCATTCTTGTAGGTATGAAATAAGGAATTAAAACACTTTCCTCGTTCTACTGCCCAGACTCTTGTAAGAGCATAGTTATGTATGAGTGCTATGCACTGAGGGGAGAAGAGTGGGGCAAGAAGCAAGCCCCAAAAGACCCAGGCGGGGAACATTCATTTCAGGTATGGCAAGAGGCCTGGCCAGAGCAGGGAACACATTGCCATGTTTCTCCAGCATGTGCTTCATGCAGCTTAGCAGGCAGAAGATCCAGGAGGGTATTTCCAGCCCTGGAAAGGGGTAGCCAGAAAGGGGCTACGTCCGGTGGACTGAGGCGTTATCAGAGGCCCCCTCTGCTGGCAGCGTCCCATGGCCAGCAGCTGGTAAGAGCAGTGAATCCATTGGTCTGAGTGGTCAAAGGACCACTGATGATCCTCAAGGTGCATCAAGGCAGAGAATCTCCCAAGGACAGCTAGATGAAGATTAAAGTGACAGAGTCAATGAGAGTCAGTCTGTGATTTTAGGAGTACTTAAAGGGTTAGGTCCTTAAAGGGTTGACATGGGTTGAGTAGCCCAGGACCCTGGGAGGAATTAGTTTAAGGTCATATGCCTTATGGGCTTTGGGCAGACTAACCTTAGTTGTTGGACCAATGAGCCCAAGAAGGACTGACATAAAAGAATGATCTCTGGGAACCCAAATAAATGGGTTTAAAACCTCATTTGACAAGCTAGCACCTATCTGCCAATGATAGTGGGGTGATACAAGATCCAGACCCCAGTGGGTATCATCCAGGATGTGGTGAGAGTTGGGTATGAGGGGAGGTGGAGCCCCATGAAGAAACCCCCAGAGAGAACCTGCCAGGATCGCTGCCATCCTAACTATCCAGCTCCCTAAAGTTAAATACAAGTTGTGGCAGGCAAGAAGGAAATATCAAGAGTAGGGGTGGTGGTGCTGTCCGGTACCTTGACAGCTGACATAGGTAATATATCAGGTAGGCATGGCCCATAGCCATACTGCACAGTGTCCCGACACACACCAACTACTCTTCTTGAATCAGGTGAGAAAGGAGAAATCAGTAACTTTACTCTACCCCACACTGCATACTGGCCAGCAGAATAACTGGACATTTACTGGTAGTGGGGATGTCATTGTTTGCTACTATAGAGGTGTCACAGATGACCTCCTTGCAGGCAAAAGAGAAATGAAGCAGGACTGAAAGACACACCCCTCTCTCATCCATTGGGTTTCCATAGTCTTATGTGTAATTTATGAGTTCATTTGATTAGGGGAAAAACAATTAAAATTGTGCAGACAATATAAGCCAAGTTCTTGGCTAGTAAGGGCACCCAGAGTCGGTCATTCTTAGGAGTATTGCCACTAATTCCCATGACAGCAAGATTGCACCCATATTATAGCTTAAATTGACAAAGAGAAAGCCATGGTTTACTTAGAACAGTCCATGACTTATGGGCAGCATGTTGACTACAAAGCACGTCCAAGCTGTTTGTAGCCCCAGGAAGTTAAGGAAGTTGACAAGGAATGCTTGTCCATAACATGTCACTGGTTTAAGATGAATGCCTATGAGCCAGCAAAGGTTGAGGACCACTACTTTAGAGACATTTCTACAGGACTCATCATCTGAGCACTTCACAGATATTACCAAATGAAATTTCCAACAGTTCTGAGGCAGGAAAGGGTTAACTAGGTGATGCAAATGGGGAAACAGTCACAAAGAAGCTCCCATTTCAATATCTGAAATTCTCTGCGATCAAAATATTGGGGTCAGTTATGCATACATACTTCCTATTCTGTCGTGCAAGCCATGCTGAGGCACAGACCAGAAATCTTTTCCAAAGGCCTCAAGCAAAATCATTCTTAGGGCAATAATATATAAACCCTGAATGCAAATTTTATTAATATTGCCTACATGTTTTAAGTAATGCTTGAAACATTCTTAAATAGCTTTTGCATGGAAGCTGCTGAATTGTAAAGCTACTGGTATCTCATGACTATGCAGACTTTCTCAGAGATTTTTTTTTATTCCACATATATCACTATTTTAAATTCTCAGCATAATAGTCACCCTCCTCTATTTTAATAAACATACTTCTCTCTCAGGAAATCTTATTCATGGACAATGTGACATATGCCCTGAATTCTACCATATTGGAGTAAAAATAGTAGCGACTCTCGCTCCATATACAAAGGCCGCTGCCTCATCCTCAGCCCCATAGTAATGGGCAACTTGCTCTGTTTAATTTGTCTTATTCAATGAGAGACTAGAATAAAAATGTTAAAATGTTAAAAAGTTAAAATGTTACTCTGCTGCATAAAATAAGCCTCTGGATTCCTACAGGACTTTCACTGCCATAAGGCTTTCATCGTTCCACTAGGAGCAGCTGAATGAAATTAGGGTTTTTACACATCTCCCTGACCTCTGCTATGTTCAGAATGCTGAACTATTTTTTTGTTCACTAATGAAGAAAGAATCTCTATTTCAACCCAATAGGTACACCTGACTTGCATACGTTTTATCACCTAAAGAGATGATAATTTTGGGTGCCCTTACTGTGACACCTAAAACCTTATACTGGGTAGTTAGTATTCATACAAGTCCATTTACAATCAGGGACTCTGAAAACCAGAGTAAACACCTGAAAATAGTTGCCACTTGATCTAAGTACTTTGTCCAGTGCTGGGCATGAATCTGTGCCAAGCCGTAAAACAAAGCCTGCTCTCCTAAGAAAACTACAGGAAAATGTTTCCTGTTCTGCATTTGGTGTGAGGTAAGAAGCTCCTTCACTGGGCAGGGTTATGATGGGAGAAAGCCAGGCAATCTTTTCAGGTTTGGAATTAACTAAACATTCACATTTTTAATTGAACTTTAGATAAATGTGGCCACATACCATATTTCTACATCAGGCAGAATATGCATTATCAGATTTGTTAATGTCAAGGGAGCTGCCATTTTCCTAGTTTAGAACTTTAGACCCTAGTTATCTTTCACCTCATAATGAGGGCTTGTCTGCTTGGCAACGTTAGAGCACAGGATAGTAATTCCATGGATTTACAAGGAATTAGTCACTCCACACTAAGGCTAGGGACAGAAATTACACATAAACTGATATAAGTGATTGGGAAATGGTTGAAATCTGTAATATAACAAAAGTTCAGTGCACATAAACCACCTTCAAAATGGCCAAAATGGGTTTAAGATAAACCTGGATGGATGTAGTATTAGATTTAATTAATTTGGGTTAAATGGGCTTGTTGAACTTCTGTCACAGATCCCCTCCAGATGTAAGTTAATGCACAGTCCCCCAGCATCCCAGAATGCTTTGTACTTCCCCTGCAAACCCCGCCTCCCCCTCACAGGGTGGGTGGGCTAGCCTTGGCCCAAGTTGTCTGCTCCAGCTGAGCAGAGAGACATGCTCTAGTGCCCCCCACAGCTTCTGCTCTGGGCCACTACAGGCAGGTGGCTGCATTTCCAGAATCAAAAGTGAATATCTGCTCACTTGCTTATGGGTTCAATCTCCACAGCTTAGACTAACCTGTGACGATTGAATTGATTCCGCCATGGGCTTTTTGACTGTCTGTACTTAGCCTTATATAACTCCCTGCACCTGCTTGTACACGTGATGGGGGTTTATTCATCTAAATTGAAATGGTTGGTTTTTAATTGCAACAATTAAAAACTCCCCGTTTCAATTTAGGGACTTCCATCACTGTTATGGTGAAGGGCATGACCCTTTTTTTCTTGTGGAGGGTGCCTGCATCTCCCACAGCCAGGGGGCAAGCTGCCAGCAGGCCAAGCAGCCCCTGAGTTGTGGGGGGTCCTTCCTTCCATGGTGGTGGCATCCCCTGGGACCACCTGGGCAGGCTGCTACCAGGTGGGTGCTGCCCCAACTCAGGCTCAGGGAACAGTTGGATTGGGTTGGGTGCTGCCTGCAAGCTGGGACAGCACCTGCCCACTGGCCACCCTCCCAGGTGGCTGCGGAGGGTGCCACCACTGTGGAGGGAAGGTCTGGGACCCCCTATAGGTCAGAGCCCACTGGCAGCTCACCCCCCAGCTGTGAGAGAGGTGTGTAGACCCACACAGGGAGGAGTGCCCAATGGGTTTCCAGCACATGGGCTCAGGAAAGAGTTGGATCTGGTGGGTGCTGCCTGCAGCACCCGTGAAGCTAGCACCCCATCCAGGTGGCCCCAGGATGCGCTGCCACCATGGAGCGAAACACCACTGTTCCTCCATCCCTCACAGCTCAGGGGCTGCACGGCCCGGCAGCAGCTCATGCAGGCAGGCTCCACTGAGAAAAAAAAATAAGTGATGGGGGGCCTGATCCTTTTTTTTTTCCTGCAGAGCCTGCCTGCCTCTCCCACAGCCACGGGGTGAGCTTCTGGTGGGCCCTGAGCTGCAGGGTCCCCAGACCTTCCTTCCATGGTGGTGACACCCCCTGGGCGGATACTGCCCCAGCTCACAGGCAGCACCCATCCTGATTCAACTGTTCCCTGAGCCTGAGCTGGAGCAGCATTTGCCTGGTAGCAGCCTGCCCAGGTGGCCCCAGTGGCTGCTGCCACCTTGGGAGGGAGGACTGGGGCCCCCTGCAGCTCAGGAGCCACTCGGCCCACCGACAGCTCGTCTCCAACTGTGGGAGATGTGGGCAGGCTTTGCGACAAAAAAAAAAGAAAAAAAAGGATTGGGCCCCTCTCCATTTCTACCTTCAGCCCGCCTCTCCCACAGCAGGGGGGCAAGCTGTCAAAGGCTACAATGTTACAAATAGCTACCTTGCAAAACAAACTACTACTAGACTACATGCAGATGTGGTTTAGTTTGCAACATAGCAAACTCATTTAAATTGTAAAAAATCCCCCACATGTGTACAGTGCGACATAATTAAACTGCAAAATCAGCCACTTTTCACCACGTGTACAAGAGCCCTGTATGAACAGTCTTACCTTTGTGAGGTTGAATAAGCTACCTCAAACTTAATGTGCACCAAGGATATCCATACTAGAAATGAGTGCAGAATAGTTCAAGGGGATGCCTCTGCTTATCACACATTAACTTCTCCAAAGCTAGTCCCACTAATTATCTACAGTCTTTCTCCTTCATATATTCTCTCACTAGTCTGGCAGACCTGAAGATTATTTTTGCTGCCTGTACCCAGACAAAACTTTCACTGAACTCAACTGCATGCTGGTGAATTGCTATGCTCCCTCCCAGACGTTGGCATCACTTTAGTTTTGCTATCTCTATTCAGAAACAAATTCTTTGTTAGGGATCCACAGTGCCACTGAAGTCCATGTAGCTGCACCAGTTTACATGAGTAGAGAATTTGGTGGTTGGTAGAACTGGTAATCCCCCCCCCCCCCCCCCCACAAAAAGAAGAGTTTTTCATTTGGAAAAGACAGTTTAATCAAAATTGAAACTCTAAGTAAAATTATGTTCATTCAGCTACATTTTAGAGATCAAAAGGGAAAGCAAGCTCTAATGGGACTAAAATAGTCCATTTCAACCTTTTAAAATTAAACTATTTCAGTTTTAATTTTGAAATTCCCTTTGACTTTGAATTATGTTAGTCTGTAATAAAATAATTAAAACAACATGTTTTGATTTTGGAAAAATGAAATCTTTCAATTAATGCAAAAAAAATTTTTCTTCTAAAGTCCTCTTTAAAAATGGTCTTTTTTTGTCTGACTTAAGAACACACAACAAATTTTGAAATAAAAATCCTCTGCACAATAGAATTTCATTCTCTGTACATCTCAGGTCCATAATTTGTAACTCATACTGGGATCTTTGGGGATTAAAGGCAGTAGGCACATAAAATATCATTAAAGGTTGTTAAAGCAGAAAGCTGCTTTTAACATGAAAAGGCCTTTACATTGAAGTCTTTTCTTGGGATTCAACAAGAAAATATGGATGGAAAGAGGATTACTGATGGAAAGGGCAGAGAAGGGAATGACATCAGAGGGATGAATATACACTGGAAGATACAGCACATCTCATAGACATAAATAGATCCATATTCATAATGGTGGCAGTTCAATCTACTATGGGGCAAGCCATCAAGAATGCCTTTTTGTCCCATGGCAAAAAGATTTAAGACATCGCTAGAGAACTGATATTCAGGAAGTCCAAGTTCAATTCCCCACTGCATCACAGACTGTCTGTGTGACCTCATAGGACAGTAGAGCCAGAAGGGACCGCACAGAGTCACCTAGTTCAGCCCCCTGCTCCAGGAAGGATCATCCTTGACTAAACTGCTCCAGCCAAGTATCTTTCTATCCTGCCCTTGAAAATGTCAGAGATGGCGATACCACAACTTCTCCAGGTAGCCTGGTCTAGTGCTTGACCATCCACATGGTCAAAAAGTTCCTCCTACCCAATTTAAATTTCCTCTGCTGCAACTTGAGGGCATTGCTCCTCATCCTGCCCTTGACCTCCGAGAAACTTTGGAGAATGAATTTAAATGTCCTTTGTGCACTTCAGTTTCTCATCTGTAAACTGAGGATAAAAATACTTTTTTATCCCAATGCTTTCTCAGCTTTGTCCAGTCAGACAATTATGACTTTGAGAAAGGGTCTGCTGTCTCTTAGCAGGTGTTTGCAGTTATGAATGCACTGGAGCCCTGATGTCTTCTGGGGCATTGGTGTTGTCTAGGGGGTGCGCGTCGGTGCACATGCACCTCTGAGATTGGCCATGCACCCCCTCAGATTGGCCGCTGCTACCAGTGGTGCCTGCGGGAGGTTGGCACTCACCACCCCACCCTTGCCACCGAAATTGCTGCAGCCAACTGTAGGGGTTCTCCACTTGGCCTACCCCCACCGCCGCCACCGCCACCTGTGGAAGCTCCCCACTCACCGCTACCACACCCCCGCTGCCACTGCCTGCAGGTGGTCACCATGCCCCACCAGCCTTGGGAGGCATGCGATGTTCATGTTCTGGGGCATATAACCATGTGTGTAATATGAATAGCACAGTGCAAGAGCTTTTATTAAGGGGGAGTGCTTTTGTCATCAGGCATGGTTGGGTAAAAAGAACCGGAGTGCAAAGGAAAAGGGTCTGCAATAACACCTACAGTGACAATTGAGTGGACTGTGGCAGAGGTATGCTGTTGAGTTGACTTTTTTTAAACTGCTTCAAGAGATAGGTGGCCATTTAATTACTGTTCACTGCAAAGCTACTGCAGAGTGAAGCTGTATGGACCAAACATTTACCTTTCCTGTAAGAGAGTTTGAAGTAGTAGTGTTTCAGTGGCAGGGTAGTGTGACCGGCATATGCTGTAGGACATAGTTTCTCAACCTGTGGTATGCATACCCCTGGGGGTACGTGAGACACAGGCAGGGGGTACGTGGGTACCCCAACACTCTGTCTCTCTCACCCTCTTTTCCTCTCTCTCTCTCCCCTTCCTCCTCAAAACTATGGCAAAACATTTGGTGCAATTAAAAACATTAAATTCCCCAGTAATAATTTGGTGTGCCACGCTCTGTGTGGTGCTGGGTTCAGCCGTCCTAGCTTTGGCCAACATCACCTCTAGCTCAGGTACATACTTGAGTTGTGCACCCCTGGTATAAAAGGTGGCAACCCTACCCACACCAGATCAGACATCTATCATATTACCACCTTATATACACAGCCCTCCTTCCAACATATGGTGCACATGAGTCTGTAAATATAAAATCCCCTGGAAAATTAAGTGCTGGGGTACTTATTAACATTCACCTAATAATAGAATTCAACATAAGACGGCGAGTGGGTAAGGTAACTAGTAGGGTGAAAGTGCTAGACTTTAGGAAAGCTGATCTCAATGCACTCAGGCGATTAGTCAAGGACACACTGCAGAGTAGGAGTTTTGAAGGGATGGGAGCCCAAGAAGGGTGGCTGTGCCTAAAGGAAACGATCCTTCGGGCACAAAGCAAGACGATCCCCGAGCGAGGCAAAAGAGGGAAAGGGGCCAGGAGGCTTCCATGGCTGACCAGAGAAATCCAGGGCAGCCTAAGGGCCAAAAGGGGAGCACATAAAAAGTGGAAACAGGGTGAGATCACTAAAGATGAATATACCTCCTCTGCTCGTGCTTGTAGGGAGGCAGTTAGGCGGGCCAAAGCTACCATGGAGCTGAGGATGGCAACCCAAGTAAAAGACAACAAGAAATTGTTTTTTAGATATATTGGGAGTAAAAGGAAGGCCCAGGGAGGAATAGGACCCCTGCTAAATGGGCAGAAACAATTGGTGACAGACAGGGGGGACAAGGCTGAACTCCTCAACGAGTTCTTTGCCTCAGTGTTCCTAAGTGAGGGACACGACAAGTCTCTCACTGGGGTTGTAGAGAGGCAGCAGCAAGGCACCAGACTTCCATATGTAGATCCTGAGGTGGTGCAGAGTCACTTGGAAGAACTGGATGCCTTTAAGTCGGCAGGCCCGGATGAGCTCCATCCGAGGGTGCTGAAGGCACTGGCCGACATCATTGCAGAGCCACTGGCAGGAATATTTGAATGCTCGTGGTGCACGGGCCAAGTCCCGGAGGACTGGAAAAGGGCTAACGTGGTCCCCATTTTCAAAAAGGGGAGGAAGGAGGACCCAGGCAACTATAGGCCAGTCAGTCTCAACTCCATCCTTGGTAAAGTCTTTGAAAAAATTATCAAGGCTCACATTTGTGAGAGCCCGGTAGGGCAAATTATGCTGAGGGGAAACCAGCACGGGTTTGTGATGGGCAGATCGTGCCTGACCAATCTAGTCTCTTTCTATGACCAGGTTACAAAACGCCTGGACACAGGAGGAGGGGTGAATGTCGTATACTTAGACTTCAGGAAGGCCTTCGATACGGTATCCCACCCCATACTGGTGAACAAGTTAAGAGGCTGTGATGTGGATGACTACACAGTCCGGTGGGTGGCGAATTGGCTAGAGGGCCGCACCCAAAGAGTCGTGGTGGATGGGTCAGTCTCGACCTGGAAGGGTGTGGGCAGTGGGGTCCCGCAGGGCTCGGTCCTTGGACCGATACTCTTTAATGTCTTCATCAGTGACTTGGACGAGGGAGTCAAATGTACTCTGTCCAAGTTTGCAGATGACACAAAGCTATGGGGAGAAGTGGACATGCCGGAGGGCAGGGAACAGCTGCAGGCAGACCTGGATAGGTTGGACAAGTGGGCAGAAAACAACAGGATGCAGTTCAACAAGGAGAAATGCAAAGTGCTGCACCTAGGGAGGAAAAATGTCCAGCACCCCTACAGCCTAGGGAATGACCTGCTGGGTGGCACAGAGGTGGAAAGGGATCTTGGAGTCCTAGTGGACTCCAAGATGAACATGAGCCGGCAGTGTGACGAAGCCAACAGAAAAGCCAATGGCACTTTATCGTGCATCAGCAGATGCATGACAAATAGGTCCAGGGAGGTGATACTTCCCCTCTATAGGGCGCTGGTCAGACCACAGTTGGAGTACTGCGTGCAATTCTGGGCGCCACACTTCAAGAGGGATGCGGATAACCTGGAGAGGGTCCAGAGAAGGGCAACTCGTATGGTTAAGGGCCTGCAGACCAAGCCCTATGAGGAGAGACTAGAGAAACTGGACCTCTTCAGCCTCTGCAAGAGAAGGTTGAGAGGCGACCTTGTGGCTGCCTTTAAGTTCATCACGGGGGCACAGAAGGGAATTGATGAGGATTTATTCACCAAGGCGCCCCCGGGGGTTACAAGAAACAATGGCCACAAGCTAGCAGAGAGCAGATTTAGATTGGACATTAGGAAGAACTTCTTCACAGTTCGAGTGGCCAAGGTCTGGAACGGGCTCCCAAGGGAGGTGGTGCTCTCCCCTACCCTGGGGGTCTTCAAGAGGAGGTTAGATAGGCATCTAGCTGGGGTCATCTAGACCCAGCACTCTTTCCTGCTTATGCAGGGGGTCAGACTCAATGATCTATTGAGGTCCCTTCCGACCCAAACATCTATGAATCTATGAATCTATGAATTTTCAGAAGTTAGGGGGTACTTGCGACTTAAAAGGTTGAGAAACACTGCTGTAGGATGTGCAGATACGTGCTTCAGATGGGACATGCAAGATTACAGAGCCATATGTGATTCAGAATAAAGAGTTGTGATTTCGGTGGCTAATTTTATCCTGTCAGATTCCACATACAGACACCTCTGGTTGTTTTCCCCACCTTTCAGACAGGCTAGATCCTACCAGATTTCCTGCTTGTGAGGAACCTGGGAGATAATGCAGAGAGCTGTTCCTTTAACTTTAGGTCTGAAGGTATCTTCCCTCCCCACCCTTAACCCAGATCTTTTCAAGCTTTGTTGCAAATGTGACTAATTCAACACACACCTCCTGAGGATGATGCTTTGACCTCTCTATTCCTCCGGTTTACAGGGGATTGAAAATGATTCTAAGTGTGGACTGACAAAAAGGCGAGGGATGGGGATAGGATCGAATCTTTCCTCAAAGACAAATTCTACTTTCTCTCATGTGAAACTCTCCAGGCGGACTCTCCAGTCAGGAAATTCTCAAGGATCCATCATGTAAGGGGACAGCTTAGCTCTACGCCATGTCATGAGCAGACAGGCCCTTGGGAAATAAAACAATTTGTGCATAAGGAGAAATGGCTTGTAGCCTAAAGGAAGGTACTTTGTCAGAAAAAAAATCCCATTCCTCAATCCAGCTAAACTGCTGGAAAAAACATATGCTTAGCAGGTATATGTATTAGGAACAAGGTCCATGTCCACTCTACTTAGATTTAGTCAAAGGTAAATTTCATGTGGACTCATGTAGACTGGTGTAACATAAGTCAGCACCAATAAAATCTGAGGATCCCATTGTGCTAAGGTTTATATATTATTATTACCTGTTTCACCAGAGTATCTAAGGGCACCTATATACATGCTTTAAGCCTGCTTCAATGCGTGCTAGTTAGCATGCTCCAGGAGCCTTGACATCACGTGTATTTAGTGTCCTCATGCTTCAAAATGGCAGCACAGGCACTTTAATTAAAGCTTGTCCAACAATCTTTAGGTAACATGTCTCCACTGCCATTTTGGGATGGTGAATACATGGGACACTGTGGGCACTTTAATTAGAGTGGCTCCTGATTAAAGCACCCCACCCTGGAGCACATGTAAAGACGCCCTAGGGGACCTAGTCATGGGCCAGCACCTCACGGTGCTAGACACTGTACAAACAGAACAAAGGCAACCTCAGAACTTCCATTTTAAAGACAGAAAACAACCAATAAGACAGTCTTTGCTTCAAGGGGCTTACCACATAGATCAGCAAGGTGAAGGCAAAAGATTCAGGGATCACATACTTGATTCTATTATTAAAGAAAATCTTTTTCCCAAATAAGATGAATCATTAACAAACTGGAATTAAAATGTCAACTGTGTACCTATTTCTTAGAACCAGATGCCAAGCAACACGGGAAGCAATAACACAATATTTTCCATCAATAATGTAACATGTTTCATTGAAACTTGAACAGTAGGGTTGGAAACAGACCTTCTACCAGGGCTGGACCTAAACTAGAGAGATCACACTGAAAGATGTAACAGCAACCAGCTTAATTAAGATGCAGAATTAAATGCAAAGTTCATTGATTTTACTCAATGTTTACTAAAAAAAAAATCATCTACATATATACAACCCCCCACTTTCCATCACTGATATAGACCAACAAATCAGTATCTTAAAAGCCTGCTACGTGTTTCCCCCCAACATAGGCTAGGAAGGAAATAGCAGGTTATTTGACATTTTAAATGTCTCTGTGAAAAATATAAATGTGTAAGTGTGGAGCAGCTAAATATCCCATAGCAGACAGCAGGGTTTCAGCCAACATTCCCATGCTGTGCTCTGCCAGGACAACTCTCTCATATGAGCTACCAACTAGTTCTCACCATCAACGGGAAATAGATTGTTTAATCCTTCAAAGGCACAGGGTTTCATCACGTTATGCTTACGAGTCTTTTCTGCCTCCTGAAAGTTAGCAAGAAAAAAAGAGAAAGATACATATTAGGTTTAGAGTTGCTTTTTAGTCAAAACTGCAATTTATCAGTCGGCCACACACCCATGACGGCCTTACCAGCTGCACTGGCCAGTAGTAGCAGAAGCAGATTACAAAGCAACATGGAACAGGAATGTCTGAACTTTCAATCAAAACAAAATAAAACAACAATACAAATTTGTAAGGGAGGCTGCAGCCTGAAAATACAGAAAAGCAGTGCTGAAGCTGATGACAGGCTAATGCGGTAAACTTTGCCCTCCAGGAGACCAATATTCCACGTCTCACCCCATTCTTCCGTTCCTTCAAGAGCTCACAAATTATCTCAATAGCTAGTTAACTAATTAAAGATGGCTACAGGGAAAACTAGTTCAAGGCCATTTTCATAAAAGTAATCCAGCTGTGTATTTGTACTAATGTGGATGTCTGTGGACACGTAAGTTTGTATGTGCAAACTATAGATTTTTGAAGAATGTTGGTGAGCTATACATAATTTGGTAAAATTTCAACATCATCAACAAAAAAGGGTTGGGTAGGACTTTCATTTCCTTATGAACCTATGGAGACAATAGTTCCCTGTTCACCCTCCTTTGGCCAAAATTCCAAATCTTATTGAAATATTTCACATTTCGAAAACTTTGGGTTGCTTCTGCTGGCAAGGGTTTTTTGTCCTCCAAAAGGGAGTTCCTTCCAAACCAAGTTGGCTGGAAGAACATTTACAATGATGGAGAGAACATTAAGAGTTGGATGTGGTAAAGGAAAAACAAGTCTTTATTTGCTTACTAAGGAAAATAAATAGAAAACCACTAATTTTGGAGGTATTTTTAAACCCTGGGCCAAATCATGTAGATTTTATTACATTGTCTTTAGGAATAAATCTTCCTAAGCAAGAAATGCAAATTTTAATCTTTAAAGACAATTTCTTTGCAGAGCCAGCATTTCTTTACATTTAGTTTGCAGGGTATGAAGGGAGAATTTGAGATATTCAAGTATACAGTAATTTTATTGATCAATACTGATCCAAAGCCCTTTCTGAAGTGTCAGTGTATTGGTCATAGAAGCATCAATGCCCTGGATAAAGATATTATTTGGTTCCTTTCATATTACCCTCTTTCTGTTATTGCTCATTGCTATGCCGTTCAACACCAAATGGAAGATGTGGAGCAGAGAATGGAAGTCTTCTCGTTGACTTCATTGGTTGTTGGATCAGATCTCTAGTCCTTTATCTGTGTTATTGTTTCTTACAGGTCAGTGTCTCCAGTTCCCTAATTTAGATTACTAAGGCAAGGAGAATCCTTTGTTAGAATTTGTACACTGGCAAACGTGCAAGAAATATCACATATGATTTCAAGACCCTGCATGGAAAATGCAAAGTGTTCTTACCTGATTAAGGGTTGCTGGTTGTAGCCATGTTGGTCTAAGGACATAGGCAGACAAGGTTCTTTGGATAGATGTGATATCTTTTATTAGACCAACAAAATAGTTGGAAAAAATATTCTTTGCAAGCTTTTGGGCACAAACACTCTTCTTCACGTATATAGAGAGTCTGCTGGTGAATTGTGTGAATTCCTTGCCTTACCTGATTAAATAATTGATCCATCCAACACCTTGCATCTTTGGTTTCAAAACCATGCAGTGTTTCCAGAAAGATGTTGAAGCACTTTCCAGAAAGGAGTCTGTGATGTTCAGGAAGATAACAAGTGACAACTGCATACAAGTGATACTCTCTTCTGGGGACAGGAAAGAAAATTTGCTGGGTCAGGAGCAGCAGAAAGGGGAGTGACCAAAGCCATGTCCATGCTAACCACTGGTATTGGTTTTAATTAGCACCTGTGCTTGGAATCTCAGCTAAAAACCAAGAAACGGGAAAAGAGACTGGACTGCTCAAGTGGTAATGTGTCCCAAGTAGTAATAGGTCTAGCACAAAATTATACCATCTGATTGTACAAAATGAATCTTAAATCAGACTGAGGTGTACTGGCAAGGTACAGTGTGACGAAGTTTAGGTGCATGCTAACCATAACATGTTCGTGGAAAGCCTGAACTACATTTATGAAACATATGTATGAAAAAAGGCTGAAAGAATTAGGGTCATTTAGTCTGCAGAAAATAAGACAGAGGGGAAATTTGGTAACAGTCTTCAAATACCTGAAGGATGATTGTAGAGAGGATGGAGGTGGGTTTTTCTGTGTAACTGTAGGGGACTGCACTAGGAGCAATAGCTTCAAGTGTAAGCAGGGGAAATTTAGGCTGGTGATGAGGAGGAACTTCCTGTCTATAATCAGAGAATCCTAGAAGTTAAGGGCTGAAAGGGACCTCAAAAGATCATTGAGTCCAACCTTGGAATGGGCTACTAGAGAAGTTGTGGAAACTTGATCTCTGACAATTTTGAAGAGCAGGTTAGACAGACACTTGGCTGGGGTGGTTTAGCCAGGGATGATCCTGCCATGATCAGGGGCTGGTCTAGCTGAACCTTGTAAGGTCCCTTCCAGCCTTGCTTTCCTATGATCCTAGCACTGAGCCAATCCTGTTTGGAAGATAACTTTCACCAAAAAGATTTGGATGTCTGGGAGGAAAATAGAATATTCCATGACTCAGTTTTAATCAACAGTGCACCTTTTATGAATACCCCGTGAAAATCTTCATGAGCAAGAAACACTTACAAAGCGTAGGTTTGGAAAAGCCTGAGAAATCAGTACTGTAACCATAGGTATTGACTTTTATTTTTGCCGTGGGGACTGTTTTATGCAGTTCAGGTGACAGCCCTCTCCCCGAGGTGGGCCAGGGCCCCCATGTACTTGGTGCCTCTTCTTTGAACTGATTTTATGATTCTATGGGCCAGATCTTGATACCCTTCCTTGTGGTATTTTAGTTCATAAGAAATCCCACTAATAATGCAGTGTGGCTCAGGGTAATTAGGGTAATCACATATAACCAATGTCCTAGTAGATGTCATATCTGATATAAACAACCATTCACGAGACAAAGCACGACACCATGTTTGCATGTGTTTTCCTAGCAGGCACCAAAAAAAGTTGATTCCAGGTCTTTCCTCACCAGCCAGAAGCCAAAAGAAAAGACATCTGTGATGAGAGCTGATGGTATGATTATTTAATTTCAAGGTTGGTGGGGTTCCCCCCTCAACCTTTTCATGTTTTCTCCTTTTTAAGCAGTTCTTATTTAGAGCTATATGCATTGTGGATTTACTAAAACCCCTTTGCAAACTGAACCAGAGCCACAACATCTCTAGATTTCCCCAAGCCTACAAAATAGCTCCCCTAATTTGGTTTATGTTAAGATTTGCTTTGCGTTGAAATTGGCCCGTTTTGCATGAGTTGTTTGGCTGTAATCTCGGCAGTGTGAAGCCATCGCCAGATCTCAGAAAGATGAGTAAACTTCTGAATCTGATAGCGACTTCAACAGAATACCAAAAAGGGGCTTCTTTGTTCTCCATAAATAGAGTATTTACTTTGATCTGGTAAAATGAATTAATGAAAGGAAACGCCACCTTCCAATTTTGCATGTGTGCGTGTGAGAGGGAAATGGGGTTATTTTTTTTTTCTTCCAGGGCAGAGGGAAGGCTAAGGGACACCGTTTTTTAAAAGTAGGGCCCTCTTAAGAAACAGACAGATATTTCTCTGGTTAAAAGTCGCCTCATAACACTGTAAGGTCCATGTATATGCAAGCAGTTCAGAGTTATTACAAATCTAAAATAGGAAACTATTCACTTGATCTTTTCGGTCAATCCTATTAGGACCCCCCTGGAGCTCTAAATGGATACCAGCCTGTCACAGCCCTGTTGCTGTGACTACCCAGTCTTTATAGAACAAGAAAAAGAAATGATAGTGATTGGCAGACCTTCCTTGCCCTAGTATGTAACACAAAGGGAGACAAAATGAAGAGGAAGTCAGGCTCTTATTATAGGTTTGATGCTTCTTAACCTTACAGCACCTTACACCTGGTAAATGTCACCCTGTAAACTTAAACCCTCAAAAGGCTAGAGTAACATTTCAGTAGCAAATGTGAATATCCAAAACAGGAGTTAATTGTTGCGCGTCTCCTTTTAATTGATGGAAATTCAAACCGTGTCCTAGTGAAACTACATCTCAGAGAACACCATTCAGGGCCAAACTCTGCTCGCCTGACTCCCCACAAATAGACTCCCTGATGTAGAAGTACAATGATGAGCAGGATTTAGCCCCTGGGTATAAATGAATGTGTCTAGCAAAGCAAGGACTCTAAAAGGGAACTGTGTACAGCCCCTCTTTGCCCTGCATGAGAAAGGAAGGAATTTGATAAATCCTACCATATGGTGCCATACTGTATCTTGCTGGCTATAAATAATAGCCTTTCTGTTTCTGGTTTTCTTTAGCTTTCCTTAGTAGCTGTGACAGATTCCAGCAATGGTTATGAAAAGTAAAAATGCAGTTCCCTTCCACATTTTTGTGAACAACTAAACAAGAGAAGCAAGATCAAAAGAAAACGGAACAAAAATAGGAAACTCCCCATTAGCTTAACAACAGGAAAATCCAGATAAAGTAATTGTGACATTAGCATCTTGTGCCTTCAATTGTTGCTATCAAGAACTGTCAAATAAAATGACTGTTTAAGGATGATATACATACACCTGCCTTCAAGATGTCTAACTGGGCTACGTGCACACGGCATGGAAGTTTCACCAAACTTAATGAGAAATGTTGCAACTAGCCTATTATAGTCTATCTAAAAAAAATCTAAGATTCAACTAGTTTTCACACTGGAAGCAAATGTGAGGTTTTTTCCCCCATTCAAATGCCTTTTTGTACTGCAATGAAAGGTAATACAACCAAAGTTTTTGCTCAAAAACTTTCATGCTGTATTTCTGGCACTCATTGTGTCATGATTTTTAAATACTACATTTCAGAATTGAACAACTATTTGCATGAAATCTAATACATCAAGCTATGTAATGATGGGATAAAAACTCTATGTTTACATTTACTAAAAAAAAAAAATCACAACTTGCAGTAGCAAGAGCCACGGACAGAAAATCTTAATTCTGGAATAACTCTTTTGATTTGAATAGATAATGCAACAAAAATTACCTTTTAAAATATAGAAAGCTGGAGCTGGTTTAAGAATGATGTGGCAATTCTTTTCCTTGAAATGAGTCCTAACAATAGGTCAGATTCTCATCCAATATAAATCAGCATATATCCATTGACTCTGATAACTGATTTAATTGAATACAGCAACTGGCCAATGTTTTACAAGATTTCAGATAGGAAATACTGTATGGCATGACATAGGTTTTCAGGTAATATTTATGATTTTAAAATTTTAAACTCCCTCCCATTTTTCTTCCCTTTCCTCCCCCCAAGTAGGAAGTAAATCCCCTTATGTTTTTCATAATATATTTCATGGGGGCGTAGGGGGCAAATAAATCTTCTTAATCAACATTTCAAAAATGGACAGTATCTTTTTACACCCCCTCTGGCCCCCATAACCTACTTGTATAAACCTTCAAAAGGTAATTAAATAAAATTTTGAATTTAGACATAAGCAAGCCAACATAAATATTTTGGAGGCTGTTATATTCTCATCACTGAAGGCAAGCTTTGTAACTGAAAGGTGTGTAACACAGGCAGAAAAAATAGAGGACCGTATACGGGCTAGAGGAGCAAACATTTCATTTTTTTTTTTAAAGAATACATGGAGTTCTCTACAATATTGTGTAGTATCAAATGCTGCTTTCTGGTCAGATGGCTTACAGACAGCCTCCTCTAAACCGTCATAGCCAGTTGTTATTTCAGAGTCATTGCAAGTCTATAACCTGAAAACTGTTAATCAGGTGAAGTCATCAGTGCTTAATTGATAACCCCTCATTCCCCTCATTTACAAACGTATATATTAGTAGCATTTCCATTTGTTCTGTTACATTTTGTGTGTGTCCATAAACTGAACTCAGAGCACTGCAAATCATGGTCCCAGTTTAAAACGAACTTCTGTTCAGTAGTTTGGCGAGCTTCTAAAAACTTTTTTTTTAATGAACGAAAACTTTAGGGCACCTATTTTTTTTAAGCTGTGTCTAACCAATTCAGTAAGGTGTGTTGTATTTTATCAGGTTTTCTTGTAAAGACAAATTCATTCCTTCTGCAAAGTGGAAAAGCAAAGCTACTTAATAATGTGTTTATAAGCCGATTGGTAGCCATGTACGTTGTTTTTCAGTTTCTTTACAAAAAAATCATAGGGCATTCAAAGCTATTGCCTGTTTTAAGCAAACCGTTGCTAACAATATTTTCCTTTCCTTTTTCAAATGCTATAATAAGATCATACATCATTTATAAAAATCTTCTCAATGCAGTTAAAGGCAACAACCAAAAAAAGAAAGACTTGAGAGAAGATGAAACAAACTGAGGATTAAAATATAGCCTATCCATAATGGTTAGTCTGCATTTGATACAACGAAGGGTCTTGTTTTATAAACATCAAAGCCCTTTAAACTATCTGAAACACCTTCATTTCATTATTATCATTGTCATTACTGCATTAAGATAACATTATTGAGGGGGATCATGTTCCTGTTCACTTTTCTCTTATCATGCGTTAAATATTGTCAGACATAAATACATATCAAAATACATAGGAGGGTAAAAGAAAGCCATTAAGGTTAAGGCTCATATATTTTTCCCAGTCAGTACTACCCTGCTATGGTTTCAGATGAGCCTCTGGAAAGCCAACATGAGATTTGTCTCCTGTGTGGGAACAGCAGTGATTTTGCACCACCTTCTGGCATGCTGTAGAACAACAGGCGGAGACCTTGCCTCTGAATGCATGTGTTGTTATTCTCTTCCCCCTCCTTTTAAATGTCAGTGCAGTGATAGGATCAGAAGCTCTAATCCCACGAAAGAGATCTGGGTGGACTTCCACGCGGTTCGGTGGGAGTAAAGATCTCCCGCAGGCAGAACTGGGAAGAACCAAGCCAATAAGACTGCCTTGCTTCACTAGTCCCAGAAAAGGTGAGCACTGCCCAAACATAAAGGGCCACGTTCAGGTGCAACACTTGTGAGGGGGAGGGGAAAACACCATGGACCTGCAGTGGCGGGCTTCACCTACACAAAGAAGCAACCACATCATGGCTTGTGCGTGCATACGGTCTGCCTGCTCTAGGGGCCTACCACAATGCTAACAGATAGACAAAGTCAATCTATGCTAGGTCTTTGCTTCCCCTGCCTTCTCCTGCTCCCAACCAGAGCTTTTTATTAAGCTTTCATGACCCTTTCATTCCCTTTTTTGTGGAATAAACTCCCTCCAGAGGTGGTGCAATCGCCTACCCTGGAAATCTTCAAGAGGAGACTGGACAGTCACCTTGCTGGGGTCACTTGAACCCAGTTGTCTTTCCTGCTTGATGCAGGGGTCTGTCTGGACCTGATGATCTTCCTAGCAATGTATGAACCTGCATGCCAGATCTCTACACAGAGCAATTAGGGTCCAATTCAAAAAATCAGTGGAAATATTTGGATTCCACTGGGCTTTGGATCAGGGCCACAGCATAGTCTAGAGGCCATTTCAATGAAGGCCATCAGTCCTGCCACCCTTCTTTACAATGAGAAGTCTTCTAGCTATTGTAATCTATTTTAATATTTCCTTTTTGACAGAATAAAAATGAAGTTCCCATGCTCCAAGCCAAACCCTTGCTTACTTGCTCAAATAGAGCTCCAGTGTAAGTGGAATTTGGTCCTATGGCTCCAATAGTAGGTCTACAGCAAAACAAGAGCAGATATGGGGGTTTCATCATCTGTTTGGCTTCACACTCCTGAGGCTTTAAAACAAAACAGGAGACTACAACTATAGTACCAGAGAAATAAATGCTTTTCTTTCTTAGGTTCATAAAACACTCATTACCCACAATTAATCATAATGACATGCTGTATTCAGGGTTTTAGCTAGGATCTGGCTAGAAGTGTAAAGAGTTGGCTCCTCATAGATTTCAATTCGTCATACAATATGTATTTAAGGATGCAATACTGATTAGCCAAAATATAAACCACTTAGTTTCCTCCTTTTTCTAATATTTTTGTTTGTTTGAAAAACCTATTAGTTTAATTGTTGAGGCTTTTGCATTTCACTCTCCTTCTCTAAAGGATACTGTTAGCCAGATTCATCATCAGTTTAACTCCGCTGCCTTAATGAAGTTACACCACAGTGGATTTAACCCAGTATCTTTATAATGATTTAAAAATTGACTGGAAATAGACTTTATCATCAATAAAACCTTTGTGCTGTTACTGAGATCATAAACAGATTGTTTATATTTTAATATTATAATCTAATCTTCAGGGTTCAAAATTGATTCTAGCATCAAGTACACAGAAACTCTCCATTTGTTATAAAAAGTGGGGCTTTTTTTAACCATTTGTGAACATGTTTCTTAAGTTTTAAGTATGAGAAATTCCATAATAGTTTAAAAAAAAAATTGTAGATTCCCTTGAATGTCTTTGGATTCTAAAATGATAAAAGAACAAGAATGAAGAAAAATGTTAAGCTCGTCTATGCCCAAGGGTGGACTATGTAATTAAGAATGCTTGCACCTTGGTCCTACTGGATGGATTTTGTTCGTTGCCCTATCACTTTCACTGAACAAAAAGCTAGGTCTTCATCCATAGTGCATTTAGGTCTTTGAAGTCTTTCTCTGGATCAAGCCTCAGGAGACTCCCTACTGGCTTTTCCTGTCCTCTATATGAGGTCAGAAAAGCATTTGTCTAGGATGGCTCACTTGTGCAGGAATTGAGATAGACCACCTTTGAGGACTCTACATTTCTAGGTCAGGGACAAAAATCACCAGGCTTCAGTTCCTCCTGTGGGCATTCCTTTAAATGGACTCCATACGTAGGGGAGATCTACCAGCTTCCTCACTCTGGCTCCTGAGGCTGACCCTTACCTTTAAGCCAACTTGTGTCTAATAAATAGTACAGTAGCTGTATGGATAGACCAAATGAGCTTTAAAAAGGTCCAACTGATTTACAAACCTAAATCCCATTTTCAAAAGTGACTTAGGGGCTTAGACCCTGAGAACATGGACATTGTTGTACTGTTAGCTATGCTATGAACGTATAAACACACATGCTGCTCTGCTCAAAGTCCACTTGGAAAGTCTTGCACAAGTCTTAATGCATGCTAAACGAGCATGAGGAGTCAACCTACAGTAGCTATCACACTGTACAATCACCCCTTGCTTAGCCACACACTACCTTCCCTATGTACACAATCCCTAGATCTCTCTAAATTCCTAGGATTAGATTTTCTATTCATTTTCCACTGAGTGCAGCACAGTGGCACAGCTGCCAGCATCTGGGTCTTCCATGTTCTTCTCCAAACTTCTCCCAGCTTGGAGTAAACTGTGGGCTCCTCTTGCTTTCACCAAATGGCTATGGATCTTCTCCACCACTTTCATACTAGTGTGGCTCCACTGATGGTAGAGTGTGAGTGTGAAGACCCAGAAATTCAGCTGCAGCTCCCTAATATTTTTTTTCCAACTTTTGGTCCTAGCTGGAACAGAAAATGGGCCCATCCAGCTTTCACTAGAGGGCAGTAGCTCCTATCGGATGTACAGTCAGGCAGTTCTAGGTAAGAGATCTTTGTTACGTTAAGAAGAAGTTCTACAGTTTGATAGATGGCAGAAGAACTGAAGTATTTCATACCAGGTCTACAATAGGGGGCTGGACTCGATGATCTTCCGAGGTCCCTTCCAGCCCTAATGTCTATGAAATCTATGAATAGTAGCTAAGCCCCTAATTCCCAGTGGATTTCAATGGTGGTTACCATGCCTAACTCCCATTGTCAGCCTTGGCCTAGGTAGGGTGACCATCTTTCCCTAGTCACAAACCAAGACATTCTCTCTAGCCCTCACTCTCTACATGCTCAGCTCGCTCTGAACTCCAGTCTCAGCCAAACAGGGATATGGTGTGTAGCACCAGAGACTGAGAGCTTGGGAGGGGGCAGGGTACAGGCTCATTTTTATTGGAACAGTGCCATTTTAAACACCCATCCCAGACAACGCACTGTAAACAGGACAAAGGTATTCAATGATCTGGAAGATGGGATAAAGTGCAGTGTACTCTTAGCCAGTTGGCAGATGACACCAAGCTGAGGAGAGTAGTAGATAGGCTGGAGGTTACAGCTACAATTCCAAGACAGCTAGACAAATTGGACAATTGGGCCAAAGGAAATCTCATGAGGTTCATCAAAGACAAGTGCAAAGTCCTGCACTTAGGATGGAACAATCCCATGAACCGGGACAGGCTGGGAGCTAACTGGTTAAGTAGCAGCTCTGCAGAAAAAGATCTGGGGGTTACAGTGAACAATAAGCTGAATACAAGCCAATGGTGTGCCCTTGTTGCAAAGCATACTGGATTGCATTAGTAGAAGCGTTGCCAGCAGAGCAAAGGAAGTGATTATTCCCTTCTATTTGGCACTGCTGAAGCCACATCTAGAGTAGTGTGTTCAGTTTTGGGCCCCCGCTCCAGGAAAAATGTGGACAAATTGGACAGCCTCCAGCAGAGGGCAAAAAAATGGTTTAGGGGCTGGGGCACATGACTTCCAAGGAGAAACTGAGGGAGCTGGGCTTATTTAGTCTAGAGAAGAGACAACTGAGGGGGGGATTTAATAGCAGATTTCTATTGCCTGAAGTGTGGTCACAAAGAGGATGGGGCTGGACTGTTTTTAGTGTTGGCAGATGACAGAACAAAGAGCAATGTTCTCAAGTTGCAGCAAGGGAAATTTAGGTTAGATATTAGGAAAAACTCTGTCCCCAGGAGGGTAGTAAAACACTGGAACAGGTTACCCAGAGAGGTGGTGGAATCTCCACCTGTGGAGGTTTTTAAGACCCAGCTAGACAAAGCCTTGGTTAGGATGATCTAGTATGGCATAGTCCTACTTTGAGCAGGGGATTGGACTAAATGGCCTCCTAAGGTCCCTTGCAACTCTAATTTTCTATGATTCTATGATTTGACTGCACTAGTGGGACACCCAGGACAGGTCTTTACAACAGGACTGTGTACTGGTAAAAACAGGGTGAGCGGCTACACTAGTCCTACGTATCATGCTGAACTAGTATCTCTTGGAACAAGCAGTTCACATTTCAATTCCACTGAGCATTATTTTCTTTGGACAAGGTTCTAGGACCCTTGTGTAGTTCTTAACTCTGTAAGGAGCTCCAAAACTGCTAATGGGGGGTAAGGATCTACGCAATACAAGCAAGTGCCATTTATGGGTATGGGAGAACAGATGTATAGCAAGGTTCCACTATCTGTATAGGGTGTTGTATAGTTCAAGTGTCTTCATCTTTGTGAGATTTACACATGCAAGGTTAGATGCCATTCTTCCAAGAGCAACGATTAGCTGGACTTGAGTTTGCTGGGAGAACTTTGCCCTCCAAACTGCTTCCCTCTCAAACAGGATAGGTCCAAGGAGGTGATACTTCCCCTCTATAGGGCGCTGGTCAGACCGCAGTTGGAGTACTGCGTGCAATTCTGGGCGCCACACTTCAAGAAGGATGCGGATAACCTGGAGAGGGTCCAGAGAAGGGCCACTCGTATGGTCAAGGGCCTGCAGACCAAGCCCTACGAGGAGAGACTAGAGAAACTGGACCTTTTCAGCCTCCGCAAGAGAAGGTTGAGAGGCGACCTTGTGACTGCCTATAAGTTCATCACGGGGGCACAGAAGGGAATTGGTGAGTATTTATTCACCAAGGCGCCCACAGGGGTTACAAGAAACAATGGCCACAAGCTAGCAGAGAGCAGATTTAGATTGGACATTAGGAAGAACTTCTTCACAGTTCGAGTGGCCAAGGTCTGGAACGGGCTCCCAAGGGAGGTGGTGCTCTCTCCTACCCTGGGGGTCTTCAAGAGGAGGTTAGATGAGTATCTAGCTGGGGTCATCTAGACCCAGCACTCTTTCGTGCCTATGCAGGGGGTCGGACTCGATGATGTATTGAGGTCCCTTCCAACCCTAACATCTATGAATCTATGACAGCTGCAGGGAATTGGCTAACAAACTGACCAAGTGTCACTGGGAAGGAAAACTTGCTCAGCAAACAAAGGCACAGGATTGGCTACCAGGGACTTGGAGTTGGACATCTGACTGGAGGCAGTTTAAACCTACTGGTGTATATCTGATCATTCCTGTCAACATCAACTGTGTTCAGATGGATGCCACATTGGACCCTGGTTCCAAAGTGACTTCCAACCAGATAGGAAAATCTCTCCAGCATTGGCAGGCACAAGATTTATTGAGACAGACTCAGTTATGACTGTATGTAATCTGATCACCATCAATATAGGACAGTGTCAGTAAGAACCCTGAACCATGGCACCTATAAGGTTGTTCCACAACTGAGTCATTGCACAGGTTTGTCACAACGGGATATGGGCAGTCAGGTCTAGGGCCACGTGGGGATTAAAGCACTGACCAGGGTCAGAAGGAGTGAACAGAATCTGAGGGCAAACTGGATCAGGAAGCCAGGAGGGCAGTCAGAAAACAGAGTCTAGGAGTAGGCTGTGTCAAGAAGCCGGGGGAATCAAGCAGAGAGCACAGTTGAGGAGTAAGTCAGAGAGAATTGCAAAGCAATCTTGGGCCAAATTAAGCCCCGTTGCCTGGGAACTTGGGGCACTTTTACACATGCTCCAGGGGTAAGGGCAGCACTTTAATTAGAGCCACTCTAATTAAAGTGCAACAGTGTTTCATGTATCAGTGTCCCTGTGCTTAAAAATGGTGGTGGAGGCACTTGAACTAAAGCTCGTGAAATTCCAGCACGTCGAAGCAGCCTCTGCACTCATATATAGGCACCTTTGGTGTTCCCAAACAGGAACACTTCCTGTTCCTAAACAGGGGTTTACATAGGGGGAAAGGGATGATCAGCAGATCCCAGAGTCAGCAGACAGGACCTAATGGAGAGGCCAGCCTATATCAGTCTGGGCAACTGGCCATAGGGTGACAGGCTGAGATGAACAGCCTTGTGGACCTGACCAAGGCCCCAGATTTAAGGCCATGGCCTGATAGGGTTTTCTGAGCCTATTGGTCCAACAGCATAGAGGCCCTACAGAGAAACCAGACACTTGGCATCCCCCACCATCTTGCAGAATCACATTAGTGAAGGGCCCCAAAGAGAACTTGCCTCAAGAGATAGACATGGGTAACAGGCAGATAACTGAAGAACAGATGGAAAAGCTGATCCAAAAGTACTGGAAACATTTAGGTGCTTTCAGTTTCACTACTCATATCCACTCTTGGATTATCATCAACCACATACTGATTTAAGGAAGGTTCTGATCACTTCTGCCTGATTTGGAAGATATGCTTAGTGGGATGAAAGAAGCAGATTTGATGAAAGAAAACCTCAGTCCTTTATGACTCCCTATTGCCACTATCAAGGAGAAAGATATTATGTTCTGGTTTTGCGTGAACTATCAGATGTTTACAAGGATGTCTACCCACTGCATTGAATAGAAGAAGCATTAATCACCCATAGCCCTGTCTGTCTCTATCCTCTAGGCAGAAAGCAATAGCTTCATGGGATCAGGGAAAAGAACAGCATTTTTAACACTGAAGGAACTCTGCTAATTGATGCACATGTCTTTTTGTTTTCACATGCCATTCAGATGAGACATTATTTCAAGATGGTTATCCTGAACTTGATCATCACAACCTCAGACATAAAGAACACCTGAAACATCTAGATGTGGTGTTCATCCATGTAGCACAGTATGGACTTAAAAAAATGAATTAATGCTAGTTAAATGGTTGAAGTAGAAATTGGCATGTGCTTGCGAGTCCTACAGATTGTCTGGATTGCCAAGATGTAAATCCATGCCTTCAAGCCGTACAAGGATGCTAGAAACCAGGAGATAAGTGCTAGCTCTCCCAAGACCAGGACAAATGGGAAAAGGTTATTGCATATGCCAAGAACTGAAAGGATGGGAATAAAGAGTGAGCAGCACCTTCAGGCTAGAACTCCTGGCCTGGTAGGAGCCATGTCTGAGATGTTGGACAAACTTGGCAGTTGCCCATTTTACAAACAATAACCGCTTGTCATGCAAAGTAGGTGCATTAAACAGTGCTGGACACTGAAGCTAGCTGAATACACCTTCACTGTCTGACTAAAAAATAATGAAGATCTGGCTAAAGCAATTCTAGTTCCAGTGCTCTATCCAGGCTACCGATATCCTCATCTGATGTGGTAAAAGCATAATATCAGGTCTTTGATGTTTCCTATAGTCCTTGCAACAAGTCCCTCAGGGAGATCAAAGCTGCTGGATTCAGACCCAGGACCAAGAGTCCTGTCTTTGAAAAACTGTTAGATGTCATCTGATATGATACTGCATCTCTATATCCAACTGAAACTGTCTGCCCCTAAAAGCCGTGTAGCTACTGGATGTGATTGGGATGTAGGTGGTTAAGGTTTGATCCTGAAGGTCACAACCCAGGGGGTAAGGAACAGACAAAGTCAGGGAAGCTGGGATCAAGGAAGTCAAGGGATAAGGAGCAGACAGGTCAGGAGGTGAAGAGCTGTGATGTAGGTAGTCACCCTTTATAGAACAAGAAGATGGGATGGGCAGGGGCAGGGAAGCAGGCAGTGGACCCGTCAACCAAGGGAGAAGGGAAGAACCTTATTCAAGATCAGAAATCCTGGATTGAAGTCACCCAGACTGCCACCAGGGAATGTTTTCAAGCCCTAACATAATGCTTCTAGGCACTCTGGCTTCAAAGAGATTAAGATGAATGTTAGCCAGTCAAAAAGACTAAAATGAATATTAATGGAGGTTCAGACAAGCTGTAGAGTAGAGAACTGTTGTGATAACTTCCAGATCTGCACAGTAAAAGATGCAGAAGTGGCAGACAAGCCCCTTCCACTTGAATGTGGAACGAAGGGAAAGTGGAGTGATGTGGATATCCTGATCATGGTGGACAACAAGAGGCCACGTTCATGCTTGTTTCACCCCTCATTGAGGCCATAGCCAAAGTGATCAGGGAAGCTTTCTGGAACTACTTTGTTTAACTGTATGGTTACACTATCAAGGCACATCACTCAAGTCACAAACATTTAAAGAATTGTGGTCCTTCTACAGTAGTCACAAACTAAGAACTAAAACAGAGATTCTCAACCAGGATGCCATGGATGCCAAACAATGTTAGCCCTACTAAGTATGCAAATATCATTCACAAGATTAGCCCAGAGATTTCAAATAGAAAGTCGTGGTGATAAAAACATTCTGACCTGTCATAGTATTTCTGAGGTTTTTTTGCAACAAAAAAATTGCCCTATTATTTTTCTGTAGTCAAAAAAGTGAAAACTAAGAGCTGGCATTTCCTGAGAGATGACTTGAGTCGAACAAGGGGTGCCTTGATACTAAAAAGTTTGAAAAGCACTAGACTAAAACCTTCCATCCATCAGAAAGTTTCCCCTGCAAACAAGTCAAGTAGCCACTGCTAATAGAGTTGAGGAACTTCTTGGAGATTCAGCAGAGTAACTGGCCTTCCCACATGTCCAAACTGAGCTGCGTGTAAAGGAACATGACACTCCTGTGAAGTACAGGTCCTACTTCCTAATGTTGCTTGGCATAGCTGGTTACCCATGAACACCCAAACTCACATCCAATCTGGAACTGCCAAATACAAGGTTCCTGACGGAAACAAAGGACATAATCAGTGCCTTTCTAAGGTGGAAAAGATTGTGGCCCACATGATGGCTAATCTCAAAACAGACAGAAATAAAGCTAAGAACAGGCACTAGGCTGTTGGCAGCATGAGACCAAGTCCTGTTGAAACATCACTAAAATGGATACAACTTTTCGACCCAGAACCATTCATCATCATATGCTAAACTCTTGATGTACAAAATCCAAGTAATCACCAAATAGGCCTGAGAAGATTGTCTATGAAGCACAATGAGGCCTTGACACTGAGTTCAAGACATTAAACAGAGTGGGAAATAGAGACCCTAGCCCCACCAGTCATGAGAGAGGACCAGAATATACCATAAGACTCTCATTAATATGGTGGCTCCTGTTTGATAGGTCCAATAAAAAATATCAGAGCTGGGACTAAGGGAGAAAGGGGGCCACAGTGGTCTCACAGGGAGTTTCTGCTCCTAGACTAATACAGGTAGTGGATGTGCACCAGTGACCTTAAACATAATGAAGCTTTGTGCAAATGAGGACAGAGAAGGCACTCATGGAAACTGATATGTCTAAGCAGGGATGTTTGGAAGGAGCAAGAGACCTTCAGTTATGATGTCCAAGAAATTCATCAATACATGTCTCTAGTCATGAGTGTGGGAAAGAGTGCCGCCAGACTGGCAGGCACAGAATATATTGTAAACACAAAGTAAAACTACACATGCATTAGCAGATTCAACAGAGAGTAACTTTCGATTCACATGGGCTGATTCAATATATACAGGAAACCCTCGCTATTCACAGATTCGCCATTTGTGGTTTGGAATATTCGCGGTGCAAATATTTGAACCCACGTCCTCTCCCCGTGCACCCTCTCTCCCTGCATGCTCTCTCCCTGCACACTCTTGCCATGCTACCTCCCCCCAACCCTCCCCTCCCCCACTGCTGATAGTGCCAGGGGCATTTGCAGGAGCTCCATGCTTGCCACCGCCGGGCTCCCACCACCGCACTCCCGCTGCCATAACCATACTCCTGATATATTCACAGATTTAATTCGTGGGGATCTCTGAAACATATCCCCCATGAATGGCAAGGGTCTCCTGTATCACGAGAAGCTATAATTAGCTAGAAGTAGGATGTTTCCCCATTAAGACAAGCCTTTCAACATGGGAGCAGCTGAAGAAGATTAGGTTGGAGATCACTGACAGACATCTTAAAATTTTGGTGTTATTAGAAGGGCCAGGTGTCTCTCCATCAATGTTCTCTCTAAGGAGCAGCGGTCCATGAGTGCATCACCTTGGTCCAGTGTGGGACACTTACCGAAGGGGGCTGAGGGCTGGGTGCTGGAGGCCAGGGGCTGGGGCCAGGGGCTGGAGCTGGGGCTAGATGCTGGGGGCTAGAGGCTGGGGCCAGGGGTCCTGAGGCTGGAGCCAGAAGCCAGGGGATAGGACCAGGGGCCAGGGGTTGGAGCTGGGGGCCAGTGGCTGGAGGCTGGGGCCAGGGGCCAGGGGCTGGGGCCAGAGGCTGGAGCTGGGAGCCAGGGGCCAGAGGCCAGGGGCTGGAGCTGAGAGCTGGGGGCCAGGGGCTGAAGCCAGGGACCGGTAGCAAGGGGCTAGGGCCAGGATCTAAGGGATGGAGTTGGGGGCCTGGGGGCAAGGGGCCAGAGGCTGGAGCCGGGAGCCGGGAGCCAGGGACCAGAGGCCAGAGGCTGGAGCTGGGAGTCAGGGGCCAGGGGTTGGAGGCTGGGGCCAGGGACCAGGGGCTGAAGCCAGAGCCTGGCACAGGCTCCCCAGCTCCAGGGAAGTGCTCTGGTCCTCCCCCACATCAGGGCCAGGGAGTGGAGCAGTTGCCCGGAGCTGGCAGAGCCTGCACTAGCCACCCTCCCCAGCCTCCATCCCTGCTTTGCCTCACCTCGGGGAGGAGCCACTGCCTGCCCCAGTGAGACTCCGCTGGCTCCAAGACACTGCTCCACTCCCCAGCCCTGATGCCACGTGCCTCCTCACTCCTCTAGGTGATGCGGGGGAGTGGAGCAGTGTCCCGGAGCTGGCAGAGCCTCACTCAGGGCAGGCAGCAGCTCCTCCCTGAGATGAGGCAAGGCAGGGATGGAGGTTGGGGTAGGGGCCTGATGCGGGCTCCGCTAGCTCTGGGGAAGTGCTCCACTCCCTGGCCCTGATGAGAGGAAGCGGAGCACTTCTCCGGAAGCAGAGCCCGCGTCAGGCCCCTACCCCAGCCTCTCCTGGTGCACGGCCTTGAAAAGGCTGTGCGCAGCCACACTTTTAGTTGTGCCTGGCCACGCACGCATGCACCTTAGAGATTCATAGATTCATAGATGTTAGGGTCGGAAGGGACCTCAATATATCATCGAGTCCGAACCCCTGCATAGGCAGGAAAGAGTGCTGGGTCTAGATGACCCCAGCTAGATGCATATCTAACCTCCTCTTGAAGACCCCCAGGGTAGGGGAGAGCACCACCTCCCTTGGGAGCCCGTTCCAGACCTCGGCCACTCTAACTGTGAAGAAGTTCTTCCTAATGTCCAGTCTAAATCTGCTCTCTGCTAGCTTGTGGCCATTGTTTCTTGTAACCCCCGGGGGCGCCTTGGTGAATAAATACTCACCAATTCCCTTCTGTGCCCCCGTGATGAACTTAATAGAGGGAACCTTGCTCTCCATAACTAAGAGCTGATGGTCACCTGCTAGTTTCTGATCCAGTCAGCTGGCCCAAAAATGGGGGCTGAGAAGACACTGCCATGACACAGAGTTTGGTTTGTGTATGGAAAGACTGCTGCAGGGCCGAGGCAGAAGCTGTAGGAGAGTGACTTGAATTAGAGCATGGGAACTCAGCTGGAAAGTCCAGACAGCAGGAAGGGATGGTTCGGGAAACAGGAACCAGATCTCAGCTCTCAGGAAGTCTGCAGCACACACAAGCTTCAGTGATTGTAACAAGTGGTTGTTTCTTAGCCTGAAGGGGATAAAGAGGCTGGGCAGGGGTTATTAGATTTTCTAGTCTGGTTAGAGGGCATGAACCTTCTACTTAAGTACTGGGAGCATTGTAATTGTGCTGAGGAAACTGCACAAACTGCTGAGGCAACTTTCCAGAGGGGTCTCCTCCCCACTATTATCCCCTTGAAGCAGGCTCAGGGCTTGTCCTGCTTAAATAGACTATATTGTTGGGAATATTGCTGTATTGCTGGGATTACTTCCTGCCTCCCCAAAAGGGATTAATGTTGATTGGGGCAAGACACTCTCTCAAGTTTGTGGGACTCCTTCAGCCAACTTAACATAAGACAAACATCTTCCAAGTCTCTGTACTTTACATGAGAATTATGTTGAGACTGAACTGGTTATGTGGAAACATAAAGCAAAGGAAATAGATATGCCAAAAAGTGCAATTTTCTTTGATAGGGTGAATATGTGGTCTTTTAAAATCCTGTCTCCTGAGTCATGTCTTCCTCCTCCAACCATAACCCTGTAACCATGGAAGACTATGTACTAGACAACACATACATACATTCTAATAAACTGTTCTGGCATTTTTTTCCAATGACATTTGTGGTTATTAAAGGAAATCATCACAGGACACATTACAAATCAATAAAATGAACATGGAACTGTTTACTTTTAGCCATGACCATTACAATAATATCCCATTTATCTGAAGTTCAGTATGGAGGCTTTTCTAAGGCCTTCTTCAAACATGGATTTCATTCTCAAAACTTAAGTGCCAAAAGTCTGAGGAATGGATCCTTTGTGGAGTAAATGTTATCCTTACTTACCCCCCTGTTCTGCAGAAGAGAAGTCAACAGGATCATAGTTCCATCTCACCTCCAGGTCTAAACCTAACTTCAGCTTTAAGGAACTAGCTCTGGTCCATTTTTGCCAATAGGAAAAACTTGAGGGAAGAGAACTCAAGTACATAACAATACCAGCCCATACAGATGCAGAATGATGGTCCTGAGCATATCCCTCTATAAACATTATCTTCTCTGCTTCTTTGGGTGAAACTAGAGATGGGCATCTTCGTTATGGCTGGGGATGGACATTCAGAAAACCTGAGCCTGAATTGATTCAACCTTTGCAGGTTAGTCTAACTTGGCTAGGCTAAATCAGTTTATAATCATACAGACATTCTCTCTGGACAGAGGAAAGTCAGGCACATGCCTGCAGTGGCTCAGGCCAGAAGCCAGGGGGCACTAGAGCAGCCCTCCCTTCCCTTCTACAGTGCTGAGCTGAGAGGGGCATGACCAGGCCTGGGCAGGACTTTTGATTAGGGAGGTTTGCCTGCACCACCCCAGGCTTTTCCCTGGTCACTGTTCAAGGGGTAGGAGTGTTGCCCATCCCCAGCCCTGGGCTAGCACTCGGAGGCAAGGGGGCTTGGGGAGGTGCAGTGCATGCATCTGCTGATGATACAGAGCTTTTCAATCTCCCTCCCTACTTCTTTATATAGGCAACCCTCACCATGCGTGAGGGATACGTTTTGGAGATCTCCACAAATGGCAAAATCCATGAATACGGCACTGTGTTCATGAACATTGTCTACATTCACGAATGCAGTGCCCCCGGTGGCTGGGGAGGGCGGGGGGGAGAGGCACAGCTGCTGGTGACAGCGGGAGCCCAGTGGTGGTGGTGGAAGCCCAGCAATGGCAGTGGGAGCCCAGCAACAGCAAGCGAGGAGCTCCCGAGGAGCTCCTGTAAGTGTATTTAAGATGCGGGTTCGGCATTCACGAATATTTGAAACCACGAATGCCAAACCAGCAAATATCGAGGGTTTCCTGTACTGTCTGCTGCAAACTAACAGGCAAGCAAGCCAGCAGGGGGATGATAACAGTGTTAATCACCCCATCAGCAAAACAATAGCTTCTCTGACCAGTTGATTAGCTCCAAAAAGCCCTAAGCAATCACCGTTCTGTCTGCCTATCCCCATGAAATTGGAGACACACACAGACACCTCTCAGCATTAGCTAGTATACCATATACTTAGGGTCCATGGGGCTGGGGTCCATGCTGTGGGAGATGGGGAGGGTGGGTTTTTTGCTTAGCAGTGAGCAGCAAGGGGGGTTGGGGCAGGGAGAAGCCAGGCACCCTGTTGTACCTCCAGTCTCTGCCAGAGCTGTGGCCATGGACCTGGGGGTGGGGCCAGCTCTGCTCTCTGGAGCAGACAGCCCAGCCCAGAGAGCATGCTGAGATGCTGGGGGAGTCTGGTTTATTTTAAACCAGGAAGGGGTGTGGGACAGACATTGCATAAACTGGTTTGACCCAAATCAGTTAAGTCTGATACTACATTCAACTAGATTTATCTTAAACCAGTTTCAGCCATTTTGAGACTGGTGTTTGTGCACTGAACGTATGTTCTGTTACAGGTTAAACCAATTTCTGATCACTTAAACCAGTTTATGTGTAATGTCTGTCTTTAGTCTATAAGACTGTAGGTAGCACTTGTCTATAGCTCAGAAACAAAGGTGGATACAGGCACAACAAATAGCTTTGGTACCAATACAATGGGTATAACAGTCCAGGAGCATCTTATTTCATCTTTCCACCACTTTCACACATACTCAGGAGGAGGCTTGCTGGAAAGTTAGTTAGCAGGTCTTTAGGAAAAGTAGACTCCAACCCCCCAGGATGGGTAGTAATCCCACCATATCTTCCACAAAAAAAAGAGAGAGAAAGTGTGGCTATTACTTGCTTTCTTTCACTATCTCAGGCAGGACTTTGGCCTGTGACGAGTACAAGAGAAGAGCAGTTAGCTACAAGAGCAGTGTTTAAAATGATTATTCTGCTGCAACAATAAGAAATGCAAGACACAGAAAATAAATTTGCTTGTAGGTAAAAGTTGTACCTATGGAAAGATTTTGGTAGGCAAAGATCACACAAATGCATGTGTATTCTCTCTCAGATACCACCCAACACTGTCTTTCAACATAAAAATGGAGACTTTTAACATAGGAAACGAAAGGTATATGGGCGAAAGCAAAGTTTGTCCTTCTGCATGCCTAGACACAGTCCTGTATCTGCAATTGGTTTTGTCTTCAGGTCTCCCACATGTTGAGATCAACCTTATTTCTGCCTGCTCTTGGGCTTTACTTTCTACGTTTCTTCCAAGCTTTCATCTTGGCTTTATTTATTTATTTTGCTTTTCAGTTTTCCTCCTTCTGGCCTAACCTTTTGCTTGCTTTTTTGCTACACCTGTTTTCTGTACTAGCCCCTTGCTCTCTGTCTCTCTCTCTCTTAAGTCTTTGCTGTCCATCTCGCCAGCATGCAACTTCTAGTTTTCAACTCAGCAGAGCTCTCAGATAAATTCCAGGTATTTCCAAATCAAAGCAAAAAGCCAAACTCCTGTGAGCTTTGTTTTGGGGTGCAAAAATGTTTTCCACAGTTTTCATTAGATAATACATCCCAGCAGATTATTTTGTGAGGGGAAAGGGAAGGAACAGTTAAAAAGGCTTTTTGTAAGAAACTTGAAACAAAATGAAAAAAGTTTCAGTTTAAGCCCTAAGATTTTTGAAAGATGACAGCCTGTTCAATTTTAAAAGCCTTTAAAGATCATAGTATCTTATTTTTAGAAAGATGCTTAATAGGATTCCTGGCCACTCTACAATCCATGTTTTTAATCTGATAGAGATTTTCAAAAGCGCTAAGAGTAGCTGAACATCTGCCTGCCATTGAAATATAATGGCATTTATGGAATCTAACTTACTGGTTCCTTTGAAAATCTACCCTTACTCTTCATGAACATCTGACTTATTTAATCAAGCCATTAGTAAACTAAATTAGTATGATTGTTTTAGAGCAATTAGGACATTAAATTTTATTACAATGTCACTAAATAGTGTTCAGTTGTGATACATAGTATTTAATATAACCATCCTACACCTGACTTATAAGAATGATAGACTATTTAAACCAAAATTTAATATGGAACAATCCCCCAGTATTAAAATTCCCCCAGTGATAGTATCTGCAGCTTGACCCAGGGTCTCAAATGGTTCAAAAGACTGACTGTACATTTTTAGAGGTTCTGTGGCCTTTCCAAAACTGAAATTATTAAAATAGAAAAGCATACATAATTGGTCCCATCGGCTGGAAGGCCCCATTTTGATATGACAATCAGAGTTCCCAGGGATAGGAACTGGCTAAGCCCCCCGTCTTCAAAAACTGAAATGATTAAAAAGAAACTTTTGCTGCTTCTGGTTTGTTTTCCTGAAGTGGCTGCTACTGTGTCCTCTGGCTATGCAAAATCAGAAAGTCAGACAATGCGGCTGCTTCCCTCTTCCTACCCAGCTTTGACAGGGAAGAATCCAGCACTTGCAATGAGACTTTCTATTAAGCAGCAGGTAGCTTTTAACAATTCAGCAAGCCTATCAGTGTTAGACATCAAAATCAAGAAAAGCAAAAAGAGATTGCAATAAACTTTTTAGTTTTGTGTCCTTATTCAGTCTTTATCGTTAGAAGAAACCTTCTCCCTCAGCACCCTCAGAATTACTGCACTTGTTTTTAACTTGAGCAGATGGGTCAGTTTGAGTCAAGAGAACATTGCAGAAAAGCATCCCTTATGGAAAAGTTCTTCAAATGCACACAACTACGGCCCATAATCCAGCAGTGTTGCTATCTATAAAAATTCCATACAAACAAAAATCACACATGTATAGATGTTTCCTAGGGGGAGCGGTTGTGCATTTAATTGTGTTATTTTCACCTACATTTGTCATTGGAACATTAAGCTTAACAAGTTGTGTCACCTTGAATCGTGAGCGACTGTTGCCTCCCGAATCTGGGAGGCACCAGATTGCCGACAGAGGGAGGGGTGCCGCAGCAGCGGATCACTGATCAGGGGGGCGGAGGGGTGGGAAGTCGCTGGTGGGGGTGGGGACACCCAGCAGCTGCTTGCCAAGCCAGTGGTGAAACCAGAAGTGCACTTCTGACAGCACTTCGAGTTTTGTGGCTGGAGCTTCCAGGGGGTGCACAGCTGATCTCAGGGGGTGCACATGCACCTGCTTGCACCCCTACGCATCACCAATGCCTTGAATTATATTGGAATGTTTCATATGCAGCTATTCTATATAGCTCTGCTAAGAGGTTAGACAATGGATTTGTATAGGATGTTTTGGACAGGGATGATCCTACCTCAGGCAGGGGGTTGGACGGGATGACTTATGGAGGTCCCTTCCAGCTCTACCTTTCTATGATTCTGGGGTGAAAAGAAAAGAAATTAATTTACTTCTAACCACCAATATTTTCAATAGGCAGGTTTAGTTCACATGACAGCTGCAGGCACAACATTAGATTCCGGTTTGAATGACATGCCCATCCCAGTCAACAAGACTAAGTACAAAGACTCAAAACACCCTAGGCTGAATTGATACAGTCTTTGCAGGTTAGTCTAAACTGAAGAGATTAAGCTGAGCAACAAATGGACACACATTTACTTTTGATTCGGAAACTGCAGCCACATGCCTGCAGTGGCTCAGGCCAGAATCTGGGGGGTGTTAGAGCACGGCTCTCTGGCACGTACCCAGCAGGGGCTGTGTGTCCACTTTCTCTACCTGCTGCCCCCGAGATCTCTGGGATTTGCAGTCCAGAATCACAACAGCAATAGTCTCCAGGGTTGCTCATCACTTCCTTTTTCTGCTTCCAGATGCCTCTGGGATTTGTAGTGCACAGTCGCAGCCAGCAATAAGTTTCAGTAACTTTAGCAGCAGGCCAGCTCTGTACCTGGGAGAAGGGGGTTTAACTGGGGTAGGGAGAGTTTAATGTTGCCTCTCTGGCACCACACCCCAGCTGGGGTTTGCCTGCTTGGCAGGGGAGCAAGGGGGGATGTTCCCTGCCTCCGCACACCGAACTCTTCTCTGCTAGAGCAGACAGCACAGCTCAGGGCTGCAAAGCATTCTGGACAACTGTGATTTAACTTCATCCAGGAAGGGGTCTGGGACAGAAGTTGTATAAATCAGTTTGACCCAAATCAATTAAGTCTGATATTATATTCAACCAGGTTTAACTTAAACCAGTTTCAGTCATTTTGAAACTGGTTTATGTGCAGTGAGCTTCTGTTCTGTTACAAGTTTAAACCAGTTTCTGATCACTTAAACCAGTTTATGTGTAACGTCTGTCCCTTACTGTTTGGCTGGAGCCTAAACATATAGATGAAGATAATCGTCTACAGTAAAAACTTTGTTATCCAGCAGCCATGGGGAATGGAGGGTGCCGGATAACAAAATATGCCAGTTAGCTGAGTGGCCCAAACTGGCATCTTTGCCTGTTTGGGCCACCGCCTGTCCTGCCGTGTCTGGGGTGTTGCCGCCCCTCCCACTGTGTTGCTGCCCCTCCCGACGCATTGCTGCCCCTCCTGTAGACCCCATGGACCTGGAGGGACAGGGAGCAGGGACCCACGCAGACTGCTATGCCCCGGGATTTGGGGGTTTGGCTATGCAGGCTGCTTTCCCCCAGGCCATGGGGGCTCCGTGAAACTGGAAATACCAAGCTGGCATGCCAATTAACAGAGTTTGCCAGCTTGTAAGGTGCCAGATAACTCAGCTTTTACTGTATCATTTGGGGGCTGGTAGCTAAACAAGGTCTACTTCCATCCCAAGATACTACATGAGCTCATAAGAAACAATTGGCTTAGTTAATATGATTTAATCAACATGATAACTAAATTAAACTCTTATTGACTCCCTTTAAGTTGTTTATATGTATTTTATATTTTCCTTATAGTGTGTTGAGCTAATAAAATACACCAAATTGAAAACCTGGATGTTTCCTCCCCAGACATGGAGCTCCCAACCTGTGGAGTGAGCAACCTAAGTAGGGGACACAACTAACCCACCAGTGGTGGTCCACAATGCTAGAAGTTTTGAAGGAAGTGTCCTTAGAAAATACCAACACATCTGACCAGAAAAGTTTCGTTTGACTTTTTATTTAACAAATTTTGGTAAACCCAAACATGGTCCCATGGCAACACTTCCCAGATTTGTGGCAGGCTGCTTCCGCAATTTTCCACTCCGGGGTATCTTTAGCAAGCAATCTGCCTCGGGGTCCCGGGTCCTTAGTACTCAAGGGTTTGTGGCTCTGACTATGACTTGGAGCCTAGGAGCTCTGGGAGACCTGTCTCTAGCCATGGTGAACTTGAAACCCCACATTTCATTCAGCTGTTCCTATCATTCTCCTGTGACTAGCAGGACCTGAACTCAAACCATCTTGTTTTTAGAAGGAAACTTGGATGTTGAAATATTTTTTTAGCAAACAACATAATCTCCAGAACATAAGCGTCATAGTTACGAGCCTATTACTCAGCTCTCCATAAGTTGTTATATTCCTCAAAATGAAGCAGATAATAACTGTTTAGAGTTTTACTATTATATGCTTTGCTAATCCACACCCACCTTTTTGTGCCTACAAAAACAGTCTTTTCCTACTCCTTACCCAATATTTAAACACAGGGGCTCTGCAGAATCTCCACATTACTGAAATGTAATTGTTCTTATAAAGCATGGTATGCCCTGTATAACACATTAGTGTAAATAATAATGAAGTACATAACACACACATGCACACGTACATAAGCAAACACAGCTGTAAGAGTGCATATTATTGTGCACCATCAGGATGTGGAATGGCATGACGCTGGGAAAAGGGATTTAATAAGAATGCATCCAGTGCTGATTTTATGTGGGAACGGGTGAGGTCTTAACTATCATGGAAATGGCACAAATGCACTTGAGCAATGTAACCAAGTCCTTTTTGTAATCCCTATAAATATGCACCACATGTATCTTTTATAACTGTTATGTTTTGCAGTATTTAGGCAATAGCCAGTATTGAAGGCTTTGTCAGCCATGCTCCAATGGGTCATAAAAGCACCTTCCATTTAAAGAAAGAGGATTTCATAGTAATGGGCAAAATTGTAAGTGCTGTCAATGGCTACATTTCACTTCATTGATTTACACTCTGTAGTGAGATAACCTGATCTGAATCATGTATGCCAAAGACATACCACATTCAGTGCAAAAGAACTGGCTTTCACAATAAAAAAAAGAACTACCAAAATCCACTAATTCTCAGCATTGTGTCTAAATCTGCAAAAACTTCAGGGGGTTGGTATTGGATCATGCTGAGCATGTACCAAGTGAAATTTAGTGTATACGTAAGCCCTAGGTTGATAACATACAGGACCTCTGTCCAAGTTTAGAGCATATGTATTTGTAATCTTTATGTGCTAGCTTTTAATTGAGAACAAGCTAACTACTTTGCTCTGCACTACGCTCCACTTGCAGACTGAGAAGGCCCTGCCTGCAGCAGCTGTCGTTAGTGCTATTAGCACAACTGTTCCCAAAACTAGCTGACTACATCCTGGAGGTTGCTCCTACTCTTGCTAAATTGCTGCAAGAGAGGAGCACTGGTAACTGAGTCAAAAATGGGTCCGTATTGAAGCCAAGTGTTTGTAAGTTTTCCACTTTTGCAGACCCACATTACCCCTTCCTATAACTTACAGGATCAGGCCTTTTCTGCTATAAAGTAAACCCATGGTTTATCTTACTACTGATGTTGATCCTGTTCCATAGCTGATACTAGGAAATGGTCCTTAATAGCGGAGCGTAGGCCACAGCATGATTCTCGGTGAGTCTATACTAAGAACGTAAGAATTATCCCAGTGGCTCAGACCAAAGGTCCATCTCTCCTAGTAGCCAGTCTCCAACCATGGCAAGTAGCAGATGCTTTATAGACAGTGGCTTTCAAACTTTCTAAAGGTCTGGAATTCTTTCTTATTACTTCTTCTGCCACAGAACCCCAACCCCTGGTCAGCTCACAGAGTTCAGGCAACCTGGGCCTGCAATGGGAGCACGCTGCCTCCCAACCAGCTCCGCCATTACTCCCAATCTCTTTGAGAAGCCCTGATGACCTGTCTTGGAACCCAGAGGCTCCACAGAAAACAATTTGAAAACTACTGCTTTAAGAAAAAAATATAAGAAATATAGCAAGTGAAGAGAGATCTCTCCTCAACCACTTACCAGCAGTCAGGTGTTTAGGGATATCCTGAGCTGGAGGTTATAACTCCAATTGTCAAGTCCCTGGCTGACCTGTCCTCTATACATTTATCTAAACCAGGCGTAGGTAAAATGCAGCCCACGGGCTGAATGTGGCCTGCCAGGCTATTGTATCTGGCCCATGGGGCCCCTAAAAAATTTAGAAAATTAATATTTATCTGCCCCTGGCTGCCTGTCATGTGGCCCTCGATGGCTTGCCAAAACTCAGTAAGCGGCCCTCCACCCAAAATAATTGCCCGCCCCGATCTAAACTCTTTGAGTCTAGTTCTACTAGACTATTTTTCTCCACCATGTCCTAGAACAATTAGTTTTACAAGTTAAATATACAGTGTAAAAAAAAAAGAGAAAAATAATACTTTCCTTTGTTTGTTTTGAACTTGGTGCCTTGATAGTGGTAGACTGGAAGGCAGAGAGTTAGTCTATCTTACACCCAAGGGACTGCTTTTTATTGTCTGAGCCAGATCATATCAGTCAAAAGAGCTAAGCTTCTGTCCTTGTGTAATAAAGCATTAGCAAATCCTTGAAAGTTATTGATGTAAGGGACACCCATCAACAAGACAGCTCTCCATTTTGCATTAAAACTATCTGTTCTGTATGGGTGAAAATAAGTATCCTCTCCAAACTGACAGTACATGCTCTAAGTCTAGAATAAGATTACTACTATCTTGCAATTAAATCCATTATTTAATTTAGGCATTAAAATTAGAGACTGGATCTTTTTAAGAAATGCATTGCCCGTCAAAGTCTTGTCCTTCTCCCAAATGAGCATAACAATGGGAAAAAGACATTGCAAATTTCTGTATGGTTAAAAAATCATTTATCTTTTGTGCATAGCAGATGAAGAAGTTAGTTTGCATTTTAGCTTCATTATTGATCATTATATGCAGCCTCAGATGTCACACTACAGTGCCTATGACGACAGTAGAGGTATCTCAGTCATCATTCCCACCACTCTACGTACAATAGTTTCACTGGCTGTGGCCTGGTATAAAAGAGACAAGAGCATGTGTCAAATGTCCACATTGAATACTGATGGATCTGCAGCAGAAATGCAAGGGAAGGGAGACCCTTTCAGCACAACCTTGGGGTTTGAGCAGTAACCTGGAGTCAAGAGCCCTCTTCACCTTCCAGGCCTCCCTTTCTGTGGCCCAGCCTTACTAACAGCCTTCTAATTTAATACTTTATTACTTGCAAATTAAGAACCAGAGTCACTATCACAGTTCAGCTGCTTTGTGCTGCTCTGGTGATGCAAAGCAGCAATAACCTTGACTTCAGTTTATGCGCTGGGATACTTTGTGATGCCATGGGGGCTCAGTGAATCTCCCCTCTGGTTGGGGGGCTAGGCTGACTTCAGGCTGTTACCAAACGGCCTCCAGTCCAAAGGAATACCATATGGTAGCATTCATTTGGGGTTTTGTTATCATGCATGATATACTTTTTAAAAATTAAAACAACAATTTAGAGAAATTTCCTGTGACACGGAGTTTCATTAAGATGGAGTTAAAGTTGAAAGTACATGCCTTGAATTTTAAGGGTTAAACACAGTAAGGAGATTTCTGCTTTTCAAAACAGAGCACTTTAAATCCACAGTGCCTCTCATCGAGGTAAGAAATATATGCAAGGCTCATCCATTCAAACAAGGAGACTGCCTCAATTTACCTTCCATCACACATCAATCAGACAGCCACACCTGGTGTTTTCACAATACTACTCCCCTTCTGGCTGTGATTTATTGCCACAAAAACAAGACTCAAAACTTCCCACATTCTTCCCCAGGCTCAATTAGTCCTTTCAGCTTTTAGCAAGATGCGGCAACTGTTTAGCTCTCCCACTAGGTTCAAAAGTGTTTAGATTCCTCTACCAGGGCTTTACCTTCCTCTTAAGGCCTTGGCCCTTTGTACCTTCCAGCTGAGACTTTCCTCTGCCTAGCAGCTCTGGAGAATCATCCCCTATTCACTCGCACTCAGTCTTCACTGATAAAGCCAAATTGCACCTTGCCAGGATCTGTGTGTAGCTGCAACGGGGCCCCTAAATTGAAGTGGTGGGTTTTAAAGAACACCCCTTCAATTTAGGGCTGATTAAACCTATTCTTGGCAAGACCTTTGAGAAAATAGTTAAAGATCACATTTGTGGGGGACCAGCGGATAAAATAATGCTAAGGGGCGATCAGCATGAGTTCATAGCAGGCAGATCCTGCCTGACCAACCTAGTTTCATTTTATGACCAGGTCACAAAATGCTTGGATGAGGGAACAGAGGTAGATGTTGTTTGCCTAGACTTTAGAAAGGCCTTTGACACAGTGTCACAGCCAATTCTTATAAATAAACTTAAAACTGCAAATTGGTTTATGGGACGCACCTAGACAGTGGTGGTGGATGGGTTGGTTTCTACCTGGAGAAATGTGGGTGGTTTCTACCTGGAGAAATGCGGGCAAGGCTCTGTCCTGGGACCGGTACTATTCAATATTTTCATTAGTGACTTGGATGAGGGAGTAGTAAGCATCCTGTCCAAGTTTGCTGATGACACAAAACTATGGGGGGAGGTAAACACACTAGAGGGCAGGGAGCAAATCCAAGTGGATTTGGACAGGCTGGGGAAATGGACAGAACAGAATAGGATGCGGTTTAACAAGGATGAGTGCCATGTATTGCACCTGGGGAGGAAGAATCATCAGCACTCCTATAGTCTGGGAGGGACCATTCTGAGTAGCACGACTATGGAAAGGGACCTTGGAGTCATAATCGACTCCAAAATGAACATGAGTCACCAATGTGATGGGGTAATAAGTAAAGCTAACCGAACTCTTTCTTGCATAAGTTGGTGCATCACAAACAGGTCTAGGGAGGTGATACTTCCCCTTTATGTGGCATTGGTCAGGCCACAGCTGGAGTACTACGTCCAGGTTTGGGTACCGCACTTCAGGAGGCATGTGGATAACCTGGAGAGGGTTCAGAGGAGGGCCACCCATCTGGTTAAAGACCTACAGAAAAAACCTTATGTGGACCAACTGGGAGACCTGAACCTCTTCAGCCTCCACAAGTGGAGGCTGCGAGGTGATCTTGTGGCCGCCTACAAACTCATCGGGGGGGGGTCAGCAGGAAACGGAGGATACAATGTTTACCAGGGCAACAGTCAGGGTAACTAGAAACAATGGGCCCAAGTTAAAAGAGAACAAATTCAGGCTGGACATCAGGAAAAAGTTCTTTACAGTGAGGGTCACCAAAATATGGAATAGGCTTCCAAGTGAGGTGGTGTTGTCCTCTTCCTTGGAAATATTCAAAAGGAGATTGGACAGACACCTGGCTGGGATCATCTGACCCCAGCACTCTCTCCTGCCCAGGGCAGGGGGTCAGACTTGATGATCTAATAGGTCCCTTCCTGCCCTAATAACTATGAAACTATGAAACCCCCATGTTGTGCGCACACCCCACGGACTTACCTGCCTCTCTGGTGGGGAGGGGAAGGCAAGCTTCTGGTGAGCAGAGCAGTCCCTGGGCTGTGGGGGGGGCTGGTGCTTCCCTCTGTAGCAGCGGTGGCCCTCCCCAGGCGGCACCCGCCTGCAGGCACCCAGCTCAGGTGGTCCCGGGGGGCACCACAGCCATGGAGGGAAGCACTGGGCCCCCATGCAGCTCAGGCAAGCAGGCAGGCTCCGGGGGTGAGGGGGAAGATCAGGCTCGCCGCTTTTCTTGGGCAGAGTCTGCCTTCCCAGGCTGCTGCCAGGCTGCCTGCAGGGCTTCCTGCAAAGCCATGGAACTGCACAGAGCCCGGTGCTTCTCTCCGCGGCTGTAAGGCAGCCTACTAAAATTCCTTGAAGGGGTTTTAGTTTGCTGCACCCCAAGTCATTTAAGGTGCATTACATCGCCGAATTTCCTACAGCAGCTGGAATGAATGCGCAATATGCCACTGAGGCGTGCAAACACCAACACCATTTAAGCGGTGCCAAAGCATTTAGCCCGCTTTAAAGTGTCGTGTGCATACGCCCCTCATTTCATCTACACATGGCCTTAGATACTTGTGGTCAGTCTGGTACCCACAGGAGTACTATTCCCCAGGATCGGGGTTGGAATTGTTGTAATGGGATAGTGGTCCTTTGAGTATCAGAATGAACGCGTGATTTTGTATTTATATTTATGTTATTGTATGCTTTTTGAAGTTTTTGTATTGTAGTTTGCGGCTGACTTTGAGCCAGAATTTTAGCTGTTGTTGTTGTATGGTTATTGAGAGATGTAATTGTCTTAATGATTGGATATGTCTGTGGCTGATGTTTTCTGTTTTGATACTTAAAAAAAAAACAAAACCCAAACAACTATTCCCCAGAATCCCTGAGGGACTTTTATGACTTAGAGCAGTTGGACTTTGGAATAAGTTTAGCAGGACCCACTACTGCCCTTAAGGAGACACCTCTGCACCCAGGACTGCCTCATGCTCTGTTGGGCAGCAAAACTGCAAAGCCCAAACCACAAATACCAAAACGCTTCAATCATAATCATATCATTCGCACAAAATCATGATAGGGCCGCATAAAGGTAGCATTAAGTATGTGTTTCATCATGTTTTAATTTCTTTAAAGTGTAACTTGAATGACAATTTCTTGTGTTTATAATTCTTGGTCTGGTGTGTAAAACACATCATTAGTATGTGTTTTACACTTAAGTTGTTGATATATATGCTAAAACTTATCTCTGAGTAAATATAGTGGTTTGGATTTGTTTCTGTTTCAGTTTTTTGCTTTAGTTAGGGTCCTTGGTCTGTTGAACGTATCTGCTCCAATAGCCTACATACCAGACTGAATATTGTAGGCACATAACAATAGTTCCAAAAGAAACAAGATATCATAGTCTCGTAGACCTATACCAGGCAGTAATGTCGACATCTTGGTCCCTGTACCCAATCAGCAACTTGTCAATACAAGTTCTAATAGAAGCTTTATGAAACACAAATAATAGTTAAATAAAAAAATAATATTCAATTCTGAAACTGAGTTAAGAATGATAGTTATTAGAGTGTAAACTCAGCTGCAGATCATCAAAGAATTGGCACAGCTCTGTATATTTGGAAATATTATTGAAGCATAAGGGGTTTCTTACTGTATGTTGGTTTAGCACAGGACTGAAGCAGTTGGTTGAAGCAAAGAGCTACAGTTTCAGGTATAGCGGCACATACACTGTAGTCCCACAGGTACGCTCTGTTTTTGGTAACTGTTCTGTAAGTAAGTACCCAGCTACATAACCAGATGTTGGAGGAATCAGTTTTTGAGGGACTGTACAGTTGGTGACAGAAGTGACCAATGTGTTATCTGTCATCCATAAATATCTGTGCATATGTTACTTGTTTGGCTGTTGGAATCCCTTTAATGCAAGTTGTGTCCTGTCCTCTAAAATAGTAGGGGCCAAACTTTCTGGCAGACCCCACAAATTAGTCCTGAATCCTCCCTGAATGCCACTCTGATCCCCTTTCCCTGCTCAGTCTGCTGCTCTGCTTTCTGCTCTCCACCTTATCTGCCATTGAGTGGCCAGTCCCCTCCCTGATCTTCTAGGTGCCACACACAATGGTGGCGAGCACCACAGGTTGGTCACCTCTACTCTAAAATAACTCCAGCAAGGAGTCGAGTGCTGACAAGGCATAATATGATGTGGTGGAATGTACATACATCGCATTGTTCTCAGCTAGAACGTGATCCATACGCACCCGTCCAGCACTATTTGTATTATTCATCTGTAGTGAAGTAGCACCTAATAACCCAGTCACAGACCGACAACCTACCACACTACAAATTGTGAAAATGTATAACAAGGATAATTCTTCCCCAGCTTTACCATGTAGCTAGTTTCAACATAGAGAATCATTTGTACACTTCTCAGCATGTACATGCCAGGCTTATACCCCATCTGGGTACAATGCAAAACAGCTTTCCCTCTGGCTGTTACTGTTTATCCTGGTGGAGAGAATTCTTCTACTCCCAGAAATCTTCTCCCGGATCTGGAGGTTGTCAAACTCAAGCTAAGATGTATTCTTTCTCTTTAATCTCTTCTTGTATGTTCTTCAGTCTTATCTCAATCAGGAGTCTTTCTTTGGTGAGAGATTTTCTTGCAGCTGCTATTTGTGTTTTAAATAAATGTCTCTCGTGGTTGCCGTGACTGTTTTGAAATGTTTTAATTATTTTTCTTCCTGGTTCTGCGCTCATCTGTTAAGCCTCCTGCCTTCAGCCATATGGAAAGTCAGTCTAATTTTGCAAACATTTTTACCCTTCCTCCTCTAATTCTAACCATGATTCCATGGATTGCATCGTTGCTGCTTTGGGGATTTTTTTTCCCCTTCACATCCCAAACTGTTAAGATAGCTTATGCCAGTTAATTTTGTATGGAGCATATTGAATCTTTTGTCCTTTAGGCAGAAAGAGTAATTTTGCTAAATCTTGGACATGAGCGACTGGTGCCTCTTTAGTCAGGGGGGGCACATGCCCCTCCAGTGACCAGTCAGTGACCAAGGGTGGGGGGTCTCCTCCATGGTCAATCTCGCCAACCGGGAAGCGGCTGCCATGCTCCCAGAAGTGACCGCAGCACTTCATCCAAGTGCTCCCACTCCCTGGCCAGCGCTCACAGGGGAGGCACCAGTGCTCCCACCTGTCCCCCCTGCCTGTCGCTTAAGCGGGGAGAGCGGCCTGTCACAGGGTGCACCAGCACTCTCAGGGGGTGCACATGCACCCCCGTGCACCCGCTATGCATAGCCACTGATCTTGGAAGGCAAGTTCCTGTGGGTTGGGTCAGTGGAAGGATTTTGTCAGCTTAGTAATAATGTGAGTTTCATACTATGATTAGGAGAAAAAAGAAGGGCCTTCTGTTTCAGAAATAATAAATTATATCAGAGATCCATTGTACTGGGCTTTGTACATCTATGGAGCTCCTGCACAGAGCACCATTTAATCTAGACAAGATAGATAAAGGAAAGAGGGGAAATGGAGGCACAGATATATAAAGCAACTGGGCTAAGATCACAGAGTGGGTCAGCAGCAGAACTGGGAATAAAATCTCCCGACCCCTGTGAAACTGGTTCTAGCAGGCAGTAGACTTCCCTCCCTTGCTTTTCTCTTGCTCAAGACCTATGCTATGAGCAAATGACAACATCCCCCCTATGACTGATCCCTGTGATCCCTTTACACCAGCCTACTTAGTACAGCAATAATGAACGTGGACTTAGTTTTCCCTTTCCTTATTCTGGTTTGACCCCACAGCACTTGCTCTGCTATAACCCTTTTATTTTTCTGTCATGAAGGTTGATGGTGAGTCTCCCAGCAGATTTATATCATGGCTAGATATAAGCATATAAAACATGCCTCTTACAGTAATTTCGGTTAGGGCTGTGGCTTTGAAACCTTGTTCCCACCAACTTCTAGGAGCCTGTTGTTGTGCTAGCACACTAAAAAGGGAGAGTTATCTGCAAAGGTCTTTGTTTAGAAGCAGAGGATGCTGTGGCGAAGACCATAATGAACAAAAAAGGCATGAGTTATAGGACATGGACACAAATCACTTTGGTTGAAGACTTCAGCCCATTGTCCTCTAAATCTACGTAAGGGTTTATCCTGAACAATTGAAGTCAATTAAGGATTTGCCATTGACTTAGGGTTTGAGCCAGTGCCCAGCAAAGCTAATGGTAATCACTCTATTCTTATTTAATAGAATCAGGGTCCTTATAGAGGTGGTTTCAACTTGAGATCCCCTGGAGATTGGTTAAGGATGCTCCGACGGTGAGAGCTGTTCAAGATGTTTTAAGAAGGGGGTCTACCTTTAAAATCTCTGGATGTATTAATTTTCAAACTCCGTTCTTTGGTATAGACAAGGCTCAGATCCCAGTGGAAGGGAGAATTATGGTCTGCATTCATGACATCGCTTGCAGGACTAAGGCCTAAGAAAGAAAGTATGCAAGCACATGTAACAAAAAGTTGACACTGAAAATAGGCTAAAAGAGCAAAGAAACTGTGTATCCTTGGGCTATGGGGGTGTTCAAACTGTGGGGGAGACACAGGGAGAAACAGAGAAAGAGAAAAGCTGAAGGAACTGACAATGGCAAGTGTGAAGATGAACACCCAGCAGTGACAATGATGTTTTGGCCAATCAATGGTGGTTGATGCACAGGGGAAAGAATAGATGTCGTTATTCTACCAAACCATATACGAGCAAAAACAAAGCCATCTTTGTTAAATACAAATGAAACAGGAATGACAGCCAAAAGCCAAACATTTGTGAAATGATTTAAACAAAAAGAAGTAAATCCAAAGACATGTTTTCCCCCAATGAATATGATGTACTGTATAGTTTATGAGGGAAGCAAGAAAAAAAAATCAATCTGTGGCAATATCTGATGTGCCTCTGTGCAATAAACTGCTCTACAATTATATGAACAAGGTGGTAGTGGTGACGAGAGGTAGGGGATTTTGTGTCTCCAAATGTGCTAGATTTGTATCATCCTGTCACCATTTGTTCAATATTGTGATACTGGACAATCTCCAGTGTTTCTCCCAGTAGATCCATGAACTTATTTTCTTATCAAGCCCTAAGGCAGGTGCAGTCATGGGGAAGGCATTTGCCTTTGTTTTTCTCCTTCAGCCCAGCAGCTTCTTAGTATGCGGGGCCAGTGATTCAGCCACAGAAGTTTCCTCCTCCCAGTATTTTCTTTACAAGGATTGCAGTGAATAGCACAACGGGGAGAAGTTTTCACTCCCCCTGTAAATGCAAATGAGAGAAATGTCTAATACCTGTTATAAAGGATGGCATTTTAATTACTACACCACACCACAGCAGACACATGCACACATGCGCGTGCATGCACGTGCACTCCCCCCACCCCCCCACACACAGGCTGCATCCCTTTCTCTCACACCCCCCCACCCCGCTTTCTATAGGGAAGGTCTTCCTCCTCCTCCAATCCCTTCCTTGCGTTTATGCAACCCAGAGAACACAGGTTGATTGGAAAGGTCTCTCTCCTTGATAACAACAATTCAATGCGCCTTGACATTTTAATAGCCTGCCGTCCTAGTGAACACAATCGAGCTGAGCAGTGAAGCAAAAATCATTAGGTAAGCAAGATAATCTAAACGAAAAATCAGCCTCAACTGGCTTCTCACATCTGGGGGCACATCTGGGCAGACGTTCCCTCTCCCCCCGCAACAAGAACCCTCTCCTGGGAAGGATGTAACAGAAACCACTGGAATCAATGAAATTATTACAAAAGGGAGAAAACTCACCACCTCCTACCCCCACACCGACTCCAGTGTATTTTTGTTTCTTTCTTCCTTCCATTACCCCCTCCCCACCCCCCTGCCTCTTCTCTATATATACCTCCCTTTCCCTAGAAGTGAGATGCTGACTTTGCAAGCCATTCACTTTATGAATATGACCCTCAAAGGGAAGAAACCCTCTCACAAGCCCAGAACTATGTTATCATCGTTATTAAGGAGCTTAAAAAGGAGCTGGGAAGAGGAGACACCGCTGGAATTGCAGCCTGATTGTGATTGATGTGTTCCTATTAGCTCCTCACTGTTATCTCTCTGGATGGCAAGAACAGCCAGTGGCTTGTAACACAACAGATTACCTGAGTTTTCAGCCCTAGACGGATGTTTAAATAAAATATAGTCCCTTTTAGCGAGAAGCTCATTTTCTCGCTGAGGCTCCCAGACTATTTCATGTCAGCTGTGATTCGCTGTGACTCTCCTCAGTAAACATGTCTTATCATTAATAATTCTTTACAAGCACAATTTCATGGACTCTTTTTGTGTGTGCGTGAGTGTGCACATGTTGGTCTCGGCCTCATCTTGATACAGTTTGGGAATCCAAGGTGCTTCTCTTCAGAATTTCACCTGCCTTGCCAAAAATGATTGATTACCCCTAGCAGACTGGGTGTCCAGCTATACCCAACAAATGACTTTGGCCCCTAACAGCAGGCCTTGGCCAGATAGAAATCAATATTTCACCATTAAAATCTATCAAAGAAGAGTTAAGGCACCATCTGTCCCTGCCGCCTTTCCATGGTGTGTGAACATTAAATCCGACACTTGTAGTACATGAGTAATCAATATATAGTAGTTCACAGATCATTTGTGGTCCCCTTTTAGCAGTGATGGATGCTTGGAATAGTTGTGATTCATTTTGTCACACCATTAAACAAGATTCTGTCCAGTTCCTTCCTGATTTCATTTAGAGGATCATTCTTCACAGTTCATAAGAGAGAAACGGTTTTACCAATCTGCTTCTATTTCAATAAGTCACTTTATAGAGATTTTGTGTCCTGCAGACTGTAAAAATTCTGGAGAGATAGTACAAACATACCTCTAAAACTATTCACTGCATGACATATGCATAAAGTGTGAAAAACTGAATGTAAATATGTTTACCTCTTTATCTACAAATATTGGTTTTAACCCTCCACTTGCTAGTGGTGCCCAAAGGCAAAGACATTCCTAAATAGAGCCTTGGAAAGAAGGTATATTTTCAAGTAAGGAAATACACTGCAATTAAAATCATGATTAAAATGCCTACAAACTGGGTTATACAGATATATTGTTGCCTCTCAATTTTATTTTTAGAACCAAAAAAGGACTGGTCTTTATTGCTTCTTTAAACATTTGCCTGTTAAATATGCTACTTTATAATTAATTACATTGCATATGTGGTTACTAAGAAGTTCAAAATGAGTATAAAGAATTAGAGACTTGTTTTATTCTTCTTATTGTCATTATCATTCAGCATTTTTATGGGGGGGGGGGGGGGGGAGAATTACACATTAATGTGCCAAAAATTACTGCTTTCACAAATGACCAGTTCTTCAAATCCACGTCAGCAGTCGGTCAGTCAGATCCTGATGTAAACCAACATCATCGATACAGCTGTGGTGTTTTAAATCAGCTTAAGATCTGGCCCAACATTAGTTTTGCCTGACAGTAATGGGAGACCCAAATATTGTAAGGACCACATACAAATACAATTAGAGATCACAGCGTGTCTTCCAAAGCTGACACCTAACAGCATCTAATCATCCAAAGCAAAAAATGTAAATAGCAGGGATCCACAAAAGTAGCAGCACTAACCCTCCTATAGGGCATTTTATTATGTGGATTATTTCAGATTAATCCACTTTTAGGAATCCTCTTTGGTTGCTGGAATGTGTAAAATCCCTAACCATAATGGTAAAGCAGGGGAACAATCACAATCTGTTTCAGGCTGGAAGAAGCTGGCATAGTCTTCCTCTAACAAAACCCTTATTGGCACCGAACCAGGACTTACAAATGCTTCAATGCACCAAGTTACTGGAGTTACGAGAGTACACATCAGGATCAGATCTAATGGTATCCAGTTGTGCTTCCCCCTTACTGTGTTTCTTAGTGAGAGGACACTGGGTGGGGTGGAGTAAAAAGTGGAGCAGGCCATGTTGCTTGGTTTGCAAATGCATACATCCTCCTTGTAGATTTAGGAGAAATTAGGAGGTCCTGGGAAGAGAACAGTCTCCATGAAAAGCTCGTTTACTTGTAACAAGGGCTCTAGGGGCAGCAACATCTTCAGGCCAGGCTTGCAAAGAGGAATGCTGCTGGCTGCACAAAGCCTCCCAGAAGCACCCCTAATAAAGGCAGTATCCTGCATCTCCGCAAGATGGAGACATGCTTTGGCCCACAATTCAAGGAGGACGTTGGAACATTGAAGGGGCCTCAGAGACAATGCAAAAAATAATCATTCCAAGCTTGGAGAACCTGCCCTAAGGGGAAGGGTGCAAGGAGAAGATTGCAGAAATGTCCAGAACGGTGATGGTAGGGGGTTCTTCCATCTAGTAGACAAAGGTGTAGCTGGAAATTGAAGTTAGGCAGACTCCACCTAGATGTAAGGCAAGCATTTTTAACAAGGAGGTGAACCAACCACAGCAAACGCTGACTTAGGACTCTGGTGGGATCTCCAACACTGAGAATATTTCTACAAATTTTAAATACTTACTAATTCAAGGAAATTCTGCAGGCTTAGAAGAGAAGACCAAGGTATGATGATCACGGTTTGTAGGTATGTTTCTGGTGCAATTTAGCAGAGCTATACCTCCGCTAGCTCATTTATAGCTAGCCTAGCTGTCAGAAGTAGTGAGCCTATGGCAGATGGGAGTTGTGTGGCGGCTGATTTACCCTGCTTCTCGCTCCATGCTATCTGGGATAAACTGCTTCAGGTACCCAGGAGAGCTCTCTTGCTCTTTGTGCACAGATTTTAGTATAGTAGAAAGCCAGACATCCCAAGCGACGGTCACATCAAGACTTGGATAAAATGCGTGTCCAGGACCACATGGAGTAACCACTTATACCATGCCTGAACCTGGCCCTTCACATTACTTCCTATTTTTAAACACAGGCCGTTCTCTAGAAATGTGCTCACCGTCCCTGATTTTACTGGGCATTACCTTTTCAGTTCCAGCCCAGTTTGTCTCCTTTGTGTCAGTGGGTTCAAGTTGTGAGAGAGCAGGAAACTCTTATGGAGGAATCCACTCTTGTCATTGCCAATGGGTGGGGAAGGCCTAATGATTTAGTCCGGGCACAAAAAACGCACAGAGAGTTTTGTACACAACATTCGTGCCTGAAAAACTAGGCATGCAAATCTTCATGCACATCAAAAAATGGCTGAAATTTTCAAACTCAGGCACCCCAAATTTGGTTTTGGAGTGCATGAGAAAGCAACAAAATAACACACCTGGTTTTCTGAGCTGTTCAGTTCCCCTTGTATGCATTTAGATGTCTATACGCAGCACCTGAGTCTGAGAACATTTGGTCTTTGACATTTCCTTCTGCGTGTCTGTCTTTAACCATCGCTTGCATGTATTTTAACAAACTGCACCTTGTCTTTGCAGGAGCAGGACATTACTCTTCATCCTCTTACTTTATCTGTGGCAATTTAGGATGGTCATGTTGTTTTGGGGCACTCTACCTGGCAGTTGAGGATGAGTTGTTCGTGCCGTTAAGTTAGGCAAACGCTTTTACAGGTGATGGTTGAAATAGGGACAATCCTGCTTTGAGCAGGGAAAATGGACTAGATGACCCCAGAGGTCTCTTTCAGCTCTACTTTTCTAATTCATAAATGTTTACAGCGATGCTGGAGATATTGCTGGCATGCATAAAATACGCACAGCATAATTCTAAAAAAGCTGCTTTTTGAATAATATGACCAGAATCTTAGCTACTGTATATTAGAATCGCTTGCTAGGTTTCAGTGGAGTGACACTAATCTACACCACTGGCGATTCCAGATCCAGGTGCCTTGGATTATGGTATGTCAAAGAACTGGAGATGGCAAAATAATTATTGACTCTTTTCCAGAAGTTGACACGGGGAACTGGTGAATAAAAGATTTTTAACTTCATCTTACATCTTAAAACTTGGCACCAATACACTCTCAGGGTACAGTGAGGCTTATGTTACCACTGAGTAATCCTCCAGGTCCTATTGCATCCAGAAGCCAAAGAAAGAAAACAAAGATGTAAAAGAAAATCCAGCCAGAAAGCAGGGGGGGAAGAAAGGAAAAAAAGAAAAAGGATGGAAACATGCCTCATCTCTTCCCTTTTAACACTATGCAAAGAATCACCATATTTTGTCGAACCTTTAATACATGTAGGAGGAACAGATATGTGTATTGATCTTTTTGCTAATAGACTGCATAGCTGTGACTCCCTTATTATAAATCTTTCTCTAAGCACAAAAGTGGGCTAAGGGAAGGGGAGGGGGCTGTAGGGTAACAAGACTAATCAGGACTTCACCATCAAAGCAAATGCATCCAATTAACAGCTATTAAAGAAGAATTTTATGGCACTGTGCACAGTGAAGGCCATTATATCTAGTGGAATTAATCTTAATTATTTGTACCTGTGTACATACATGCAAAGGGAAGCAACTCACATTAATCTACATTAAACTTAATACACAGTTGGTGTATTATCTATTCCAAGTCAAAATTGACTGCTGGTCCCTGCATATGTATCTGCAATGCTAACTCAAGTAATTATAGTACAGCACGTCTCAAAGACACAATTTGTTCCCTACATAATAAATCAACAGTTAGATCTTTTATGTAATTAAAAAAAAAAAAAACAACCAAAAAATTCCTCTAAAATAGAACTGTATAGGCAAATATTATCTTTTCAGAAGGCTGTGTTAAAAAAAAATTGAAGCTATACAGATTTATTATCCAGTTTAAAGGGAACTGAACAAATATAAATCTGTGGGTTTCAGAAGTTTAAATCACAACAATTACCACCCCCAAAACATTGAATTTCATACCCCATGGACAACGTTGTATAAACCACTCACAGTATTTTGGACCATAGATTTTCAGCTTTATAGCAAAATTACCCATTAATTAGGTTGTTTGTTTTTTGCTTTTTTCTGGATTTTTATTAGATGTAAAGGAATGTCTTAAAGTTCTGGTTGCGGTAAAAATAATGAACAGTGTATTCTTTCCTTTATACTTCTACGTGAGGATCATACGCAATTCCAACCAGGTGTTTTGGATTGAACAATATGAATAAATAAGAAGCAATAGGCTCAAGCTTGTTTTCTGTGCAATTACATTGTTCAAGGACATCCCTCTTATCAAGAGGAACCCATGGTGCCCTGAGAAGCAAATGAAAAAAAAAAAAGATGTTTATCAATTATGTCTTACCAGCAAAAGCACTCCTGATTTAATGGTGATCATATATACATGAGTGCCTAATAGAGTCTCACGAATGATCATGTTCTATAGCATAGGATTTTTATAGTATGAGTACATGAACTGTCACAACAGAAAATATCAATGAGGAAAAGACTCAAACTTAAAACTATAGTAATATATAGAGAGGAACTAGTGAAACTTTCAGAAAGTATACCCCTGACAAAAGAACATATAGACTATGTATGCTTTCAAGGTGTTCTGTTGATTTCCTCATGATAATCATGAGAAAGGTGTCCATATGTTTTTGAGGACATCAGGATCCTCATCCATATATTTGAGGACATCAGGATCCTCATGGAAAAGTGCTTCTGAGTTTTGGTGAACAAATAACATTTTATATCTTTAAAATAAACTTCTGGTACCTCTGCTCTTCGCTCAGGCATAGAGATCCCTGTTCACTGACGTACTTCAAGTAATGCACATGCAAAACTTTGCTGAATTGGGGTCAGAGAAAAACTGTCTCTCGCCATTTTTGGATCTGTAAGAGCCGTGGCATAACAGGGTCTTGCCATCCAGGTATATTTAGCCAATGGCGTGTTTCTAATTTTCTGCTTATCCATCCATCTGAGGCTCAGATGTTTAAGTTGTGCCAATGACTGTAAAATATAGAGGCCATTATGCAATTCTCCTCTCCTGTATTGTGAATGAGTTGTTAACCAGCAGGGATCCGAGTTTTTTGTTTCCAATGGAAAAACAGAGAAAACCACAGACTTTCTTCTTTGCCGTTCTCATTTTACTGAAGAAAACCATGGATTTTGCAGTTTTGCAAAGAGCTGTCTGCAGGTGGGCAGAGTTCCAGCCTGCAAGGGGTTGGGAGGGAGCGGGAGGACGGCGCTCAGGCAGGGGACCCCATGTGCATGTGTATGCACATGGCCATCAGGCAGCCTGGAGGGCAGCTCCCATAGGTAAGTGGGGGGTCAGGAACTGAGGCCCCCAAAGGGAGGGAGGGAGGGAGGGAGGGAGGGAGGAAGTTGGGAGGGCTGGGGCTGAGGCTGGGGCTGCAATGCGCAGCTGCAGGACCCCAGTGAGGAGCAGGATGGGGTCACAGGTGCCATGTCCAAGAGTAGGGGTGGCTGGCTACCCACAGCTGTGCACACTCCCAGAGGGCGAAGTGACCCATGGCCCCTGGACCACTGCATGAAGCAGGGGTGATGGCAGGCTACCCGCTGTGAGCTCGGGCTCCCACTCTGCTGCCCTCTGCCAGGGGCTCTGCAGTCCAGTGGGTTTGCCCTGGCGCTGCAAGGCACAGCAGGGCTGGTCAGGGATCCCCTTGCTACTGCAAGCTCCATGCTGCCCTGGCAAGGCATCTCCTGCATGAGCAGCAGCAGCAGGGGCAGCAGTGCGGGGTTGTGCCCCTCACTGTTGCCTCTCGCATAGGGGACGCTTCACCAGGGCAGCATGGAGCTCGCAATGGCATACCCCTGGTCTGCCCTGCCAGGTTGCACCCACTGGGCTGCACAGGTCCCAGGGGAGGGCACAGGGTGGGAGCTCACCTCCACCCCGCACATAGTTTTGGGGGGCATAGGACCCCCTGCCCCCAGGAGAAATATGTGCCATGATGAGGAGCTGCCCCCCCGCCCCACTCCACACCCAAGCCTGCAGTAGGCAGGCAGCAGGCGGGGAAGCCGGGCTCCATGCTCTGATCTGCTGCAGCAGCCGCTACCTCCTACTGGGTGCAGGGGGCTGTGGACCCAGGTCCCTGGCCCCATAAGTCCTGGCAGATGGGGGCCCCCTCCAGCAGGGCTGTGGGGAGCAGGGGGCTGTGGTGGGGTGTCAGAAGCACCAGCAGGGCTGTGGTGGGGAGTGAGGGGCAGGGCTGGGTGGGGAAATGGGGGGGGGGGGGAAGTGAGGGGCCCCATTTCATTTTAATCACCGATGTTGGAGGTTTTAATAGAGAATTTGTGATTTTTTATTAGAGAAAACCAGGATCTCTGTTAATAAGTAACCTGGTGGAGGCAGAGACCATGGTGAAGTTTATGGGACCCTTCATCTTTTTTCTGTGTCTTTAATTAATCTGATTTACTAAAAGACAGCTATTGCTTTATTCCTGTTCTCCCTCAATAATCTAATACTATTTACCCAAATACAATGTAACGTATTATTCCTGAAATCTTTCATTCAGCCACTTCTCTGTCATCACCGGCTCTTCAGAGCTTCTCTAGTGAAAATAAGCAACTTATTTTTCTATACAACTCTCTCATTTTCAAACAGTGCTTTCCATCATTAAGATCTTTACTGAGCTACAGGGATCACATTGCCCTCTTCTCAAATGAGGCTTTCCCAAGGGCAGAACATGGCAGATACAACATATTTAGTGGAGGAAAACAAAACTACATGGCAATTTAAGATGAAATAGAAGTAACTGAATGGAAACACATTGGATTATCATAGTGGAGGCACACTAGTTTTTATGGCCAATGGAGGACACAATGAGGTGATATAACTAGTATTACATTTGACCCCTTTTGACTTCCCAGCCCAGTACTCTTCACAACTGGACTGGCCAGGAAAAAATGGTGGGAAGCCTTCAGTGTAAGTCCTGCGTAAGACTCAAACTCATACCTCTGGATCTGTAGCAATTAATCATTTTAATAATACTATGACCTCAACCCTAGAGAAAATGTGCTACAGCAGAATGGATTTGTCCTGATTGAAATGTGGGAAAGAATTTGGATACTTGGATATAACACCTCTGCAAATGTGTCATGGGATTTTTAGTGGCTAGGAGTAGTTGGGAGTGCTTTTACAGGACAGAATTTGTTCTGTCTTACCCTAGAACAGGGGTGGGCAAAATTCGGCCCACGGGCCGTATCCAGCCTGTGAGGCCATTCTATCTGGCCTTCACGGCCCCTAAAAATTTAGAAAATGAATATTTATCTGCCCTTGGTTCCTGTCAAAAATGACAGGAACCAGGGGCAGTAGGACCCAGGGGAAGCCCAGCAGGCTCCCTCAACAGCAGGGCCCACCCTGCCCCCCCCCCCCCAGCCAGAAACTTAGGTAAGGGGGGGGGGGAAAGGGCAGGGAAGGAGTCTGGGGAAAAGTGGCCCAGGGAAAAGCTGAGCACGGGTGGGGGAAAAGCGGCCCCTCACCCATCCCGTGGCCAGTGCCCTGTGCTGCAGCTACTTGCAGCCTGCCTGGGGCTGCCTGTGCCTGCTCAGGACATCCCTGCATGGGGTGCAAGTAGCTGCAGCAAGGAGCACTGGGCACGGAGTGGGCGAGGGGCCACTTTTCCCTGGGCTCTGCTTTTCCCCGGGCTCCTTCCTGGCACGGAGGAGAGTGGCCGTTCCCCTGCCCCATGGTCAGCACTTCCTGCTGCAGTCATTCACAGCCCACGTGGGGCTGTCCTGAGCAGGCACAGGCAGCCCCAGTTGGGCTGCAAGTGGGTGCAGTGCAGGGTGCTGGGCACGGGCGGGCGAGGGGTCACTTTTCCCCTCCCATGTTCAGCACCAGCTTGTAACCTGCCCCCCCTGCCAGCCTGGGCCTCACACAGCTCTGGGCTCAACTGTTGGGGCTGTGCACAGTGGCAACAGCTGCGGCCCCGCCGCTTGCCATGCCAGGCAGTGTTTGCCACTGCTGCCTGTGGGCTGCCCAGTGCACGAGCTCTGGGCAGGCAGCAGAAGCAAACACAGCCTGGCGCAGGAAGTGGGGGGGCCACAGCTGCTGGCACCCCGTGCTGTAGCTGCTCACAGTCCATGTGGGGCTACCTGTGCCTGCTCCGGACAGTCCCATGTGGGCTGCGAGCAGCTGCAGCAGGGAGCGCCAGCCATGGGGTGGTGATAGGCCACTTTTCCTGGTGCTCCACACCAGCAGCTTCCCTGCTGGGGAGCAGGGGGTTGGGGCTGCATGCTGCCCCCCACCTGTACCACGGGGCTGGGGGACACTGGAAGTGAGCAGGTGCGGGAGCCAGCAGGAGCACAGGGCCTGCACCAGTGTCCCAGGGCCAGTGCTGGCAGGGCCCAGAGCAGGGTGGCAGAAGTGTAGGGTCCCAGGTGACTGGGGCTCTATGGAACTCCCCCCTCTCCCTGCTGGTGCAGCCCAGCCTGGCTCCACAGACCCCTCCCAGCCTGTGCCACGCTTTGGGCCCCACTGGTCCTAGCCCTGGGACATTGGTCCCAAGATGGTGACCAGGGGGCGGGGCACCTGTCAAGGAGCGGGGCTACCCATGTGGCTTTTGACAGCTTGCCAAAACTGGGTAAGCAGCCCTCTGCCCAAAATAATTGCCTGTCCCTGCCCTAGAGGGAAGAATGCCACATAGACAATTGCCAGGGCCACTTCCTGCACAGCATTCAGTTATCATGCAATGTATCATTTAAACAACATAAGAAGTGTCATACTAGATGCTATGGTGGAAAAGCATTGAATTGGTATCTAGAGGGATCTATCGCCTGTTCATTACTCTCCCTGATATCCACCATCATTGGTGTAGAGATGCCAGAGAAGACATCACCGACTTCTGTTTAATAGCTATTAATAAATCTATTATCCGTGAATTAGTCTAGTCCCTTTTTGAACCTGACTGTGCTATGTGCCTCTACCACCACCTATAGTGACGAGTTCCAGAAGTTAACTGAATGTTGTAGAAAAGTTTTGTTTACTTGTTAGTTTTAAACCTGTCTCCTGCTAATTTCGGCGGGTGCCATGAGTTGTAGTATTCTGGGACTTGCTGAATAAGAGTTCCCCATTCATTTTATTCACACCCTTCATGATGTTATAGACTTCTATTATATCCCCCATCAACCTTCTGCTTTCCAAACGGAAGAGCCCTAGCATTTTTAATCTCTCCTGGTGTGGCAAGTACTCTATGTCCTTGATCATTTTGGTTGCCCTTCTTCGCATATTTTCTAATTCTAATACATCTTTTTGGAGATGCAGAGACCAGAACTCCACAAAGTATTCAAGATGTGGGCACACCATGGATTTGTATAGGGGCATAGTGATGTTCTCTGTTATTTTTCACTGACCTTCTTACTAATGATTTATAATAATTTTTTTTATTAAAATGAGGTTTGCTCCCATTACCACTGTGGGCAAACTAGCTGTAATAACTAAACTGACTTGGTTCTTAATTCCTATAAACTGATAGTATTCATTAGAAGCTTCTCTTATCCATTCCAACTCCCTCAAATTTACCCCAGCTACTCCAGGCCTCCCACATAACCTCTTCATTGGCGGATACCAGTTTCTTCCAACTCTTCATTCCTGGCCTCTCAGAAGTGAGTTAATTAGCACAACTGTGAATTCTTATGTGGACACAACACAGATATTTGTCATGGGGCTAACCCTGACTAGCAGCAAATGCTTGTATAAATTATCAGCTAGTATTTACAGTCCTGTTAGCATATGTTAAAACAGAACTAAGAATTCAAGTGTAGCCACAGCCTGTAAATATTTTTCCACTTCCCGCAGCTCATCTACATGAAAAGCAGCTGCTTAAAATTACAGCCTAATAGCACAGAGGATCAGATCACCTCTATTATGCTGGTAGAGTTAATTAGGAGGGGTCCATTTGATTGGCAGCTTCTTTCTCCTGAGAAACATGCAAGAATACTTGAAAAGTGGGGGTGAAGCCTCAAATCAGTTCCTGAGAGGTTCCTTGAGGTAAGATTTACCCTTATGGTAGAATATTTGACGGCACCAAAAGAGTACAGTTGCCGACTATACTGCATATCCCCAAGTCTGAAATGATTTTTTGGCCTGAATGGCCTGGTCGGACTGCAAATTAAAACATCAATGAGTGGGTGAAATGTGTTTTGCAACCCTGTAGAATAATTAAACTACTGTTATTGGCCAACAGACAATACTAGAGGCTGCATGCTTCTCTCTCAAAAAACCCAAAAAACTAAACTAAAATATTTTTTTCCACTGGCAGCCAAATGTAATTTGAACTCTTCAGTTCATTCCAGCTGTTTACAGGTATTATATTTCATAAACAGACCACCTCTTCTGTAACCGTCTTTAGGAAAGATGTATAACAAATTGGCCTTAGGTAGTCTTTTTTAGGAACATCATCTCATTTTAATAAAATGTGTGCCACCATATTTAATCAATCAGATTGATTGACAACAGCAATAGTTGGGTCTCCCCCACAGATACTGCTACTACCTCATTCTTATTCCAGTTTCATTTCTCAATCAAATCCATGTGTAAAAAAACATAATATGCTGCCAAGATAATGTAATAAAACTCCAACTGAAATGCACACCACCACGACTGAAACTGATAAGTCAGAGTATGGGAAAAGTTAACTTCAGAAAAATCATTTATGACATGAAAATATTAGAGTTTTATAGTCTAGAGAGCATAGACTAACCCTAATATGAATGGGAAAGTTTCACATACAATTCCAAAAAAGCTTGTGAAAATAAACTTTTTCAAAAGTTAGAATCATAGAAATAGAGCTGGAAGGGACCTCAGGAGGTCATCTAGTCCAATACCTGCTCAAAGCAGGCCCATGCCAGACAAGTGTCTGTCCAACATGGTGTTACAGCTACCAAGAAGGAGATTCCTCAACCTGTTTAGGTAATCAACCTGCTTGAGAGCACAATTAAAATGTTTTGCAATAGACCTTAAAGTTAAAATGTTTTGCAATAAACCTTAAAGTATCAAAGTTGGCTTAAACTGTTTGTTAGCCAAAGGACATGAATTTTCACCTTCATTTGAACAGCTTGGTTGTAGGAATCTGAGTTGGCAATGATACATCATTCCATGTCAGAAGCTGAACTAGCAGGTGTAGAAGTTCATGATTCATATAAGCATATAGATTTGCCCTAATGGTTGGGTTGTCAGGTGTAGTATAAAACTACCGTAGCCAAACCCTCCACACCATTAAAATTGATTGTAAACAATCTGCATACCCTGCTTTACCAAAATGGTATTTGGTTTCCAAGAGAAAGCAGACTCTTGGTGGACTTGCTTCATCATACATTTAGAGCCTACTGATGGATGCCTAAGTCAATGGGAAAACTTACTTGCCCTCAGTGGCCGTGTGGTACGTGGCACTGCAGACACATGTGCAGTGCCACACGCTGTGCATTCAGCTGTTCTCCACACTGCAAGGGAGAAGTGCAGAGGGTTTTTTTAACCCGTGGATATGCACAGAAAAGAAAGAGTGGAGTGGTGCACGTGACAGCAGTGTGAGCTGCCCAAAGCTGGAGCCTGGCCAGCCGGAGCTGTGCTCTGCTGCTGGCCAGGCTCCATGCAGCAGGCTCGTCACTGCTGCAGCCCCAGGAGGCCCCCAGGACTCCATGTAAGGCTGATGGGGCCAGCCCAGTGCTGGCCCATGGCACAGGCGTTCCCTAGGGACAACCAGCGGTGGCACAAGGTGCGCCGTCACTAATTGTCCCTGGAGAACTGAACGTCCGCACACATCTGGACACGGCCAGTAAGTTCAGATTACACCCTAAGTAAGTTACCTTCTAAGGCCATATCTATATGCTAAAATTACCATGCCCAACAACATCGATTGCAAGCACCCTGTGCTGCTTCAGGTACACCGCCTCCTGAATTGGAAGCACTACCACTGCATCTGTGCAGTGCTTTGGTTGAGCTTATTAGCATTCTTGAGTGAGAGTGCCAATTAGCCTGCCCTCGGTGCTGTTCAGACATGGTTATACTGATTCAATTGGCGGAGCAGCCTGAATAGAGCAATAGAGCATGCTTAGTGGTGCCTCATTAGGTATAGTACATTTACCATATAGATAAAAACTTACATTTTTCAGTCCTTCAAATAGTTTTTCACTTTCAGCAGGAGTCATCCCCCTGAAGCCAGCAAGGAGTCCAGCTGCAACACTAAGAGTTTCCATGAAATTCGTCTAGCCACAGGGCTGGGACTTTGGTACATCCCCCGTCTTGAAATATTTTCACAGCACTAAGAATTGCCATGAATATTTCAAGAAGGGGGATGTACCAACATCCCCATGGCTAAAGCAACCTCACTGTCATGCTCTCTAGCCAGAGGATGATAGGGAGCTTCTCTTTTACTCTGCCCCCACCCCTAATCCCTGCCCAGGCACACAGGCTGTCTCCAGGTGATACCAATGTGGGTATCCGCCAGGGAAAGCTGTATAGGAGCGGCAGCCCACAGCTGCCCTGCGGCGGGGGCATGTCCTTTCTATGGTAAACCAGGGTTGTGTTTGTAGATATGCCCGGGAGCTGCTCCTGGTCCCAAGATAGCCTATACTCACCACTGGGCCAGGGGCAGAGGGCAGTTGGAGGGAGACATGCTCTCCACTCCCATTGCCACTGTGGGCAAACTAGCTGTACTTGTGCAGGCTTTAGCAGAAGGAAGAGCTGCCACAGCTCTTGTAGAAAGAGCAGCTGCTCCCAGGGCTCTTGAGGGGTGGGTGGCAAGGCCCAGAGCTGTGCGCCCCCTCTCACTTGTACCAGGGGCCCAGGAATATGACACTGGCTTTTGCAGCTGACCAGCAGGACTGAGTAGGGGTAGCTCCTGGGGTTGGTGACAAAACCATCCCTGCCCAGTCCTGCAAATCTGGAACTGGGCAGGAGGCAGCAGTGCTGAGTGCCCTGGCAACTTGCCGCTGAGCAGCCTACCAAGGAACCAGCCAACTATCCCTTCTTTCTTCCCTCCCCTTTGGGGGTGGGGGGCAAGGAGGGAGAGCGGGGGAAGGTAGAATACCGGGGTTCCCTAGTGTGCTGTGGGCAAACGTACCGGCGTTATTTGTGGCACTACAAAACCTAACCCTCCAGTGAAGTTGCTCCTTGAATGAGCTAACGTTTTTACAGCAGAATCACTATTTTTCTTTTTTTCCATCGCACACTGCTTGAACTGCATGCTTACCATATGTGTCCGGAAAAGGGTATATTTCCCGGCACAAACGTAATACCTGTCTATGACCTGAGAATATAAAGCAAAGCACACGAATGCTTGAAAGACAGGCCCCACCGTGTAGAATTCTCTCATGCTTAGTTTAATGCTCAGTTCATGCTTAATATTGCTTAGTTAGGCACAGAGCAAATCCAAATCCCATTAGTAAGGTCCCACAACAAGCAAATGCCTTTCCACTTACCATACTTCTCTGAAATAAGGATATTTTAAAGCAACATCAGGAAAAAGTGCTGTTGCTTTGTTCCATGAATTTCTATACTTCTGTCAGAAAATGAAAATAAGGGCTGTGAACAGATGTAATATTTCAGCCACTTTAAAAGAAGAGAGGAGTTGCCTCTCAAGGGTGGGTATCAGCTCTTCTGTTACATCCAAATGCTTCTGCAGCGACCTAAGTGAGCTACATCACAGCAGCTTTAACCCTGTATGAAACACAATTAAAGTTAAATTTTTTTTGCACTTGCATATTTCTAGCAGCATGCCAACATAAGTTACATCGTAATTGTTCATATAAGTATTAGGGCTGTGTGAAGCGTCAGTCCCCGATTCAATTCGGTGGAGATTTGGCCTGATTCGGTGGCCGAATCTCTGAATCCAAATTGAATTAGAGGACCTTTTAATTTCTCTGAATCGAATCGGAACCCTCCAAATCAATTTGGAGAGATTTGGAGATTCAGACATAGAGACAGCTTTACATATTTTTTCTACATACCTCTAGGTAGCAAGGGCTCATGGGTGCTGTGATGCTGGGGCACATGGAGTGTCCCACAGAAGCATGGGGGGCTCCCCAGTGCACTTGGAAGCAGACACAGAAGTGGACTAGAAGCACTTCCAGTCCACTTCTGGGTCCACTGGGGAGCATGCTGGGGCACCCCCCTTGCACTCCCCGGCACAGCAATTGGTGCCTCCTGGGTCTGGTGGGGGGGCACCTGGGGTCCCCCTGCAGCCGATCGCCAAGCCAGGGGAGCACAGGGGAGCCCCCCAGCGCTCTCCCCAGAAGACCTGGAAGTGGATCAGAAGTACCTCCAGTCCAGTTCCGGGTCGAGCGTTGAGCATGTGGAAGTCCCTCCCACACTCCTGTGGGATGCTCCATGTGTCGCAGCATCACAGTGTTCATGAGCTGCTCTGGTACCTCAAGGCATGTGGAATAAACTTTTAAAGCTGTGTCTATGTCTGAATCGCTGATTCTCCAAATCAGCATCAAATCTTCAGGTTCAGATTCAGCCAAATCGAATCAGGGACAGTGATCCGAATCAACTAATCGAATCACTGTCCCTGACTCACACCGAATCCGAATCAAATAAGACCCATTTTGCACACCACTAATAAGTATAACTCTTAATGTCTTCATACCCAGAGCTTCTAGTAATATGGAAAAAAATCAGAGCTTTTTTTTTTCTTAGCTTCTCTCATTCCTTGGATTCTCTGAAAAGCAGAGACATCCTATGCCTGAAGAAGGGTGATTGCACCTGAAAGCTTGCTAAGAACTTTTTCCCAATTACTTAGTTGGTCTAATAAAAGGCGTCAAAGCTACCCAAAAAATATTGCCTGCCTGGAGCTTCAGAACATTTTCTTCCCAAGGAAAATAGGTTATTTTAAAAGCAGCCATGTTTGCCACTGCTTTTCCATACATACAATAACTTTGATTACCTATGAAGTATATTGTAAGGAGGCTGTAAGGGAAAGAATTATAGTGATTTTGTTGGGCAGAATACACAAAGGGTCAAGGATATAATACACAGAAAACAATTTTCTGTGTGTTATTTATATGCTGTAGTTGTTGGATCACTAAATTATTAGGTCTGCCTGGGCTAAGTGCTTACAGAATGTAAACTCCTGCTATTCCATTAAAGTCAACGCCACTATTTTTAGTGTACATTAGCTAAGGATCTAACCTATTTCTATCTATTTAACTTTACTGAAGTTTTCATGTTTTGTACCATCCAAGCACCGTGGAACATTATGATGCTAAATAAACTCCAAGAGATGGACAATGGCAATGGTACTACAGACCCAGAATACTGTTTTGTGTCCTTCAAGTTGAGATGACACTCAGAACTCAGTTTGGCAGGAAATATAAAGATGGTTTTTCCCTTGACACCCTGAACCTAACAATTGTCACGAGAAAAACTCATGATTTAGAACAACAAGATTTAAAAATGTCTACATGTGATCCAGGCAAACAGGCCAAACACACAAGAAAGTATTTCCCAGAATCATTTGCTTTCTGAAACACCGTCTTTTTTTTTCTTTTTACGCACATGAATTACTCAGAACATGAAAGGTGACAAATTCATAGCCCTCAAGACTAAAAATCCATATTTCAAGGAGGATGTTCACATCAGTGGAAAATGTTCAGAAAAGAATGATTTGGTGTCCAGAAATCCTGTCCAGTAGTGCAAGACTAAAGAAGCTGAGTCTGTTTAGTTTATCCAAAAGAACATTAAGGCTAGGATCAAAAATTACACATAAACTGGTATAAGTGATCAGAAACTGGTTCAAATCTCTAACACAACAGAAGTTTAGCATACATAAACTGCTTTCAAAATGGCCAAAACCAGTTTACGACAAACCTGGGTGAATGTAGTATCAGACTTAACTGATTTAGATTAAATTGGTTTACTGAACTTAGAGGAAAGCGTGGAATGAAAGCCACCACTGAGAGTAAACATCTAATTTCCGACCCAACACTAAAGCCTCCTGGTTTTGACCTTCCATGAAAAACAGAAGGCTCTAAATCAGATCTGAACTGGGCATGGCCGCTGCGGTCACTTGAGGGACAAATGGTGTATTAGGAGTTCTGTAAAATGTGACCATGGCAATCCTGGTCAAACTGTGGACCACATAACAACACTCTGCCCTTTATATAAATTTGACGATGACATTGCAGAGAGACATTCCCTTTCCTCAAGAGCATTGGACTAGTTAGCTAACTTTAAACTGGATTTATAATTGTTGCTTCAAGTCAGCTATATGAAAGAAGACTGAACTTCTGTCCAAGATCCCCTCCAGATTCAAGTTAACTCACAGTCCCCCAGCATCCCAGGCTGCTTTGCACCTTCCCCGCAAAGCTCCCCTCATAGGGTGGGTGGGTTAGCTTTGGCCCAAGCTGTCTGCTCCAGCTGAGCACACAGGCATGCTCTGGTGCCACCCCCTTCCCCCCACCCCCTCGGTTTCTGACCTGGGCCGCTGCAGGCATGTGGCTGCATTTCCAGAATCAAAAGTGAATGTCTGTTCACTTGCTTATCAGTTCAATTTACACAGCCTAGACTAACCTGCAAAGATTGAATCAATTCAGTCTTGGGCTTTTTAACAGTCTACACTTAGCCTAAGAGGTTAGGTTAGTAAAGAGAAATTTAAGGTGTGGCTAAATTACCATATACAAGAACACACAGTGAGAAAAGGTTTGAGATTTTAGAAGTCTCCTCAGGCCAAGAGAAAAAGCCAAAATTACAGTGGCTAGAAAGTGCAAGTTCTTAACAGTGAGATTAATTAACCTTTGAAATAACCCATTTCAAACTCATTTCAAAGAATAAGGATTCTGCACATTTAAAGAGTGGTATGTATTTTAAATAAGTTTGCGTGCTTAGAAATTATATGCTTTAAAAATTGTGGGATTTAATTTTGTTTAAATGAACATACTAAAATTTATAGCAACCTACAGGGAAGCCTAAACTTCCTATAACTTAATAAAATAATGAAAATAAAAAATATGCTGCTTCCATGAGCCTCGTCAAATTCAAGTGTTAAAGGACATCTTTTGAAAGTTAGATTTGGAATCAGGGAGAAACATCTTTTCCTTTCAAAACCAACTCAAGCTGTATAAATACATCACAATGCCATGGCCTACACTAAGTATCTCTTTGTTTTCAGTCTTGAAAATTATGTGAATGCTGGCACTGCTTGTGCTATGGAGGAGATCGGACAAGGTGATAGCAATGGTCCCTTATGTGCATGCAAATAGTCAATGGACAAGAGAGGCATTGTGAAGTGGTTTCTGTGACAGAGGCCCTGGACCTGTGAGGAGAGGAGTACTCATCTGAATCAAAATGCAGTCATCCATAATATGACTCAGCTACCTGGCAAAGCTAAAAATGCTGACAGACACCAAAGAATGAAGCAGCAAATGGGTTTTTTCTAATGGCCGTACCATAGGAGGGAGATGGCGAGGACTGCTATTTTAGACCCAGTAGTGGGATTAAAGCATCTAGCCTGGATACACAAGACTAATACTGTCACGCCTGGTTTGGGAGGGTTGGGACTGGCCATGCTATTCTGCACAATTCTTGTTCACAGAGATAGAACAGCATGGCAGAGGTTTGGTGGCACAGTGGGTTGCCTACTTGCACAAAAACACAGGGCTGCACTGAAGGGCATAAAGCCTGGCAGTCTCCAGGATCAGCAGAGAAATAAAGGCAGCCAGCTGTGGAGAGTGCATTCAGCAGATCCTGGACATTTCCTTGACCTGAGAGGCTCCCAAGTGCCACTTCCCATTAACCCCCCCTACTTTCCTTTGGACTTGAAAAGGAAGAGCAAGTATTCCCTTGCTGTTACACCTCAGCATAGTGTCTCGGTTACCCCCCAGGACTTCCCATTCCCCACCTTGTGTGCTTTCTAAGTAACAAACATGTGAACCCAAATACCCCATTCTTCTATTAACCAAAAAGACACAAGCTTCTGCCTGCCTTTCCCTTCAGAGTAAAGAGGCTCTGTTAGGCTCTCTGCTTATCCTTGCCTCTGGCCTGTTTACAACATGTTCTCCCAAGAGCTGTAGCATTAAAATGCTCGGCTCTGAATACACAATCCCTATTCAGAAGATCCAAGCAGACGTTCCAGCCAGGAACAAGACACCCTGACAAGCTGTGATGTATTGGATACCTGAGGAAAGGCACATTTACTAGACCTGAGCATTTAGAGACGATACAGTGAAATATCTGCCCATGCTTAGAGGGGAGAAACATCTTGCAAAGTCTTTTTTAGCTTTGCTTGCCTTAAGGGCTCTGCACTTATCATATTTCACAACTCAGTCACTGTAGCAAAGCTGGTTCCAGGATTTCAAATATGCTTTAAGGATTCTTGGCTCTCAAAGTGGCTTGAAAGAAAGAACTAATGGCTAGACGCTGCTATGAAACAATAAGTCCTAGATTACGTAGATCTGCTATAGAGCAAGACTTGCAAGCACAAAATATTTTAAATGGGCATTTACATTACATCTTATCCCACACCGCCACCAGGCCTTTTCCTGACAAGAACCATAACAACCTGCTGATCGGGCCGCTTTCAATATGTTGCATTAGGCTCAGTAATGGCAAATGCTCGAGGAGCATGATTTGCTTCCAAATTCAACTTTACCATTCCTGTACCTGATGGGGATCACTGTGGAAACCTCCATTCTCTAGTTTTAGGAGCCGAGTCCAGGGGCAGACCCAGAGTAGAGGCAGTGGCATGGCTGCACCCCTCTCCCCTCCTTTTGGCTTGGATACGCTGCGGGAGCCTCCAGGGACCTTTTAAAGTTCCTAAAGCAGGTGAAAATACCCTCTCTCCCTTACCTTTCCTGCTCAAAGTGCATCCTTCCCACCCCTCCCCTCCATCCTACCCCTTCATCTGCTCTTGTGCCTGCCTTTACCCGCTGTCCTGAGAATGGAGAAACACCAGAGCCCTTTCTGCCTGCTGCACGGGGGCTGGGCTCAGCTGGGGATGGGGACAAAGGCAAGGATGGATGGGGGTTGCCTTTCCCTGCACTGGGGCCAGGCAGAGCCATTTGCACTGTTGCCACTGTCCCCTCCCCAACCATGGAGAATATAGCAGGGGTTGAGTGGGGGGAAGGGGAAGGGAGGAGGTATTTTTACCTGTTTTAGGACTTTAAAAAGTCCACCGAGGCTCCTGCAGCAAGGTCTTCCCACACTTGTGGGGCAGGAAAGGCTGAAAGCAGGGGGTAGAGCCACCCCCGCAGTGGGGGGGGGGGGGTTGCTGCTCCCACACCCCACTTTGGGAAATTCTGGTTCTGCCCCTGCCTGAGCCCACCAATTTCTTTCTTCTCCCAGTTATACATGTAAAAACCTGAGAACAAAGCCTAATTTTCCTCATAGATCTTATTCCTCCTAAGGTCTTACTTGAAAGAAAGTTATTTACACATGAGAATAAAAATATGTTTCAGCAAGGACCTGAACGCTTCTCTCCATGGCCTTCTGTGAAGGGTATTATGATTCTTATTGTGTAGCTGGAGGAACTCGGGCTTAGAAGTGTTAAGGGTTGCTCATCTACTGAACTATTTGGGCCTTAAACTGTATCTCCTAGTAAACTTAGTTTGCTTTAAAAACTACCTGTTTCTGAATGTTTCACTGTTGCAAGTGATGTACAATAATTTGGCAGAACTTCAAAATGGAGGATAAGGATCAGCCTTTTCTACAGAAGAGACAGACCATAGCACTATATATATTTGGCCTTGATGCCAGGCAGTCTGGATTACTTCTTGAGGAAGGATATTGGCCTAACCACAATGTTTCTCTTGGGTTGTTACAGTCATTCTCTGTACGTGTATAATCTACAGCTCCAATGCCTTGAAGAATGAAAGACCTGCACATCTTGGCATATACTTCAGTCTCTGTAGAGTTAGGGCCTCTGTTTATATACCACACAAAAATAATATTAAAAGAATGTCATGCAGGTTGCAAAATCAGGCACTGAATTCTCCCCATTTTTTTGCATCCATTCAGAGCACCAAAATATTCAGGGGGGCTTGCAATGCGATATGTGATTTTGTAATTAAGGGTTATATCATAATGCACACATAGAATAGGGCTGATACTAGACTGGAGCTCCCATGTCTCAACTTATAAGTGATTTGTCTGCAGCATCAATATTGTTCCTGTGGTTTGCTCTGTTTGCAATTGTTTGCGGGGGTTTGGTTTGGTTTGGTTTTTAGAAGAAAAGAAGAAAAGCAAATTTCATTATGTGCAAATACTCCACCTATCACAGATGAGCATGAACTCTGAGCACAGCAACACGCGTTACTACTACTTGTCCTTCAGGCCTAACTCTATTAGCTGGCCACAGTAGATGGCTGCTTGGTCAGAGAGGAAATAGGTCACTGGTTCTAACCTTCAGTTCAGGAAGAGGTTGGAGATGGAAGGCAAGCCTGGCCCAACTTTTCATCTTTTCTTTTCCCATGTGGGGTTCAGAGCAGTTCTTCCACCCTCTAGTGCTCCCATGTGCTGGGCCTGCAGCTAGAAAGGGGAGCTCAGTTTCACTCTTTGTCTCTTACCAACATCTCTGGGCTTGGCCAGCCTCTTGCCCCTAGTCTACTCCCCAGAGAATAAACAGAAAATGGGCCAAAGGGCCTCCTCCTCAGTGCATGCGAGAAGAGAAAAGAAACCTGACTGAGCTGTTGTCTCTCATCATTCCCTACTGCCAGTTCCTGTGGCATTTTATAGACATTCCTAGTTCAGAGTGTAAGGCTGCTATTCCTGCTGCTTTGGCTGGGCTTACACAGCTACCCTAGGATGCTCGCATTCAATTATTTTTGGCAGGATTTCAAAATGTCTGAAAAAGGCAAAGGAATGGAAAGAAAGGGCAATGTTAATACTACTATCTCAGCAAAAATGGAGTGGAATGTCATGGCACAAAGAGTAGGCACCTCAGTAACCTGAGGACTAGCTACCTGCCAAGTATCAAAAACCTTATGCCAACAATGGGTGTATCCAGGTCATTTCAAACAGAGATCCCTCTCACAAAGGAAAGTGTTAGGAAGTCACTAAACCAAGATGGCCTGAAATATTGAGAAGCTGGTTGGAATCTCAGCCTGGATGCAAACATCTCTAGACTCTGCCCATTTTTAAATCCTTTCCCTTTTTAACACTTGGGGCTTAAATCCACTTTTTACATGACTTCTATCGTGTGGGACTTTGTTTTCTATTCTCTTTATTTTTCACTTTAGGATAGCTCACCTGCACTCACTGTCCATATTTTGTAATAGATCCACTAAGGCAGGGGTGCTCAATTCCCAGCCTGCAGGCCAGATCCCTCCTCCCCAGTGCCATGTCATCTGGGCCATGGGGCTCCCCGTGAGTCCTTGGAAGGCCCCACAGACTATGTTTCTGCATGCTAGATCATGTACGTGGGGTAGCACAGGGCCTGATCTCAGAATATGGGACCAGGCAGAGGCAGTGCAGGCTCATGGGGCTGGCAGGGGTGGCATGGGACCTCAGGCCCTGATCCTGGCACACAGGGCTGGGGCTAGGCAGCACGTTGGGTGGTGCAGGACCTGATCCAGCCTGCAGACCATCCCTGCACCATTCATCTGGCCCACAGGGATAAAACCTTAAGCTCCATTGCCTAAGGGTTGTGGATATGCTGTGCACCTGAAGTTTGGCTTCAGGATTATCCCTCTTCCTCCCCTCTTCATGACACAATGCAGTGTGATGGTTTCCAGCTACAATGGTAACTTTTGTGGTGAGGAATACTGAACGTTAAAAATCTTGACAGAAATGGCTTAACTGAATCAGAAACTGAACATCAGGACTAGGGACAGAAACTGTACATACCCCGATATAAGGGATTGAAAAATGGCTCAACTGTGTAACACAACAAAAGTTCAGTGGACAGAAACTACTTTCAGAATGGCTGAAACCAGTTTAAGACAAACCTGGATGGATGTAGTATCAGACTTAACTGATTTAGGTTAAATCAGTTTATTGAACTTCTGTTAACTCTCAGTCCCCCAGCATCCCAGGATGCTTTGCACCTTCCCTGAAACCTCCCCCACTCACAGGGTAGGTGGGCTAACCTGGGCCCAAGCTGTTAGCTCCAGCCAGCAAGGAAGCATGCTCTAGTGCCCCCCAGCTTCTGGCTTGGGCCACTGCAAGCATGTGACTGCATTTCCAGAATCAAAAGTTAAATGTCTGTTCATTTGCTTATTGAATCAATCTGTTTGACTAACCTGCGAAATTAAATCAATTCAGCCCCCGTTTTTTTTACTGTCTGTACTTAGCCCAGATGTGCCTTTTTATTTTTAAATGCCCCACTGCTTAGAAGGGGTTTAGGTTGTAGCCGTGTTGATCTAAGGACATAGGCAGACAAGGTTCCTTGGGTGAATTTGATATCTTTTATTAATTATTCATTAATTATTTATTTATTAATTATTTATTAGACCATTAGTTGGTCTAATAAAAGATATTAAATTCACCCAAGGAACCTTGTCTGCCACTGCTTAGAACAAATGTCTACCACATCTGTGGAAAGAACTCACTTTGCACCCTCAATTTTTGAAGGAGATGAGATGTTATACATGGCTTAGTGGTTGATTTGGGAGGCTGCCATTTTGGGAATTGAAGAGAGAGGATTTGGCTGATACCAAGTTTCCTGGTTCCTTTCTCAAGGGTGTGTCCTTAGTATTGAAAATTTCCTAGAACTGCCATGTCAACAATGAATTCATTTCCCTTTGTACTGCTGAAGACAAACCAGAGGGATGACCCAGTGATGTGAATAAAAAACTGAAAGATAGGAATAGGCAGGCAGCAATTATGGGTATCATAATTACTGCTGCCAACTGATGGTGACCTATGCAAATAGTCTATGTCAAAACCATTGGTGATGCATAGGGCCTGAGATCGTCCGTGCACCCCCTGGAAGTGCCAGCTGCAAAACAAGAAGTGCTGGTGATAGGCCACTGGGCCCCCCTCAATCAGCAACCAGCAGCTGAGAGACCCCTCCCCTCCTTCCCATCACGATCTGGTGCCCCCCCAGACTTGTGAGGTACCAGTTGCCCATGGTCAAAACATCTTATTATTTTTCTCTCTCTTCCTCTTTACCCTAATTTCATATTTGTTTCATCCAGCCATTATGGCCTGACATTTGAATTACCAGGCCTTTGGGGCAGGGACTCTAATTTACTATATATTTGTACAACTCGTAGCGCAACGGGATTTTGATCTGGTCAAGGACCCTAGATGATGTCATAATATAAAACATTGAAACTCCCACATAATACTAATTTGAATGTTAATTCAGCAAGGTATTTGACCAGTAAGTATTTCTAGCAATGAGGAATAGTTATCCTCATGATTTAGTATTTCCAGAATATTTAGTATTTAATATTTAGTATCCAGTATTTCCTCATTAGCTTGACTTCATCAAATTTGTAAAACCACCCGTAAAAAGATGGTGAACTGAAGTTTGATTCAATTCACTAAAAAAAAAAGAAAAAAAAAGGCTACTGCAGCTCCATTACCTTGACTTCCAAGGGGACATAAAGAAAAAGATCAATGCTTAAATAAATCTAAGATTCCATTTGCTTCAAAATAATAGCTGAGGAATCCAGTATAATTTCTTCTGTGAGAAAAGTGAGATAAATGATGTGTACATGTCTATCAGGTAAAAATATTTGATCACTTACCTTCTTAGTCATCATTGATCTTTAATCACTTATTATGTAATGTTACACCCAATACAGATTGCAATATGGGGGAAAAATAACAGCTATGCAGCCTGCGGAAACAAGGAGGCAATTTGTCTACAGCAGGAAGGTTGCTCTTTTCTGCACACTCCATTTACAGCATCATCTATCATCTGTGAAAATCGCCAAGAGGCAGAAGGAACAATGCTTAGCTGAAATCACATGAGGCAAACTGTCTTATTAGCATCTCATATACTGATAGTAGCCAAATCCTAAGAATTTCCCAGGGCAAAGATGCATCTAAAGCAATGCCAAATCACGGGGTCTGAAAGGGTTTGTAGGACTTTTAAAACTCTCAGCCACTTGTGCAGCATAGTATTATATTTTTCATGCTACCTCTGTGATGGTGCTATGAAAGGCCCATTATGCTTGCAAACTGAACATGGGTCCAGTTGGTAGAAAAATTGATGGTGGCAATAGAAAAAAAACAAACAACCCTCAAACAAATTATTTCCACACTAAAAAACTTTTCAGATCCCCTGAAAAATGACTGCCACTTGGCATGTTTTTCCAGACACAGCATGCAAAAGTAATAAGGTTTTATGTTGTGATTATTGGACATTGTGGGCAGCAGCCATCTGCTAAGAGAGGGACGTTCTGCTCCCTGAACATCCTGGTTGTAATCTGCATCGCGTTTGAATTCTTGAAAGTTACCAGGCTCTTGTACTTGGTGTGGATCCCAACCAGCAACAGCAGCATGTGCAATGAGACAATTCAGCAATGCTGTCTTCTAAGGAAAACTGATTCCAGAAGAATCACTGTTTTGCTGCGTCCGATGATTTTTCACCATCTCCAATAGGAGCTCCACGTTTTCCAAGCCTCTTTAAACCTATACAAGGCTTTCCCAAAGTGGATGCAGTCTATATGACAAACCAAAAGCGCAGTGATGTCTCCTACAGGAACCTCAACTTCCTGATCCATAGTTATAATTATCTTCAGTTTTCCATTAAAACAAATACCCAAGGGTGGAAGTACTTGGCATTGGCTTAACTTCTCTCCCACTGAGAACAACAAGGAAATGAGAGAAGCAATGGGCTGAGGGTGAGCCCTTTGGAAGACCCCAACCTGTTGTGTGGGATAATTCACAATGCGCCCATTTTTTTCTCCCTGCACACGGGTTCAATAAGCAACCACTGCAAGGGGAATTTCTACAGGACTGTCTGGGGACCTACATTTTCTCTACCAAGAACACAAATTCAGTGTAGCCACTCTGCAGTAGGTGTTGCAGTTAGTAGGCATGCTTCTATTTCCCAGGGGAATTTTGATCAAAGTAGGCCATTTCATTTGTCGTCAGAGGACTCTAAGAACATGACTCATGATACCTACATGGTTTATAAGATTATGACCTGCTTGTAATTCTGTATGGCTGAAATTCTGAAATCGTGAGAGTATATAAGGTCCAGACCCTAGAAAACCAAACCAATGAATCACATGCCTACAAGGTCAACATTTGTCCCCCAGTTTTGAATCTCTAGCCTATTTTAACATTTTTTTTCAAAACATACTTACATTTCAATAGCAAAAATTCATACAAAAATCACTGTGAAATGATTTGTGAGTTAGAATGACGACAAGGATCTGCTGTGGGTGTGAAATGATGTATGTATTCCATGTTTAAGTCTAAATCATGGGAACAAGGCAGGGGTCAAATGAACAGCACTTTATTTCTACATCACCCACATCCTTGCATTTCTTGACTGTATTCACACTGCAGTCAAAGACTAAATGAGCGTGGATACCTACTGTGTTCTTCTCCATTTTTCACGTGGGACTCCTGCATAGGACAAGAGTAAGGACTAGATAGTAGTTGTACTGAGTATTTATGCAACAGGCAGTACAGGGGATGGGATGCTTAGGCTGGGGATTGCACTTCTCAGTTTCCTAGTCAGCAAAACTGAGCCAGTGGTAGAGTACAAGACTATGAGTTGCCACTGGTGCAACTTAGAGGTAATTACTAGCCCCTTTGTATTAAGCAGGCAGGTGAGAGGGGATGTAGGTCCTTCCACAGGATGTTCCTGGTATAATTCAGCCGTGTTCAGCCTTTTGCTTTGTGTCCTTATATGGCAAAACCCAGCCATAATGGAGCAGTTTTATCCATTTGCTGTGGAAATAAATGCAATAAATGGACTCTGCCAACTACACTAACCAAGAATCTGCCACACTGAGTTCAGAGATATGGAAGTTGGACACTTTTTTGGCATGACTATGACTAAGGCATGAAGACTTTCCTCCAGGCATGTTGGGGATTGCTACATTCATTTGAGAGGTAAGAAAAAAAGACATTACTTTGGATGTCTCCTCCGGCAGCAGTTAATACACACAATATACTTCTGATGGAGATAAATAACCAGCAACGCTTGGGGAGAAAAGATCTATGTAAAAACAACCTTCTCAGTAGGCACGTCTACACATGCAAATCCTACTGGATGGATTTACTCCAGAGTAATTTACTCTGGTGTAAAAGCAACCTGGGCAGGAATCTACATGTGTGCCCATTTAGGAGCAGATTTGCTGCTCCTGACACCAGTCTGCTCTCTCCCACTGTGGCTCTAAGCTCCCCCTGGATGCAAGCTCAGGGTCGGGCAGGGATAATGAGGCCAGGAGACAGCTGCCTCCTGGTAGGGGCTGGGAGATTGCTCCCTGCCCCTGGGAGCTCTGTACGGAAACCCAGGCAGGAACAATGTCCCCTGCCCTGGCTCCCTGATTGGGACCAGGGGGCTTGGAAAGAGCTGCAGGGGAGGAGCAGATCCCAGCCCCCTGCCCCAATTCACCAGTGGGGCAGCTAGCAGCAAGTTGCAGCTGGGCAGGGATTTCCCGCTGAGTCAGGATTTGCCCCACCAGTGGATCAGGGCAGGGGGCTGGGACCTGCCCTTCTCCCACAGTTTTTTCCAAGCCCCATGCCTCAATCCCCCAGTCAGGGCATGGGGCTGAGAAAAATCTGTGGGGCTGGGACCTGCCTTTGACTGGGACAGTTCCCAGCCAGCCCCATGTGGCACAGGGAAGTCTGCACATGCAGCTGGCTAGGGAGTGCCCAAAATGTACGGTTCCAAGCCACCTCCAGGGTGTACATGTAGACTTCCCCACACAGCCCAGGGCTAGCTGGAAACTGTCCGCATCAGGGGTAGGTCCCAGCCAGCTTCAGGTTGGGCAGGGAACTCTCCCAGTGCAAGGAGCTCCCTGCCTGTGCTCCATGATCGCAGAGCAAGGGCAGGGAGCAATCTCCCAGCCCTTGCACTGTGATTGTGGAGCTGGGGCTGGGAACTCCCTGCTGCCAGGAGAAGGGGACATTGTCCCTGTCCAGGATCAGATGGTAGGGCCCACCCCAGATGCAGGCAGCTCCCAGGGGTAGGGAGCAAATCTCCTGCCCCCTGCTGCCTGGCTGACTGGGAGCAAATTTGCTCCCAGTCAGCCATCTACACGTGCCTTACTGCACAGTAATTACTTGGCAGTTAATTTGCTACTTGTCTTTGCAGTATTAACTGCTGAGTAGAGCAAATTACTGCACAGTAAGTGTCTGCACATGTAAATACAAACACTTACCATACAGTAATTTGCTGTACTGTGCAGTAAAGTAACTCATGTAGGCATGCCTAGTATGCATCTCCAGTGAAAGCTACAAAAGCATGGAGCAGTGGGTCACTAGTAGACATCAAATATGCATAGTTCGTCTATACCAGAGGTGCCAAAGGTATGCCCCTCAGGCTGAATCCCATCCCTGGAGCTGTGTCGTGCAGCCCATCAGGCTCCTGGAGAGCCAGGAATTCAGGTACAGATTGAGCAATGGCTGTGTTAATCCCAGCAGCACCTTGAGCCAACACAGTGGCTCAGGCACCCACAGAGGTTAATGCCACCACTGCCTTCACCCCTGCCAGCAGAGGTGGGTCTAAATCCTGCCTGGGGGGACTGTAATCTGGATCTAGCACAGGGGATAGGGGAAGTTTGACATCCCGATCTATACAATACGAGCCTCAAATCTCTCCAAACTTCATCCAAAAAATCTCTGCATGCTGTTCTGAAGCATCAGTCTAAAATCTGTGTTCTTTCAGAGGAATATTTTTTGCCAAGAAGGATTTTCTTATATCAAAAAATAAATCATTCCTCCATGCTCCTACCAGATATATAGCCCACCTAAATTTCATTATTACCATTGACAGAAGGACAGGTGTTAACAGCTGGAGAGAGAACAAGTATGGGGAAGTGTGGCAAAAATTGAGGGGAAACAGATGTGTGAGTGACTTTCCCTTTGATATTTATTTTCATGGGGATTCTCAAACTTGTTTAATATTTATGTGAATATCATCTCAATTTTCCCTGGCATCCTATAGCACTGCACCACATTATTTCCTTCCCTGCCACTTTTCCTCCACCCCCTTCTTACTCTCATAAAAAGCCTCTGTAAATCTCTTGGGAGATACCATGTCTCCCAGGATAAAATGGATTGAGGTTTTTAGCAGCATGCTAGATGATTAATGCCATGGGGTACATTAATGTGAGAGATACAGGTTCGTAAGCAAAGAAAAGCAGGAACAACTAAAAGGAGGATCTCTGCTAATTAATTAACCTACAATGGACCTGACGCCATGAGAAAGAATTGTGCATAAAGGGACAAAATTCTCTATGACAGATGGCATTTGGGCTTGTGATATTACTGAGTTACTGCTCAAGAGCTTGTTTACTTCCAATACAGAAACAATAAAATTGCTATTTATTTTAAAGAGAGAAGTTGAAATGCTTATTTACCAAATCAATCAAGGCTTACTAAGGCAGAACAGCCACAATACTCACTGCCCTAAAACATTAGATACTTCACTGATTTCAAATGGCAATTATCTCCTGCAGTTTTTGCAACCCATTCCGACTACAGAGACGCATTTAATTTACAGATCCTGATGAAAATTGTCATTTTTTTTAATTGCCTATTTCACCAGTCTGAATTTTAAAACAAACGATTAACTGGAAGCTCATTTTTACTTGCCTTGGGCAAGCCAAAAAAATATTTGTCAAGACCCAAGTCTGACTGTTTAACATTTGAGTTGAGAAATGCACAACTGCCTTCAAGTCAACATTAGCTATGACAGAAGGAAGACTATTATTTAACAGTAGCTGAAAATGTCAAAAACAAGCTGTGCCTGGCATTTTGACAAGACTGTATTGGAAAGGAACCACTGTTTTCAATATTTGGGTTACTGGAGAGCAAAACTGGACAATTATTACCTGGTTATAGGTAAAGCTTTAGAGGTTCAGTTTACCAAGGGTAATTATTAGTTGCAGCAACTATGAATCCCAGGTACACACCAGACATGATTGTGCTAGGTCCTATACTTATGTTGAAGGTCCCTCTCAAAAATATGGCTAAAGCAAAAATGGTGCATGTCTAATCATACAAACTTGTGCTGGTTTTTAGACATGAATTCAATGAGCCTGTACACTTTCCAGAAGTTAAGCACATATGTATGCTCCTGGGACTGGGGTGGAAATTGTGACTCACTGGGCATGTCTACATGTGTCTCTTTTAAGTAGGCTTAGCCTAAAACCATCATTTTAAAGGCACATTAAGGGCACATGTCTACATATGAGTGCCCTTAATGAACCTTAAAAATGGTGATATAAGGCTATGTGGTTCTATATTTGATACCTATATAAAGCAGGTATCAAATTTAGGCACAAATAGCTAAGTCGCATTAGTGCATGTGTAAACATGTTAATGCACATTACTGCAGTGTGCTACTTAGCTATTTGCACGTCAATTTAATGTGCCCTAATGTACATTAGCACGTCCATGTGTAGACGTGCCTAAATCGCCTCACTGCACCTTAAGGCACATTAAGTTTAGACACACGTAAATACACATGTAGACACGCCCACTATGTGATTGTGAGAAATACATAAAAAATATTCGAAAGCAGCCAGTTTGCCTGGGGATTTGTATAACTGACCTCTGTTTAATAAGAATCGTAACAAAAAATTTGACCGACAGAGCTTTTATGTAAAAAACAGCATTATGACGAAAGAAATCTTGATGCTCAAATAGCATAAGACAATTCAATTAACAGACATTCATCCCAACAGAAAAAAAGTAATGTAAGAGTTCCCTTTGTAATCAGGATAAATAAGTGACAATACTCATGACTCACAATATTGTGAGTTCACAATGGTAGACCTGGACAGTACTTCACATGGCTTTACAGAAGTCTAATGGGGGAAGCACTGCGGATATGAGAACGCCAAGATGACAGATATATTCGCTGCATTAAACAAGCAATTGTTGACCAACCTCACTTCGGTTCATTCACTCCATCTATTTGTCCTTCAGGTAAGCAATTTCCCAGCCTTTTCCTTTCCCCCAGCAGATACCCCGATAACGTTTGACGTTAAAGGTATGTACCAAACCAGAACTTTGTCTTTGACTTTGACTGAAACTGCCTATTTATTGGCTCCTTAACAAAATCTTGAATCTGACAACACATGCCAGGAAAGATCTTCGGGTGATGTGTCATGATATGTTCCCCTCCCCCCAAGTCCTACTTACAAAACTTCAGTTTCATACCAAATACAAGGGCGGTTGCAAAACAGACGTCTATATGCCACATCAGTTATTTCCAACTTAAAACTGATTGGGGATTTTTTTTGTCAGCCTGCCAATTTGTCAAAAATTGAAATGTTCCATAAGTATCATTCCAACTGGACAAAATTCTGCAGGAAATGAGGCATATGTCTGATACAACAGCTCAGAAACTTGCCCCCTTTCCTGACAGTTTGCTTGACCTGTTGCTTCTCAGCACCTAGAGGGGTGGTAGGGAGTGAAGACATTGGAAACCCTAGCAGCCCAAGCTTACACCTCCTTGCATCTTGGGTCTCCAGGGCTTCCAGGCTCCTCAGTGGTCCGCTGGGTGACAGATGGTGATCCAGGAACAGCGATGTCATAGGAGTCCAAAGCCTAGGCTCCCGGAAGGAGGTGGAGAGTGTCATGAAGTATTTCAAAATTAGTGGTGGTTATTCTGAACCAGAAGGAGACTAAATTTAGAAATCTCAGAATCTTTCAGGAAATCCACTGACCAGCTCCATGCATACTTCAGAATTTAAGTCATCCTCTGCTGAGGATTGAGAGGACGCTTCCCAAGGGATCAACTTCATGCAGATAACCAGTGACTGAAGAAGGTCTTGCAAATTCCACCGAAACATGTAGTACCAGCCTCTGCTGGCGACAACGGACTCAGTGAACTGCTAGGTGTGACCCAGCCTGCGAACTGCCGAGAAGTCCTGAAGACTTTCCCTGAACCTTGAATCATCAATAGGAACAGGAGGGGTAGACGGGAGCAGAGAGGCTCCACGAACAGAGCAATGCTCATTTTTATTTGTCTACTGATGTCAGGGAATAGGTATCAGCTTCAGGACAACGTTTCCTTCAGCGACCCATAGCTGTCTGAGTGCAATGACCAGGCTCTGTAGTAACAACCAACACAAGGAAAACTTTCTTGTGAATAGATATTCCCTAACTTTATGACACCATTAAATATTACCGTCATCTGACTATATTGCTATACTGGATCATGTTTTAAAAATGGCACTCTGCCACTCACTATCTATTCATTCACTCGGCGCGCTCGGCTGAACCTCTTACTCTGGCCATCACTAATATGGGACTTGTGCTCGTTACACTGCTTTTGGGGAAACCAATGGCCAAGTGTGGGCTGGAATTCACATGAAGCACTATATTTTCCTCTCACTTGTTTAATCCAAAGAGGCACAGGCCCCAAACAAATCTTCAGCAGAATTTCCCACCAGTGAAATATTGAACAAAAATGCATGAATGCAGCAATCAGTTATGACAACAGGCTCATCAATAGCCAACACTTTGCACTTGCATCATTATTAATCTGATCTGCCACATCCGATGCTAACAACTTAGTCCTTCTGAAGAGTTGACACACCATATAAAAAGTGTACACTGTAAATCACAGAGAAAGATGACAGTTTTTGTCAGGGATGAAAGCAAAGGAAGAAAGACAGATTTTACAGTTTGTTCTGACTTGTTGATCTGCCTAGGTACTTTTCTGACCTCTATCCCCTTCAAGAGAAAGGGCTGAACAATGCTAGCATTATCTAACATGGTGGGCCAAATTCTCTGCTTGGGCAAACTATCCACTGATTCCATAGGAGTTGTGCCAAATAAGCTGAGAATTTGGCCCTGCATATCAGGTCATTCCCTGTATGACACGACACACAGGGAAGCAAAAGTAGATTCTTTTTGTGTGACCCAGCCTATAAATAGCCCCAGTTCCAAGAATTGGGCAACGTATCTTTAAACTACTTTGCAAGCTTGCATGTGCACTGCAGCAAAGGGAGGGGAAAAAGAACAGACAGGAAGAGAGGATGTTACTCTTCCTCCTTTGACTGGCAGGAGATCTGAGCATTGGAAGATGGGAGTGACTGCTTGCCAAGCAAGGCATTATGCTTTTCAGGTATACCTCATTTAGAGCTATTCCACCCTGCAGAAACACGGTGGGCTCACGCTCCGTAATTCTGCCTGATTATTACCCCCAAATTGCCCAACAGAAGACCACTGGTCCCTCATACAACCCCTTCACCCTTCTTCGGTAGCAGTTTTCAGCCAGCTGCTGAGGCTTGCACTAAAGAGCTCTCAGCTGGCAGAGTCAGCTGCGTGTTGGGTGCTCCTGGCCTCTGGCCAGGAGGCAATTCCAGGTTAAGTTGAGGACTGGAATAAGTTACAACACTGCTGGTCGAAATCAGCAGAGCATGTGACCCCTGGGAGCAGTTACCCACTGGCACAGTGAGAGACACGAGATCAGAGAAAATCTGTAACATTTGAGATCTGTGAACAATCCCCACAATTTTGGAAGGGGAACAGGAAAGAAAGAAACTCTGATTGCTGACACTTCCTTGGTGTCCTCATTGGTCACTGTGTCAGGGCATGCATCTACAAGTTTGCTGCACAGTTGACTAATTAGCTGTGCAGTAAATGCCTCGGCGTCTACATGTGCACCCCTATTAGGCTGGAGTAAACTAATTTACTCCACACCAGGATATAGTACTTGTAAATGCTTGTAGTATTATCCTGCTGCAGAGTACCGAACTCCACAGCAGCACGTGTAGTTGCTGCCCGGCTGGCTGGGGCATGAAGGTGCTTCAGTGCAGGGACTGCCTGCTGGCTAGCCCTGTGCTGAAGCTCTCTCGTGCTCCAGCCAGCCCCTCCACAGCAAGCTGAGCCAGGGGGAGCAGCCCCAGGCTGGCAGGCTGCCTCCTGGGGTCCCCTGACAGCCAGGGCCGCTCTGCCCAAGTTCCACGTGTTGCACCTGAATAAACTGCACAGCTTATTGCTCCGGAGTTAGTTGTTCCTGGGCACATGTTCAAGTGGCATGCCCGGGAGCAATTAACTCTGGAGCAATAAGCTTCCCGGTTTATTCAGGCACCGCAATTGCACGTGTAGATGTGCCCAGGTTGTACAACAGTTGTGGTTTCTCTTTGCATGGGTTTTGCCAAAGATCAATAGTTTCTAACAATTCCCTTTCTGAATTCTATGTCTCTTTCTGCCCCTGAATTTTCATGGATTACTTCCCATGAATAATTCTTCCTTTGGAGTTGGCTTGCAACAATTATTAAACAGCTGAAACTTGAGCTGTTTTCACAGAGTACAAGATGGGGCAGGAGGCTCCACCACCCGAACCCACCCTGGCAGCAGGCAGCTACTGGGAGCAAGCTCTCAGCCCCTGCCAGGAGACAGCTGGGAACTGTCCCAGTCAGGGGCAGGTCCCAGCCCTGCAGCTTATTTGGACGATCAAGGCATGGGGCTTGGAAAGAGCTGTGGGGGGAGGGACAGATCCCAATCCCCTGTCCCAATCCATTCAGGGGACAGGTAGCAGCAAGCCCTCCCGCCCAGCCAGGGGCTTACTGCTACCTGCCCCCTCCCCACCTCTCACAGTGGACTGGGACAGGAGGATCCACCAACAGATCCCACCCCAGCAGCAGGCAGCTACTTGGAGCAATCTCTCAGCCCCTGCTAGGGGACAGCTGTCTCCTGGCCCCATGCTCCCTGCAAGCCCCTGGGCTAACACCTGGGGGGCAGGGATAGAAATGCCCCTGGCTGCTGCAGGGGGCTGGTGCAGGGCTGGAGGGGTGGGAGCAGACTAGGGTGGGGAGCAGACTGCTACCAGGAGCAGCAGCAAATTTGCTTCCAAAATGGGCACATGTGTAGATGCCTGCTCAGGGTGGGTTTACTCTGGAGAAAACCCATCAGGCAGCATTTGCACATGTTGACGCACCTGCACAATGATGACATACATTTTGAAAATACAATATGATCATATGAAAGAATTAAACTAAGTAGCACTTACTATTCCACTGCAGTTAACTAGCTGGATTTACCTTTCACTTTAAATTTAGAGTGGGACATTAAACTCCTAAATGACTCATGCTTTGTGTTTAATGCTGGCATCAGAACTAACACCATTAGATATTTATTCCCACTGTGAAACACCCACTCCCTCTTCCCAGCTGTGGATGGACTTTTACAAGTGTTTTATTTCACATTTAACACCACTTGCGTGTGTGACATATATCCATTAACATTAGCATTGGGCATTATTGGTAATACTGATTCCAAATGTAAAATGCATGCAAGATGTGTAGGGTTATACAGCTGTTAAAATTATGCCCTTTTAGAGTCAGGAAAGAAGAGTCTATACCACTCTTCCTACAACCCCCTGCTGCAGTTTCCAGCTAATGAAGTAAGAGGAAAAGATTCAAAGGGGTAGCATGGATGGAGGAATGGTGAAAAGGGGAAGACACAGGAGATTACATAACTCCTCTCCTGCTCAAAGATGGATATTGATAGAAAAACTGCATCCACCTTGCCATGAGGGTCACCAGGCTTGATATGAACTTCCCTGTTGCTACACTCTTACAGCAAAGGGTAGCAACTTATAGCCCAGCCAAATTCAGAGCCATTAATAGATTAGATCTCGGAAAGCACTTCTTCACATAAAAGCCACCAAGACATCACACTCCCCTCAACAGAAAAGAGATCATACCCCCAAGCAGAGCATCCATTAACCTAAAATGAGACAAAAATCATTAACTCAGTAGGATCTTCTCTATTCCCAATCCATTTTACATCTGTGACTGTAAGAGTAAGGGTTAGGAGCAATGGCTTCAAACTGTAACAAGACATTTTGACTGGCGATTAGGAAGAACTGGCTGACTATGAGGGTGGTCAAGCCTTAGAACAGGCTACCTAGAGAAGTTGTGGAAATCTCTATCCTTGGAAATGTTTTAAAGCAGCTTAGACAAGACAGCTGGCTGGGGCAGTTTAGTCAGGGACGTTGTGGGGTCCCTTCCAGCCCTACTATCCTAGGATTCCTATGAGGTGCTATTCTGAAGCACTCTGCTCTATTTGGTCTTTTTACAGTATCTATTGAAGTGAACTCGAGTTCATGAAAGCTTGTGTTCTAATATATATCTTATTTAGTTAGTCTAGAAAGGTGCAGAGCTACCCTGCCTTCTAACTTCAGATGAACTTGGTTAACTACACCTCTTTCTGCTGAAGGAGAGCAGTTCATATTGGTAGTTTTTTTTGCTACAGAATGATGGGTTTCTGCCTTTTAGATGTTACATGTCTCTGAATAAAATTAAGAGGCATAGAGTCTGCCAAAGCATCAGCTAAGAAAAAAAATACTAGGTCAAAACAAGTTGCGGGGACTACACGGTGGGGACTGCTACCTAGCAGAAAAAACTGCTCTACCAAAGACCTTCACCGACAGGCTAAAATAAATTTAAGTGGGGACAAAAACAAATCTAAGCCACAAAATATCCCATAGATGTTCCTCTAACTTCCTAGAAACAGGATCACTTTTAGTCTGCATTGCAGCAGCAAGCTGGCATATTGGGAAGCAGCATCACTAATAACTTTATGGCTTCCTTGTGCCTTGGAAGGTATATCAACAAGGTTTGGACTGGCAAAACCAGACTTAAAGCCAATGTCTGTTGAATGCCAACAAGCAATCTTGAACTGCCACTATTGTGATTTCTCATCATCTTTTATTCACTTCTTTTGGCCAGTTTGTAGCGTGCGAGATAGTGCCAATTTAAGGCAATTTGAAGCAATCTTTCACAGAGAATTGTAAGGCACTGTATTAAACATTTCAGTGAAGTCCAGCTATCTATTACTGTCCTTTCATTCAACTAACGCAGCAATTGATTTGTTCTTTTCATAGTTAATGTTGTCTATTGTTCATAGCTCTGTGATCCTCTATTAAGAAAATGAGATTTTTCTTCAATAGTTTTTCCATTATTTTATTAGGAACTGAAGTGATTTCTACATATTAATAAAGCACAAATCACCACAATGTTCTAACACTATTTATAGGGCTATTATTGCTAAGGTTTCTCTTATTGATAGTTTAAATACCGGGCATCACATTGGCTTTCTTTTTTGAGCTGCCATCAGATAGCTTATAGGTATAGGTAGCAATGACTTTAAAAATGCAAAGTGCAGTCTATTCATTAGCTAAAGAAATTTGAAACCTGCAGGAAAGCCTATACGACCTGTCACAGAACATTGGGCTAATGCTTCACCTTGTCTTTATTTTGCCTAACATGTACCAAATACTTCTGAGACATACCATATTTACTCAAGTATAAGATCAACCTGGTTTTAAAATGACCCCCCAATTCTATATGTGGACAATTTATAATTTTGATATAATTTTCCAGGTATAGAATCTAATTATTGGAGGTTTGTCTTGAGTTTGCTAACCTCTCACTGCTACAGCAGGAAAAATAAGTCGGGGGGAGGGTCAGGTAGCCCTTTTGCCCTCTCCCCCCCCCCCCAACTTCTTCCCTCTATAGCTCCTTCCTTCCCATTACTGTCAGACCCTGCTTTCTCTCAGCACACGGAAGTGAGGAACTAATCTGAAAAAACTGACCTTGAACTAAACATAGCGGACACAATTTGCATATAGTACCCATAGACTTAGTTCACCCAGAAATGATGCATTTTGGTTTTCTGAAATTGCTGCAAGGTACTCCAGGCTTTCAATTAGCACTTTAGCACCTCCTTAGAGAGAATACAAACTAGAAGGATTCTGGGTAAACTATTTGGGGCCCCATTTGGTGATGTTTACCATACGCTTAAGGCTGGTGAAGAAGCAGGAAACATTGGAAATGGGAAAGAAGGCACAGCTCAACTGTGGCAGTGAGAGAAAGTTGAAATAAATGTATGCAATGTAGTAGCTCACCATGACTTGAACAAGCACTGGGGCTGTGGGGGACTGCACGCAATGGGCACTACATATGTCTTATTCAGATTGATTGCACTAATCTACCTTTGTGGTAGGTTTCCATCAGCACTGGAAGCCTGATCAATGCCTTAAAATCAGAGAAAGGGATTAACTGAGCCTCAGGTATAAAGAAAATGGAGGAGGAAGACCTGAAGCTCAAAACCATGGCACTGGTGACAAGTAAGCATAAGGTGGAAAGAGTTGAAGGGCAGAAATGAAGATCTAGAGACATATGGAAAGTGGATGAAGGTAAGGAAAAAAGAAGGTGACAGCGTGGAGGCAGCAATGACAAGAGTAATAATGCCAGAAGGAATACAGGAGCAGAGGACAGTGGGAGACAGTGCGAGAGCAGCAGGAGAAGGTATGCTGAGCAAGAAGCAAAGAACGCTGGGACCCTGACTGCAGGCCAGCCAACCAGGAGTAGCACAGTGGCAAAACATGGAAGAGGCACCGAGAGAAGCAGAGGCTGCAGATAAAGACTATTTTAAGCAGTGACAGGAAGCAAACAGTATCGAAGATGAACAGATACGATTTTCTGGAAAAGATACTGTTTAAGATTTTGGAGGTGGAGGCAGAGAATCTTACTAGCCTGATTGCTCACTCAAACTGAAAAACCTCAAAATTGACTTACTGGGATGGAGGATGGTATGGGAACATTTGGAAGAAATATTCAGAGGAACCTTGGAGGAACTAAGAGGGATAACATTCATAGTAAAAAAAAAGTCAGGAGAAAGAGTCATTATAGTTCAAATGTTCATGGATTTACTAGAGGCAGGAGACATAATAAAATGGATGGAAAAGTACATCTGAAGGGTCACGTCCATAGAGAAAGTAAGGGACAAATATGAACGGGGTCTTGGAGGGCACAAGCAGTGTTACAAGCAAACAAGTGGAGCCCAGGTGGGGTGTTGTGCCTCCCATCAGTGATCCAGGTCAGAGCATATGGGGAATTTATAATGGACCATGGGCAACCAAAATGGCACAGCAAATGCTGAAAGGTGGGGCACCTGTCTGCACACTGTCCCCTCACAGTGTGCTACCGACGAGAAGGGATGGGTCATAGAGCAGCAGAGTGCCGGAAGTCCCTAAAATGCATTATTTGTAAGGGAAAGGGACCCTTGTATCATAGGTGCCCCAGAGCCTTCGCAAGTATAGTTAGATCCACTGAGGAACAGCAAAACCCAGAGAAGAGCAGAGGGCAACAAAAATGGCGATGAGGCAAAAGAAAGAACCAGAAAGACAGGCTGGGAAAAGAAAGAAAATGCAGGGGCTGAAGACCAAGAACAAGAAACCTGATGAGGAAGATGAGTTGGAGGAGGAGCTGAAGAGCAGTTTCCTGCCATTAACGCCAGCTCAGAGCGGAGACCAGAAGGTGGGAAGTGGCAGGGAGGTGGGAATACGCAACCCTTCTTAAAGGTGAAAGGGATCCAGCAGCTTGCAAAGTCTACAGGAATGCCAGTGAGGAAGGGGGAGGAGTCAACCACCCTGACCAGGGGCACAGACAAACCTTAAAGGGACAGGCACACTCAGCTTAAAGCAAGCAATGACAAACTTTAAAGGGACAAGTGCACTCATTTTAAAACAACCATTCATGGCATTGACAATAGTTTCACTTAACATCAGAAGTATCTTAACAAGGAAAAGATGGGAACAGATTGAACCAGTGTTGAACTAAATAAGGGCAGACACAATCTGCCTACAAGAATTGGTGTACCAGGGCAGAGGGATAATAAACACTTTGAGAAAAGGTGGAAATGGAGACCATCCTGGTCAGGGATGAATGAGAAAAAAAGCAGCACGGTTGCAATATTATTCAAGAACCCAGAGCTGAGAGCAAATCAGGTGTCAGATTGCAAAGAATGATACTATTGGTCAGGGGAACAGAATTAGACATTTTTAATGTATATGCACCACCCAAACAGGATGGAAGGAGTGTGCTGCTTAGAAAGCTAGTGGTAATGGGGTCAGAGGGAGACTGTGCATAATAGCAGGAGATTTCAACTGTATAACTGAAGCGGGTGACAGAACAGGAGGAGGAGGAAACAGAGCTTTAGACCGGTCATCCAGACTCAACAAATATAATTAAAAAAAGAGTCATTAAGAGATAGATGGGCAGGGGAGAAAGTTTTCACTAGAACTGACTCCAAGAGAAAGAAACAATCGAGAATTTTGTGTTTGTATCAAAAGAAGTAGGGATGAGGAAGAAAGAAACCAGACGTGTGGCTTTTAGTGATCACTGAATACTGAAGGTGGAAATGAATCTCGGTAAGAGTCCCATGAGAAAGAAGGGACTGTGAAAGCTAAATGTGTGGCTGTTACAAGATAAAAAGGTATGTCAAGCATACATGAGACAGTATGAGGCATGGCAAACACCGAAGAAATATTTTGGGAGTACCAGAAAATGGTGGATGATGGTGAAGAAGAGGACAGGAGAATTTTTCAGGAATGAAGGCCAAAGATTCATGGGGGAAAGAGCCAAGAGAGCTACAAAGATAGATGCAGGAGCTGCTAAAGGAAGCTGCAGAAGGAAGGCAGGTATGAAAAGAGCTAGAAGAAACAAGGCAAGTTAGAAAGCCGGTTTAAAAGAAAGACAAGAGATAAAATGTTCTTAGCACAAGCACCCTGGGTGGGAGAAAAAGAAGAATGGTCCAGATACTATTCAGCCACAGTGAAGGTGGCAAAAGGAGGGCTTAAAGCAGTGTGGGAAGGTGGGGGTGCCAGGGTGGAAAAGCAGGAGCAGGTGTTGGAGGCAACAAGATTTTACAAAGAGCTATACCAGAAGCAAAAAGACAGAAAGAAAGAGGATTTCTTGGAATAGACTGAAGAGAAAGTAGAGGACGAGAAAACAAAGAAGACGGAAGAAAAGATAAGCTTCAAGGAATGGGAAGTGTTTAAAAGCCCTTAAAAGAGGGAAATCATCAGAAACAGACAGACTGCCTATGGAATTTTACAAGAAGTTTTGGGCATGGGTAGGGAGGGTGCGGCAGGGGTCCATCCCCACGCCTGTCTAACGGAGGCCTGACCCTCTGTCTCTGGGCTACCTGCCCACCTCTCTCTCCTGCCATGCCTTGATGGAAGCATAATTAGGATGTTACTCGGGTGGGAGGCTGCATTTAATACCCCAATGCTAGGGGTCGCTATCCACCACTCCAAACCTCCCCTACACGGTGGCCCACACCTCGCAGATGGTATAAATGTTGACCTGTGCCCTAGGGCATTGGGTTGGCTCACTCTCTGTTGCTGTGCCTCTTGACACTGGGGTCTGTGCCCTGTCTCTGCATCACCTGGCGCTGCATCCCTGATGCTGGGGTCTGCTAACCCCCTGGTGCCGCGTCCCCCTGGCTGAGTTGCCTTCCTCAGCCCAATCGTAGGGCTGGGGAGGGGAACTGAGCGATCACACTCAGTTCCCTTCCCCTGCGCTGCGGTCAGCTTCCCACAGCCTCGCAGTGGGAGGCAGGGAGAGCCAGGGCTGCACTCCTGGCTGAGCCACATGGGGCTGTGGAGCCACTGGGAGCACAGCCCTGGTTCTCCACCCTCTCCCACCACCTGGCTGCTGGTTGCTTCGAAACTCAAAACCTTTTGACTAGCCTCATTTTGTTTTGAGGCTGTTTCAAAGCCTTTTGTTTCATTTCAATTTCGCTGTTTTGAGCTCAAAATGAGCCAGAAACAGTGTCAAAACAGAACAGCCAGCAAAATTTCGCACAGCCCTACTGTTTACAGCTATGCTACTGCTGATTATTCTATATATGTGAACTGTATTCCCAACAATGTGGTGGCAGATAGCAAAAGTACAGTGGAAAATATGCATGTTCTTCTGGAAAGCCATAAGAGAACGGTTGGCTACAGCTGAACTGTACAAAGCAAGAGACAGGGGGATGGGGCCTGCCAGACTTGGTATTGTTCGTCTGTGCGAAACGTGTGATATGCAAGGTGGTAACAGAGGGAGATGGGAAAGCAGCATGTATCACCTGATTTCACGCAACTGCAATTTTGAGGAAATGGGGAATATATCAGACCTCTTTAAAGAGTTCATGGGCATGGCAACCACTGATTCATTAGATCAGGATGGAAGGATTCATGAAGAGGTATAAAATAGGGAAGGTAGGGCTGGAGGTCCTGAGGTATCATAAGAAATTAATTAAAGCGGTAAGGGAAGAGACAGAATGGCACCAGTGGGAAACTTCACAAAAGGACGAGTGACGAAGGTGTGGGTAGCGATAATGGGTAACAACTAAAAGGTGGACATGCTTTCCTAGCATGGATGGTTGCTGGTGAGAAAAGTGAAACACAGATGGAGCTTGACAAGCTGAATGTGCCCAAGGGAGAGGTGCAGGGAAGAAGAAATCGTGGTTCATGTTTTGGGAGTTTATGTATGCAAAGGTGGTACGGGAAAGTCCACTGCTTTCCAAGCGTCCCCAAAATAAACCTGTCATTACTGTGGTAGATACTACTGTATAGACTCATACCATAGAGACCAGAGGAAATTTTAAGGACTTTATTGGCACGTGTTAGGATTTGGAAACATCTGAAGCCCCAGATGGGGGTGGAAGAAGTTTGCGGGTAGTAGGGCCATTATGGCTCTGGACTGACTCACAGATTAGGAATTGATTTGGCTAACTTGGCTTGGAATATGGAAAATTAAAAAAAATGTGTTAAAACTAGCTTATGGAAATTAAGAAACGTCTGGGTGTTTAAGGAGTTGGCTTTCACTAAAAGAGAGCGCCTGAAGCTGGGGCTGCATGAACTAAAACTACTACATCAATCTGGACAAGGGGTCAGAGAAGAAGAGGAGGAGATGAAGTGGAGGGAAAAGGACTGAATAAACTTTTTTCACTAAACCAGAGACAACTAATGAGAGGGGCAAAGAGTTTCAGGTGGTTACTGAGGTAACCATAGGGTTTTGTATGAAGAAAAAGATTTCTGTAAGGGGTTTTATTTTTCATGGGAAGTTGATGCACGTTGCTTAAGGGTCTAATATATGTAGCTGTATGTTTTTGATATGTAGTTGTTTCTATGATATTAAGTCTTGGTAAAATAAGGATGCTCAGTATGTATAGCTTTGTAAGTGTAAGTCGATAATTGTTTTTAATAAAATTTGTTTAAAAAAAAAGTTCCCATGAGCATGGCTGCCCCATATGGGCCATGTACTTTATAGTCATGCTCAGTATGGCTTCATTTAATCAACTTCATGGTTGGTTTCTATTTCTGAGCACATGCTGCTTTTGGCAGCAGTTCAGAGTTAGACAATGTATTTTATGAGGTTTCCTTGTAAGCAAATGTAAGATGAGGGGCTTTCCCTCTCCCCTGCTCCCATGTTGATTGTAGAAAAAAACCTCATCTTATATTTAAGTAAATACAGTATGTAAACTTCCCCTTTAAGGACAATTAAAGAATAATCTCCCTATGGAGGATGTTTCCTAACACTACACAACCCATATGCTTGTCCTGAAGTATGAGGATGGCTACATGCATAATCTTTTCTCCTCTGATGGCATAACGATGGCTATTCCTATTACTCATATGAGCATCTAATCTTTAACTTGACCATCTTCTTTTCCTCAATGCTACCTAGGGTCATTGAGGTAAACAGATAAAAGGAACAACTCAATGTGTAATGTGTTTTCAAAACCATTACTTCTATTACAGTTATGGCCAGAAGCCCCAATTATGAGCCAAGAGCTTGTTTTGTTAGACATTACAAATAAAAAGGCAGTCCCTACCCACAAAGAGTCTACAATCTATGCACATGCCGAGATAAAAACAGCTGTAAGGATATAAAAAAATAGAGATAGTGGCAGTCAAGATAAACAGCGAAACAATCTGAGTTAAGAAGTATCACAGTATATTATTAAAGAGAAGAAACGTGTTGTCTCATAGTTTAATTGATTTGGCTGCTTGGTGTGGTATTGAGAACAGATATGGAAGGGTCTTCTTTATACCATGTTTTATTACATGAAATATATCATAGCATCACTTATTTGCCTCCCCTCTAAACCAAGTAATCCTAATCTTTTTACTTTTCCCCACTCAGACATTGCATCATCCAGTTATAGATCGTGTTACATAAAGGATATACATCCCCCAATCTTCAGAGCATAACTTAACTGCTAAATGGCAAGAAGCTTCTCCCTACAAGTTATTCCTTGTCATTTCGAACACAAACATTACGACAGTGGGTCAGAGCCAAGCTCCATCCAGGCCAATATTCTGTCTTCAATGCTGCCACCACCAGATGCCTTAGACGAAACTGTAATATCCCTATAGCCAGTCAATTTGAGATAATCTGCTCCCACAGTATTTCTAACTACATGAGATGGGGATGAGACAATGTTGAATCCCAAATGTAAATTTCATCTTTCCCAGTCTTTGTCAACATTAATCATTATAGCAAAAGGGACATAGGTCTGTGTTTCCTATGTTCATGTGTAAAGTCTTAAAACCTTTCCTCATTTTCAGTGATTGCAATTGTTTAGACCATTTTCTTTCCACTACATTCGTGTTTTGTTTTTTGAAATGGTGTGATTAAAACTGAAAATGAATATTCAGGAGGAAGCATAAAAAGTGTCTCCCTTCATTGCAAATTAACTCAAATCTCCACCATGACACAGTACTTTAATGTGTATGAATGATTTGTACTGAACTCTCTTGTATTATATTATCTTGCATTTTGAATGCTTATACATATTACAATGGAACTGCCCTGAGACAGCTTTAGTGAACAGCACTGGGTCAGAGGAGGGGCAGACTGAAGTGCTCTCGGTCAAAATACAAGGGGGAGGAGGGAAAAGGACTTAAAAGTGGGGGTCTACTACAGACCACCCAACCAAGGAGAAGGGTTAGACCGGGAATTCTTAGGTCAGCTCGCGGAGGCAGTTAAGTCAAAGGATGCGGTCATCATGGGTGACCTAAACTATCCGGACATCTGCTGGGAAGACCAGTCAGCCAGGTCTGACTGCTCACGTAGGTTCCTAGCCACGTTACAGGACCTCCATCTAACCCAGGAGGTGCACAGTCCCACCAGGGGAAATGCCTTCTTAGACCTAGTCCTGGCCACAAGTGATGACCTGGTGAGGGGACTGCAGGTGCTCGATCACCTGAGCAGTAGCAATCATCGCCTACTGGAATTCACCATCCAGCACAGGGTGGCAAAGGCCTGCAGTAAGACAGCAGCCCTGGACTTCAGGAGGGCGGGTTTCATTGAGCTAAGGAGACTAGTCGGGGAGGCACTGAGGTCCAGGAGGGGTGGGGAGTTGGGAGTCCAAGAAGAGTGGTTGTTCCTGAAGGAGACGATCCTCCAAGCCCAAAGGGTGACAATCCCAACATGGATCAAAGTGGGCAAGAGTGCTCAAAAGCCCCCATGGCTCACCAAAAGCATCCAGGAATGTCTCAAACCTAAAAAGGAGGTGTACACCCAATGGAAGGGAGGGACCATCACCAGGGAGGACTATACCTCCATTGCTTGGGATTGTAGGGGGGCTGTTAGGAAGGCCAAGGCAGAGATGGAACTGGGACTAGCAACCCGGATCAAGGATAACAAGAAATCCTTTTTTAAATACATAGGGAGTAAAAAGAAGGTACCGGGTAACATGGGGCCTCTGCAGGACACACTAGGAAATCTGGTGGTCTCACCAGATGACAAAGCTAACCTATTTAACAATTTCTTTGCCGCCATTTTTCTGAGGAGGGACCAGGTCATCCCCTCCCACCAGGATCCCCAATAGTCCCAGGGGAGGCACAGCTGGGCCCAGGGTCAGAGAGGACCTAGTCAGGGAACTTCTGGTGGAACTGGACACGTTCAGATCAGCAGGTCCTGATGATCTCCACCCCAGAGTGCTGAGGGAATTAGCGGAAGTCATTGCAGGACCCCTGGCACAGCTTTACGAGCACTCGTGGTGCTCTGGTGAGGTGCCAGAGGACTGGAAAAGGGCCAATGTGGCCCCCATTTTCAAAAAAGGGAGGAAGGAGGACCCAGAAAATTACAGGTCTGTTAGTCTTACCTCAGTCCTGGGGAAGCTCTTTATGAGAAAACTGTCCAGGCGCACATCTGCGAGGGGCTAGCAGGGGAGATTATGCTTAGGGGCAACCAACATGGGTTTATTAGAAGCAGGTCCTGTCAGACCAACCTGGTGGCTTTCTATGACCAGGTCACAAGATCCTTGGACACAGGTGTCGTGGTAGACGTATTCTGGACTTTAGGAAGGTCTTCAACACTGTCTCTCACCCCATTCTCATTAAAAAATTAGGAGATTATGGTGTTGATGCCTACACAGTCAGATGGGTCGCCAATTGGCTGGTGGGCCGCACCCAGAGTGGTGGTGGACGGGTCATTTTCGACCTGGAGGGATGTGGGCAGTGGGGTCCCCCAGGGTTCAGTCTTCAGGCCTGCACTGTTCTACATCTTCATCAACCACTTGGACGAGAGGGTGAAAAGCACCTTGTTCAAATTCACGGATGACACTAAGATGTGGGGAGAAGTGGGCACGCTAGAAGGGAGGGACAGGCTGCAATTGGATCTGGACAGGTTACTGGGGTGGGCAGAGAACAAAATGGGATTCAACACTGACAAGTGCAAGGTACTGCACCTAAGGAGAAAGAACCAGCAGCACACCTACAGGCTGGGGAACTCCCTTCTTGTCAGCACAGAGGCAGAAAAGGATCTTGGAGTCATCATACACTCCAAGATGAACATGGGCCACCAATGTGGGGACGCAGTCAGGAAGGCTAACCGCACCTTGTCATGCATCCACAGATGCATCACAAGCAGTTCCAAGGAGGCGATCCTCCCTCTCTATGCGACATTGGTCAGGCTGCAGTTGGAGTACTGCGTCCAGTTCTGGGCGCCGCATTTCAGGAAGGATGTGGACAGCATCAAGGGGGTCCAGAGGAGGGCCACTCACATGATCAGGGGGCAGCAGGGCAGGCCCTACGAGCAGAGGCTACGGGACCTGAACCTGGTTCAGCCTCCACAAGAGAAGGCTGAGAGGGGATCTGGTGGTCATCTATAAACTGGCCAAGGGAGATGAGCAGGCAATGGGAGAGTCCCTGTTCCCCTGAGCACTACTGGGAGTAACAAGGAATAATGGCCATAAGTTGACAGACAGTAGATTCAGGCTAGATATCAGGAGGCAGTACACTTCAGTCAAGACAGCTAGGATCTGGAACCAACTTCCAAGGGATGTGGTGCTCGATCCTACCCTGGGGGTCTTCAAAAGGAGGCTGGGGTCGTTTGACCCCAGCATTCTTTCCTGCCCATGGCAGGGGGTCAGACTTGATGATCTGCTCAGGTCCCTTCCGACCCTACCTTCTATGAAACTATGAATTCCTTAGAAGTTCCTCAAAATACTGAACTTGATGAACCCAACTAATGCTGTGAAATTAGTGTTCAGCAACATCTAGTTCAGATCATTAATAAAAGCAATAAAGATCTTATTCGATCACCACTGTTCCTATTTTTATAACAACTCCTTATTTCTAAATCTTGATTTTCTGCACAGTAACCAATTTTATCATGAACTGTTTATTTGTACATATTCTCCACCCAGCCCCAATAGTCCTGTACTATATTAAAAATGTAAGATTTTGAGCCAAAGGTCAGTGTCACAGCTATCAGAAACATAGATGGTCTCTCCCTTTATTAAACTGGCTTGCTTTTTCTCTAGTATTTTAATGGGTGTGTTTTGGAAACTATTATATCCACTCAGCAGCCAAAATTATAATATGATCACTCTCATAGGTTGATTCAGTGTAATTATGAAAAAGAATTCAAAAGAAAAAAAAACCTGTCAAACATGTTTGTAATTATATTTAATACACGTTTTGCTTTTAACAGCAATTTGCAGAAGTAAACAGCATAGACCTTACAACGCATAGTTAGTGAAAAGGTTATAGTGCTTATAAAGTTGTATCTAAAATATACCTTATTCATTCTATATTGAACAACTTTTTGAAGACAGTCTAATATTGTAATTATAGAGTAGCAGCATATGCACACCACTATCATTAAGGCTGTGTCAGCATTCCCATTATGAACCTTTTTGCAATGTTTAAGTATTTCAGCCAGAAACTTACAATGCAGTTTGAAAATATGGCATACAAGGTTCTCAATCAATTTTAGTCAAATAAGAATTAAAAAAATAATATCTATATAATAAAGGAGTCCACCCAAATTTATTTTGGATGATTTTTTTTTTTTGCGTCTTTGCACAACCAGCTTAAAATTTCAAAAATGAAATTTGAAAAGTTTAGTGTATAGTCTCTTCTAACAATTTTTAAATGAATATGGATTTAAAATGTTGAAAAGCGGGTGCCACAAATGCACAATAACCACTTTTCATATACTGCACATTTCAACATGCACAGATCTTATTCTCTACAGGTATTTAAACCAATAAATGTAAAGAGTTCTGTCATCAAGCAAATAAGAAATGACTTATCACCAAGCTGTACTTGCATATTGGTCACCATGGAAGTCACCACTTACCAAGTTATCCCTCTAGAATCTGAGGTACCACATTATTTAACTACAGTTACAACAGAATCACACTCTCAACTTTGATACCCATTATTGACTTATTATGACAACTATACCCTTCATTAACATAGTGTCTAGGGGTGCCTCATTTATCATGGCCTTGATCAAGAGAAACATCTCTAGTCAGGAGTGCACTTAAGCACATGCTTACCTTTTGCTTAAGGAAAGCACATACATAAGTGCTTTCCTGAGTTGTGACCAATATGTGAAAAGGTGCCTGAGGTGCTGAATTGTTATGGAGCTGTAACATTGGAGCCATGAAACATTGTGGAACTGCTGAATGGAGTTCTCCATAGATTATTCACTTATTTAAGAACTAAAAACCTCACTTTATCCATTCTAAAGTTTCTTACTTCCAGTGCCCCTTATTTATGTGACATGCTTTGGGAGGCATTTCATTGCATACTTTTCAGACATCAGATATAAGTGCATTACACTGAAAAAATGCCTATTTCAAGCTTCATGTACAACACATACATACACAGTTATTTTTTAATAAAACTTATCTAAACATATATTTGTTCTTTGGACCAACTCCAGTCTCCTTAGGTGACTGTAAAATGTTTTAAAAACCTTTTGTGGAAAATTAAAAGATAATAATAATAATCATTCCAAACACAATAAAGGAACTTGTCTGAATGACATCAAGACAGAGACAGAAACCCTACAAACAAGGAGTGGGGAGGCCCTGGGTCACATTCTCTGTTGGCATAGTCAGAGTTCTGCTTAAAGCAATGGGATTGTACCTACTTGCACCAAAGTTGCTCTGTCTTGTATACTTAAAAGGTAATTACCAAGTCAAAAAAAGAGAAATGAGGGTGTAAGCCCAAATCTGGGGTAGAGTTCAACATCCTTACTCTCTCAAGAACAGAAATAATTCAGATCCAAGCCAAGGACTTAGGAAACCTGAACTCAAGTCTTTGCGCTACCACGTATTTCCTGCGTGACCTTAGTCAGGTAATGTAGCCCCCCATTGTGCAGATGGGGAAAATAGCACTTCCCTGTGTCACAAGGAAGATAAATACATGAACAAGTGCAAAGTGCTCAAATGCTACAATAATGAGAAAGAGGGAAGGGGGGGGTCCACATAAGTACCTAAAATAGCACCTTACACCATAAGTAGTCCTACTGACTTTGACAGGACTATTGGCAAAATAAGGTGCAACTCAGTGTGATAATAATTTTAGAATCCAGACCTGCATAAAGAAAGAGACCATTAACTAACAGACACTCTGCACGTCTGTGTGTTAAAAGAAAGCAAATTCTAAACTAGATTTCAGCTTCCTTTTTTCTGTTTTCTAAAGAATTTCCCACCTCAGTGAAGCTTCTCTTTCCACATTCAGTAGAGATTTTCCTAAGGATGTATCATTTAGGGACAAATAATAGGAAAATGAGAGATGGCATGCCCTAAATAAGCTCTCTCAACTATGGCAGGATTTAAAGAAAAAGGGAGTGGATTAGAAAATTTATGGACTTACCTCAAGTTTCCTTATTGCCACTGCAGCTCACCTGTAACTCACGTAAACTAATAAAAATAACTAGCCACAAATGGTAACTTAAAAGATTTTCATACTTATTCTTAAATTTCCTGTTTTTTGCAAAACTATTGAAAACATCAATTCCTTAATTTGCCCAGACAAAGTGAAGCAGAATTTTCAGCTACAGTATACAGTAATACATGTCAGTTTGGCACTGCAACATTGTGGAAAGACAATGACATATGGTAAACAGCTTAGATTCAGAAAAAAAAAATCCTATCCATGAACCAATATTGTCAAATGTATTGCATACTACTGTAACTTCACAGTAATCAAATCAGAGACACCAAGGTTTCTAACTGACTTATAGAAGCGGCAATCACAGATTGCAGTAATGTATACCATTCAAGGGAAAAAAATTGCATTTTGGCAATTTTATAATCAAATGTTCCTTATAGCATATGTTCTTCTCATAGCTGCTTGTTGGACATTTTCCTGCAAAGAAGGTGCATGTTCTCTCTCTTCAGTCCTGGTGAGATTTTTCTGCAATAACTTTGCATTCGTACTGCAAAACAACCAAAGGCAGTTGATATAAATACATATTTGGGAAAACAGATTTGCACAATTAATTTCTGATTGAGAAAGACAGCTGAGAAAGAGTGATACCTACATAATCAGACATAACAGCTCTGCCCAAACTCCTCCCACACTACTTTAATCCCTGAAAGCAGCCATGAATCACAGGGCACCCTAGCCAACTACAGTTTTTTGTTCATTGTTCATTTGTTCAACTACAGTTTTTCAGCTACCATTTGGGGTAAAATCTCTCACTTCTTCCACAGCATTAGAGAACCTAACCACATAAGGCACCAACTTAAAATTAACCAGTTTTGTTACTCTGGACATGGAGTTCTTCTTTGCAGGATAGACCTCAATCCTGCAAAGACTTGTGTATACACAGAATGGACAAAGTATGATAAATAGGGGTCTACTGAACTTGAAGAGGTGGCTGGCCAATTTTGCAGGTAGATCCTGGGGCCGGATGTCATTTTTACAGGCTGAGTGCAGTGGCCTCTCCTCCCTGCCCCCCATGCCTCTGATTGGGTGAGGGGCTCTGGCAGTCCCACCCCTTCCCGCAGATTTGTACACGGCCCATAACTGCAGCTTAATTACCCTGGTTAAGCCTGGGGAAGCCATTAATCCACATATTTTTAAGCATGGATTAATAATGGCTTCCCCCCAGCTTAAGCAGGGTCATTAAACCATAGTCTTGGGCCATCATCAAGCAGCAGGCTCTGCAATTTTGGTAAGCTCTCTTAAAAAACAAACTTACTGGCAATCTTGTAGCATGAGGGGAAAGAGGAGGTGGAAGGGCATGGCTGCTCATAGCAGGAGATGCAGAGGCCGCAGGCCATGCCTCCTGCTGCAAGAAGCCCTGCCTTGCTACCCTGCTCTGTGCTCTAAGGCTGCAGGGCTTCCCAGCCTTTTCTCTGCTTGTTGGGTTTTGTTGTTGGTTGGGGGGTTTTTTTTGGTGGCAAGCCACCAAAAATCACAGAACCCAACATTTTCCCCAGAGCCCACCCAAACTCAGTTTCCACCAAAATCATGCAATTCCAATTTTGGTAGGTCCCTAATGATAAACTGGGAAATGTTGTTGTATATGTAGGGAACAATAATGGGTATAACCTCTCTGATGGACTCAGTGGTATGCCGACCACACTGAAGCCTATCTTCAGTATTTTTCAATCTCAGCCTTCATAATCAATTTTAATAAAAGTAGCATGCAGAATGACTAGTTTTTAAAATACCCACTAATACATACTTAATGCCAAGGCCCCCCCCCCCCCCCCCCAAAAAAAAAACAAACCACAAAACTTACCATTGCCAGTTGTCTTCCAATGTTCCCCATAGTTATGCCACCAGCAAAAAATATGCATGGTAACCAGGAACGGACATAAAGAAAGTCTGGAGATGTATATCTAGAAAGCAATGCAAGTTTTTATTATTGAGCTTAAACCTATAGGACAGGGGTTGTCAACCAAGGGAACACGTACCCCTGGGGTACCTGAGAAGGCCCTAGGGAGTATGCTCATGTGGGCAGGGATAGAGTGCCACCACATACCATCCCTGGCCAGCCATGGGGGGTGCGGGTGCTGCCAGTCCACATCTGGCCATGTGCCACCCTCCCACACTTGGCACACACCACTCCCTCAACCGCCCCCCCCTCTGGGCAGCTGGGGGTACACTGCCCCGCGTCTGGCCACAGAGGGGTACAATGATCCAAAAAGGTTGAAAACCCCTGCTATAGGGCATAAAAATGAAGACATGTCCTAAAAAAATATATACTTCAAAATCTGAGTCTCACAGTCACTTAAGCACTCATATGAGTTGTCCAAGTAAAGTTACATCAACATATGTTATTAGGTGTGGGGCTTAAGGTAAGTCAGACTCTAGGTTAAATATTTTGTATAAGAGAGAAAACCCTTTTAAAAAAAGAAGTCAACACTCACTGATAAACACCATTGTAGACCAGAAGCTGGGATACCAAGGTGGCCAGGAAAGCAATTCCTATCCCAAGACCAAAGCCACTTCGTGATCTATCAAAGGTCCACCACAGTCCAATTGATAGTGCCGCTAATGTGAGAGACAACTGTATGTTGTTGGCAAAATCCACTTTCTGGGTTTGTAGTTAAGGATCAATGTTAAAATGTCAATTGTCAACGAAGATCATTGTTCCTCACTTTAACTATCTTCTTTAACTGAAAGATGGTAAGCCCCTATGCAAAGGTAACTTCTACTGAATACAATTAAATGAGGTAAGAAATAATCTTTTCAAACTTAATACTATATTTAGGAATGTATTTATTTAAAACTGATTTTTGATTTTTTTTAAATCTACATCATTGCCTCAGCTTTTTGCTAAAAGCTACAAAAGCAAAGGAGACCATGCAGTTTTGGAAGGCAGTAAAACACTTATTCACAGGCTTAATACTTTCTTAAAATAAAAAAAAGACATTTGTGCAAAATGCAAATGTATGGTAATGCTATAGAACTTATATAAGTCAATGCTGAGAATCCCCTTCCATCTTTTTTATTAAAATAAATTATAAATTATTAATTCTAGACACTTCTGAAGCAATTTACCCTCTTACAAGTGCTTTATAAATATCAACTAATTCATCCTCACAGCTTCACTATGAAAAAGTATTATTAAAGGGAGACTTGTCAAGTTTCATAAGCCTAAATTAAACCTACAGTATGACAAATTTAGAGGTAAAAGAAATGTCCTATTCTTTCACACAGGAGTCCACTATCCTGGAAATTTGAAAATAATGGAAATTACAAATCTGTCTATCCAGAAATGACAGTGAGAGAGAGAGAGAGAGAGAGAGAGAGAGAGAGAGAGAGAGGGAGAGGGAGAGGGAGAGAGAGAGAGAGAGAGAGAGAGAGAGAGAGAATGACAAACATAAGGAAACAATGAACAAAAACTACATCAAACCTGGAAGTTTACAAGATCTTACCGCTGTTCTTCAATCATAAAATAAACCGAAGCTAAGACTCTGGAAAGCCAAGAAGGATAAAACAGATGCTCTATACAGAGACCAGAGCTGTTAGTAAACTATATAAATGTTCACTGAAAGTAGCCTGACACAGGGCCTTTAACCCGTTTCTTCACAACATGCTTGAATTGCTTGACACTGGCATTTAAATGTAGCTCTATTCAAGTTATGGTGGAAGTCAAGGAACCATGTGCAAATTTTTTTGAAAACAAAACCAAGGCCTGCAAGACACCATCAGCAGGACTTTATTTGGTGGCTCCAATTTTTCAAGCTAGGATGTATGTCTAAAAGTCGTAGCTAATTTAGAAGGGATTGGTATTTATAGTTTCATAGTAGCTAGGGTCAGGAGGGACCTCAACAGATCATCTAGCCTGAACCCCTGCCAAAGGCAGAAATGAATGCTGGGTTCACAAGACCCCAGACAGGTGATCATCCAACCTCCTTTTGAATTTGCCCAAGGTAGGGGCAAGGACCACTTCCCTGGGAAGTTGGTTCCAGATTTTGGCCACCCTAACTGTAAAATATTGCCTTCTGATCTCTAACCTAAACCTATTCTCCATCAGCTTATAACCACTGTTCCTTGTCACCCCAGGTGGTGCTGGGGAGAGAAGGGCTCTACCTATTTGCTGGTGATCTCCCCTGATGAGCTTGTAGGCAGCCGCTAGGTCTCCCCTCAGCCTCCTCTTGCTGAGGCTGAACAGGTTCAGGTCCCTCAGTCTCTCCTTGTAGGGCCTGTCCTGCTGCCCACTCACCAAGCGGGTGGCCCTCCTGTGAACCCTCTCCAGGCTGGCCACATCCCTTTTGAAGAGCGGCACCTAGTACCTGACACAGTACGCCAACTGCAGCCTGACCAAAGTCACACAGAGGGGGAGGATCACCTCTCTGGACTGGCTTGAGATGCACCTTTGGACGCATGACAAAGTATGGCTAGTCTTGCTGGCTGCGGTCTGGCATTGGCGGCTCATGTTCATCTTGGAGTCAATAATGACTCCAAGATCCCTTTCTGCCTCTGTGCTTGCAAGAGGGGAACTCCCCAACCTGTACGTGTGCTGTGGATTCCTTCTCCCAAGGTGCAGCATGCTGCATTTGTCTACATTGAACCCCATCCGATTCTCGTCTGACCACTTTTGTAGTGTGTCTCCATCTAGTTGCAGCCTCCCTCTCCCTTCAAGTGTGTCCACCTCACCCCACATCTTAGTGTCATCAGCAAACTTGGACAGCGTGCTTTCCACCCCCTCATCCAAGTCGCTGATGAAGATGTTAAACAGCGTGGGCCCAAGGACCAAGCCCTGGGGGACCCCACTGCTCACATCTCACCAGGTTGAGTACAACCCGTCCACCACTACTCTCTGAGTGCGCCCCATCAGCCAATTTTTTACTCATTCAAATGTGCAGGCATCAATGCTATAGTCGCTTAATTTATTGATGAGGATGGGGTAAGAGACAGTGTCAAAGGCCTTCTTAAAGTCTAGAAAGACTACGTCCATGGCGACCCCATCATCCAAGGACCTGCCTTTGATGAACCCATGCTGATTACTCGTGAGCATGATCTCCCCTGCTGGCCCCCCACAGATGTGCTCCTTGATGATTCTCTCCAAGATCTTCCCAAGCACTGAGGTGAGGCTTACAGCCTATATTGATTTAGGATATGTTCTTCTACAGATTATCATGAATTTGGGGTACTTAGGAGAAACATCCTCCACCTGTAAAATAGCTAGAATTATACTTATGTTTGCAAAACGATTCAAAAGTGATGGGTAAAACAGTATTTTTCCTACTAATCCCCCTACTCCTGCTCATTCTTTGGCAAAGTGCAAACTTCCCTGATGCACACTTAAGTTAGAGCTTGAAAAACATAACTATCTTGAGCTCAAAATGAGTACATGAACAGCATTGTTTAAAAATCTACTAGGGCATAAAAATCTTTATCTTCTATTTGTTTTAATCATTCAAAAACTGCCACAAAGATTCAAAACAAACATAAACAATCCAAAAAACAAAGGATGAGCGATTTCAGATCAAGCAGTAGTTTTAGGAACCTGTACACATGAGGCTCATTAACTACAATGTTGCTGCTGTTGTTTTGTAACAGTTCTAACCCTAACCTACACAACCTTATTTCCCTTCTAGAACTGCACATTATATTTGAAACAATTACATTGTGATGCACTGTTTAACCTTTGATTCACTAGAAACCTGTATGTGATTGGTAACATCACTGCAGTATAGGATACAGCACTGGCATGATTTATGCCCACAAAGACTGCTACACATCGCATTACACTGGACCATTCTCTCTTAAACTTATGTGGCTCTCCCAGATGTCTGTCCATACAGGGATACAATAACCCGATCGCAGCTGTGGAAACATGAAAGAAACAGTGACAATTAAGGAAATCCACACTATTTAACTGCAAAACAGACAAATCAATCAACATATATATTTTTTAAATTGCTAAACATCAACAAGCTTTAAATACACGCAACAGCCAAAAGGCAGTTTAGAGAATATAGGCCCCAAACAAAAGTTCTGTAAGTCTGGTTTAAGGTTCAATGAAAACAGCTACATTTTATATTTTAAAAATTCTCCTCCTCCACAACAACAGTGTGAAGTCTCCAGGGTTCCCCCACTCTCCTCTGGCTGCTATTTCCTACCTCCATCCTAGAGGGCAGGGCACTGGGGGGCTGTGCAGGGAGCTAAGGTTGAGTCTAAACTGTGTGCGGGGGGGGAAGAGACCACACTTGTATGGGGCAGCAATAGAGATAGGTACCCAGGTAACAGTGGGGTGATATGCCTGTGAGGGATCTCCATAGTGGGGGGGGGGCACAGTACAGTGGGGAGTGCCCGGTGTAGCCTCCAGGTGCTTAAAAGTTGGACAGCCCAGCACATACTATAGTACTAGCTGTAATAACTTCTAGCCCAGTTAAGAAGCATGAATGAAAAGTGTTGCTAAACATCAAACGATTGCAGTATGTGAGAAGCTGGGATTTATCTGTGAACTCTAACACCTCTATTCTAGAGACAGGCTGGATGCCTCTCACAGGAGATTCACTCCATCTGCCAGAAAGGAACCCGATTTCTAGGGTTTAAAAAAAGAAAAAGAAAATCAGCAGTGAAGCAGAATCAGAAATGAAACTGTCTGAACAACCTTCTAGCTGAAAATATGGAACCAAGATGATGGCTAACCAGGAGCAGCAGTAGAAAAGATAAAGAAAGATCTCTCTTCATTAGGCTGTCTAAGGAAGGAATTGTCCAAAGAATTACATGGATGCAAAACCCAACTATTCTGTTTACCAAAAAATAAACTACACCATGAAGACATTACCAAAAGCTGCACAGGAAGTAGAACTACATGGAAGTCATCCAACATGTCATTGTGGCTATTCCCTTAGGTGACAACCCCGGGGGGATGGGACTGGCAATTGGAGAAGAACTATAAAATGCCCATAAGAGCTACTTTATCACCTACTTCTCGATGAAACTGACAAGACTGTACATTCCTTGCAAGTCAATTTCACTCCACAGCAGATGGTGCATGTCTGCCACAGGAGGTGCCTTCATATCACTTGTTAGTGAGTCTGACTGCAGTTTACATGCGTGCAATAAACACTCATCCCATAGCCAAACCTGCCAAAACTAGAGGAACACAAAGTGTAAACTTAGCTTGTCACCTCTGAGACTAAAAGCCCAAATCTTAGGTTTTCCCAGTACATTAAAAATGTTGCATCGGATATGCTCTAAGACAGTAATACTGTTGCAAGGTGGGCTGTTATTGTTTCAAGTCCCAGAACAAATCTTTTAGAGAGAAATAATGAGAGGACACTGAGTAGTTAAAAGCCATGCTTCCATGCTACTTTAACTAAATGATAACTCTCGGCTAAACCCCAGCATTTTATCTCTTTACAGTATGCTTCCCCCCTCTCTCTATAGGCCTCACAGACATACAGCATCCATCTTGCCAACAGATAATTATCCAGAACTAAATCTCCATACTTTCTAAAAAACTGAGAGCAGCCTTCCTGCAAGAAGACCTCACAGAAATACTGTTGGATAACTGAGTTGTACTACAAATAGGAAAATGAGAAACTCAAGAAAAGGGAACAAATCAAACTGCTTTATCTGCAAATCAAATCGTGAAAGATACCTGTGTCAAGATAACCAAGTTAAAGCATAAAAGAAATATGCAGCAAATGCAGGATACCACAGCTAAGCGGAAATCTCAATTAGGCTAGAGAAAGAGCACTATGATAGACAGGTAACTTACAGATAAAATAAATATATAATTATGACCAAAATATTGCAAGTACATTCCCAGGAAAAGAAAAAAAAAGTCAAATTCTGACAAATATTTGGACAATTTCCTTTCAAATCAGACTCCTCAATGCAATTTGTGGTACAATAATTCAACGAGTTACCAAAAGAAAATTAGGTAATTAGAGAAAAGCATAAAACTTCCTTTAGCAAAACCCTTACATCAATTATAACTGTCAGAGCAGAAGTAAGTGTATTGATTTGTATTAACACCCACTAAGAGGGCAACTGTGCTCCTTATACTTATTAAAATCAAGCTCCAGGAATACACTCTATTTTAATGACCTTTTTATAACTGAATTCTCCAATACTAACGGTTAAAATAATCCTCTGGTAAAGTGTTAAATTGACCCAAGGGATAGGTCTTCCCTACACTTTGGCTCCTGCTATACAATACATATATTACACAATTCAGTGGTTAATCATGCCAACAAAACAAAAAGACTAATATCACACATGCAAAGCAATTATCACACAATAAAAATGTCCATCCAGCTATAAAGTTAATGCTTGAAAATGTGGAAAAAAAACTGTATAGCTGGCTTCTATCCAGCTTAAATCTGAACGTGTAGCAGGGCTCTTCAAAGCCCAAAGCCCTATTAGACTTTTAATGGAATATTTCAGAGTACTTCCATTGATAACAATATGCTAGCCATAAGGTGAAAGCTGCATGCTGGACCAAGAGAATGCTCAGGCCTCATCTATGCAAACTTTACAGTTGTGAACCTATGCTCCAGGCCACACAAGTACACATGAAACTAGAACAGGCATTTGTATGGGCTTAAGGTACTCGCTCCACGTGAGGCAAGCCTGCACACCTTGAACTATCTAATGCTTTCAGATGCTTTTTTTCAAAAATCTCCCCACAAAGTTTATCACTGGATTCCAGCCCAAAGATTATAATGGCACACATTTCCATGTTTTGTTAAACTCTGTGTTAAACAGAAGCAGAAGATGGTCTAACAATAAGAATCCAAGAGAGCTGGCCTTGAATTTTTCACTATATCTGAGGGAGATTAAAGGAAAAAAAAAAAAAAAGACTACCACAGATAGTTGAGAAAAGGTAGCACCTCTGGACCTGAAATTTTAAATGTTCCAAACTTTCTACTACTGAAAGAATTTTAGTTTCTTCCTGTCCACTTATCTATCCCGACCTCAAATCACGCACAGATATTTGGCACCTTCTTGAACATACCTGAAGCTGTGCCACAGCAGGGCGGTACCCACCAAGCTGAAGAGAAGATGCTGGTGATAACATCTGGTGGAAACAGCGTAACATTTCTCTGAATCTGCAGCAAGTTTAATACTAATGCAAGAAATACACCAATAAAAAACAGCACTATTCCACGAATCACGAAGTTCATGCCATGACTGGTTATAGATGAAATGTATGGACCACACTTTTTGGGTTCAGATGATTTTTCTTCAGTTTCTGCCATGACTTCATATGGTTTCAGAGACATCCACCAGAGGATCCCCTTGTTGTCAGTATTATGGCTCTCCTCAATTAGGAAATACTCCAAACTCTGCAAAATACAGAAGGCTGATAAGGCAAACTTTAAAAATTACATAGCTTGAATTGATTAGAGAAAATAATTAAGATTGGTTTAACATAATAGTTTTTAAACCATAAATCAAACTTTTCTGAGTTTGAAGGTAAAATGCGTTTTCTGCAAAAGAAAGGAAATCTCACAAGAACTAGTTCTGCAAGCCACAACATCCTAATATGATGACTATGATCATAAAGATAAGAGATTTTTACAAAGAGTATTATTTGCAGAGGGAAAAAAAACCCATCAAAACAAGGATGATGGTATAGCTGTTAATGGGGATCACAGGGAACAAGAGGAGGAAATAAAAGCAGATGAGGTTGCTTCCCAGAGAAGATTAAGTTTGTGACTGCTTTGATGTCAGGAATAGGAAAATGAAGAGATTACGTGGCTCAAAAGAGAATGAACAAGGCACCTAGACCCAAGGGAGCAATGGCAACCGAGTTACACACTACTTTGATCTTCCAAAAAGCCAGCAAGCACAGTTTGCTGGTTCTCAGCAGGGAAATGAAATTCGAGAAAAAGTCAGAGCTACGTTAAGCCAAAAGTGAACTGACAACCTTTGGGATATCTAACAAGAGAAAGTGGGTTTTCACCAGTCAGAGGGCAAATTACCAAAATTCGCAGCGGGCAACACAAATTTCACCAATACTATAATGTGAGGTTAAGAGAAATGATTTCCTCAACCACAAAATAAGCTACGTGCAAAGAAGTAAAGAAACTCCACCTTCCCATCAGCAACAGAGCACTCTCTACATGACTAGCTCTGTATAGAGTATATGAATGGGAGAATTCCCATCTCAACCACCTTTTTTAAAACTGTCAGTCAGAAATCTTGTTATACATGAATGTGACACTGAATCCGTGTATAACAAGGATTCTGATTGACAGCTTAGCCACCTGGAACTTTAAAGAAAAAAACAAACATTGTTTTTAAATTTAAAACTGCCAACTGGTGGCGGCTTTTGATAACTCTTACTTATGGCCTTGTGGATGGAGACAGAGGAAGGAGATTGCTCGCTTCCCCCATTCCACCCCATTGTCAGCAAACGCGCAAGAGGTGCTCCAACTCCACGGTTACATGCCATTCGGTGAGAAGCACTATGCCCAAGACAGCCTCCATTTTTGAAGATCAGGAGTCTTGGAAAAAGTACAAATGGTAGGAATAGCAAGTAGAAAGCTCCATACACTCAGACAAGTTAAAACACACACAGCAACCAACTCCAAGAGGACATTACACACATTCTGGTGACCTCGATACCATCCTGTAATCTACAGCAGTGGTTCCCAACCTGTGGTACAGGTACCACCAGTGGTACATAGATAACCTGTCAGTGGTATGTGTTAACAGACTTATTATAATTACTTTAATAGGTTTCATAGACATTAGGCTGAAAGGGACCTTGTAAGATCATCGGGTCCAGCCCCCTGCCCCAGCGGCAGGAAGTCAGCTGGGGTCATAGGATCCCAACAAGATAAGCATCCAAATGTTTCTTAAAAGTGTCCAGAGTAGGTGCTTGCACTTTATATGACAACAATTTGCTGGTGGTACTTAAGGATGAACTAAAAACCTTGCTGGTGGTGCTTAAGGGTGTATCCTTTTAAATTGGTGGTGTGCAATCTGTCAGTTTGGGAACTGCCGATCTAGAGTTCATAAAAAAATCCAACAGATTTTTGGGAACGTTACCAAAGAGGCAAGGTAAAAATGTGCTGAGCTCTCCACACAGAACATCATGCTTGCAGATTTGGATGTCAGCAGACTCTTCCAAGAAATAAAGCCCTTGTTCTACTTCTTTGCATCCGAGTTTTATTTCAGTCTAATTACATACACGTGTCAGATGCAGGTGCAATGGTGTTTGGCTTCTGAGCCATAGCCTGAGGAGCAGCGAGTGCTGAGACACCTCCTCAATACTGGGAAGACAGTTCTTACAAAAGTTGTGCTGCTGAAATTATGGTAATAACATTCTCTTGGAGATCTGCTTCAGACAAAAGGGGTGCCCCTCTAGCCATTTTTCTGGGAGGGACCAATGCTGCAAGGGGAACAAGAGTAGCGTACTGAGCTACCAGGAAAGAAAGTGTGCCCCTAAAGTCCTGCCATGTCAGGCCACTTAAACGTGTCTACTTGATAAGTGACCACAGGGGTACGTCCAGTGCTTACAGAGAGGGGATGTCTCAGTATCAAACACAGAGAAGCCTCAGTCTCAAGTGGGACCTCTAGCAGAACAGGGCTAGAAAAAAATCTTCTGAGTTACCAAGTTGTCAAAGGCTACCACATCATACAACCCCTCTCATGGACTGCTCAAGCTTCATCTTCAGACTATGAGGTGTTTTGCCCTTATTGTTCCAGAACCTCCCAACTTATGTTTAGGAACCACTTTTCAATTGTCAAACTTACTAAATTTATTCGTGACCAATTTACACCCATTTGTTCTTGTGCCAGCTTTATCCTTTAATACAGGAATGTCAAACACCCAGCCTACAAGGATAGCTCCCAGAGATGCCATGAAGTTGCAGGGCGGGTTCATTGACAAATTTCTAGCTACGGAGTCCCACCAGGGATGCATGTCAGCATCAGGGGGGTGAGCAATGGCTGCATTAACCCCTGGGCCACATCTTGCCCCACTACTGCTTACCTCTTTGGAATCTGATGCAAGGGAAACAGGTGTGTGTGATACCCCTTCTTTAACATAAAAAGTTATTTTTTCTGCCTGACGTTTTCCTTCTTGGTATATTTATAGATAGGGGTCTACCAAACTCAAGGAGGTGGCTGGCTGATTTCACAGGCAGATTGTGGGGCCAGCTGCCATTTTCACGAGCTGAACGTGGTAGGGACCCCCTGTCACGGGGTACCCAAAAAATTTTGAAATTACCCCACTCTAAGGGCAGCCTGCCCCGCTCTTTCCTGCCATGCCTTGAAGTTAATAGATCTATAGATTGCAGGAGCCTGCCCTGATCTAACTATGATGTCCACCCACACTTGTGGTCTTGGCCTCATGGATCAATCACGTGGCTCCGTACCTTCCCTACACCACATCCCATGCCTTGAAGATAGCATCCGTATCGATGTTCAACCAGTTGCTCAAAGAACCCCGATCTGGGCCTTCTGACCCCTTGGCCTCTCTCAGCCCCACTCCAGGCCTTCAGACCCCTTGGTCTCTATCTTGGCCCCCATTCAGGCTACCGGACCCCTCAGTCTCTCCTCTAGCCCCTCTCCAGGCCCTCAGACTACTCGGTCTCATGCAACCACTCCCTGGGCTACAGGTCCCTTGTTCTCCCTCTCTGGGCTGCCAGCCCCTTTTGGTCCCTTGTCCTAGACCCAACTCATTCTCTACTTTTTTTAATGCTCTCCCATCTCGCTGGGCCTCGCTATGAGACTCAGGCCCCTCTCGCTGGACCTCACTATCAAGGCCCTTGGACCTGTCTGGTCCTGCACTCCATTCCCAGCCTCTTGCTGGACTGCTGAACCCTTCTGGTCCCAGTCTGCTTCCTGGATCCCACTATGTGCCTCAGGCCCCTCACTGGGCCTCACTATCCAGGCCCTGGGAACCATCTGGTCCTACACTCCATTCCCGGCCCCCACTGGGACACCAGGCTCCTCTGGTCTCACCATACTCACTGGGCCTCACTGTGATCCACCAGACCCTCTTGCTAGGCCTCTGGACCCTCCCTGCCCCCCAGGGTCCACATGGTCTTCATTGCCAAGTGCATTTCTGTCAGGGTATGCTCCCCAAGCCTTCTCCCTCCATGGGGTAACCCACAAGGCAGTGGGAGTTGAGGCTTTCCTGTGCCCCCTCCTCACCTTGCCTTGGAGTGGCTCATGTGTGGCATTTCAAGAGGGCTGCCCCACCACAGGTAGCCTCACCACACTAACCAGCTCCAGTAAGGTGTAGTTTCAGATCTTACCCAGGACAGGTCTTCAGGCCTATTTGATCTTGCTTATCCTTCTCTGAGCTTCCCCTTGATGTCCTACCCTCTCCTGGGCTGTGAACTACCAGGTCCCCTGGCCCTGGCTCTATCTCTGGTCCCAGCTCATTCTTGGACCCATGTTCTCAATGATCCCTCCTTTTCAGATAACCTAGCACCATCCATCATCATCCTGGGCTACCTGCTGCTTGACCCCTCCCTCTTGGCTGTGCCCCTCCTGCCCCCTACCCCCCACAGGGACTTTCTAGCCTCTCCTAGGCCCTGGCCCTGCCTCCAGGCCAGTCAAGACTCCAATCTTCCAGTTCTTGTAGTCTCTTGCAGTGGGCTATTTCACCCGTCAGCCCTTCCTGGGCCCTGGCCCCAGCTTGGACCAGTCAAGGTTCCCAGGGTCAGTCCTGCAGCTGCCAGCCCTCTCTCCTCCATAGATCATTTGCTCTCTCTCTGAGCTCACCCGGAGCCCTCAACAGGTCCCTCTTCGCAGCCCCTTTCCTTCTCTGGGCTCATCCAGGCCTCTCAATAGGCCCCCATGCTCACTACACTCACCCAGCTAGAATTCAGGAGCTGCAACCTTCCTGCTGGGTGATGTTCCTTCACCAACTCCCAAGATGTTATTCCCAACCCTGCCTCCAGGCTCTGGGCCTATACCCAGTCTAAGCCCAGCCCTCTTCCAATCAGGGATCTCCCTTGCAAGCAGGTGAACCTGTGGCTTAGGCCTAGCCACACCTGCCAGTCCCTGGGTCAGCTGATTTATAATTAGAGGTGACCCCACCTGCAAGTGTCTCAGCAGACTACCTCACCTCTTAAAGTGGCAGGCACACCAAGTGTCCTGCCACACACCTCTGATTGGCCAAGGGGCCCCAGCAGTCCTGCCCCTCCCCACAGATTGCCAGATAGCCCAAAACTGCATCTTAATTACCCTAATAAAGCTCGAGGAAGCCATTCATTCACATATTATTACATGTGGATTAATGGTTTCCCCAGGCTTAAACAGAGTTATTAAACTGCGGTTTTGGGCCACCCCCAAGGGTGGATGCTGCCAAGGGGCTGCACCAGGGTCCTGGACTGGCTCTGGCAGGCAGCTGTGGGGCTGCACTGGGGTCAGTAGAGCCCTGCACAACAACCTAGGCCAGGGCTCTGTGGACCACAATGCAGTCTCCTGGCTGCCTGCCATAGCTGACCTGGGATCCTGGTGCAGCTGTTTGTGCAGCATCCTCACCTCTTGCTGTGAGCAGCTGTGCCCTTCCTCCCCTCCCTGCTACCTCCACTCTTGCCCCTCCACCCTCATGCTCCAAGACTGTGGGGCTTCCCACCCTTTTCTCTGCTTATCGGTAAGTTTGGGACAGGGAGGATGGCAATGAGGCAACCAAAATTGCAGAGCCCACTATGTTTTGTGGACCCTACTCAATTTCACAGCTTCCACAAAAATCACACAATTTGGTAGGTCCCTATTTATAGACCACAGTAATACCTCTCTCATCCCTATTTTTGTAGGCTAAAACAGCAAAGGTCTTTTAGTCTCCACTCAGAAACAAGCTCAATGTTCTCTACTGACCATGCTAGAAGACTTTTCTGAATGCAGTTGAGTGAGTGTTCATCTTTCCTGCCCACAGGTAATTGGTATTTAACACAGTATTTCACATGAATTGCCCTGTCTTACACCACTTATGCTTTCTTATCTCTAGCAGAGGGAAACAGTTTCTGAGCAATTTTAGCATTTTGCTACAGCTCTAGAGATGTGAGTTTGAGACTCACCAAAGACTGTCCCCAGCTGTAAATGGGTACCTGGCTACTCAGGCTGGAGGGTGCCCAGATGTGATCCCCAAGTCTTTAGTTATTTTTTTCCAATCACAATTTGCTCAGAAGCCTAGCATATAATTAAGGTTGAGCCAATGGACCAGTAGTTCCAAAATAAGTCTCTGCTCTTAACAATAGGTACCATCCAAAATAACTTTCTTCTCTTAACAGTTACCATATTTGCCATGCTACAGTTGCTGTATTACTTCAACTGTAAAGATGTATTAAAAATACCTGGTACTGGACATGCAATTTCATGTGGCAGTTCATGTGCCAACTTCATGTGGCAGTTCTTTAGAACATCTTTCAATGTTACTATTATTAGGAGTGCTTGAGATTTGTTGTCACCCTAATTTTTGTGTTATTTCCAACAGTGCTAAATGAGTTTAAAACATAACCAGATCAGAATATTAACAGATCTCATTGCTAATGTGACTTGTTAACTGAATGAGAATCAGACAAGGCATATTCTAGTTTATAGAAAATAAGCTTCTCGTAGATATTTTCTCTTATACTTTACCTGGATTTTCTGGTCAGACAGCTCACTTAGCAAAGCCCAGCCCTAACCTAGGACTCATGTCTCTGCTGTTGATACTGTGCTATCCTCTTAATTAATTATGTATCACTGGCATGATATGAAAGATAATAAACCTGTCTTACATTTTTGGTTTCAACAGCACTGCATCAGCACTTCATTGCATTAAGAGACTTTTTCCTTTAAATAAGAAAGTGGAAGTTTATCTTCATTGCTGCCATTGTAATTTCACATCATGCTTGCCCTCAAAGAGGGGGAGACAGAAGAACAAGACAGGGAAATTGAGAATCAAGTAAAATGAAAGACAGGGAGAGTGGCAAGTGACCTGTGTCAAATTAGATTAGTGGAATAAGTCACTCAACCTCAAAACAGCTGTGGGACCTCCAAATCAGACTGTGACATTGCTACACAACTTAAAGAGTACAACAGAAAGCATGAGATGAAAGGGATAGCAGTTTGTAGTTATAGTTACTTGACAGCTATAATTCACCTGTAATCATGCTACTAACAAAGCAAACTCTAAACCAGTGGTTCTCAAACTTTTCTTTTCACAGACCACTTGAAAAGTGCTGAGGCTATCAGCGGACGACTTAATCTCTGTCGTCAGAAAAAATAAATCAAGTGCAGGGCCAAGTACAGATATTCTCAATTGTTCCACAACCTTTCTGCAGACCACCCGAATGGAGCTCACGGACCAGCGGTGGTCCACAGACCACAGGTTGAGAACCTCTGCTCTATACCAAGCTCAAATAATTTTATCTAACTGCTCTGATTAATGAAATTTCTAGTGCAAATGCAGCAATACACATTGTGAATGTGCTTGTAAAAGCCAGCATCTTTTCTTGAGCTACTACCACAGTGTATTGTTTAAGCAGGAGAATACGCCCCCGAGATTCATTAATTCTAATCCTACGCTGACTTTTTGTAGCACTTCATAGTGAGTCACCTTACTTCTGCTCCTCAGCTCCTCCACCTGTAAAGAAGAGTTAACAACCAACTCGGTACCTTTCAGGGTTTGCACCACGATCCTCACATAGGTCCGATGTATACAGACTGCATTATCACTTAGCCTCCTCTAATAAGAGAGACATGATCAAGATCTTTTGAGTCAATTATGAACAACATCTTTGGGAATAGGAAGTATGAAGGTATCACACACACAGGATAATTGAAGTCTTGTTACATTTCATCCCAAATTTCTATTCCTGTCTAAACTGGGCTATCACAGGTTGAATGCTGAACCTACAATATGGTTGAACCGTTGAGCTTTCTTCTTTTGAAAATGGAAATTCAAAGCCACCTTAGTCAGGGGTGGGGGGGGGGGGCACGTGCCCCCCCTAGGGACCAGTCACCAACTGGGGGCTGTCCCCCCCGGGGCCAATCTCCCTGCAGGCCCCCCTCCCCATCACCTAAGCGGGGAGCGTGGCCAGTCAGGGTGCACGTGCACCCCCGACGCGTCGCCACGGCGCTAGCAGAAAGCGACAGAGACAACGCCTGTGAGGAGACAGCTTTCGCCACACTTCATCCTTTCCGCGACGTGCTACTTCAACGCAAACTTTTGCACGAGGGCATGCACACGTGACCAGGCAAGATGCTCCACGCCGCGCAAATTAACTTAACTGCCACCATGGATGGCTTACAAACACCGCGCGTCACGGCATCCACCCTCACGAGCACCTCCAATCGCTTGGCACAGGGGTGGGCAACCTCCAGCACGAGTGGCACGGGACGGCCGAGCGGTGCGGGGGCTTGACATCTGCCAAAAGGAGGGTAACTTGGCGCCAGCTCCCACGCGAATGACTCCCCAAATTGATGGTGTCCCTCAAGCGAGGAGGCGAGGCCGGGGGGGACCCTCAAAAGCCGAGGGAGCAGAATGGGCCCCAGCGAGGCCACCTCAGGGCCCCACATCGCAGGGGGCTTCTCCCCAGAGCTGGGACAGGCCTGAGACCCCCCACCAGCTGGAGGCCCCTCAGCCAAGGGCTGCCCCAGCCTCGCCCCTGACACCGTGTCCAAGGCCCGGGCGCCTCCCCCCGGCGGACAGGCGATGCCGTCCACGCTCAGCATCATCCCCCACCCCCCAAAGCCCCCGCGCCGCCGCCGCTCACCCTGCTCCGCCATCTTCTCCCTCCCCCGCCTCAACCCGCTGCAACTGACTCGGGGCGGAGGGACTTCCGGCCGGCCGGAGGGAGGGGGATTCGGGGCGGAGGGACTTCCGGCCGGTTGCCTGGGAAGAGGGAGGGAGGGAAGTCGGGGCGGAGGGACTTCCGGCCGGCAGAGGGGAGCTGGGGAGGTCGGGGCAGCTGCGCTTCCGCTGCAGTCGAGTGGTGCACGTGGGAGGGGCGGATTGGAAGGAGAAGGAGAAGGAGAAGGAGAAGGAGAAGGAGAAGGGGGAGGGGGAGGGGGGGAGCAGCTGCTTCGGGGGAGTGGTGCACAGGGCAGTTTTTTTGGGTAGATCTGAGGTTTTTTGAAAATGCAGGAAAGGAGGGATGCTTTTGTCCCCCCCTGCAAGAGGGTGAAGCCTTGTTCACACGGTGCTTCTCCTGCAGGGCCTCCCAGGGGTGTGAGGAAGGGGTGCAGGCGCTGCAGGACATTAGTACATGTAGTGCAGCCGGGGGGAGAAGGAATCTGGTCCCTGACAATGAGCCAGAAATAAAGTCAGGTCTCCCTTTTGGTGCCTGCTGCAGCCAAAGTTTAAACCCCCCACTGCCTGGCAGCAGTGTTTGTGGTGGGGCGGCGCTGAGGAGTCGCCTGACATCATGGCTCATTGAATCTGAGGTCTTCATCCTCTGGGGTTAAGGACCCTCTCTTCTTTTGAACTGTCTTTGAACGCACCCAGCAAGCTAGGTTTTTGGTTGGCCCAAGGACATCGGCAGGCAAGGGTCTTTGAGTCTCTTTCTATATGCACGTTACCCAAAGACCCTTGCCTGCCCCGGTCAAGCCAGCCTTTCCTCCGCCGCTCTGCCCTGTTTTTGCTGCTCCTGGTAATGAAGCTCCTATTTCACAGCCCTGCGGGCTATTTTCAATTCCTTGCATTTGTTTCTGCTCTAACCTGAAACTGAATCATACAGCCCTAGGTTCCCAGTGTATTGGAAAAGCTAGTTTCTTTTTTAACTTCAGGAAAAATGTGTTTTGTTTAACAGGTGACGATGCACCTCACCCTGGGCACCCCACCTTTTCAAAGTCTAGATCTGGCTGTGAACGCAGCACGCGCTTTTTTTAAGGTACATAAAAACTAGAAGCTTTACAAGAGGCCTAGAGCTATATTATTCAGCTGAAGATCAAAGCAAAAACAAATACATGCGTATTGGGACGCGTATGAATTCGCTGTGTTGTATATCGTGTACAGAGCCAATCTTAGGCGTGTGCAGGGCCCAGGGCATATCAGCCTGTGCGGGGGGACATGGCGGTGGAGGGGTTGGCGAGCGGTGGGGAGAGGGAGTTGGGAGCGGCTGGAGCAGGGGTGGGGGGGTGGCCGGAGCAGCGTGATGGTGCCCTCAGCACATGCCAATGGCACTATCTGCAGGGCCCCCCAAAGTATGGGGTCCGGGGCGGTGGTCCTGATTTGCACCCCCCCCCCCAAGGGACGGCTCTGATCACGTAAAAACATCACAACAAACTAGGCAAAAAAGAAAGAGATCGAGTGTGTTTCGTTAGTCCTGTAGTCACTAGAAATATATGTACAGATCTCTTTCAGCTTCCTAAAACAAAATCTAGTCTTCTTGAACATCATGACAGTGCAACCAATACTTCACTGAAATGTATTTTCATGCCTAAGTTAATGTTTTTAGCTAAAGACAGTCAGCAGGCCTCTGAAATAGGAACTACATTACCAGGAGCAGCTAGTAGGTAGTGGAATTGCAAAAGGAAGATAGTTCAATTATTTGATCATAAGGGCCATTACAAAGGAAAGGAAGTTGTTTAACACCTGTGGTATGAAAAGTTTAGAAGGAATCAGGTAGATTATAATGAGGCATGAAGATAAGTGATGCCTTCACTGCTGCCTGAATAGAGATGCTGCAGCCTCTGCCAGGCAGTTGATTTTAAACTTTGGGTAGACCAGGAATTAAAGGAGGGTGGGGAGTGACTGCCATTGCGCCTCCCTGTAATCTGCTCCTGGATCTTTTCAAGGGTGCTGTGGGGTGCCATGCAACGTTAGCACCCTTAGGTGTGCAGATGTGATTCACACGATAAACCCAGAGATTTCAAATAGGCATCCATAGTGTTGAAAAGATTCTGACTTGCTGTGGGCTTTCTGAGTTCTTTGCCACAAAACAATTATTCTGTTATTTTTCCATAGTCAAAAACTTGGGTAAAAAGTAAGAGCTGGTGTTTTCTGAGGGCTGCCTAGAGCAGAATGAGAGATACCTTGAGTCTAAAAAGTTTGAGAACTACGGGAATGAGGAAACCACCATGAAGTAACAACACGGGTGAGAAGAGAAATGATTATGTAAAGAATGAATAACACTAAAACATAAAGCAGCAAAGAAATGATCCTGAAGAACTGCTGTAATAAAAGTGCAAATAAATCATAACATAAGCACTAAATGCCCTGATCATGTGAATAGCTAAACACACACACACATGCACACACACAAGCTCTTTACATCCACTGCAGCACCAGTGATTTCTCTTAAACCCAGTTGCATTGACTCAAATGAGATTAGATGCAAGAGAGAGGCCAGTGTTTTCGATCAGTGGTTTTCAAATTGTGTTCTACCTGGGGTTCCAGGAGGAGGTCTTGGGGGCTCCATGGAAAAAAATTGGTAATAGCAGACAAGTTTGTAAAATATACTTATTGTTAATTATTTTTTGAAATTTTGCAATTTGACTCTTGTGTTTCACTTACATGACCACCTCGTGCCTCCTGAGGCTGGGGGAGGCACGGTGATCGCCCACAGGTGGCGGTGTCAGCGGCGGTGGCGAGTGGGGACCTCCTGCAGGCAGCCACAGTGATGTCAGCAGTGACGGCAGGCTGAATGGGGACCCTGGCAGGTGGCCGCGGCGGTGAGGTGGGGGGGTGGCTATTGGTGACCACCCGCAGACGCCGCCGGCAGCGTCGGCAGTGGGGGCTGGATGGTGAGTGGCTACCCCGCAGACGCCATCAGCAGCAGCCAATCTCAGGGGGGTGCACGTGTACCCTCATGCACCTTCTACGCACCGCCAATGGTGACTTATTGATAAAAAAACATTAACTCAGTCTTTCTAACCCTTTCTGCTGAGACGATCCATGCCATATGTTTTATTCATAGGACAATAATACGATATGAGATTTGCCCGCCTTGTTTTGATGGACAGTTTACAAACAGAGGTACATGATCGAAATCTGGCAGCAATGTAGGCCTGGTGTTCCAATGTGATTATTCTGTCTCTGCGTCGTCGTATTTCAATCAGTCAGTTGACAAGTGCCTTGATGTCAGAGCAGTGTTGAACTGTCTCTTAATATTTTATATTTTTGATTTACCAAGAAAAAGTATGGATTGGTGACTGAAAACAGGCAACGTTAAGAAAAGTAGTCAGGAAAAATGCCAGATTTCAATACAACAGGAAGTAATTACCAGTGCTTCTATTGTTATATGTGCCAGCATATCAAATCAGTCACAAGCTCTTTATCCAGTGAGCAATGAATCAAAAACCAAAACATAAGTACCATGCAAGCTACATTAACTATGGTTTTACTTGGACTGGTGATAAAAACAAGACAGATGGACAGTGTGTTGAGTGTGGACAAGTTTTGCCTGACAGCAGCCTGAATCCAGCAAAGTTACAAAAGCTTCTGGAGGCAAAACACCCACAAGTTAAAGACATGCATGGTGATTATTTTAAAAGGAAATGTAACAATTTTATTAAAAAATCACTACCTAATGTTATTTTGTTGTTAAGACAACAGAAATGCTCTTGAAGGATTCATAAATTCATAGATGTTAGGGGCTGGAAGGGACCTCACGAGATCATCAGGTCCAGCCCCCCTGCACTAGGGCAGGGAAGACGACAACTGGGGTCAGATGACCCCAGCAAGGTGTGCGTCCACACGTTTTTAGAGATCTCCAGGGTAGGTGTCTGTACCACCTCTGGAGGGAGTTTGTTCCTGACCCATGGCACTCTGGTCATAAAGAATTTTTTACTTATCTCCAATCTGAAGCAATCCTCAATCAGTTTGTGTTCATTGTTTCTTGTCTTCCCTTGGGGTGCCTTGGTGAACAGATGCTTCCCCAGACCCTGCTGTATGCCCCTTATATACTTACAGGCTGCCACCACGTCCTCTCTAAGTCTTCTTTTCTCCAGGCTTAGCAGTCCCATGTCTTTCAGCTTCTCTTCATATGACCTGCTCTCCAGACCTCTAATCATGCGCGTGGCCCTTCTTTGGACTCTTTCAAGCTTCTCCACATCCTTCCTGAAGTGCGGCACCCAAAATTGGATGCAGAACTTCAGCTGCCGTTTCACCAAAGCTGAGTAGAGCGGGAGGATGACATCCTTAGTCTTGTTTCAGATGCATCAGTAGATGCACGCCTGTGTTTGATTAGTTCTGCCAGCTATGGCATTGTACTGGTGGCTCATGTTCATTCTGTGGTCTATTATGACCCCCAGATCTCTTTCAGTTGTGGTGCTGGCAAGCACAGTACTGTCAAGCCTGTAAGTGAGTTCTTTAATTGCTAAGGTGGATGATGTGCATATGATTGCTGAAAATTTAGGGAAGCCATGAACAAAAGGAATTTTAACTTGCACAATGGGTGAAAAAATTAAGAAAGCTCATTGCTATTATTCCTCATGCAGACCATACAGTTTCTCACCACATCAAAGATCTTTCTGATCACTGGCAAGCAGAGGTAGTTGTATAAAAAATAGTCCTGTTGGGTTTTTTATTCAACTAGATGAATCTACCAAAGAAGAAGGATTGGCTATCTTGCTCATAATCGTGTGCTATACTTTTTAATCTTCTACATGCGGACCTGCTGTTGTGCTGCCTGCTTAAAACAAGTACAAAAGGCAAGGCTATATTCAATATCCTTAATTGTTTTATGCAAAAGAATATGATTAACTGGGAACTTCGTACAGATGTTTGTATCAACAGTGCAAAAGTCATGATGGAAAAAGTCAAGGGTGTGGGTAGCGTGCATTAAAAATGTTGCCTCTCATGGAAAGCAGACATTGTAGTCTACATGGACTTGCTCTTGCTAGAAAGGGTATGCCAAGAGAGCTTAAAATTGTGCTTGATGGGACAGTGAAAAATTATATTAAAGCCAGGCCTCTTCACTCCCAGATATTTTCTGTTTTGTGTCATGGGCAGTGTTCACATGAGTCTTTTGCTACACACTGAGGTTTGAGGGCTATCCCATGGAATAGTGCTTCTTCACATTTATGTATTGTCAAAAGAGATGCACCTTTTTTTCTGACCATCATTTGATATCTTGTCCAGAATTCATGACATTTTTTGGATACAAAAATTAGCATTCCTTACCGATCAGTATACTGAAATTGCAAATCAAGCTGTGAAACATCTCATGCCCTTTGCCATGACCTATATGAGTGAGACTGGCTTCTCAAGACACAGTGCTACAAAGAACAAGTATTGGAACAGATTAGATGCAGCACCAGAAATGCGTCTACTGTTATCAGACAAGGTTCTTTGGGTGAATCTGATATCTTTTATTAGACCAGCTAAATAATTGGAGAATAATATTTAAGCAAGTTTTTGGGTTCAATAACCCTTCGTCAGGCTAAGGAAGTGTTAGCAGTTGGTGTGTGCTCTTCCTGGGTGGAATGAAAAGTAAAGAAGCTAGAGGCTGGGCTGGTCTGCATACAAGACAGGCAGTCAGTGAAGATTTAGATTGAGGAATCAATGGGTGAGAGACAGGCTGGGTGGGGGTGGGGGTGGGGGAGAGAAGGGGGCTGAAGAGTGGAGAAGTACCTGGGAAGTCAGCTGTCAGGCAGGTTATAATGCGTCATAGTCCTGTTATACCATACTACAAGTTTTTCTTGTAGTCCTGTTATACCATTGTAGTCCTGTAATACCAATACCATCAAATCATTTCCAACAGGATTACAAGAAAAAACTACAGACCTTGATCCCCCCACTACCTAACCTGGGGAATTTTTACATGCTCCCTAAAATCCACAAACAAGGGAACCCCGGCAGACCTATCATATCCAACCATGGGACCCTAACTGAAGAAATATCAGGTTTCGTTGAATCAGTCCTAAAACCGCTCATCACCCATGGAGCAAGTTTTGTCCAAGACACTACAGACTTTCTACAGAAACTTAAAAACATAGACCACCTTCCCAGCAACACCCTCCTAGCCACCATACCAGCCTATATACCAACATCCCACACCAGGATGGCATCCAAGCCTGCCTTACATATCTACAGAAACAAGATTACAACTCAGAATACAGACCCAAAGATATTACTGACCTTATACGCTTCATCCTCGCACACAACAATTTCACTTTTAATAACCAACACTTCCTCCAGACGATGGGAACAGCTATGGGCACCAAAATGGCCCTGCAGTATGCCAACCTTTTTATGAGCCAGCTGGAAGAAGACTTCTTCAAGAACTGCACCATCAAACCCTTGCTATACTTAAGATATATCAATGACATCTTCATCATTTGGACTGAAAACCTGCAATCTCTGATTGAGTTCCATCAGAAATTCAACAATCACCATTCCTCCATCCAAGGCATCTCAAAGGCCTGCTGCCTACTGCAGCTTGCCTGGTCCTGCTGCTGTGCCTGGGCCCAGGGCAGACCCTAGGTGCTCGGCAGGCTCTGGAGCAACCCAGGACACAGCCTAGGTCCCAGCCAGCTCCAAAGTCACTGCTGCAAGCCATGCCCCACTTTTATTTTCTCCAGCATGCTGCAGAGGGATGCAGCAGCCATAGAGATGCTCTGGCTGGCTGCCAGAGCATCCCCGTGGAGGACCCAGCCTCCAGTTGCTTCCAAGCATGCTCTGAGAGTGCGCCCCACGCTACTTTTTTCTGGCACTGTTTTTTTTTATATTGGGATTCCCTGGTATCAAATGTAGAGTCTGCACTGCAAATATGCAGCACAGGGAACATTTTCTTGTGTATGGGGTGCCTTCTGTGGCATCTCAAACTCCTTAGAGACACCACAACACACATGTGCACGCTCGCATGAACGTGGCCCTTGTGTGTTTCCCAACAGCCCAGGAGCTGGACAGGGTGGAAGAACCTGCCTGATGCCACCACTATCCTCAGCCAAGCCCCGCTCCCCTTGCTGCCCCAGCTAGAGCAGGAGAGGAGCAGCCAGGACAGCAGAGGCAGTGGGTGGATCTCTCTAACCCTTTTCTGTGTCCAAAGGCATAAGTAGAGAGGGTGAGGCAGGTAGAGAAGTGCTCATGGACCAGGGAAGAGGTGCTGAGCTCTGGAGGTGGGTTAAAATTCCTGCCTGATTTTAGGAATGTAAAAAGTCCCAAGCTGCTCCTGCAACATGGTATACCCACCCAGGTGGGAGGGAGGGAGGGAGGCTGGGAGTGGGGGAGCAACCACACCTGCTGTTCTGGTCGCTGCTTCTGAAGCCCCCTTTTAAAAATCCTGGATCTACCTATGGGCCTTACTTAAAAAGTGGGGAAGGGAAAGAAATGCTAAAAAGAATAAAGAAACAACACAAATGGAAAGAAAGCAGTGTTGAAATAATACATAAAGGTACAGAAAGAACATGAAAAATGAAAATGTAAGCAAAATGCAAAAAAAAGGTGCAGAGTATAAATAAAAGAACAATTAATTTTAAAAAGTCAATTTAAACTTGAATTTCCTTTTTAAAATATAAAACGCTGGCTTTTGTTTGGACTGCAGATGTTGCCAAAGCAAATAGTAAGAAGGGCAGAGTTGTGTCACTCTATAAAATCCTTTTGCTTCCAGCTATTTCTTCGCATGGTATAGTTGTGCAATATACTTCATAAATTTCACTGACAAAACAAGAGATGCCTCATTTCAGATTAAAGTCTTTGAAATAAAAGGTTCTGGCTTGACTTCAGCCCTGCCTTGAACTCCAATCCCACAAAAGCATACCCACATGCCTTTTTTTGTGTAACGACATTGCCTTTACTTCTTAAGGCTAAGTTAACACAGGGCGCAGCTACATGTGCAATTGATTTGATTGAATAAACTCTGACGCAGTTTGCACCGGAGCTTATTGTTCCCAGGCGCCACATTTACAAGTGTGCTCCGGACTGCAGCATGTTCAGCTGGTCACAGCAGCTTCGGCTGGCAGGGGACCCGGGGGATCAACCTGCCAGCATGGGGCTGCTCTGACCCAGCTCATTGTGCTGTGGAGGGGCTGGCTGGTAATCCTTCAACCAGTACCTGGACAGCAGTAGTAAAGGTGTGGTTCAAATTTATCAGGGTGCAGGTTGTAGCCATGCTGGTCTAGGGACATGGGCAGACAAGGTTCTTTGGGTAAATCTGATATAGTTTATTAGACCAACTCAAATAGTTAGAAAAATTATTCTTTATAAGCTGTCAGGTATAACTATCCTTTGTCAAGCTGAGGAAGCATCTGGAGTTGGTGTGTGCTCTTCCTGGATAGAATAGCAAAAATGTTTAGTTGTTAGTAAAAAGTTTGCAGCTTATCAGTAAAAAAAGTTCATAGGTTGTCAACACTGCTTGACTACAGAAGTGGTGTTATGTCATGCTCCCTCCCCACCCCAGTCCACTCCCTAGCCTTAAACTCTCTGGCCCTATTCCCCCTGTCCTGGCACAGATGCCCACCCGCTGCTTCTCCCCACTCCCAACCCCTCAGCTCCATCCTAGCCACACTACCACCCTCTCTGTAACTTTGAGGCGAGCAGCTGTTAGAGGCATAGGATGGGCAAAGGGATGCAGTGGCAGCACATGTCTGGGTCAGGGTCAGGGGCTACAGGTATGTAGGGTGGGGGGGCTGCAGATGTGTACAAAGCCCTGACAAGAGTTTTCTTCTTGGTGCTGCGCTCCCACTCAGAGACCAGGTGGTACTTATTGTTTCTTAGCTTTTTTATGAATGGCTCCATTTTTTTTTATGGACTTTACAGATAAGTGCTTTTTGCCCTATTTTTTTATGGATTGTATGTACATTTATGGACAGTTCACAGGTGTGCGGAGCTGGACTGGGAAGTGGCTGCATCAGGATAAGACACTCCTGCCTGTATTTAGTTTGCGATAAACTTCTAATCCCAAAACAATAAACCTAATATAGGCATGAGCAGGGCAGTTTCACCTGAAAGGTGATTTACTGCTTTGCTTACTGATCTACAGTAAGCAAAGAGGAGATATTAATAACAACAATATCCAAAAAGTGGATATATATGAATGTGGGAAAAACACTTTGTAGTAATGCTGTTCTGCTCATTTAATTACTTTAATAGTCAATGAACTCTTCATTCTCATTCCACATATATGAAAGACACTACATTTAGAATGTGTGCACGTTGCATTCAGGCAGGTTTCTTATTTTATTACAAGGACTTTATTATATTCTTCCACATTACAAACTTACTTCTACGATGACCAGGATGGGTGTTCTTGTTGAGAATGAGAGTACAAATACAATTGCTGGAATAGTGAATGGATACAAGAGAATTATTTTATTGTGTCTATTACCATAGGACTGAGAAACCTTTGTGAACATCAGGTCCCCATTACACTGGACCATGTACAAATATATAGTAAAAGGCGAGCTTTGCTACAAAGCATTTACAAGGTAATTTACCACAATATATAAGAGAGTGCAACAGACATACTGATGAATGAAGGAGGAGGAAGAGGTTAACTGTGATAGGATAGGATAGATTATCTGTGTGTGCAGTTCCCTACTTCCAACCCAGTCAAAGTTAGCTTCATGAAGTTAGTTAAAGCAGATTAATGAAAGTATGATTGATCCCAACTCAGCTAAGAGTTTAGCCATTTATGTCTTGTTATCTCAGCTCCAGTTTTTGGGCCCAGCAAGACAAATCAAAGTTTCTTTAATTAGATAAAATGGCTTTTCCTGATGTAGATAAACTACTTAAGACAACTACCTCCCAAAGGCAGAAGCAGTGCTAGTCTTACTATAATTATGGTTTGGGAGCTCAATTCAGAGACAAAGTCTGTCTATCCATAAGGGAGAATCTCAAAGTAGAGGCTTAGTACAAACAAAATGAGTGCGTTAGGGAAAGTCATAACATGGGTGTATGGAGACCACAACTGATTGCTGGAACTTTCCTTTCCTGGACATATATATGGCCAGGTAATATTTTGCCTACAAATAAATTAAAGTTATTTATAGTCTAGGCCACCAAGTATTTAGCACAATAAAACTACCTGAATCTAACGTGTAAAGAGAAATTAAACTGATCATATCAGATATATTAGCTGTATCAGGAGAGGGGCATGAGAAGCTAGTATGTCAGAGAATAAATAATGGGGGCTGATGTAAATCAGTTAAGCTCCAAGGACTTCAGTGGGCTCTGCCAGTTTACACCAACTGGCCCACATTTGAAGCTGCTTACATTGGAGGAAAAATTTTGAATAACAAAATAAGTTAGTGGAAAAATGTTAGGATATCATATTTGACTGAGATTGGGGAGGTAAGCCCACCAGAAAATAGTTATGTGGACCGAGACAATACATAGGGAGCTTTGGGGGGGGGGGGGGGGGTTATGGTGAAATTTGGGATGGCTGCAGACCTCCTGGAGCCCACCTCCCAGCGCCACTGCTGCCCGTGCCGAGCCCAGCTGAGAAGAGCCTGGTATAGCCCTGGCTCCAGCCCACAGCTGCAGCCTACCTGCCTTGCCCTGTGCAAATCTGGGGGCGCACGCTCCTCTACCCCTATGCCCTCCTGGGTTGCAAGCAGTGGTGGGAGCCACACCCCCCCACCCCCAGATGAGCTGCAGCTCCATCCCACTGCACGTCCCACCCCGGCTGCCCCACTCCCTCCCTCTCCATGGGGGGTATTGATCTGCCCCCCCCAACCCCTTCTCTCCCCCGTCCCCTTCCACCACAATGGACTTACCAGCTGCACACAGCTCTCCATGCTGCTGGGCTGTGCTCCTTGCCACCTATGTGCTGCACTGTGGCTGCATGCACGCACGGGTGTTTATCAGCCAAATTATCAGCCACATTGGGCCGATTTCAAAGACAGTCAATTTTCTTTATATTGGTGCCAATCCGATATCAGACCGATGTATCAGTGCACCTCTAAAATAAGATATACAGAGAGTGAGCACAAGCTTTCTCATGAAGTGAACTTGGGTTTACCAAAGCCTGTGCTCCATGTATAAATATATTTTATTTAGTTACCCTATAAAGGTGCATATCTACCCTGCCTCCTGAAGACCACAGACAAACAACACGATTCAGAATATACCAGACTTAGTTGTGGGAAATCAGTATTTCTTTGGGCTTGATAATCAGGATAACAAAGAAGTTGCCTTGCATAAAGCAGGAATATTTAGGAGACTGATGAGTTTGAAAGAGGTCCCAGGAAGTCAGTCACTTGTCTATGAAAACTGGAACAGCTCTTTTTCCAGGTCTCTCTCATAACAGTTCTATTGTTGGTTTAGGAAACTAGTATTTTATCCAGATTTTTATATATGCCTGCAGACTGTGGGCACTGGACCGATTGGCCAGGAAAGCCAGAAATATTGACAACTGTCTGGCCACCAGAATATGTGCCTCAAAGACCAGAATGAATGGAGACAATGAATGGATGGAAGAAAGAGATAGGTGAATGCTCAATAAAACACATTGTCACACCTGGGACATAAATAGCCAACTTGCTTCTGTACCTGTGGGAATACGCAACAACTCTCATCTGCTCGTGCCCTGGCACAGTCCGACTGTGAAAGGCAAGAGCTGCCTGTGGACAGCAGACAGCCATGGCTATTTTCTTGCTTCCTTTCTGCACCATGGTGGTGATATGGAGGAGCGCAGTGCACCGGTTACAAGTGTCAGAGGCTCTGCAGTCGTATATTCACCCCAAGAGCAAATTGCTCAGAGACAGAATTCCTCTCAAGGTACAATTATCTGGGGTGCATTGTTGCCATGCCACATACCCTTCAGCTATAAAAATCCAGAATCCCTTCCACAGTCTTTTGTAATCAAACCACTGGTGATACAGAATAGCTTCTTAGGATGCATAAGGAAAAAGCAGAGGTTTAAGCCTGAAAGGCAACACTGTAAGTTGAAGGGCAAGAGGGGAATAGGGAGGGAGGGAAGAGACAATGAGATGAAGCAAATTTAAAGTGATTGTAGCAAAAAAATCAAGGCTCAGAGGAAGCCATTTAAGAACTTCAGAGGAACTTCTAAGTGAGAATTCATTTCAAAGACAAAGTACATCTAAAGGAATGAACCTCAGATGTGTGCTACATGTGCGTGTCTGCCAGCTTATCCAACACTGAGGGGACTGAACTAGAGGGAAGAGTTCAAGTCCCTCCAGATTCCTGGGGCTGTAGCAGACTCCCATACATTGCTGATGGGGTAAAGACAGTAACACACCGTAATCAGTGGGTTACATACGAATATACTCAGGAATGCTCAGGAAAAAACCCCCTACTTTTGCTTGTCCGTGTCAGGTAGCATCCTCCATAGATCTTGGAGGAATGACCACAGGTTACAAAAGTGGTAAGTTTGAAAGAGGTACTGGAAGCCAGTCTATAGATGTACAGGTGCAACATGTCTATGTCTAGTTCTTTTAGTTGCACAAGCACACTATGCTCCTATGTTATGTAGCACCCAGTATGTGAAATGGGGGCTGCTAATATACAGGGAGAACTCTATAAACATCTTGTTCTCGTGCATTAGACCAAATTTGTTTTTAGTTACATGCATATGGGCCCATGGACATCAATAGGATTCCATAAGTATAAATCAGAACAGAATTTGGACCATTCAGTCAGCATGTGAACTATATGTATATATCATGTTGGAGTCTGACTAAAAGCCAACAGACATCTTCTTTGAAGAAGCAGCATCTGTCCTGTATTCCAAAATACAGACAGCTCCATCAGGTACAACTGGGCATCCTGGGCCATAATCTACTATGGTAAGAAGTTTTTTTTTAATTTTTATTTTAGAAAAGAAAATATAAAAAATATATCCAGGAGCAATGCAGCTCTCCTGGAAAGCCTTCTTGGAAGTTCTCCATCCCTACTGAAGTCCTCTGGAAGGCCTTTAAACATAAGGAACAATAGAATTAGACACATTTTTCACAGATTTTTTTTTTTTTTTTTTTACTCTGGCAGCTGAGAATGCTTCCTTGTCTCTTTTATTATCCTCAAAAAAGGCAGGGTAGCCACTGTAGCAAGCGTGCATCTGGGTCACAGGCAAAGATCAAAACTGCTGATGTGTTTTGCAATATATGGGAAGCTTGTTATGCACAAAGGGGCAGCATACTGTGAATGTTTCCAGTGTCTTGGCAAGAGTACAACCTGTGACAGATAAGTCATATAAAATTAGCTTTTCAGCAAAGTTGGCATTTTAGAGGGGGGGAGAATAAAGAAGCAGTAGCAATGTTAAAGCATCCTCTCACATCTCTTCTTACATATGAAAAGGGTTAGCGCTTATCTCACATTAGGGACAGGATACAAAATTCCAGGGATCGTATCAAAGGCAGTTTTTGTTTGCTTTATTTATTTAATGGCTTGCAAAAGGTGCTGGACTGTCAGCTCCAGAGACCAAAGTCCTTTATTTATCTACTGAACAGATGCAGCACAGGCAGTGGCAACACAAGTTTCCCCACATCATCCTGCCAACGTGTCTCAGCCCTGATCTCGTCTCCATGCCTAATCGGTCCTTGGCCTCCTTTCTGAGACTGCTACCAAGGGAGGGGTAGAGTGCCAATGGTGGTGGTGGTTTCTGTGATATGGAGTTCAGCCCACTAGGAATGTTACCAAGACAACCTCATTACATCATATACTAAAGAACTATATACAGCCATCATAATGTAGGATGGGTGGATTTATATACTATTGCTGAAAATGTGACATGCATCAGCAGAGGACTGAGATATGAAAAGTGCTTATTGCATTATTTATTCCCTGAGACATATGGATTGCACATATAGGACTTAAACAAAATCAAAATGCAGGGAAAATGAGCTTCAGCAAAGTATTTTTAAAAGAAAAAATGAATTTTCACATGAATTTGAATATGGTCAAATAGTGAAGAGTATGGACTCTGAAAAGAACATTCAACTTGGGTAAAATAATGCATTTCCTAAGGATTATAGGCGTGCTATTTTTAAGCAAGAAGTATAATAGGTGTTAAAGAAGGTCAATATGTATGAAAGCATGGCACTGACATAAAGTTCATGAAATAACAAATGATAAACTTAGAGTTCCTTTCATTTGTCGTTTAGATCTGCTCTTGTAAGCTAATACAGGGATTTCAATGGTTCCATCATTCTTACATATATTAAAATGCAATCTTGATACGATTCCCAATAGGTTCCAGTAGCCCAACTGAGGGAGGGGCAGACTCAAAATGTTTGGTGTTGGCTGCGGTAGGACTATCCCTGCCAGGCGGTAGGTAACAACCAGCAGGTGGCTAGCCTGCCCCCACTCCTGCTTTTCCAAACTGCTGCCCTGTGTCTTGCTTGCCATGCCTTCATGGAACAACCAATTATACAGGGGGTGTCTTGAGCTTTGGAATGTGCTTTCCTTTGGCCAAATGGCTCTGTCCTTTGTACCTAACTAGGCCCTGGGCGTACTTACTCTAGCTGCTACCTTCAACCCTAGGCTCACTTATTCTGGTTTTGGCTCCTTGGCAGCAATGGCACAGCTGGGGTTTAAGCCTCATGGTCTGGGCTCTGGGCCCCTTCCTGGCCCTCCAGCCTTCAAGGGGTTAAATGCTCTCTCTCTCTCTCTCTCTCTCTCTCTCTCTCTCTCTCTGTCTCTTAGCAGCCCTCTTGCCTATATGAGGGTAAACTTGCAAATCATTTTAAGGCACCTACAATGCAACCCCCAAGCCCCCTCACAGCCACTTCTAGTCCTGTTTTAAAACTGAAACAGAAAGGCAAGCAACTGCTTTAAACTAAAATACTGCCTTTCTGGGCACCCACAAATAAAGCCAACATGAACATAAATCCCTTTTTGGTACTGTGGCAGGGAAAAGGCAAAAAAGAAAAAAAAAAAACCAATCTCCCATTACCCGCCAGAGTTCACCTTACTGCACTTCAGGGTTTCCCTGTGATTTGCCTGGGAGTCCTGCCTCATCCCTAGTCAGGGCTAGAATATCCTTCTAACCTGAGGGCAAGCTTTTTGTTTTCCCTGAGCCCCTCCTGCCAGCCAGACCTAATATCTGGTCTGAACACAGGGGTTGCTCATCAGTCTCTGCAGCCATGCCAGTTGCTTGCCCTTTGGCTACAATCTTTTTTAACCTAAACGTTGAGTCCCTTTTCCTTCTCCCTTATAGTTTTGTTCCTTTTGTTATAATCTGTGTTAGAAACTGTTGTGTACCCACTCTTGAGGTGAGTATTTATCAGTGGGAATTTCATGAGGGACCACCCCCGACTCTCCTGCCACACCTGTGATCTTATAGAGAAAATAAGGGAGGGTTCCTTGATATTACTGAGGGTCCCCCATGGGTGTATTCATGCTATGAGTGAACTTGGGTCTCCACCTGCCCTACACCCCATCCACATTCCAACCGTTGGCTTTTGCCAGACGTGGAATCCGTTACCCTGTTGATGCAGATGAACTGTTTGTGAATATCGGACTGCAGAGGTGTCAACTGCATCTGGCCCTTCTCTTCAGGTTGTGGTGTAGACAGGAACTTTGGCTACCACTAGGACTTCTCTGATCCAAGCAGCAGCAAAGAAAAAGAAAAAAAAGAAAAGCAATCCTGGTAGTGGGGCCATTACAGGATATACCCTTAAGGGCCAGATTTGCCCCTTTTCCATAGCACCTCCCTGTGCCTATGTCTCTAACAGAAACAATAGTGGCCTGGTGGGTTGGCTGATTTCGACAGCAAAACGGATCCAAAGAAACAACACAACTTAAAGGAAAATGCCCACTGCTGTCCTAGGGTGGAACCCCAAACCCCTACTTGGGCTATTTAAATAAAGTCCTTAAAGCTCTTCCTCCCAGGAAAGCAACTTTTTCCCCTTGGGTTTTCACTGCTTGCAGAGCCTGATGCAGGGGAAACATGAGAGACCCCTCTGAGTCTCCATACTGCAGAAGTGGTCCTGCTCCCTATGGATCCCTCCACTCTCCATTCTGCACGGCCCAGTGTCTTCTCCCTGTCCCTGCTTTTGCTTTTGATTTTAAGCTGCTGCTGAGGTGGCACGTTTCTATGATGCCATTGCCAGAGCGCATGCTAAAAAAGCGACGCGGTGTTGCCGTGTGCCATGCTTACTCTGCCTCCTCCTTACCTGCAGGCAAGGCGCTGCTATTTTTAGTACATGTTGGGCCAGTTAGCCACACTGCATCTGCACAGTGGGGTGTGCCTGTCTCTAAGCGGCCTGCCACTACAGAAACCAATAGGAAAGATTTGTTATTCAAATTTTGGGGAAGTTTGTCCAGTTCTCATGCTTTAGGTTTATCTCAAGTTGTTAGTAATTACAAAAATGGGTCTGTTCTCAGCATTAGTATTATTATCTTTTACTTAGGATCATAGGAAAGTTGGGCTGGAAGGAACCTCACAAGGCCATCTAGTCCAGCCCCCTGTTCAAGGCAAGATTAACCCTAAGTAAACCACCTTTGCCAGATGTCTGTCTAACCTGCTTCTGAAAGTTTCCAAGGCTGGAGATTCAACAATTTCTATAGGTAACCTGTTCCAATGCCTGATAACCCTCAGAATCAGGAAGTTCTACTAATCTTCTATCTAAATTTCCCCTGCTGCAATGTGAGGCCATTGCTCCTAGTCCTGTTCCTTACAGCCACAGAGAGAAGCTCATCTTCACCCTCTCAATAATCACCCTTCATGTACTTGAAGACTTATCAAATCCCCCCCTCAATCTTCCTTTCTCTAATGCAGGTATACCTAGTTTTTTCAGCCTTTCTTCATAAGACCTGTCTCCAAGGCCCCTTGATCATTTTTGTTGCCCCCTGCACTGGACTCTTTCTAAACTGCCCACATGCTTCTTGAAGTGTGAGACCCAAATCTGGACACAGTCCTCCAGGTGAGGCCTCACAAGTGCTGAATGAAGTGGAAGAATCACTTCCCTTGACTTGCAATTGACATTCCTGTTAATGCAACACAGAATATTGCTTTTTTTTTGTAACAAGAGCACTCCGTTGGCTCATATTAAGTTTATGGTCCACTGTAACTCAAGGTCCTTCTCTGCTGTACTGTAGCTAGCCAGTCATAGTAGTGCATGCAGTTATCCTATCCCAAGTACAGGACTTGACCTTGTTGAATCTCATTTGATTGATTGTGGACCATTTCTCCAGTCTATACAGGTCATTGGAGATGCATCAGTAGGGCATGGGGGGTACCCCCACCCCACACACACACATTTAATTAGTTCATTTTATTGATAAACATCAATGAGCATTGAATTTTATAGAAAGGAAGGAAGGGAGGTAAAGGGAAAAAAAATCTGAGGTTGCAGGGCATGGGGCATCATGCACATGTGCATGCACACACATGCACTTGACAGTACAGGCAGGTGGTGGGAGCAGCTCTGGGAGCTGCACCTTCCTTTCAACTTCAGGCAAGACTCAGGAGCTGCTTCTGCAGGTAAGTCTATGGGATGGGGGTGGGGTTGAAAGGCAAGGGCTTGGGGACTGTCCCTGCACCATTGCAGTGGGAGGCTGACCTCTGGCAAGCCTGAACCAGCCCCGCACCATCAGGTTGCCCTCCAATGGTGCAGAGCCAGTTCGGGCACTCCAGAGCCTGGTGCTTGGCCCTGATGGCATGGGGCCAATCCAGGCAAACCAGAGCCTGGCATATGGCCCAGATGGCACAAGGATAATCTGGGCATGCCAGAGCCTGATGCTTGGCCCCAGTGGCTCAGGACTGATCCAGGCATGCCAGAGCCTGGAATAGGGCTCTGATGGTGCAGGGCTAATCCAGGCATGCCAGAGCTTGGCACATGGTCCCAATGGTACAGGGATGGTCCAGGCCATCAGCAGCCAAGCTTGAGTGAGTCTGAACCAGCCCTGCACCATTGCGTCAGGGGCCAAGCTCCAGAAAACCTGGACCAGCCCCTTTGCAGTTGGGGCAAAGGCCAAGCTCTGGCAGTAAAAGATGAGCAGACATGCTGCAAAAGTGTAACAGAAATAAGAGGTTATCCTGTTTGGGCAGCCTGTCTCACCCTTTCTTGCCACATCTTGGTGTATTACTTGTTGGAGAAATATAGTGTGGGAGGCTGCCTTAGGTATGCAGCCCTGGTGTTAGGGTCAAAGTACACAGCTCCATCTTTCCCTACACTGTGTCCATCTCCACCCTCAGATCTTAACAGCACTGGTCAGTTAACAGATCTTTCATTTAGGGCTCGTGATGATCTTGTTCACCCTCTGAACTTAGGTGCTCAGTCAAGGATGTTTACCAGTCCTTGGGTCCCATTCTCTACTTATAATAAACTGCCAATCAAAATAGTAACTTAAAGTAAAGAGTCAGTATCCTTTCACCAATTTTCCTCTTCCTGGGATTTCTTTTACAGGACAGACTCTTGTGGCCCCACCTACAGTGTCCCGGGGTCCCTTAACTACAATCCAAGCTGTAGTAAACCGAAAGTTACTGGATGCACTTAGCCATCTGGTTATTCCCCAGTACTGTCTCTGTCTCTTCAGAGCTGCTTTCCTATGCTGCTAGTACTCATAACATGGGCCCAACCCCACCTCTGTCCGCGATTGAATTCTCTCTTTGCCTGAGGGCTACTGCCACTCACAAGTTACAGCCCTCCCCCAGCTGAGTCCTCACCACCTGAGTCATGTCTCACCCTTGGCTTAGCACTTTACAGTTCCCGTCCAAAACCGTCTCCTTAAGGGTTCCATCCTCTACTCCCCATGGTTAGGAGTCTTCCCCCATTCTCCAGAGTCTCAGCGTCCTTTTTAAGTTTTGCACACCCCTGAAGTCATTCTCCTGTGTCAGGTTTAAAGGTGGGGGTTGCGTCTGTATTTACTTGAGCCCCACCGCCTAATCTCTAGTGTTGGCTCGTCTGCCAGGTAAGCATAGTGTGACAGCTGAAATTATGTCTGTGTGATAAAGGTGCTTGCTGAAGGCTCTATAAAGATTAGACCAAGTGTTTTTCTGTCATTTGTTCAAATATTAAGCTGTATGTTGTTGCTAAGAGCCTAATTAAAGTTTAAGATGTAGTAAGGCCTTGTATAAAGTAAGGCCTAATAAATTTAGCAAAGTCTTGAAGTAGTAAGGCCCAGTGGCGTAGTTAAAATTAACCTTATCAAATGAATTCAAGGCTTGTACTGCTATTGGTCAGTCTAAGGACAGTTGAAGTAAAAAGAATCTCAGTGGCTGTAAGTTATCAGCACAGTTCAGAAGTTAGAAATTGGCTGAAACATCCGGAAATCATTCAGAAGGAAGATACAGCTCTGTGAAAAAGATTAATTAGCTGTTGACCTGGATCAGTGGGCCCATGGATCTCGAGGAGCCCAAGGACTGAATACCAGGGTTCTTCCTGGTACCTCTTGGACAGCGCTGATTGGGGACTCCTGACTTCACTGAGCTTTGTGGAAAGAGAAACTTGTCGTACATCAGGCATCAGAGGGGACTGCCGATAAGTTGACAATGCGAATTATTTTTGTCTGTTATTGTTTGTCTTGTTACTATGTGTAGTTGTGTTTTTGTTAAGTCAATAAACCTTTCTTACCTTTCTACCCCCGACCACACTCTCAATCCCAAACCCTCTGCAGGTGACTGAGACACAGAGCAGGGGCAAACTCTGACTCCCTGCTACAGAAAGCCACAAGGTCCTCTGCTACCCACAGCTGCTGGGGCATACATGCTCCTCATGCACACACACCCTCCCACACACACTCACCCACCCTTCACATCTGCATAAGCACCCTCAACATAACCCCCTTCCCCACACATGCACGTCCTTCCCCCACACACCCCCTGCCCCACACACCCACCCCCTGACCATGTCTTAAGACAGCTTTCTTGTTAAGATTCTTAATGCGGGTATGAGTCATATGGCCACAGTTTTCTTCATATGTAGCTCTCTTTTGAAGCAGTATCCATCCGCTATTACATAATATCATAAAATATGACATTAAAAAAAATAAAATAAAAATATACTATGCTGTGGCTAGTAAAGCGACCAAAACGCTGGCTTGCATCCATAGATGCTTCTCAAGCAAATCCCGGGACGTCATTCTCCCCCTGTACTCGGCCTTGGTGAGGCCGCAGCTGGAGTACTGTGTCCAGTTTTGGGCTCCACAATTCAAAAAGGATGTGGAGAAGCTTGAGAGAGTCCAGAGAAGTGCCACGCGCATGATCAGAGGTCAGGGAAGCAGACCCTACGATGACAGGCTGAGAGCCCTGGGGCTCTTTAGCCTGGAAAAGCGCAGGCTCAGGGGTGATCTGATGGCCACCTACAAGTTTATCAGGGGTGACCACCAGTATCTGGGGGAACGTTTGTTCACCAGAGCGCCCCAAGGGATGACGAGGTTGAATGGTCACAAACTACTACAAGATCGTTTCAGGCTGGACATAGGGAAGAATTTCTTTACTGTCCGAGCCCCCAAGGTCTGGAACAGCCTGCCACCGGAGGTTGTTCAAGCGCCTTCATTGAACACCTTCAAGATGAAACTGGATGCTTATCTTGCTGGGATCCTATGACCCCAGCTGACTTCCTGCCCTTTGGGCGGGGGGCTGGACTCGATGATCTTCCGAGGTCCCTTCCAGCCCTAATGTCTATGAAATCTATGAAATCTATGAAAAGTATCTCTAGAATAGAAATCATAACTCCTTTGTCTCTTGAGTACCTGCCCTGAACCCTGCAACATACCACAAGAACCTTTAAATTGTGCCACCCCACTATCAACAGTCACCAGTTGCCTACACTCCAGGTCATTCTGGATACTAGTCCTGCCCTCTGGAGTGTCCACAGTTCCACCCAACTTGGTGTCATCTGCAAATTTGCTAAGCATGCACATGATCCCATCATCCAAATCATTAATGAAGATGTTGGACAATACTGGACCCAGAACAGACCTGTGGGGAACCCCAGTTGATACCTCCTCCCAACTAGCCATTGAGAATGACTTGCTGGGCATGTCTACACATGCATTTAAGACATCTTAAATTTACTGTATGGTAAATTACCATGCAGTAAGGGGGAATAGGCTGGCATCTACATGTGCAGGCATTAAGGCACATTAACTCTATGTGTGGACTGACTTGGGACTAAAGTTAGTTTGAAGTCAGCCCACACACACAGTGTTACTGCGCAGTAACACATCCACAAGTGCATTACTGTGCAGTAACTAATTGGGCATAAATTTGATACCTGCATAATGCAGGTATCAAATTTATGCTCAAGTGGGTATATGTTGCCATATTTACTAGGGCTGTGTGAAGCTTTGGTCCCTGATTCGATTCAGCAGAGATTCAGCCCAATTCAGTAGCTGAATCTCTCAATCTGAATCGAATCAGGAGACCCTTTAATCCCTCTGAATCGAATCAGAATGCTCCAAATCGATTAGGATAGATTCAGAAAGATTCGGCTATTCGGACATAGACACAGCTTTAAATGTTTTTTCTACATACCTTAAGGTACCAGGCAGCTCGTGCATGCTGTGATGGTGAGGTGGATGGAGCATCCCACAGGAGTGCAGGGGGCTCCCCAGCATGCTTGACAGCAGACCCGAAAGTGGACCAGAAGCACTTCCAGTCCACTTCTGGGTCCACCAGGGAGCCCGCAGGGCCCCCCCACCACACCCTCCAGCTTGGTGACTGGTGCCTCCTGGGTCTGGGGGGCAGCTGGGGTCCCCCTGTGGCCAACTGCTGAGCTGGGTTTTTGTGCAGGGAGGCCCCCCAGTGCACTCCTCGGCAGACCCGGAAGTGGACCAGAAGTACTTCTGGTCCACTTCCAGGTTCACCACCAAGCATGCAGTGCCCCCCACCCCACACACACACACTCCTGTGGGACACTCCATCTGCCCCACCATCGCAGCATTCACAAGCTGTGCTGGTACCTCAAGGTATGTAGAAAAAACATTTAAAGCTGAGTCTATGGCTGAATCTCTGATTCTCTGAATCACCATCAGATCTTCAGATTCAGCCAAATAGAATCAAGGACAGTGATCTGAATCAATGAATCGAATCACTGTCCCCAATTTGAGCCAAATCTAAATTGAATACAGCCTGTTTCACACCGTATTTACTGCACAGTATGGGCATAAACATGTAGACAGATGGGTGCCCCTACTGCACAGTAATTTGGGTTACTGCACAGTAAATGCACACCCACCCACCCTTCACATCCACATAACCACCCTCAACATACACCCCCATCCTGCACGTGTAGATGTGCCCACTGAGTACTATGATCCAACCAGTTATGTATCCACCTACCAGTACTTTAATCTAATCTGCATTTCTTTAGCTTGCTAGTAAGAATGTGATGGGAGACAGCATCAAAAGCCTTGCTAAAGTGAAGGTATATCATGTCCACTGCTCTCCCCTCATCCACAGAGCCTGTCAGTATTATAGAAGGAAATCTGATTGGTCAGGCATGACTTGTTCATAGTCAATCCATACTGACTGTTCCTGATCACCATGTTCTCCTCTAGGTGCTTCACAATGGATTCCTTGAGGACCTGCTCCATGATCTTTCCAGGTATAGATGTCAGGCTGAGTGGTCTGTGGTTCTCCAAAGCCGCCTTCTTCACTTTCTTAAAGATAAACACTATATTTGCTCTTTTCCAGTCATCTGGGACCTCACTCAACCAGATAAGCTCTCGAAAAAGATAGCCAGTGGCTCTGAAATTACCCCAGCCAATGCCTCAGGTGCATCCTAGCCTGTCTTGCTGAATTGAAAGCATCTACCTTCTCAAATTAATCCCTAACCTGTTCTGCCATTACTCTAGGCTGTTTGCCTCCTTCTCTGTCTCTGCTGCCAACTGCAGTCATCATTTGGTAGCTGTCCCTATTGTGAAACTAAAGTGAAAAAGGCATTACATACTTCAGCCTTCTCTGCATCATCTGTGACTAAGCTGCCTTCTGCATTTTGTAAGGGACCTGTGGAATTACTTGTCTTCCTCTTATAGTAGGAAATCAGACTTTTGACATTCCTATAGAACCCCTTTTATTGCCTTTTATGTCCCTTGCCAGCAGCATCTTAAATCTTGCTTTGGCCTTCCTAATTTTCTCCCTGCATGCTTGTTCAGTACTCTTATACTCTTCCATAGTACTGTGACCAAGTTTCCACTTTTTATAGGATTTCTTTTCAATTTCAACTCATCTGTCTAGCCTGGTGCACTTCCCATTTTTCCATCTCATTGGGATATCTTGCTTCCTTAAGAGAGCCTCCTTAAAGTATAGACAGCTCTCCTGGACTCCTTTCCCCATCAGAGTTGTGGCCCAAGGGATCCTGCCCACCACTGCTTTGTTAAACTTTGCTTTTCTGACGTCCAGTGTCCTTACTCTGGTACTCTTCTTCTTCCCCTTAGGATCTTGAACTCTATGCTGTTGTGGTCACTGTCACCCAAGTTATCTTCTACCTTCACATTCTCAATCAATTCCTCCCCAGTAAGCCAAAAAGAGCTTCCCCCTCACTAGCCTCTCTACCATCCTAATCAAAAAGTTATCCCCAACATACTTCAGGAACTTGCTGGACTGCCTGTGAACTTCTGTGTTTCCCTCCCAGCAGATGACCTGATAATTAAAGTCCCCCAGGAGAACCAAGTTCTGCAATTTGGAAGGTTCTGTCACTTGTTTAGACCTCTTGGTTTAGAGGCCAATGATACAAACAAGACACATATCTGGGATGTGTAGTACCATTTTTTTTCCAATAAGCTTCTCATACGATTTCCCTTTGATTGAGGTGGCCCACTATATAGCCACGTTGCAACTCCCGGTAGACTAAAATCACAGCAACGTTTTCTCTCTACAACAAAGCTACTGGACGAAATACTGACAACCATACAAATAAAAATGTGGCAATCACAACTAGAGATGGCCCAGGAGGTTGCTAGGATGAATGTCAAAACTGATTAGCATCTCCCTGCAGGCTCAGAGCTTGATTGGCCAGCATGGAGCAGCTTGTACCGGGGCAGCAAGACTGAAGTCAACATGCAACTTTGGGGATACACTCCAAGATGCAAACACCATGTGCGAATGTGGAGGAAATTTTCAGACTCTGGAATACCTACTGGCCTGCCCACATATAGCGGAACCATATAGCAACAAGGACCTTTCCAAGACTACAGATTCAACAAAAGTATGTGCCCATTTCTAGACCAAAAATTTGAGCAAGGCGACAGGACATGAGAAGAAGAAGATACAAATTTTCAATTGAAAGTCCCCAATGCTTAATACAATCACTCTTCTATGTGGTGTTCAGTGGTGTTTGTGCAACTAAATTGATTTCCAGTTGTGTCTTGTCCGAGGGATTTGGAGGCACTTCAGTTTTTTTGTTGAAAACTGTAATCAGTTGTAATTATAACATGAGCTAAACTGAGTAGTGTTTTGTTGAGATCCCTATAACTATCTGTGGCTGCAGAAATTATGTCCTTACCTTCCAATCACCTTGATCACCCATCAGCCTCCTTCAGACTTGGTCTCCGGTGGCAATTCTAGAACATTAGTAAGTGCTGCATACTTTAACAGCCTTCCTGTGGTTCCTTGCTTTCTCTGCATACAAATAAGAAATCAATTCATGTTCTATTCATCTTATTCATAAATAAGAAGTCTCATTCTTAATCATTTGGAGCATATGTGTTTCAAATGCTTTACGGATATTTTCTTGTCTGCTTTGGTAACAAATATGCCATCTATACTCTGACTTGTTTCTTCCATCAACCAAATGAAATGTGTTCTGTTCATTTGACTCCTGTGGATAATAAAACATATTAAATTAAAGTGTCTCACTGCTGACTAGAAGGCTGAAGCAAAAGGCTTTCATTTTTAAAGCCCTCTGCTCAAATCCTGACTCAGGCTAGAAATGGAAGTGTATCCTTATGTTTTATACTGCTCCTCGGTGGACACCTATCCATATGAATAAGCCATTCTACACATCGTTCTGCATATCACACGCAGGCCTAGATTGCTTGAAAGCCACTGACGGAAAGGTGTGGAAAACTTGCACAGTATGGCCCTTAGCTATTAGTTCCTCACTTGCACAGGCAGAATATTCACCCGTGACTGTTACAATTTTATGAAGAAGAAACTATCTCACCGGTAGACTCATTTGCTCATTGACCTGTTTGTTTCAAAGCAGAGATCTGCCAGAGTGCTGTGTTCTGTTTTGGATCCACCAAGCTTGACGGGCATCCGATCTACCAGCTCTGAGCCACAACATGAGCAGCTGTGGGCCATCTTGGTGCCCTGAATGAGTGAACTGGTTATGTAAATAGTCATTGGCTGACTTAGGATATTGAAAAGGGGATGTACATGGTGTAATGCATTTTGCCATATAGACCCAACACATATTTTTCTCCATTTAAAGAGAAACTAGAAGCTTTAGTAATATGCTAGAGGCCTAGCACTACGTTAATCAGTTTAAGGTCAGGGCAAAAATAAATATAACTTTATAGGAATGCACACTCATTTGCTAGATTATATGTAAAATTTAAAAAACACAACGAATTAGCAAAAAATTGTTAAAAGAACATGCTTATTCATCCTGTTGTCATTATAATTAAATGTACATCTCTTATTCGGGTTGCTAAATGGACCCTAGCCTTCATTAGCATCTTGACAGTGCAGCTAATGTCACTGTCAGTCCTTTCTGCACCTGTGTTAATATTACCACCCCTGAGTTAAGGTTTTTAGGCAGAGCTAAAACAGTCTGCAGGACAGTGAAATTGAGGAGAGTACCAGGAGTGGCTATCAGACAGCAAAATTGCAAAAGAAAGGATAGCTTGATAGCTTGATTAACGGAACATCAAGACCATTAGAGAGGGTCGTTAACACCCGTGGAGTAAATTATCAGGAATCAAGTAGATTATAATGAGCCATGAAGTCAATTGATTTCCTCAGTGCTGCCTGAATAGAAAAGCCAATGCCTCTCCTGGACAGTCAGTTTTAAAGTTTGGATGTAGTGGGAATCAAAAGGGGGACACAACTGCACCACTGCATGCCCCCCCAGAGATGCCCTTGGTTTGGGTTTATTATGGTCCTATAGAGTTTGGATGTTTTAAACTTTGGCAGATGCAGAAGTAACAGTTACAAAAGCCATTTTACACTATTGATTTGCTGCCTTATTTGGTTTCATACGAACTATTCCCATGGATTTGGGAGCAGCTATTGACAACAAGCAGTGCTGATGTAGGAGGACAAAGGGATGGTAAGAACGCCAGAGACGAGCTCACTGAAGTCAGAACCTTCAGTTTCTGAACGCCAATTAATTGGAGAGGTTGCAGAGAAACGTAAGCCCTGAACACCTATGAGGCAGACTGATAGCGTGTGTTAAAGATTTAAAAATCCAAGAGACAAGTTTATTTGATAATACAAAAGATCCTGATAAACTCTCTGGAAAATCAGTAAAACCTGCGTATAGTATTTAAGCTAATACATTATAACTTAAGCCAAGGGGGATAAAAAAGCCCCCTTGGCTTAACAGAGAGCTTAAGGAAAGACTGGGGGCAAAGAAAGAGATATATAGGCAGTGGAAGCAGGGGGCAGTCACCAAGGAGGCATACACCACCCTGGCATGCTATTGCAGGGAGTCAGTTAGGCAGGCCAAGGCAGCACTGGAGTTTATGCTAGCTACCACAATCAAGGACAATAAAAAGTCCTTCTACAGATATATAGCGAGCAAAAAGAAGGCTCAGAGTAGCATAGGACCCCTGTAGGACCAATCAGGTCGGTTGGTGGTTGATGCAGACAAAAAGGTAGAGCTCTTCAATGAGTTCTTCACTTCAGTATTCCTTAATACTGACCAAGACAATCCCCCCACCTTGAGCATAGACAGATGTCCAAAAGGCACCAGGACCACTGAAGGTTAGTGCTGAATTAGTTAAAGAGCACTTTGAAGGGCTGGATGGGTACAAGTCAGCCAGCCCGGATGACCTCCATTCACGGGTGCTGAAAGAATTGGCCAGTGTCATTGCTGAGCCACTAGCACAGCTGTTTGAGTTCTCATGGTGCTCTGGACAGTCCCTGAGGACAGGAAAAAGGCCAACGTGGTGCCCATTTTTAAGAAGGGGAGAAGGTAGGAGCCGGGTAACTTTAGGCCAGTCAGTCTTACCTCTATCCCTGGGAAAATACTAGAAAAAATCATCAAAGAGCGTATTTGTGAAAGCCCAGGAGGGGAAATGATGCTGAAAGGAAACCAGCATGGGTTCATCACAGGTAGATCATGCCTGACAAACCTTATAGCCTTTTATGACCAGGTCACACACTGCCTTGACACAGGAGTGGAGGTCGATGTCATCTACCTGGATTTTAGGAAGACCTTCGACACAGTTTCGCATCCTACTCTCATAGGGAAACTAATGGGCTGTGAAGTGGATGCCTACACAGTCAGGTGGGTGGCCAACTGGCTTAGGGACAACACCCAAAGAGTGGTGGCAGACGGGTTGTAGGAAAGAGGTAGGCAGTGGGGTCCCGCAGGGTTCGGTCCTTGGGCTGTTGTTATTTAATATCTTCAACAGCGATTTGGATGAGGGTGTGGTGAGCACCCTCTCTAAGTTTGCAGATGATACCAAATTATGGGGCAAAGTGAATACACCAGAGGGCAGGGAGCAGTTACAGGCTGACCTGGACAGGTTAGATCAATGGGCGGAACAAAATAGGATGCAGTTCAACAAAGATAAAAGTAAGGTACTCCACCTAGGCAGGAGGAATCCCCAGTACACCTACTGGTTGGGGGATGACCTCCTCAGCAGCTCAGAGGCTGAGAGAGATCTTGGAGTCATAGTTGACTCCAAGATGAACATGAGCCAGCAGTGCAACGAGGCCATCAACAAAGCCAATCGCACCTTGTCATGTATTAGCAGATGCATGACCAACAGATCAAGGGAGGTGATGCTCCCCCTCTATGGGGCATTGGTCAGGCCTCAGTTGGAGTAGTGCGTCCAGTTTTGGGCGCCTCACTTCAAGAGGGACACGGAGGATCTGGAGAGGGTTCAGAGGAGGGCCACTCGCATGATTAGTGGTCTTTGGGAAAGACCCTATGAGGAGAGGTTAAGGTATCTGGATCTCTTCAGCCTATACAAAAGACAGCTGAGAGGTGACCTTGTAGCCACCTATAAATTTATCAGGGGAAGACAGCAGGGAATTGGTGATGCGCTGTTTACCAGAGCGCCCCAGGGAGTAACTAGGAATAATGGGTGCCAGCTAGTGGAGAGTAGATTTAGGTTAGATATTAGGAAGACTTTTTTTACAGTAAGGGTGGCCAGAGTCTGGAATTGGCTCCCAAGAGAGGTGGTGCTATCACCTAACTTGGAGGTCTTCAAGAGGAGGCTTGATAGACACCTGGCTGGGGCCATCTGACCTCGGTCCTCTTTCCTGCCAAGGGAAGGGGGTCGGACACGTTGATTCAGTGGGTCCCTTCCGACTCTATAATCTATGAATCTATGAAACTATCTTCTATTAGTGACTAAATAATATATGGAGATTTAAGTCTGCTTCAGACTCCAGACTAAGGCACCTAGGGTCATGCCCTGAACTTAGTGAAATCAATAACTTATTCTCTTTAGGGTAGCCAGGATTTCACCCTTTGTACTTCATTTCAAACAGCAAATGTTCGTACATTTTTCTCCACAGATGTTCAAGTTCATTCTCCCTAGAAAACGCAGTTGTGATTGTTTTGAAAAATCATAAATTTCATAGATTTCATAGACATCAGGGCTGGAAGGAACCTCAGAAGATCATCGAGTCCAGCCCCCTGCCCCATGGGTAGGAAGTCAGCTGGGGTCATAGGATCCCAGCAAGACAATCACTGATCTCCAGTGGAAATTATCCCTGTCCATGACACATCCAGAACATGACTTTTAATGTAAGACTACAACTCTATTATCTCTTAATGTGCTGCTAACATTGGCACCCCACCCTTTCCACAGTAACTGGATCCTCCCTTGCAAACGGTTTAGACAGCTGGTTCCGAGACCCTTGAAGAAGCAAGGTGCTGCCCTATTCCTGGAGCTCCGCTGCTTTGCCATACTTAATGATGCAAAGTTTCTACTATGCCCATTCTAGTGTATCTCTACTCAGTTTTAATGGTGACTGTGGCAAAAACCTTGTTGGCTAAAACAGACTGAATTCCTGTTGCTGCTGATTACTGAGATTGTGCAAGGTAGTGCTCTGCTGTTGAAACATATTGTACAAATATATGCTTTAGTAGATGACTATGCAGGGCTCTGAGCACCTTGGAGAGGTGGGTGGAATTTTATGGAGGTGAATGCTGCTATTATTATTAATAGGAGATGGTATTGAACTATATTGGGAGTATGAACAGATAGAGTTTGACAGCTGGTTTAGCAACAAAAGACATGTCTTTCACCCCGGTTGCAATTTCTCCTGGCGAAGCAGGCCTAGCACTTAAGTCCTAACTTGGTTTAGGTGGTGCATGGACCTTGATCAAGCATCTGCATTTGTTTTCCTATAATCCAACAGAAAGAAAAACAATTTGTGCATGTCTCATTCCTCTAGCAAATCGATGGAGTCTGCTTCCACAAAGTCTGCTTCCACCAAGACCCCTGCCTACCAGGTGGCTGTTCGTACAGAGGTCCCCACGTTCCTGCTAAGTGCCTGATTGGAACGACAGTCACTCCCCCTTGTCTGTATGTCTAGATGATTTCCAGTCAGGGAGTTAACTTTTTGCCTTGTGGAAATTAAGCAGGGCTTCTCCTGCCTGTTGCACTTATTTATACATTATTGCTATTTGTATAGGTCTATATAGATTTTGTCTTATTTAGCAAGTTAGGAAACGTGTCTTGGCCTGGACCTGTTTGTTCTGGCCGCCCTTCAAGAAATGAAGTATATTTGTACGATCACATGAGAATTTGGCCTCAAGGACTTTGGGACCAGGAGAAAGAAAAGTCTGTGCGGTGCAGTGCTAGGGAAATATCTATTGCTATGGTGAGCAAATCCCTCACGTTCTGAATCAAGTTCTTTGGGTAAATGTAGTGTTTTCTCTTGGGTTAGGCGACCGAATGGGTTACAACACTTCAAGTCAGAGAACTGAAGCTTTTTAGATTGCAAACTTTTGGGAGCAGGCACGCTCTTTTCATTATATATGGGTACAGAGTCTACCACAACCAAACTGTGGACTTTTTACTCACTTTAATGAGCAACTGTGGATGGGTGCCATTCCACTGAAGCTAATGCCTATAATCATGATCACAATACGACTCATAATGAACAATAATAGGATAGTAACACATCCCTGCTTTTATTTGCTTTTTCTAATGCACATAAAGTGCTCAGATGCTATGGGAATGGGTGTAGTAGTATATAATCAGGAATGATGATGAGACATGCTTGGAATGTAGCCTTTAAAATGATATGATCTGTTTACAACCTGGTCGGATCAAGCAGTTTCAGGCAAATGTTAAATGTGACATCACTTAGCATTATTCCATCACTGGTTGAAAGCACAGGAAGAAAGCCCCACATCATGCTCCTTTGTGACATTCCCATCTCGCAGTTATGTGTGCATCAGTAGAACTAGCCTTTTGTAAGACCCACAATTTTCTGTAGTTCTAATTTTTATTGTGCCTGCTGCTTGAAAGATGATAAGACTTATTCATAGAATTCACACTCCAGTGGTTTGATAAATATATAACAGGCTGAGAAGGAGTTTCTTGGTGCAGTGCATGTTATTCATCAGGTCTTAGTTTTCCTTGCATTTGGTTCATAGAGCTTTTTTTTTAGTTGACATTTTTGGCTGACTTCTTTGATCCTTCCCCTACCAGTATCCACAAAGAAAAATAGCATTCAGGACAAGTAGAACTAAATATGGTGTGACAAAAAAAAATATGTTTATATACTTTTATTATATTATCTCTTATTCTCTATCTGACAAATGAGGAGGGGAGAATATTGTAAAGTGATATTCTAGAGCAGGCACCATGCTTATCAGTTATTTTCCTCTGACCTTCTGCCTTAGAAAATTAATTCACTTGAGCTGTTCCTACACTAGAACATTAGGGAAAAAATAATGTTAGCACTAGTGAATATAATCTCTGCAGGAAAGCTGAGCAATTATTCAACAGTCTAATCTTATCTCTTGTTTCATTTTTATATGGCAAGTCTACATTTAAAAGTATTAGATATACTGCACTACTGGCCAGCACCTTCAAACCACAGTAAATAAATGCTTCTAAGTGCCACCAAGAGTGAAAGAGCTTATAATGAGAAGTGTGAGTAGACATGTGCCCCATTCATCATTCTGTTCAATCCAATATTGGGACTCTTTTTATCAGCAGTATTCGTAGCAGTGTCATCACCTCTGGTATAAATCTTCCGTCAGTGTCTGTCGTCCCACTGCCCTATTAAAGCCGTGCTCACACATAATCACCGAACGACCTTTGGATGTCTTTCATTAACCTCTGACCCAAACCCTGCTGGCTTCTTGCTGGTAGGTAAATCTCTAACATGACACTTGCTTATGACTCAACATCTATCCTTAATAATTATGCCTTCCAAATTTTTGTTCTGAAACTAAAATATAGTTGGGATATCAGATAACTGTGGGGGTTTTTCTTGGATGTAAAGATTTGAAACAAAATATTTTCAGTTACAACATACCTACATATTCACTAACAGCTTTTCTGACATTTTGCCACTGGTGGTTACCAGTTCTTTTTAATTGTAAATTAAAGCAAGTTTTTAGTCTCGCAAATAATATGCTCCTTTCTGACAAAAGTTCATTTGCTCTCAAATATTTTCCTCTTGCTGTGTTCCGCTAATCAGGGACTCCAAGCTGATTAATTAACACTAAATTGTGCAGCTGTGACAAGGCTCAGCCTAAAAGTTCTGGCACTGGAGATGGAAGTCAGGCTTTGTACGGTTCAGTGACTTTAAAAAACGAAAAGTTTTGATTTCCTCCTAGGTTCTGCATCAGCTTGTAACCAGGAACTCCTGAGTTCTTATCTTGGTTCTGCTATCAGCTTGCTGTAAAGCCTTGGGCAAGTTTCTTGATTTTTTTCCATGCCATGGCTACCCTATCTGCAAAAAGAGGTGTTGTGAAATCAAGTTATACTAGTTTTACTCTACAAAGTGACTGTGCCGACCATCTATTTACACACGATATCTTTCCCTCCTGTGTATTGGGAGTCAGGCTGACATGAATACATTTTCCATTTACATTTATTAACCCAAGCCAACACCGAGACAAGTGTGCTGGATTCTGCCTTTTCTCGTATTTTGATGGTTACATTTTTAGCAGTTATACCTCTGCAAAGCCCCTGCAGTAAATTACTCCCACGAGATTACTGTTTGCAGGGATGGGGGTGAGCAGGTACAGTGTGCAACTGTGCTGCTGACGGAGTACCTGGGTGACGAGCAATAGCTTTGAGTGATACCAGGTGATGTTTGCAGGGAAGTTTGCAAGTGTGGTGTCACTGGGTGTCGGGGGGAGGAGGATGGAGATGTCTGCAGATAGATGGAAATTCAAAACATGCAACATGGAGCAGGTATACAAGTATTCCTACGAGAGGAATGGGAGACCCCTCACAGTTTTGCTGAAGAGCAATTCACATATCATTCCGCTCTGAATTCAATCTTTTGACTGTCCATAAAACAATAAAAGGATATTTTGAACTGGCTGAAGAAGGTTCTTTAAAAATGGAACTAATTATTCATAGGCTATACTTTGCATTTTCTGCTGAGGCTATCACATTATAAACCATCCTTTTAGCAACACCAGAACAATAAAATACAATCTTCTCAATGATAGTACCTCTTCCTTCTCAGCTTTACAATGAAATTTTCACCATTGTATAGAAGCAAGTTTCCGAGATATCATTATTAGTATTTAATTAATTACTCCAGTGCCAACAATGTGCTCTGAACCGTACAATGTATACACACACAAAAACAAGGCTTGAAAGTTAAAGGAAAGTAGCAACGATTTTTTTCTGCATTTTTCTCTCTCCGTGTTGGCTACATCCGAGGAAGGTAAATAAATTATGTTGCTGTGTGAAGCTGTCTGCTCACTAATAGAGGGCACCTCTCCTTCCCATTCACGATGAAGCATCATCAGGGAGGTTGCGGTGGGGCTGGTGAGCAGCTGGATTATTTTCCACTTTAGTGCTATCTCCTTGTGGCTTTCCCCCTGTTGTTTCTCTGTGCATTCTTCATTTCTAGTGTCTTTCTCTCTCTTTTTCCTCTGTGTTATATATTTTTCATGTTTAACGTTGTTGAGGTCTACTTGTAACATCCTCCACTTAATAAAATACGCGAGGCAAATTATTTAGAGATGCAGCAGAACTGTAATGAAGGGCGGTTGCAGACTGGCAGAACTCAAAGTATAATTCCCTGCCACTCGGCTAAAAGAGTAACCCTATTAATTCGCAGAAAATAACAGGCTGTTATAGATAGAAGGACTGACCAGTAGAGGTCTGCCTGTCTCTCTCATGCATGTGCAGTTATATACATCCAGGACACACAATATGCAGCCTTCTGTGAAGGAGCCAATAGTAATTTAAAACTTTGCTTGTCCCTGGTGGCTTCATTCTGAATATCAGGGTGCATTAAAGAAGTAGCTCCACAATACCCCCTCCAGGAAATTTGAGTGACACAGTGATCTCTCTCCAATACCTATGCTTTAACTGTAATAATGTACTTCTTCATTATTAGTTCATTGTTAGTAGTTTTATACTCAAGGCCACAGCAAATCACACCTCATTTCCTGGCGCCAGTCACATGTCATGGGTCAAGGTTATCAAAAGTTATACCTCCATCAGCTGAGAAGGGTCAGGATCCTTTTGTCAAAGATGGAAATTTTCCATTGATTTCACAGATGTTTTACTTGTTTGTACATTCATTTGTGTTAGGTGAATAAGTTTGCATAACTTGTTGAAGCAAAATGTTCAACAAAGAAAGAAAGGAAATCTTCCTAGATACTAAATCTCTGTAATAAATCAAACCAGCTGAGCAATTACAGGTACTGTGAACTCTTCTTAGGCAGAAGAGAGCTCTGTAATCCTGAGGCCACAAGACAGGGCCTACAGGGAGCCAGAGTTTCATAGTTTCATAGTGCTTAGGGTCAGAAGGGACCTAAACAGATCATCAGGTCCAAACCCCTGCCCCAGGCAGGAATGGGTGGCAGGGTCATATCACCCCAGCCAAATATCTGTCCAGCCTCCTCTTGAAGACCCCCAAGGTAAGAGAGAGTACCACCTTCCTTGGGAGCCCATTTCAGACCCTGGCAGCCCTAACCGCAAAGTAATGCCTCCTGATGTCCAGCTTGAAACTTCTCTCTAACGATTTGTGGCCATTATTCCTAGCAGCCCCAGGTGGTGCCCAGGGGAACAGAGCCTCCCCCAATTCTCTCTGGTCCCCCCTGGTGAGTTTTTAAATGGGCGCCAGATCCCCTCTCAGCCGTCTCTTGTGGAGACTGCTATGAAAACCATAGCAGCAGGCTGGAAGCTACAACACGGCTGCTGGGACTGGAGGTGTAAGAACTTGCTAGCAGGACTTCTCCTTTCCCATCGGGGTCATAAGTAGTTGCAGTAAGTGCACAGGGCGGCAAGCTGCAGGCAGGAGGATGAAGTGGAGGGTTTGCAAGACTCTGACCTTTACCATAATAGTGGTGGCTCATCGTTGTCGATAATCACGGCCAACAGTTTTTTTCTCCACAGTAACTCTAATGACAAGTTCTCATGTGGTTACAGAGTCTGCTTTTATACCTTAGTTTCCATAGGGATCAAGGTAGGAGCTGCTCGTTTGCACTTTTCTGTTCTGACATAACATCATCGTGCCTCAAGTTTTACACCTCTTAGATGCTGGCAGCCATGGTAAAAAAAAAAATTACAAAAATGTGTTTTTATGGGAACTCACTGAAAGCTAGAGCCACTATAGCCCTACCTACTGGTGGATGAAATGATAGTACATCACATAATACAGGGCAGTGCTAGGCCATGACTTTTACTTGTAAGATCCTTTAGAACCCTTGCAGAGGAAAGGGACAACATGAGACCGGATAGATATGCACCTTGATAAACTAACTAAATAAGAGAGAGAGAGAATGGAGAGACTCTCTATTTATATCTTATTAAGTTAGTCTATAAAGGTACATATCTATCTACCCTGCCTTCTGACTGATGTTAGACTAACATTGCTAACTCCTCTCTCAGGGACAATATACACATACACTATTATTTTTAGACTGTGCATGAGCCGGAAGTTAAACAGGCAGATGAGTTAATGATACCGTATGGCTGCAGAATGTTTTCTTGGTGCAAGGGATGTGTGTGGTAGCCGTGTTGGTCTGAGACAAAGAGAAATGCAAAAGAGAGCTAGATTTTTGTATTTCTTGGTGCAAGGAAGATAGAAAATATTTTAGGAAGACCAAGTGTTGTGGTACCCAGGGTAGAGCTTTCTCTAGCCTATAATTATGGCACTGATCAAAGAGATGCAGAGCAGGCTCCTACTGGGGCTCCCAGGGACACACCTTCCTTGCAATTAGTATCTAATCAGCATCAGCTTCAACTTTTGCATAATCCCATGGAAACGACAGGTGCCTCGCATTGTGTTGTGACTGGAACAAGCTAACTACAAGCTTACCTGATGTAACAAGTCATTAAAGTATTGCATTTTCCATGGGGTCCTCTCAAGTGTAGCCTCCTCGTGTGGGCAAAACGGCAGCTCTTCCCAAGCTTACCTTTGGAGTCAGTCACAGCACTGAAAAAAGGAAGCCAAATTCTGCTCCTGGGTACATCCTATGCCTATTACTGACAAATAAAGGAGTGACTCGGTTCATAAAGGAAGGTCACATTTATTTCATCCAAAGAGCTCCTTCTTCAGGACGTCCATGTCTGAGTCAGGAATCAGGACTGTCCCCTGTCCATTATTAGTATTATTTATGTTTCTAGTGCTACCATTATGCTAGAGGTCTATGTAAACCATCACCCTATGCAGGGGACCCCATTGTCTAATGAGACAATGAAAAGATAAAAGCAGGGGTCAGAGAAGAGTAACTTAAAAGAAGGATGTATAGCTCAATCAGGAGCCTATTCTCTTTGAGGTCAGTGAAAAGACTCCCATTGGCTTCATTGGGCTCTGGGGAGGACAAGATGGTTCAGGGGGAGAGGATGACTGAGAAGGCAGCTTAGAAAAGAGAGCAGCAGAAAAGACACAAATGGGCGGTTAATTGTGTGGCCCATGGTGAGTAGCGGAGGACATTAATAGGAATAAAGAGCCCATATTTCCATAAATGACCATTAGCCTTTTGCAAATGTTCTTTGAAATGTAAAGGGTGATTTTCACCCTCCAATTAATCATCCGGGAAATTCTCCTTCACGTAATCTCAGAAACACCAAAGAGGATTCACTATCAGCAGAAGTTGTCAGATGGACAAAATGGCAGGGAAATATGCTGTCTAAAATGATGTTTGGTGGCCCCATCTGGATGGCAAGCTAAGAACACCGCACCAACATTTGAGCTTTTCTAAGAGAGGCGTCGCCAGCCTCAATAGGGAGAGTTGGATAATTTATAGGTTAACATTTTCTTTTTATGTGGATAGCATTTTTTCTCATTTATAGTTAATTAGGTTAAGCATGCATGGGGAGCGAGGGAGGAAAGGCTTTCAGAGAGGATCTAAATGATTAGTAATTTGAATAAAGTGAAAGAATCCTCTAAAAGATGTAGTTCTGGCATATATTAGATATTTTGCTGTAACAAGTGTACGTATCAGATGGGAACTTTAAAAGCTCTTACATTAATTATAACACCAACATAAAAGGATGTAGAGCATTTTTATAGATTTAGCATGTTCATTCTTCTAGCAAGTAACTGTTATACTTTACTCGAACACTGGAGGGTTTTTTAACTCCATTTTCCTCCAGGTTTATATCTTTTCCTCACATTTCCATTCCCAAGAGTTTTAGCTCGTGCGCAGGAGTTAAGGTGAACTACAAAGCTAAAATGAACACTGAATTAACCACTAAGATTTTTCAATGCTTTTCTCTTTTCCCTGGGGTGAAAACCTCTTGGTAATTCTTGGTTTCCTGAACATTTTTTCAGACATATTCTATGGCCCAGTCTCCATGCAGCAGGTACACCTGTTTAATTAAAATAAATTAAAAAACTGGGCCAAACTTCTATGTGGAGTATACGATTTAGACATTATTAATATGCCGTGGATCACATGAGCTAAAATGACATTCTTGGTTCCTGTGGCATCATATTTTAGGATGTCTTGAGATTGGAAACGCCAGGAGGAAGTTACAGCAGGGTAAAACAATTTTTAAAAAGTGAGTTAGAAGTTTGAAATATATTTCCTGTAGTGAGATTGGTGAGAACAGATGAAACAGAAATCTGGCTTAGCTCATCTTCTGTTCACTTTGCTTCTGGAATCATGTGTTGGTCTGATTTGCACAAGCGTTGCCTTCTCACAGCTACTTCTGAAGTCACTGAGAACTACTGAGAGTTCAATAGCTTTGAAAACCAAGGTATCTTAATTCAAGTGCTTAAATATAGATTTAAATAACTGAGTTTAAAAAAGCGTAAAGGTGAACAGCAGAGTTATATGAGATTAAAGTCACTTTGATTCTGGACTAGAATATCTATGCGGGAAGGTCTATAGGCATAGGTATAATGTCAGAATTTTTGTGAATGAATGCTATGTCTATGAGATCTGTTCTTAGCTTTTATCTTGGTTTTCTTTATGGCCTTGGGCAACTCATTTATCATCTCTTCCTCATCTATAAAATAACTTCTGGAGGAGTTGTGAGAATTAAATATTGTGATGATGAAAGTTGGTATGTATTTGGCAACATTGAATGTGATACACTCCCTACCCAGGGGACTATTAGTAGTAATATCTCCTTCTTTAACCCATGAAATAATGCCTGTATTTTGAGGAACTTCACTTTCAAAAGCCCTTGCATGCTGGGGTTATGGCAGGCTTAAGAGGAGACAGGTGCTCACCATAGGCATTATCCATGCAAGTAGTTTTCACTGGGCAGACAAAATTTAAGGTTGCTCCCATGGGCTGTTCTGCTTCAAGATATACTGAGGCCCCCAAGACAAGCCCTAGGTCAGGAAGTTAACATCACTTTATTTCCCGGCACTACCTGTGCCCGGGCTGTGAGGTCTCTGCTGCATCATGTTTAACCCCTTATGTCCAGGTGTCAGGAGAAGAACTCCATTTATATACAGGGGCAAATCCTAGCCCTGCTCCAAATGGGAAGACAGGGCACAGCAACATGGCCTGATTTGGGGACCCTAGTGTTACTCCTTACCTTGAAATCCTTTATTGTGATCCCTGCAAACAGTTCACCCAGGTAAGAAAAGAGGCTCTGCCGTTTAATTGAGACGTGTCTAAACTGTCTTTTTTTTTTCCAAGTGACACTTTGTGGTGCCTTTTCTGGAGCTCTAGGAGAAGGCTTGGATATCTCCTATGCTGGGAACAGGCACAACAATCCTCATGGGTGAAAACAGCACCAAGCTCCTGGTGTAGGGGGCTGATGAAGGTGTTCTCTCTCTTAGCTGTGCCCTGATGAGCTAGTCCTTTCCCTAGTTGGCAGCTCCATTGCCAAACCATCAGGTGGAACAGCTCATTTTGGGAAAGTCAGTTTCCCCAGCTGTCATTCAGGGCCCTGTCACCCCCACTCCCCTTATTCTTGAACCATCTCTCCCAATCTCAACCCTGGCACCTGATGGTGCACATATGGGTGAGGAGTCTCATGCTTTGCAGGGGGCAGGTGGGTGGGCACGCTGGAACTACTACCATGAGTATTGCTTCTCATGGCACCATTTCCCAAATGGATCCCACAGGTCCAGCAAAGTCGGTGTCAATGGATACAACAGGACTTGGCTCATTGTGGTGTTTCTGTATGAAAATAATGATTTAACTGCAGAAGGTGCCAGAGTATTAAAAATGTAAGAGGGGAAACATTTTTCACGGCAAACATTTGCTGTCAATATAGATAATGAGTTACTTGCTGCTAGCTCTTTTTCTTTTTTCTTTTTTTTTTTTGGGGGGGGGGGTCCTCAGTGCTGAATGGATGGTTGTGAAAAGCAGATATTTTTTTCCATCCATTTGTGAGCAGCTCACAGGCATGAGTTGTGCAGGGTCATTGCATCTCTAATTTTTTTTTTCCTTTGGGCAGGTGGCCTAACAGCACAGCAGCTGATCTGACTTTTTTAAATTTAATTTTAATTGAATCCACTGCTAGAGATGCTTTAAATTGACTCTTTTTGTTTAAATTTCCTAGGGGAGTTTTCCCCAAGACCTCTATCCTAGTGATAACTTATTCTGGCCAATGGAGCCAGTGTATATTTATTGTATATCTCTCCCTCCCTGTCTCTGGCTTCTGCTACTATGAACAGTGCAGTTGCTGATGACCAGAAAATTACTCAAGTGTGAACTGTTTCACTGTCTGTCACTTTCCTCATTAGGCTAGTGAGAAAATGTATCTATGACTCTGTCACACACACAGTCCTCATTAGGTGAGCAGCACACTGGGATGATGGCTTCTTTTAAGATGGCTGCAGGAAAAGGGGTGTTGAGTGGATGCTTCTCAGTAATAAGTGTAAGTAGAGAAAACAAGGCACAACTTATTCCCCTCTGAAATAATTGCAGTGTCTAACCAATGGAATTGCTGCTGGTGGGGGGATTCATGGGATGACGTGTAATCTCATGCCTTATTCCAAGTAGAGGCAACAGTAAATACTTGAGATTATGAACAATAATGGTGCCGTGTAAATATAGGACAGGATCAGAACTCGCGTTTGGCTTCTGCTTCTCCTCTTGCTTTTAAACCCGGAATAACTTCATTGAAGTGGATGTAGATAGCGTGAATGAGAGAAGAATCAGGCCCACTAGGGACATCCCTAGGTCTAAACACTAGTGGAAGCCGGTGTCCTGAGTTTTAATCATAGGTTTCACTGAGGGATGGATTAAGCCAAATATTCAGGAACATATATAATGCATACCTCTCTGTCCCAGCCATGCTGCAGAGGCAGCTTTCCCAGACGAGGGACAGACTGAGCTGGTACAGCTGCCGTACCTCCAACCCTGGGTCTCTGCTGAGAAATGGGACATGCCAGATTTGCTCATGCCTTGTGCTTCTTTGAATGCCTTGACTTTCTGGTCTCCCTGTCAAGCAAAGCAGAGGCTTCAACTTTTTTCCACCTTGGGGAAATCGGAACTGAATTTCACCCATTGATTCCTACGTGCTTTAGAATGATATATAACTATGTTGTTGTACTAAATCGCATTTAGTTATGTCCAGGCACAAAATGGCATTGCTTATGCTAAGCATTTTTCTAAGGCCGCTTTTAGACCTACAATGTCTGTGACTAAATATCCTTATTTTAAAAATTAGGGTAGAAATAATACTAAGACCATGTCTACACTACAGGATTTGAGCAATCAGAATATTTATTTCCACATCAGTGCAGAACCTGCAATGGACCTGCTGCACTGATGCCAGGGGCTGCATGCACCCATTAGGCCATGTCTATGTGGCTTCCCTCCCGATCTTAGGTCTGCTGTTGACGGATAGTATGAGCCAGCCCTTGGCAGATTCAGTCAGAGCTTCTCCGAGCAGCCTAATTCGACTAACTACCAGTCTCTTATGTGCCCAAGTCAGGGCAAGTAATGTTATTCTGTTGAGGATCCCGGGTTGAGAGGGAAGCAGTGTAGACATACCTTTCAGCTCCGTGCGTGGAAATCCTGGTTTAGATAAATGTTTCATGTCTATAGGAGGCATTTGCACTAGTAGCAGTCACAAGCTCCTGGATGTTGTTAGGCTCTGCAAGTGAAGGTTTCTATAGCACTTAGCATAGAAAGACTGCTAAACTGCCATTAGAAAGGTTGTTTTCCAGGGAGGTTATTTTATCTTTATTCACGATGGCTCACATATTCTAATTTCTTTATCCATGGAGACAATGACCTGTAATGTAGATGGCGCAATAATGCTTTCACAGATTTCATACCCTGAATCCTGATGGATATGTATAGGGCAATTTCTAGTTGCCATATCAGACTTGCAGTGTTTATGATCCATTTTTGTTCTGGCACATAAACGTTCTTTCATTAGCATTTGTGTAGAGAGCTGGTGATGCACCGTGGCTGATTAGGTTCATAGCAGATGTGTGTACCCCTAGGGATAAAATGATGATAAATCCTATGGCCTTTTCCCTTATTTAAAGTTAATATTAGATTCCAAATTAAATTGGTTATAAATACTTGACTTGTTCTGCATAGTCTATCTAATCCTTTATACGTATGATTCTTCTAATTATCCACATTTACAAATTTGGAGGCAATTAGCCCTGAAATTGCTAGAAATGTGGAGAAAGAAATGTTTTCGTTCCCCCCATAAAGTGAGTTCATGCTTCCTTCCTAGTTAAAGCTGGAGTTTAATTCCCTTTGGTGATCTGAAGGCAAATGTACAAAGAACTGCCTTGTGGGATTACGTGGCTCATGGGACTGTTACTGATCAATCAAGTATTTCCTTCCTAGGTTGCATATTCAGATATTGAGTCTGTAAGACACATACAAGACCGAGGGCTCAAAAGACACCAAAAAACCCCAGAGAAACCCTCTCCACCCCCCACCAAGAGATCCCAGACTAGCCTCACTAACGTATTTCTGGTGTGGAGTGTACCTGTAAGTTCAGATAGGTGACTGGGGCTTACTTGGGTCTGTCCTCACTGTGACTTACTCTCACCAACTGTCCATAAATTTAGGGGTAGTCTTTTAAAAAAAAAGGAAAAAACAAAAAAGTCCCCCAAAGCTAAAAAGTTTGTTTGTAAAGTCTATTAAAAATTGAACTGTTTGTAAAAATATACGAGCTTGATTGAAGATCCGTCTTCAACACGAGGCTTGATGCATGTGTTGATGGACAGACGGCGGAGCAGCGCCACCTCGTGTCTAAGCAGAAGTGTAGCTCACCACCTTGCAGGGAGTTCTCTATCATGGCTTTGTAATTCACTAGGGGAAGAAAGGAGCACCAGTGCCCCCTTTCTTCCCCCAGCCATATGCTGCTACTGTGTTTCATTGGCTGTTGCCTGTCTGCAATGCCCGATTGCCTTGTAGGTAGGCAGGACCATGTGGCTCTGGGCAGTCTGAGGCACTGGGTCAGAAAGGAAGAGGGTGGTAAGGCTGGCATGGAGCTGCAGGGCTGGGAGGGTGAGAGGTGAATTCTTAGTTTGCAATTCCAGGTTGTGTATATCTTTGTACTTTGCACTTGATGTGGCCCTGCTTATGACATGTAGGTTCAGCCATGGTTACGTTCTACTGTGGTAACTGTGTACTCCTTCTTTCTATACCCTCATTAGTATGCAAATTTTAGTGTGTTGGGTGCTACTTACATCACTTTACTGTTTGTAGGCTGGGGTCTTAATGTTTGGGAGTCACTCTTGACTGGAGTAAGTAGTAGAGCCCCTGGACAGTAGCCCTGGGTGAGTCTCCCTTCCCAATGGGCTGCGTTAGGTGGTAGCTTCCTAGGTTGGTTTGCCCATGACTAAGGCTATTAATTGTTTGGGTTTCACTTTACGTTTAATATGGTTAGGCTATCTCTAAGGTTGTGTGTTTAACTCTTTTTCTATTGTAATAGACCCTGTTTTAGTTTAATATTGTTTGTGAATGGGGAAGTTTGTTCACTTCAGAACACCCAATTAAGCTTTCTTTTTCCAGGTTTCTGGGTGGGAGCTAGAGCCAGATTTAGAAAGTTGGTGTTAAACTCTTAAATTTGAACCCAGCCTTGTTAATGCCAACTAGAGCCTGGCAGAAGGGTTACATTTTCCTTATGTAAAGGGTGTCAGTAGAAACATGTCAATAAAGAAGTTTGGTTTTCAGTAAAACGCTTGCAGATTGCCAGTAAAAAAAAATGTCTTGGTTTGGTAGCCTTGGCACTGCTGTTGACAAGCCGTTAGAGGTTGATTTGCTTTGGTGGCCCAGGTAAGGTAAGTTGGTAGCTTGTACTTTAGAGGAAATGGCTAGCCATATTATAAGGAACACATGACAGTGAAGAGTTGGAAGTCTTAGGCCTTTCACTGAAACTACCAAACTTGAAACATGAACTACCATCTTAACTATAATGTGTGTGTGTTTGTATCCGGCAGCTGACAGATGTGTAGGCCCCCGCTCTAACTCATGGTGCTTTACATAAAGCACCATAAGTTAGACTGCCCCCCCCAAATTCATTTGCTATATTATTTTCCCAATCCAGCTTGCTTGTCACTCTTTATTTTAGCTTACATACAAGGAATTAGATTTTTCTCAAGTTTGATTCCTAATGCAGGGATTCTGAGAACCTGTTAGGTCAAGGGTGGGCAAAGTCCAGCCCTCAGGTTGGATCAGGCCCATGGCAGACTCTATTTCCCAGCAGCCTCTGTGATGGTGGCTCCTGGCTGCCACTGCCAGACCTGGGAGCTTACAGTGGAGAAAGAATGGGATGGGGCCAGGGCAGATCCACGAACTGCTGCCCACATGCCCTTGCAATGGGCGAGGGCCCATGGGCAGAGATGTGCAGGGAGTAGATCGTGTCTCTGCCCCAACCCTGCCCCATGCTGTCACCATCGTAAGATCCTGGCCCCATCCCTGGGGCAGCTCCCTACCTGGCTACCTGCCTTGCCTGCACGGCTCCTGGCCGGTCTCCATGGAGAGCCTGGGAGCACAGAGGCATGGCAGTGCAGGGCCATGACAGCACAGGGCTGGACCATGCCAGTGCAGAGCCCCAGTTCTGCAGTCCCACACTGTCATGGTCCTGCACTGTTATGCCCCACTTGCTCCTACGATTTCCATGGAGACCAGCCAGCAGCCCTGCAGGCAAGGGCTTCTGGGAAATTGAGTCCAGCTGCAGGCCGCATCCGCCATTTGTCCACTCCTGTGTTAGGTACAGGTACTCCTCACTTAACGTCATCCTGGTTAACGTTGTTGTGTTACTATGTCACTGAACTATTACAGAAGATACTCGTTTAAAGTCGCGCAATGTTTGGTTGTAACGTTGTTTGGTTGCTTGCTACCTGCTAGTAGGTAACTACTGTGATGTAACTGGATTCGCTTAGCATCGTTTCACTTAAAGTTGCATTTTTTAAGAACATAACTATGTTGTTAAGCATGAAATACCTGTACTGATATTAGAGGCCTGTTTCCTGTCCTGGGACAACAGAGCAAATACCAGAGTACAAATCATCAAAATGTTTAGAAAGTTCCAGGGTTGTTGGTTGTCTCCATGTTGGTCTAAGGACATGGGCAGACAAGGTTCTTTGGGTAGATGTGATGCATTTTATTAGACCAACTAAATAATTGGAAAAATTGTTCTTTGCAAGCTTTTGGGCACAAACACCCTTCTTCACGCAGAGAGTCTGAGAGGCATAAAGAAAGTTACATGTTTTTAATGTATCAATTAAAGGCTGTATTATTAATTATCTTCCCTAAAGTACATATCAATAGTTGAAAAAAGAAGATTGAATCGCTGTTCCTTAAAAACTTTCACAAGTTAATTTTCATCATTTTCACGTAATCTGAAAGCAACACTGATGTCTAAGGGAAAATCAAAGGGTTTTGCACCACAGAATGATGCCTCTTGACTTGGTTTGTTTTCCACCGAGCAACATTTTCACAAAGAGGTACAAGTTTCTCTCTCATACTTACCTTTGGAGACTACATTTGAAATGTTCAGAGAGTACCGCTCTTGGTTTCTTTTGGTTTTTTTTTAATGATATCTAGGAAGTGCCAATAATAGCCAATTTGGCTTGTTAGCATAGAATTCTTTCTGCTCTAAATAAAAGCAAATAAGTAACAGCATAGCATGAAGACATTATGTATAACATACCTTGAACTGGGGTGCCACTAATGTGTATATAACCTGCTTTATAGAACCATATCTTTAGCAGACTAAGAGCTTAATTGTTATTGATTAGCTCTGCCCACTGTTCCAATATCAGTCATTATTGAAATAATCTCCATATCCTTCATTAAACACGCATCTGTTTCCATGGGAATGCATTTTTAAATAAGAAGTGCTATTTGAATATTATTGGTTTCACTGGTTGTTCAGGCACTTAGTACTGTGGTTGCCCAATCTGTCATAGTTAATCAACTCTCATCTCTTAACACTGGCTACAGTTATCAATGAGGTGAGGATTAATATTCTGGGCGAAACAGATGATAAATCATTTGTATATAATTAGTGTACAGCAAGGTTACAGCTGACATGAATTTTTATCTTAATTATGAGAGAAATTTGTTCCATTAATTTAATTTAGTTTGCATGAGTGGCTAGACACCTAACAAAGTTAATCTTACACCTGTCATTACAACATTAAGGAGAGTCTCATTTTCAAGCTGTAGACATAGATATTCTAGCATATAAGGATAATGTTGCTCATTCTGATGTGAAAATAGATGATCGTAGACAGAAGATATAGAGTCTACTCTTTTTAAGTCATCCCAAAGGATTTATGTGAGAATACTAAGGAGATTCAAATCATGTTGCCAGTGTATTGAGTAGCCTCGATTTCTTTCAATATTACTTCTGTTCTTCCTTCCAAACCAGGCATAAGGCACTTGAAAATGAGAGGCCAGGATTTTTCTGAAAGAAAAAAATATTTATATACGCATATATATTTGAAGTAGAGGACACTTGACAGTGAAATACCTTTTGGATGACATGATACGTAAACTGTATTAAAGGCAGTGGAAGCAGAAATGCCTACTGCTTCCTTTCCAATCTTTTGGTTTATATGGTGAAGAATAATTCATAACTTGATCTACTGTACAAATGGTAATTATGCAGGCATTCCCGAGGTTTCAGCACACTGGGTAGACCTAAATCCTGTACTAATTATCCAAGCAATTATTAAGTCTGATAAATCACATGTGATTGATAGATAAGGTGGGGCTGTTTGGGTAGCAGGGTATGGTGTTTGTTAGTTATTTTGCTAATAATTAACCAAGAACATAAATGAAAGAAGACTCTTTGTGGCATCCCTTAAAAAAATGTTTATCTTTATAGATTTGTTGATTATAGTTATTTTATTCTGGTAACATGACTTTGAAAAAAGGGAAAGCCAATACCCAAGTCTTTTTTATACATAATGAGATGAGACTGAATACAGCGGATGCTAAAATCTAACTGAAAATTGCATTCAGCCCTAGCACAAGTCCAAAATACATATTTGTAATACAAGCCACAGGCTCCTTCACATTTGTAGCATAAAAACAATCCTGGAGCAGAAACATTAATTGAACAGTAACTCAGATTAATGTTTTGTAATATTAGTTCACAGGTATTACTCGGAGATAGGGTCAAGAAGTATATAGTTGGATATTCACAAAGAAATGACTGATTTAAAAACAAAGAGCTCTAATGGAATTCAATAGTGCTTTTCAGTCATTCCACTTGGCATCTCTATTACCTGAAATGATTCACAGTCCATTATGGGAGCTTCCATGCTAATAGAATGTCTATCTTCTGTAATACAGACACATCAGGGCACTAACTGAGAATCTGTCACAATGAATTTCATCTAGATTTCACTTCATCTCTTCATGGACTGTAAAATTTGCTCTTGTACAATGCCTAAATTTACTGTGGGTAATTGAGAGAGATCTATAGATGCAGCACTTGGTAAAAAGCAGTTTTCCAAAGATCTATTGTAAATTGCGCAGATTTGGCTCAGTTGGGAAAAGATTATGAAACGCTGAACACCAGTCCTTACTAATTAAATGTTTTGGTAAGCTCTGACAATATTTTGAATGGATCACAGCAGATACAAAGGAAAAGCAGCAAGCTGGTTAAAATCTCTCTCTCATAACTGAAAAGGCTTTTGAAATTTAAGAAACTTAAAAAGGGCTCGCAAATGAGTTTGAATACAGGCTTCATTACCCCTTCTAAGACTTATGGATCATATCGAGTAGACCTATGATATCTTTCATCTGTCTTGCGTTTACATAGTGCAAAGTCTGATATTGCTCACAACGTCTAGCCTCTTCCAGGTTTGTTTTTTTTTTAAATATTCCATTACCGTTGCAGGTAATTCAGTTTTATTTTTGCAAACGAGATTATTAATCGTAACTTAAGTGTTGCGATTACGTTATATGCATGGATTGTTGATAAAGAATTAAAATAACATTTAGTGTGTGGCTCATTTTTCCCCTCAATGACTACTCACCACACTGCTCGTAAAATATATACCCTGAGTATTTCCAACCATTCTTTTTAATTTTACTTGTTCCCATTAAAAGCTAAACCTAATTATTGGGTGTCTTTAACAAACACAGACTTTAATATTTGTTGGCCAATTAGAATTGTGATATATTCTATAGCTATTTTTTTCCCCAAGCCACAAACTGAATAATAGCATCATGCTCCAGTGCAAGTGAAGTGATCTCAGCCTTTACATTAGGAGAAAATCAGAATGGTATGACTGCAGTTCATTACTGAAATAGGTAACTGATGAACTGAAAAGACAAAGGGCATTGTTAAATGAAATGTCATTATTAGAGCTGCTCATGTTTAACAAATGTACTGTAAGTTAATTCAGTGGTGTTTTCTCCAAAGTTCTCAGCAGAATGTTCCCCATTCATTTTTACGTTCTTTGCATGCCCGACATAGTTTTTAATTTCTTTAAGGAAACAGAATTGACTAACCCCTAAGGAAAGCGTAATTAAACTGATGCAAGGAAAGTCAATTCAAGCCAAGCCGGAGGCTTTGTTCCAATGCTAACATTTACTTAATATCCCCCAGAAAACACATGCCTTTTTAAAAATCATATTTATGGGAGGAGTCAATGCACTGAATGGTTTTTGGGTCCAATCCTGGCTGCACTAAAATAAATGGGAATGTTACTGCTGACTAGTACCAGGAGCAGCATCAATCCTGTTGGCCCCATTTGCTTAGTCCATCCCTATTAGCAAAGTACTTATGGATGTGATGACCACTAGGAAAGCATCTAAATGCCTTGCTGAGCTGGGATGGACCAGAGCCGTTGTTTCGCTGATGGAGGGTGAGGGGAGCCAGAGCCGTAATGTCATAGACACATATAAGTATGCACCTTGTGTTTTGAGATGTACAAAAGTGATATTAAATAAAAATTATATTACATTTTCAGCATCTGCAAGAAACTGTTTGCATTGCTCTGGGGTGATAAAAATAATTTATGGACTTCAATATTTTTCACAACAAGGAAATGACCTCAGCTTTTGGCAATCTGAGGTAGTTAGTGAAGCCTTTCTGCTACATTTATGGATTTACTTGAGCTACATATTCTTTGACCTGTATTTTAGATTTATTGGCAGATACATAAGTCACAGTAAATAATCTAAAAAGCAATTGATGCTCCGTACATTTTGTGCATGGACTGATTGACAGATTAAGAAGAGCAGCTCCTTCACAAGTGATTGAAACTGGATGCACTGCTTGTTATAAATATGTCTAGCAGTGTGTCATGCACATTTTTTAAACAAAGATTCTAATACAACTGAAAGATTAAAAGCATATTCAAAATATGATGTGTATAGATATGAAATGGAAAAGACAATATGTAGTTATGCATGCCATGATAAGGGCAATCAAATCCTGAGAGTGATCCTAAAGCCCTTAATCTTCTACGCAGGCCCACTGGCCTGGGAGTTCCCGCAGGAATGGGGGGGCGCAGAAGTGCAGCTCTTCATAAGTTCGGGCATGAACTAATCAAAATCAGGGTGAAGAAGGATTTTCTTTTTGTTTTAGAGATGCACTTCTGCTATGAACATTATTAATAGTTGAGGGCCAGAGTCAAAGTCCACTTTGATAAGGGTCCTGATAGCTCAGCTGTGGGATGGCATAATTAGCCAAGCATATTGCAGGAGGTGGGTGGTGTTTGGCTTCCTCTAAAGCATGGGTGACTGGTGCCTCCTGAGTCTGGGGGGCACCCGCAGAAGCCACTGTCGTCGTCGGGGATGGAGCTGGTGAGCACCCGCAGATGCTGCTGGCAGCGTAGATGGCAGGGATGGCATGTGCCCCCCTGTGTCCCCGCTGCCAGTCGCCTATGCTATAAAGTACCAGGTCTCCAAGTGACCGAGAACACAGACTTTGACAGGTCACAGTTCTGATTTGAAATAGTGAAAGCTACTTTTTTAGGATGCCTAATGGCAAAGCACATGAAATTAAGCAGATTTATTATCATATCAATAAATATGTTCAACTACATCCAAATAAAGGGAAAAACCTGACTTGAAATTTCCCCTTCGCCTCACCTTTTACCTCCAAAGAATTTCAAAGGTGAGGATGAATATCTGTGCTGACGTCTCCATCCATTGCACTTTCAGAAGCTGAAAAACCTCCTGTCCGATGTGAGATGAAGTTGAAGTATCAGCCCAGATTTTAAGAGTTTTCTGTTGACCTCTGTGCTTTCACGGCTTTAAATCAAGTCTTTAATATCACTTTCATGCAGCATTTGTGGTACATCAAAGGAATTTGACATTTAAAACAAAAGTTATTAATGATTTCCAAGGCAATAAGGTTTTATGTTTTTAACCTCTTGAAGACAGCACAGATTACTTTAAAAATGAACATAGTTGAGCCTGAAGTTCATCCTCGGTGGGTTAGGATACAGACGGGAGTTTAAGATGGCATGGGTGACGGACCCTAAATGTTCTAATGTTTTTAAGGCTAAGAACAGAAGGAGCACAATAATATGACTTGGATTAAAGGACTATGATAAAGGACTCTAAATTAAATACTTTCTGATATTAAAATGCATCTAAGTCAACCCACTGGAGAGCTATCCACCGGAGAGGTGCTTTCCACTGTGTGAATATGCATTAAGCCCTCCTCAGTGTTTGCAGCACTAGTGTCTGGAAAGTGAAATGCATTTGCTTTGTAATTTCATCCATTTGCTGAACTCCAGCACCATCTGTTGTTGAAACCAGGAACACAATTCTTTTCCCTGTCCTTTGTAAAAAAACTGTGGTGAATACCAGATATTATAGAATTATTTTTAGCCTTCCTATATTTAAATGTGGTTGTAAGCGATGCGATGAAAATTGTATCTGCCCATAATGCAGCCATCCCAAAGTGCACTAGGCAATTAGTACTATTGTCAGGAAGTTTTTATATAGCCCTAAAGATACTGAGGGACAGATTCTATACCATCGTTTGGGTGTGTATAAGAGGATTTAGATGCTGACATGTGAGTCTATCCTGCTTGAGTCCCAGAAAAAAAAATCATGCACAATGTAGGTGTATTCTCCACAGGGCTGGATTAACCTTTTAGCGGGCCCATACAAACATATTTGTGGGCCCCGGGCCTGTCGAGACCCCCTTCCTCACCCTGGCACTGCTCCCCACGGGGAGCGGGGCTTGAAGGCACTGCTGAGAAGTAGCCACCATGGTGGTGAGGCCGGTGGAGGGGAAGGGAAGGGAGGAGGTTGGGGCCATTCATGCTGCTGCCGCGGAGGAATGATCCAGAGACCCCCCACAGCTCAAGACCCTAGGCACATGCCTAGTTTGCTATGCATTATTCTGGCCCTGATACTTTTCCCTTCTGCTTTTTTGTGATTCAGTGTTTAGGCTGCAACAAAAGTAGATGCTCTAATGGACTTTTACAGACTTGAATAGCATGGACTAGAATTATGCTTAGATGCTCACATTTGCTTGGAGGTCTAATTAGTCCATTTCCCTTTAATGCAGGGAGTTACAATGCCTAATGACTTCAATGGCAATAGAATTAGGCGTTTAGTAGATATTACTGCAGTTCTATGTGTGTTAACACCTCCTATGGCAGGGGCAGGCAACATCCACCCCATGGGCCACATTGGGTCCATGGCGGACAACATTTCCCAGCAGCCACTGCCCATGCCACTGCGGGACAGTTTCCATAGAGACCTCAGGAGTGGTGGAGCCATGACAACACAGGGCCAGGGTTTCCATGGAGACTGGCCCCAGAAGCACTTGCAGAGCGTGCGGCAGGGTGGGGAGCTGCTCCGGGGCCAGGATCCTGCAGCGGTGGCAGCATGGTCCAGAGCTGGGGCAGAGCTGTGATCCTCTGCCCGCACACCCCAGGCAGGGATGTGCAGGCAACAAATTGCGGCTCTGCCCCAGCTCCAGACCACACTGTCACTGCGGCAAGATCCCAGCTCCGGCCCTGGAGCAGCTCCCTACCCTGCCGCACACCCTGCCAGCACTGCTGGGGCCGGTCTCCACGGAAACCCTGGCCCGAGCTGTCCCGGGCATGCCGCTGCTGGGGTCTCCATGGAAACCAGCCATAGCAATGCAGGCAGGGACTGCTGGGAAATGAAATCTGCCATTTTACCTCCCCCTGCTCAATGGGAAAGCACTCTTATCACAGCCGCGCCATCTTTAATATTCCAGTGATGCTGCCATTAAAGACCCCATTATTCCCTTTATGTCTGTCCTGTTCCTTGCTGCCTTCTTGGTTTTCCTTACAAATGTTATGGCTTCCCCAAACATATTATCTGCAGGGTATCTCTGGGCTTATTCATATTCCTTTTAAAAAAGCACCTTCTTCCTTCTTGTCCAGGGCAACTGAAAGGGGAGAAAATGAGTTAGAATTTGGGTGGAAGAAAGGAAATTAAGAAGAGCAATCAAGATGTGCACATACCATGATGGGTACCCACGTCATCTTGTGCTTTCTCTCCTCTTCCTTGCCATGACTGCAATTCTGTGGATAGCAGGTAAACCTGTGCTTACATGTCCTCTAGTCAGGGCAGCACTTATGCTTAACTTTAATTATGTGCTTAGGTCTTATTGAAATCAATGACGCTCCATCCCTGGAGCCCTTGGTGCTAGATGTACAAGCACAGCACAAAAGGATCACCGTTCTCCAAAAAGCATATACCCTAAGTGATACACTACCTACCGACTTTTGTGAGCTATCTGGGTAAGTTGTTTGGCTTGAAAAAAAGACTAAATAAATAAGAGCAATAATATGTTGTTTCTGTCGCATTGGACAAACAGAAGTGTGGATAACTGTTTGGGTGCAATGGGAAACATCACTATAGCTAAATAGTCCAAATCCCAACAATCTAGTTTGTTACCAAAAATATAAAGAAGATGCTCATAGTTGAAAGGTTGATGCATGTTTGGGTGCAGACGGAGATAGGGGGAAGTCAGTAAAAGCAGTCTTTTTCAATTATTCATGCATGCTTAGTGGTTTGTCTAAAAGAATATCAGAGCAGCTGGGCAGCTGCTGGGTGTGGATGGTGCGGTCAGCGGGCAGCAGTGGTGGCTGTTATTTTTCTGCCCCTAAGTTGGTACCCAAGGTTGTTACTCTGATCACCCCCCTACAGTTCTGCTACTTTTCTCATCTGATAGCTCTTCTTTTTGGGTCTTGATTCAAAGCCCATTGCAGGCAACAGAAATCATTACAGTGACTTTGACAGGCTTTGGATGAGGTCCTTAAAGTAATAGCTGGCATGCAAACTAAGGCAATGTTATGAGCCTAACCAAATTGCCTGACCAGTGGGTTAATGTGATGGCCAGCATCAGTAGGTAAAGAAGTTTTCTTCTCTTCAGTGATAGCATCACATAATTACCTAAATTCAAATTATGGCTATGTTATTCTTCCCCTGTAGTATCAGGTACAGCAATCAGGTACACAGGGAGCTCACTCAACTGGATGGACCAGTTTGATCACATGTGGCAACTTATACTATCACCTTAGTTTACTGAAAATTTTTATTACCAAAGGGTTTGATAGTCAATAAAGCTGCCGATAAACAAGATAGAGTCTATCTTGCCTCATGCCTCAGCAACAAAATTGCAGTTCGCTCCTGATCTCAGAATTGTTGTCACTACTGGTGGCAAGCTAAATGGCAGAAAGCACATAGCTCGATTTTTCAGATACCACGTTGAGCTGCCATCCTGGTAGTTATAAAAAACCCATTTTGCCTTCTAAACAGAGAAAATTTGATATGGAAGTCACTGAAGAAACATAGGTACAGAACAGCACTTAAAATGAAGCTTTTGAGAGCAACTCGCTCTTCCTTGGAAATTATAACATGATTTGGGATATTTGCTTGCTTTGATTTCTGGTCAGATTGGCTGCTTTTGGAGAGGTGGGGGCGTGGGGTGGAAAGTGTTGGGTAGGAGGGAGGTTTATCATATTCATGTTTGCATCCTGTAAAAAAACTTCTGTTATGATATCATGAAATGCAGTTAACACAATATAACTTAATGCATACTTCCATGATCTTTTGAGGAATTCAAGGAAAGAGGTTAAGCCCACAGATCTAGACAGAAAACTAAAGAGCAGCAAAGAAAAGAATATCTTTCTTTTTTTTTTTTCCTTTCATTGGATATATGCTAAATCACAGCTCTGGCTCAGTTTCTTTTAGGAAACCGGGTAAGTGGGTTAATGTCTCATAGATTCATAGATTCATAGATGTTAGGGTCGGAAGGGACCTCAATAGATCATCAAGTTCGACCCCCTGCATAAGCAGGAAAGAGTGCTGGGTCTAAATGACCCCAGCTAGATACTCGTCTAACCTCCTCTTGAAGACCCCCAGGGTAGGGGAGAGCACCACCTCCCTTGGGAGCCCGTTCCAGACCTTGGCCACTCGAACTGTGAAGAAGTTCTTCCTAATGTCCAGTCTAAATCTGCTCTCTGCTAGCTTGTGGCCATTGTTTCTTGTAACCCCCGGGGGCGCCTTGGTGAATAAATCCTCACCAATTCCCTTCTGTGCCCCCGTGATGAACTTATAGGCAGCCACAAGGTCGCCTCTCAACCTTCTCTTGCAGAGGCTGAAAAGGTCCAGTTTCTCTAGTCTCTCCTCGTAGGGCTTGGTCTGCAGGCCCTTGACCATACGAGTTGCCCTTCGCTGTACCCTCTCCAGGTTATCCGCATCCTTCTTGAAGTGTGGCGCCCAGAATTGCACGCAGTACTCCAACTGCGGTCTGACCAACGCCCTATAGAGGGGAAGTATCACCTCCCTGGACACTTCCCCTCTATAGGGCGTTGGTCTCCTTTGCCTCAGTTTCTCTTGTGGGTATCTACCTTGAAAACCAGCTGCCCATGTATATACCCCTTCTGTCTGTATGCAGACAGGCTACAAAGCAGTGGCCTTCTCAGACCCATCTAGTTCCTCTGACCCTGGAAATGTTGCCAGTGTGATTACTGGCACGCCCGCTGTACTTGCCACCGCAATGGTCTTAGTGCCTATTCCCTTGGGACCCGTTCTGGAGCGCCTCATTCTCCCTGCCTGCTCCAGGGCTGTCAGCTTGAACTAACTTGCTTTCCACACATGGAAGGCAGGGTAGATTTCCACTGTACACACTAAACCAGTGGTTTGCAACCTTTCTAGACTCAAGGCACCCCTCATTTTGACTCAAGGCACCCCTCACCCCATTAAAAAAACCTAATTACTTATTACAGTGCTTATCTCCTTGTACAGGGGCCATGGGACAGCCAGGTGGGATGATCCTGAGCCTGCTCTTCTTACCTCCTTACCTTGGAGCCTGATCCTGCCCTTATCTGCTTATTGCCTTACACCTCTGTGGCACCCATCAAAGGAATTCATGGCACCCCAGGGGGCCCAAGCACCCTGGATTAAATAAATCAGAGGTGCATAAACTTTCATAAGCAGCAGCTTACTTCAGCAGCTACTATTCATCAGATTCTATGCACAGCCCTGGCCCTTCCTCTCTTAGCACCTGAGGATGGTGACCTTTTCTCCATGTTGTTACCTCTATTCCACCATAGGCTGCCTTCTGGGTTTTTTGGTGTGCCCTGCCCAATCCCATCCCCACCTCGTGTCCCATTTACATGCTAAAAGTGGTTCCTGGATGGGATTCTCGGTCCCCAAACCACTCCAGCAAGCCTTCTGGAAGCATCAGCTATAGTTGCTGCTCTGTTCTATTTTCCACATGAAATCCAGTGTAGATGGCTCTACTGAACCAGTTGTGGGAGAATCCCAGCAAAAGGACAGAGAGGTGGGCATCCAAATTGTCTTAGGCACTGAGAAAGTTTGCTAGAGAAAAACAGACAGTCATATGTTGTCCTTTAAACCTGTAGCAGGGAAGGGATGGAGAAGGTTTGAACTTGAAGCTCAGCAGAGCAATAAGAGAGGTAAAAAGATATTCTTCTCTTTGAGGAAGGTTTGATCTCAGAATCAAGTGGTGCAGCTGTATTTTCCTTACAAGAAGCAGTTATTAGATTCTGGCCAGTTTTGCTGCAAATTGACTGGGCTACACTGACAATTTCTAGCATGCCATTAGGAGGACATTGCTTCAACTGCTGACCCTTGGGCCTCAGACACATCCCAGAACTCTTCCAAGCATAAGCAAAGAGGGGAAGAGAGTGATATTCTGGTTTGTGAGCCATCAGAGACTGGAAGTCATTTTAATTTACAGGAAGTCTGAAAAGACAAGGAACATAGGTAGCTGCAGATTATTGTCCAATGTTGATAGAAATGTGTTTTTTTTCATTAAAAGTAAAAATCAACAAGTCCTGGAAGTTAAAAGGCATCTTCCTCCATTGAAAATAGTTCCTGATAACAGGCCATGCTTTTATAGGGTATTATAAAAGGGATATTTTATAGGGATATTATATACAATATAATCCCTAGCATATTTCTTCCAGCCTTTGCAACTCCCAGGAATGGTGGAGAAAAAAGAGATATTGCTAAGAGAATTATACAACAAAAGGTCCTAATTAGTTTTGAGTAGTAATGAAACTGCCTACATCAGTCATTCAAGCGTTGCTATTTGTGGGGTGACAGATAACAAAAATGCTGACCCCCCTAGAGGTAAATCTTTGTCTTAAGTGGCCTTGGTATAAGGCTGGGGAGCTGCGTGTGTCAAGTTTTACCACCATTTTTGCAATATTTGACATTCCTGGAATCAAGAGATTAGGAGAGAAGGTCAGTCTTTTTTTTTTTTAAAGGAAAGGATTTACTTCTCATGGTTGTAGAGAAAAACTTAAAAATATAACCTAAGAACTCCTGAAAGGCCTGAATGCCATAGGACAAATATAAAATTAATCTAAAGTCGTATTTTTTTGAAATACACGATTTAAACCAATCATGGTATTTTGGAAGCCTGTGATTTTTGAATGTGTGAGGATGGCAATGCTGGTGAATCTAAACCTAAGATGTAATAAGGCTAGACCCACCCTGATAAGATTTAGTACAAGGAACCAACTGGAAGTAGGGAGAAGACTGAGTCATTCCTCAGAGCCACAGAACGATGGCCCCGTCTACAGAGTCCTTTATAAACCTAGAGCAAACAGCAGCAAGCTATCTAGATAACAGACTGCTTTGCTACACCCCCAGCCTACTTTGAATGTCTCACCTAATCTTGACTTTGGTTTCTGAACTTTGTTTCTGACTCTGATCCTGCAACTCTGATTTCATCTTTGGACCTTAGCTTCTGACTTCAGCTCTGGTTCCTCAGTTTATTGCTGGCCCAGCTTTTTCCTGGACTCTGCTTAACTCCTGACTAGGTCCCTGACCCAAGTTTCTGGATCCTGCCCTCGCCACACAGATGATCTGCCCACTCCCTGGTCCTTTACATAAGAGTTTTAGGCATTTTCTTTAAATAGCATAAGGCTCCTGAAACTTAGCCAAGTTCAGATCAGCCAACTCAGTTCCAACTCAGGGGTGAGAAACAGTATTAGATACACCAGTTTTGGTCACTGAACATACAACAGGATTGAACAAGACTGAGGCAAGTACTCAGTCTCGACAAGTACTGAAGTATTGGACAAGTACTTTTTTGGTATAGATGAAATACGATCCTTGGCTTCTTTCAAACCCAAGATTAATTCCTACGTGACCATCACAAGATGCACAAATCAACAGCAATAGTGTCACACTACACGATTAGTAAAATGAGATAATCTTGTTGAGAAGAGTCATAAACCTACTGGGTGCTTTTACACAAGACGCTTTACTGCGAAGTAGCATAGTTTACTGCACCGTAAGCATGTGCATCTACATGTGCACATACTTACTGTGCAGTAAACCTTGCTAATCATGAGTAAATTTGCTACCTGCAAATGCAAGTAGCAAATTTACTTGTAATTACTAACTGTGCAGTAGTGCTCATGTAGACGTGTGACTGGGAGCAAAACTGTTCCCGGTCAGCTGGCCATCAGGGGGTGGGAGATTGCTCCTTGCCCCCAGGATCTGCCTGCTGCCAGGGTGGGCTCTGCCACCAGAGCCCAGGAGGGGATTATGTTCCCTTGCCCTGGCAGCAGGGAGCTCAAAGCCCTCTGCTCCAAGAACGCAACCAGGGAGAATATAATGTTTCATAATACTTGTCAGTATATTGAATGATGGATGAACATACCAGGTATGTCTCTGCAACAGCAGTAAAATCAGCAGTGAAATACTGAGCTATGTTGACATTTCTGGTTGCGAGATACCAGCACTCACCCCAATGAAAGATGAGGGATCACAGTTTACATATCTTTTAGGACAGAGGTTAGCAATCCCTGGCATGTCTGCTAGAGCATGGCACACGAGGCCATTTTGCTCAGCATGCCACAGCTGGCCCGGGTTCTGGGCAGCTGCCTCCAGCCACAGAGCCTGTGCTGCTGATAGCAGGTGGCTGGGAGGCTGCAAGCCCTGCTGCAAACAGCCCGAGCTCCACAGCTGGCAGCAACTGCCCAGAGTCCAGGCCGGCTGCAGCCTGGGGGCTGCAAACAGCTGCACTTGGCCAAGTTGCATGGTCGTGGCAGCTGCACACGTGCATCTGGGCAGAAGGTGGGAGAGGGGCTGGGGTTTCTTTGCCCCAAACCCTCCCATACCATCTGCCCAGAGGCACACATGAACCCACCGCTGCCATGGAGCCTGGCTGGGGCTCCAGACCCCGGTGCAGCTGTTTGCAGCCTCCTGGCTGCCTACCACAGCCAGCTTGGGCTCTGGGCAGTTGTAACAGGCAGCCAACAGGATGCAAACAGCTGCACCGGGCTCTGAAGCCCTGGCACCAGCTCCATGCTGGCGATGACTACATGCGTGCCTCACAGTGCAGATTGGGGAAGGAGCCAGGGCAGCACAACTCCAGCCCCTGTCCTGCCATCCACCCTGAGGCACGCATACAGCTGCTGCCAGCAACGAGGATCAGGCCCCTTGCGGCTCCCCCACAGTCTGCCCCTGGCATGCCAAGTTGAGGCATGGGTCAGGGTTGGGGTGCTTTGGCACTCTGGCCACAAGCATTGTTGACCCCAGTTTTAGGATTTCTTATGATGTCTATAGTCTCATGTAGACATCACGGTACAATTGTATACTAGGTCACAATCTGAAAAAGTAATCTTCACTATCACAAAGGCTAGTGACTTATTTTATTAAATGAAATCTTATGGATCAAAATTATGTGATCACATAGCCAAAACTTAACAATTATGTAACCATTTTTTATGACTGCACGGTTGTATTATTCCCTGGGTAACATTTAAATAAGAAACTTTATTGGTTCACTTATTCCTGATTTTTATTCAATTTTGATATCTTTAAGGTTAAGAAACTTGACACAGCTTTTAAACTGAGTTAGCTATCCTGCACAAATTGGGAACCCTTGATGCTCAGGAAAATTCATTTTCTCTGTGTCTAAGGGAGAACTAACAACATATGAATAGTAGTCTTTTACCACTTTTTGACACAAACAGTTACGCAAATTTGGGGGCTTGTGGGTTGCTTTGAAACTGGTGATGGAGTAAGGGGTTTGTTCAATGCAGTCCTACTCATTTATGGAAATGGGCAAAATCCCAATTCTCTGAGTACAACAAGGCAAAAACAGAAGGAAAGAATGTCTTTGTTGAGAATTCCCGGCCCTTTTCAAGGTATCAGTTTGCCTAAAAGCTCTCTCCCATAGCTTTGCTCGACATCTCATTCCCGGTACCTATTCTGAGTTTGTCCTTGGCTTTGCTTTTACCACTATTTCTCTCCTGTTTTCCTTTCTGCTTTGCTTTCCACACTCAAAATTCACAAAACAATAACCAGCAAAACTCTTCCATCCCCACATGCCTTGATATACCTGTGCTTTAGGTGGAGGCTGATTCTGTACCTGGCTCTGTAAAGGAATGTAACTATTTCTTAACTGAAGGGTGGTGGTTATATGCAACCAAGAGCAAAGTTGTCTTCAGGGAAATTAAAGTATGAGCAAGAGAGAAAGGATGAAAGGTACTAGATCAGGGTACTAGATCCCAAAGTTTTTATGCTGCAGTCTGGCAAACCATGGACCCCCCTGGGGATCTTCAAGAGGAGGTTAGATGAGTATCTAGCTGGGGTCATCTAGACCCAGCACTCTTTCCTGCCTATGCAGGGGGTCGGACTCGATGATCTATTGAGGTCCCTTCCGACCCTAACATCTATGAATCTATGAATCTATGAATCTATGGCCTGGAAGTGGCTGCGGCCCAGCAGTCACAGCCGACCACCACCAGAATTTCTGACTGGCAGACAGGTAAGGATACCCCTACCGCCCAGGTGGACGGGGTGGCCCAAAACCTGAGCTGCTTTGGGGCCTTACGGAAGGAGCTGTGGTCTCTTCACCCAGCTCTGTAGGGTCATGGTTTGCTGGTCCGTGGCCCCTTCTGGTCCAGCAGCCGACCATGCTGTGGACTGGCAGCCAACCCACCATGGTCTGGCATCGGGTCATGGCCTGGGGATTGAGAACCCAAGATAATACATTTCCTACCTATAAAGAGAAGATGAAAATAAACCTAAGTCCCCTACTTTACAAAAACTGGTTCTACACCACTCAGTGATCCATTATAGAAAGCAATTAGTATTATTTCATTCTCTGATCTTCAGAGAAACCTTAAGTATGAGTCTGTGTCAAAAAGTGACCGTAGGATTGGTGTTTTGATGTTCCACAATTATTGTCTGTTAGTGATCCCAAACTGGCCTACAAAAAGACCAAATAAGTCAACCTGGCTTATAAAAAGATATTTCCTTCACTAGCCAATACCAGAAAGTCAACCTGGGACCTGAAAGTCAATCCGCATTCTTTGTGGCTTGTATATCTCTACCACCAGTGACCCTAACTCAAATTGAGGTGGATTAAGGATCTGGTTATAGTGCAATGGTTTGCTTCCTGTGTATCCTTTCAAATAAAGATTCTAGGACTGGGACTGAGTTAATTTTTCTGTGGGTGATGTCTGAGTCAGAAAAGAACTGGTTCACTCACAAATAGCTTTATTTTCTCTATAGCCATAGCATAAAAAGTAGCAAAAATGTACGTCTGTCATGAGAGTTAGCAGTTGTCACTCTGAACACAGTCAAGGAAGCCGATCTGTTGAGTAAGAAACTGCTATTTTTGCACAGTTGGTTTTATAACAGTGAGCACGCTTCCTGATGAGACATCCATCAAGATTCAACCTTGACCACCTACCGTAGGTAGAGGGAGAAAAAATGATTTGGGGGGCTGAGTGTGTGCGCGCATATATGCGCCCCCCCCCCCCGGAAGGTAAGTCTGTGGGAGAAAGGGTGGGAGGAGGGGGCAGATTGAGGCCCCGGCAGTGAGGGAGGGAGTGGGGCACAGGCAGGACCCACTCACCCCAGCCCCTGCTCCTGCCTGTGCCCCACTCCCCCTCTCACTGCTGGGGCCTTGATCTGCACCTCCTTCCCCCCATGGTGGTGAGGGAGTGAGTGAAGCTGGAGCAGGGGCAGGTCCTGTACAGCCAGGGCAGGGTGCAGGATGGAGCCGTGAGTGGCCTGTCTGGGGTGTGTCTGGCACAGGGAGGGGCGGGTGACTCCTGCCCTTTATACACCCCAGGAGGGCATGTGCCCAGGATCTGCACATGGGATGTGGGTAGGCTGCAGGCTGGGACTGGGCTCTTCCCGGTGGTGTGGTTGAGCCGGGTTGCACTCAGGGGTGGAGAAGGGGGTGGCGGCAGCACTGGGAGGGTGGGGTTGGAGGGGCTACGGGGAATTTTAGGGTGGCTGCAGATCCCTTGCACTCTCCCTTCCCAGCACAGCCACCGCCTGCCCCGAGTGCAGTCCTGCCCAACCACCCCATTGGGAAGAGCCCAGCGCAATCCTGGCCTCAGCCTGTCCTCGCACCACGCAGATCTGGGGGCACCCCCCACACCCATGACTCTCTGGGTGTGCATAGCAGTAGGATCCATGCCCCCATACGAGCCACTCATGGCTCAGTCCCTCCCCGCCCTGGTTGTGCAGCCCCAGCCCCACTCTCTCCCACACCTCTGCGCATGTGCCCCTCCTCACCCCTGGTGCAGCCACCAGAAGCCCACAGTCGGGCTGCCTTGAAGCCCTGCAGCTGCCCCATGTTTGGGGGCAGGGGGGGATAAGCCCTGTTAGTCCCCGCTTCCACTGCCTAATCTTTAAAGACCTTGTGACAGTTTTAGAAAAGTGGGAAAGAGGGCTCTTCATGGCACCAGATCCCACTGCCTTCCCAATTCCTAATTTTCATCATAGAACAGCATTAACATGATGCTTCTCATGTAAATCTCAGGATGTCATCCTCCTGCTGTACTCAGCCTTGGTGAGGCCGCAGCTGGAGTACTGCATCCAATTCTGGGCTCTGCAATTCAAAAAGGATGTGGAGAAGCTTGAGAGAGTCCAGAGAAGAGCCATGCACATGATCAGAGGGCAAGGGAACAGGCCTTATGAAGAGAGGCTGAGAGCCATGGGATTCTTCAGCCTGGAGAAGCGCAGGCTCAGGAGGGACCTGGTGGCAGGCTATAAGTACATCAGGAGTGTGCATCAGGATCTGGGGGTATGCCTGTTCACCAGAGCGCCCCAAGGGATGACAAGGTCCAGCGGTCACAAGCTCCTCCAAGACTGTTTTAGGCTGGACATAAGGAAAAACTTCTTTACTGGCTGAGTCCCCAAGGCCTGGAATAGACTGTCGCCAGAGGTAGTGCAAGCACCTACTCTGAATTCCTTCAAGAAACGTTTGGATGATTATGTTGCTGGGATCCTTTGACCCTAGCTGACTTCCTGCCCTTGGGGCAGAGGGCTGGACTTGATGATCTTCTGAGGTCCCTACCAGCCCTAATGTCTATGAAATCTATGAACTCCCTCTGTGTCTTCTCAGCAACTGCTACTCTGGAGTCCCAAAGGGAAACAGTGAAGAGTTTCTGTTCCTGTGGCTCCCATTGCCTTCTGCAACTGAGGCAGCCACCTTAAACACTGACTTGTGGAAAACTAACATCTGTTGCCACAGCTGTGGAATTGCGCTGGCATCATAGCAGCAGCTGGGAATCACCATTGCCCCTATGCATCCCTTGTCCTAGGCACCTGGCTGCCTTGTTATGTCTCTGTCCATCATGCCATCCATGTTCAATGGGAAATTACCACCACCGTTTTAGATATGGAGAATCCAAGCACAGAGAAGTAAAGGCTAAGAGTTTCATCTATGACTAATCATACTGTCTGCTGTACTCTTGGATGCCCAAGTTGAGAAACATGAAGGGGGGGAGCCTCCTTCTCATAGGAACGGTGGTCAGCTGTGGATTGCTGTTGATTCCAGTGGGCTGGGGGAGGTGGTAAGGGGAGGGTGATCCAGCTCCTAATGAAACTGCTGATGAAACTGGGGATAAAATCCTGGCCCTGCTGAAATTCATGGCAAAACCCCATATGACTTCAACAGAGCAAACATTTAATCCATAGCACTTTCAGCAATGGCAACCTTAAACACTGTACAAGCTGAAGGGTGGCAGTGGGGGGAGAGGCCCTACTATTATTTTTTGGTAAAAATGAAGAATAAATAGTTTATACTGTAGATGATAAGGTTGCTTGATCCACCATCCAAATAAATTAGTAGAAATGTTTCCATTGATGTTTGTGGGAATGTCTTAAAGTCAAGCATGACTGTTCTTATTGAGTTTATACATATCAACTACCAACAACAGGCCATTGTGCAGGGAATTATCCTTTATTTATTTGTTCATTGTACTTGTGCAATAGAAGTTACAGAAGTGCATTTGTTCTTTTATGCTCACCTGAATAAAGAACACCAGAAAGTGATTTGGACCTGTATGACTAGTGATTAACATTATATCAGGCCAGTAAGGGATGTAATTCCAAAGGTGGCTCGTGTAAACATATAACATTTTATTTATTAATTACCTTTATCATGCAAAGCAGCAAATATGTGCTGCAAAGAAAGTGAAACCTGATTGTTTTGCTTAGTTTTGAAGTCTATATTGATAATGTAGGCCAGTGTTTCTCAACCTTTTAAGTAGCAAGTACCCGCTAACTTCTGAAAATGTTAATAAGTACCCCAGCACTCAATTTTCCAGGGGATTTTATATTTACAGACTAATGTGTGCTATGTGTTGGAAGGAGGGCTGTGTATATAAGGCTGTGATATGACAGATGTCTGATCTGGTGTGGGTAGGGTTGCCACCTTTTACACCAGGGGTGCACAACTCACGTATGTACCTGGGCTAGAGGTGATGTTGGCCAAAGCTAGGAAGGCTGAATTATTCGCCAAATTATTACTGGGGAATTTAAAGTGCCACACAATGCACAGCGCACCAACTTTTTGCCATAGTTTTGAGAGGAGAAAGGGGAGAGAGAGAGAGAGTGTTGGGGTACCTGCGTACCCCCTGCCTGTGTTTCGTGTACCCCCAGGGGTACACATACCACAGGTTGAGGAACTATGGTGTAGGTTGCCTTGCTCTTTCTGCTGCTCCCACTCCTCCATTTCCTATTGTTATTGTAAGGTTTCAGAGTGCTGAAATCCTTGCAGCAGACTCCTTCCATTTGGGGCAGTCCTGGGCAATAGACTCCCACAAGACGATGTTGATGTTGCATTTTTTTTAACATGTTGTGAACCAAGAACCCAGAGCCACCCATCTCACATGGAAGCATGTGCTCCAGCTGCACCAGGGTCTGTCGGTCCCAGATAGACCTCGTTATTGCAGTCAAAAGTGCAATTCAAACCTAGTGCGGTTAAGCAGTGACACGACACCTCGTTCGATTAACGGCAGAAAGGCTTTAATAACAATGCCACACACAAGCTATAAAACTAAATGACAGAAACAGACTCCTCAATATTCAGTAAATGAGCTATCACAAAAGTCCTAGTATATCTTAGCTGCAAAAGTTTCTCTCACCACTGCAGGCCGGAAGTGGTCCTTGTCTTTACAGCCTTCACTGACTGCGGATCCGTCACCTGGGAGTGATCGGCTGGGTGCAGAATGATTTCTTTCTCTCTCCTGGAGTGTACACCTTGCTGGCAACTCTTTTTCATTATTATATAGTTCAGTTGTATAGTTTCAAAGCATTTCTCTCTGGCAGTTGATCAATTAAAGTCCAAACAAACGCAGGTAGGAAGGGACCATCACATTACAATTGCTAACTGCTTGGATCCTGTTCTGGTGTGTTTAGGCGTGAAACTTGTTTTTGCAAGCTTTTGAGCCAGAGGTTATATTTCAGTCCAATGGGATGGATCTTGATTGACTGAACAGAAAATCTTGGGGCACTGATCACAGGTAGTTTTGGGTAGTTGTTTTAACCATAGTCTGCACCGGTGATGGTCTATGGAGACATTTGCAAAACTTCAGACAGACATTGAATGCCTGTTCTAAGAAATATGCCTTAATCAAGGGAGAATGTTTCAACCAGGATACAGTCACGTAGGCATATGCAGCTTTTTTGTGAATGGTTTTAGCATAATAAAACATTGGATACATTTGCAACTAGCACAGGAGATGAAGTCAATTGGGATTGCTCTATCTTGCATGGTCCCAGCCACGATCATGCATTCTTGTGCAAGATGCACTGTTATTTTAATTTGGTCATTTAAATTTCATGCGTACGTCTGGCCAAGCTTTCACAGTCATCATCACTCATCAGCCATTCTTGGACCCACAGATAAGACACTCATGGAAGACAATCATCCTTGACTGTAAGGAATTGCCAGTGATGATCTAGATTAACTAGGGAGTAGTGAAATAAGCAGGTGTTATGCCCCAAAGCTTGTCTTACATCTCTTTCAACTGGTCCAGTTAAAGACATCACCAAATATCCTTGCTTCTCTAGAAAAAGTGAGGAAGATATTTATACCGTCTTAACGGGTTCAGGGACAAATTTCTAACAATGAAATGAAGAAGGCCAGGCCTGGGCCTATTGGGAATCAGGGTGAGTGGATTGCAGAGCTATAACATGAAAGCCGAAGTTGATGTTGGCTGAGTCCAGGAGTGAGCCAGGTCACAACCAAAGGGGCAGGAGGCCAGCCGGGTGAGCCAAGTGGAGGGAGCAAGAGCTAAGCAGAGCTGCCAGTCTCAGAGCGGAAGAACCCTGTTGCACAGACACTTCCTGTTCTTCACCCCGGTCTTAAATAGGAAAAGTAGCAAGTCAGGTGTTATGAAGCAGCGACTTAGGTCTGGCCACGTAGGGGCATCTCACCATTGACAGAGGTCTTTTCAGTGCCTTGCCCAGTCTCTGAGAGCCACAGAGTGGTCAGGTTAAGGCCTTGGGTTCAAGGCTGCAGGTTTGAGACAACCAAAGGAGCAATAGCTTATTCTGAAGGACAATTCAAGCCACCAGAAGATGAGATACCCAAAGTCTTAATCTCCATTTATTACCTTACAACTTATGCCCGCTTTAAATCAGGACAAAGTGCTGCCATTCTGATCTCATTACTCTGTATCTCGTACTTGCTATTCACTAATTCAGATTCCTCTGGTTTGACTGAGCTACAGCTGGCTCCGAAGCCATGTGGTAACAGCGAACATGCACCAACTCATCCCTAAGCTGTCCGGTACGTCCAACCATGTCTTCTTTGCCTTAAGCACCAGGTAGACATTTAAACTGGCTTTCTGACTGATTTGTTCAAAGCAGTTGGGTTCAAAGACAGAATCTAGATCACCTAATATGAGGCAAGGGACTGGAGAACCAAGATCCAGGGATGAATTTATTTGAGATTTTGGATCACAAATGTATACATTTGGGGAAAAGATGGCAGAGGGTGGGAAGGGAAAATCTTAACTCTCAGAATGAATGAATGAATGAATAAGAGTCACTTCTGAGCTAGCTTGGTGAAGGTAGGCCAGTTTCTCTAGCCAACAGCACACAAGGGAGTGATTTGTTTAAAATCAAAAAGGTCACCTTCAGCTCTCCAGCCCAAATGACCAGATACCCTTTTTCAGCTGGGTTAATTGGGGGCAGTCTTTGGCCTAAATCTAGAACAAAGCTTGAATCATACTTCTGGTTCCATAGTAAGACATTGTAATTGTTTTGCCATTGGAAATGATTCACCCCTTTGGAAAACTTTATAGGCAGATGTGGTCATTTGAAGGCTTTGTTATCTGTATGTCCTTGGGGACAATGGCTCTCTCTCTAATAGGTGAATTTCCATTGCAGTTAGACACTGGAAAACAATTGCTGAGTAATGGGGATTTAATGAGGTTCACTGCAACTCAAAGCTGGGTTGCAATGACATTAAAAACACAACTTTTTAATTTTCTTTTGTTTCTCCTACCTTATGATAAATGACAAGCTTTCTTTTTGTGCATTGGCATGTTATTTAAAAACACAATATCTGAGTCTCATTAACAACGTTGCCAGGGCTTATGATTTTCTTCTGAGTCTGGCAGCTTTTTGTTTTTTTCTTCAAGCCCCCACTTTTGGAATCATGAGAATCTCAGTTTCTTCACCATAGAAAAATGTAAGTTTCTAGTATTCATGACTGCAGAAGAGAGCATGGAAACATGAAGGCAGCATATGTAAAGGGGTCACAAAACAGATGGCAAATAAAAAGAACCCATTAATGGAACAGACTGTTTAGAGAGATCGAAGAGCCTCCATCACTAGAAATTTTTAAAAGCAGGTTAGGTACATGGATGAGATAGCTTAGACAGGGATGGGTCTGCTACAAGCAGGGGGATGGGCTAGATAACCCCCTGAGATGTCTTTCTGCCCTACTTTGCTATGGCTTATTTTGTAATGATTTTTAGGCCTTTCTCATGATTTTTGAATGTCAGGGGTTGGTCAGACTACATTAGGCCAAGCGGTTTGGTGGACTCTTTTCCTAGATTGTCTTCTTTTTTATCCCATTTAGCAAAGAGAAAAAAAAAACTTTCCTTGTGCATGTTTGATCCTTTATCGTATCTCACATATGGTTATTACTTAACCCTTTAGTTTATAGTACTAAGCTTTGGTATCCCTGCTCAGGAATCGTGCTCCAAGAACTATGTAATATCACATGCTGGCCACAAGCTTGAGAAGCCCCATGTTCCAGTTGCCACTATTACCACATTTAAACTTCTTTTTTGTTGGTGTCCCTTCATGGCAAACAAATGAGAGCATTATAGCTCAGTGTGACTAGAAAGCTTGCCAGGCAAAAGCGTGTATTGCTCTGGTGATCATGTTTGCCTCTGGGGCTGCATAACAGATTTCTGCAGCTCTAATTAAGACATGGCCTGTGGTTATACCAGTGCTCAGACTCAACCAGTCTGGCATATTTTTGCTTTTATTATTATTGTTTTGATCATTCTGTCACGGCTGTAGTCGTGGGCTGGCTTGTGTATGCGCTGTTGCCCTCTAACGGATGAAATAGATCAGGCCCGGTCACACGTGCATCTATTCCCACTATTAGGTCACTGAAGGGAGAGAAATCCGTGGTGCTTTACAGTTGTGGGGTTTATCTCTATTAATGCTGCCCACGTGCAGAACAGCTTGGAAGATCAGGCTCTTGGGCAGTTTTCTCTGCTTCAGCCCCCCTCCCCCAACTTTCAACAGTAAGGAAAATCAGTATCAAGTGTTTATTGGTGAACTTGTCCACTGAGAAAACCAAATCTTGGAGGCACCACGCTCGTGTACCTATGTTTGTGGGATCGTGGTGTGTATGTAACCGCATCGTTTCACTGACATGAGTCGTTCCCTGTCACAAGGAAAGCATGTGAGCGTGAGCACGTGGATGTTGGCAGGGGCCCAGCTTGAAATATCAGCCAGCCTTCAAAAGTTGCTCTCTGGACCCTGGTTTGGAAACACAGGCTCAAGTCCTGCTTTAACTGCTTGCTGGCTGGTGGTATAAGGCCTGTGGGGGTTTCTTCCTTCCTCTGTAGCAGGGGGCATGGCCCTCTACCAGGGGTCTCTTGCATGGTATGCAGTCTGCAGGCTGTATAGCTGGGGGTCCTGTGGCCCCCAGACACCCAGAAGCTGGACTTGGCTACACATCTACTTTATGGAAATGGGAGACTCCTTCCTAGCTTGCTCCTGTGGCTATACAGCTGAGGGCAAGCAAAACTTGAGGGCATCCAAACCTCAAGCGTCCAGGCTTGGGCCAGCATGTAGGATGCCCACCAAAGGGTTTGAAAGCATCTGAAGCCCCAGGCTGGGGTGAAGGATGCTTGTCAGTAGCAGGGCCACTTATGGTTTTTGAATGACTCACGGATTTGGATTTGATTTGGCTGATTTGACTTGGGACACGAAAAATTTTCCTTAAAAATCACTTGAGCGTATATTGACAACAGTTCATTGAAGCAGCACACTGGCCGCCGCAGCTCCCCTGCTTTTCCTGTGGCAAGTTGGGGCGTCTGCCATGGATGGCGGGTGTCTTAGGTAGAGTTTTGATTATGGATTGTAAGTGGCCACGTCCAGTAGCAGCTTTAGGGGAAGGCAAACCAGATGACTGCTCGGAGCCCCACACTTTAGGGGCCCCCAAAATGTTGCAATGTTGGGGGGGGTGAAGTTATTAAAAATGTTCTTCTTTCTTCAACTTATAAATAAGTTTCATGCATTGGCGACACATAGGGGGTGCATGCGGATGCACGTGCACCCCCTGAGATTGGCTGTGCACCCCCTGGAAGCGCCAGCCATGAAACTGGAAGTGCCGGCTGAATACGAATAAATATGTCAAAATTAAGACAAATACCTGTCTGAGTGATGAAGCAGTGCACATCAGTGACAAAACCCTTCGTCAGGAAAAACATTTTTTTCCAATTGTTTAAGTTGGTCTAATAAGAGATATTAGATTCACCCAAAGAACCTTGTCTGCCTATGTCCCGAGACCAAAACGGCTGCAACCTACGCCCCCATTGATATTTATAAACATTTCCATAAATAATATTACAAGACACCTTATGGCTTCAGTCCAATACTTCAGACAATCTGCTATAAGTGACACTCTCGAAAATGTATAAGTGCACTTCCGGTTTCGCCGCTGGTGGTTCTGCGTTGGGGGATACCACCCCCAGCAGTCAGCGATCCCCCCGTAGTGTACTACTTGGTGTGTCCATAAAGTCGACGTGTAGCCGAGTCCAGCTTCTGGGTGTCTGGGGGCCACAGGACCCCCAGCTACACAGCCTGCATACCCTGCCAGAGACTCATGCTGGAGGGCCGTGCCCCCTCGCTACAGAGGAACAAAGAAACCCCCACAGGCCTCATGCCACCAGCCAGCAAGCTCTTAAAAAGGGGGACTTGAGCCTGCATTTGCAAACCAAGTGATTGGCCGCGGGGGACCCCTGCCATCATATGCAGGGGGTCAGACTCGATCTATTGAGGTCCCTTCCAACCCTAACATCTATGAATCAATGATTGGCTATGGGGGACCCTCCCCATCAGGAATTGGGGGAAGGGGGTGGCTTATGGGGGACTCCCCACCATTGGTGATTGGCTGCAGGCGACCCCCCCATCAGCAATTGGCTGTCGGGGACTCCCTGCCATTGGCAATTACCCCCCAGGGCAATTAGCTGTGGAGGACTCCCCATGAACAGGGCAAAGTGAAATTGAAAATGTCCCATGTGCTTATAAGTCATCTAAATGAGGCCTCCATGGGGCCCCCAATGACTGGACCCCAACAACCCCAAGGCCACCACTTCGCCCTGAAGTTGTCTCAGAAGCAGGTCGACCTCAGGGACAAGGAGCAATGCCTCCTGGAAAGGGGGTCGAATTTAAACCGCGTTAAAGCTGGGTAAAGGAGGCGGCGGAGGCACTGGCACGTGTGTCAAGCACAAGGGCTTTATCCCACGAGGATGCACTCGGAGCAAACCATGCAGGCGGGCCGCGGGGGGGAACAGGACGCTTGCGCACAGCGGCCCCGGAAAGGTGGGCGGGGCCAGCTCCCAAGCAGTCACATGAGACTGCCGTCCGCTTCCAGCCCCGCCCCCCCCGCCAGCGAGTGGCACGGCCCGAGAGCGCGGGCAGGCGGCGAGCGGGGCGAACCATCGCGCGAGGGCGGGGGTCGGGCCGGCCGACGTGACAGCGGGCGGCATGGGCGGCCCCAAGGGGCAGGAGCCCCCCGAGGTAGGCCGCGCTCCTGCCCCGCTCTTGCCCGGCGGCCGGGCCCGGGTGCGCTGCGCGGTTGTGCAACTTCCTCCCTGCAGCCCCTCTCCTTCCCCTGAGCCCGTTGCAGGGTCCGCCCCGGCCGGGAGCCAGCCGCTGTCTGCCCCCGGGGGCTCGCAGCCCCCATAGGAGGGGGAGGGGATGCCCCAGCCCCTGGGGCAGGCCTGCCTGGGTGCCCCTGAGGGAAGGCAGCACCTGTCTGCGTGCTTTTTTTGGCGGGGAAAAGACGCCAGGGACCTGAGCGAAGGCTGCCCGGTCGCAGGGGTTTGCTTCCACCCGAGTCCAGCCGCTGGCCAGGTTTGGGGGGATGTCTCCTGCACTTGCAAAAGCCCGCGACAAGGACTGTGTAAGCGACTTCCTAATCGAAGATGGGCGAAAAGGAGGACGAGTTCGGGTCGTTAAGTCTCGGGGACTTCTCGCCTCGGTTTTTCCACCTGGAAAATTGGAGGGACGGTGGTTGTGACGCCAGCGGGCGACGCGGGTTCGTGCCGGCATTGCCTGGTGGAAACGCGCAGAGTCGCTGCGTGGGGATCAGCGCGAGCCTTTGCCGTTGCCTGGCTTTTTTGCATCGGGTGGAAATTTTAACTTTTTCACACGCCGTATACAAATTTATGTTCCTGGCTTCACGCAGAAGTGATGGCGAATATTAAATTTAGGGTGTAGACGTGGCAGAAGCCTGAAAAGTCAAGCGTCAAATGTCTCTTCTTCTGTGACCATAAGTATTGGGGGAGGGGGGTGACCATAAGTATTGGGGATGGGGAGGTTGGATTTAATTTAAAAGCAGGTGAGAGAGAGAGAACAAATAAAAGAGCAAGAGCAATTGCTTTCATCAGAGATCATATATTTTGTGTTACAGGCCTCAGCAATGCTAAGTGCTTGCCTAGTATATTGTTTTTAGGGCATGCAATTGCTGTAATAGCTGAAAGGAAGTCCTCAAGAGCCCAAAAGGAAGGCAATGGGCATGTGAGGTTGCCTTTCTAATGCAGGAAGTCTCTGGACTGTTAATGTTGGATGGTAAGAGGAATAAGAGGGATGATGAAATATCCTTAAACTAGAGTTGATTTTATGTTCTTTATTTGTTAGGTTGAAACCCGAGAAGATGAGGAACAAAACATCAAGTTGACTGAAATTTTGGAGCTGCTGGTAGCAGCTGGGTATTTCAGGGCAAGAATCAAAGGGCTGTCCCCCTTTGACAAGGTGAGACTGTAATTCAACATTACTATTTAGACACAATTTACTGTAAATACTAAATGCTGTTCTCAAGTTTGGGTTAATTGTTTCAGGCTAGAAAAAGAGACTTGCAGTGTATGAAATTATTTTATGACTTATATGGTACCCTAGCATATTTGTGGTTAGAGGAACAGCAAACAAAACCGAGCCCAATCCTGCAAACAGTTGTGTCGGTGCGTAGCTCCATTGACCTCACTGGAGTTGTTTGCGTACATAGGTGCATTTAGCTACACTTATGCCTCCTGCCTTTATAATTTGAATGGTCCAAAAAGTAAGGACATTAACCTCATTTAATGTAAAACTATGAGTTTAACCGGAGGGGGGGAGCATTGGCACCATGAATATAAAAAGAACCATTCATGCAGAAAATAAGCCGTATTGAGAGGGAACTGAAAAGAAGCTTTCTTAAGGAAAATATTTAGCTGCTAAGTTTTTACAAAAAAGGGAAAAGGAAGTTATTGTTGGCTTGTCAGTAGAAACATTTTGGGAGAGGAGATAATACTTTGGAAAGGTTGCTAGAGGGGCCTCCAACCTCAAAGACATGTGAGGCTTTACTAAGTTTATTCTTAAAGAGGTCTGTCTGGTTTAACCTCTGAGAATATGGCAAATCCTCAACCCCTGTCTTAAAGTACATATCTTAGCTATTCCAGAGCCTGTGAACAGGCTCTTCCCTTCTGCAGCGTGCTTGTCCATCTTGTAAGCTGCTGACCCTGGTATAGCCTAAGGTCAGCAGGCTGGAGCCAACCCATGAAAAGACTTGTGACAGCCTATGCTGGGATGGCAGTGGCAATCAGTGGTGGGAAAGCAGTGTCCAGGTCATTAGGGGTGCCCTGTGCTCTAACTGAGCTGTGTTAATGTGGTCTGCTGTTACTTAGAGGTTGCCAACCTCTGGTCTACACTATAAACCTTTGGCTTCTTCAGGCCACTGACAGTTATGTTACAATTTCATAATCAGTTGTGGTTTGTACAGTTAGCCAAAAGTGTAGAGTGCTGAAGGACTTGATCCTGTAACTGGATCAATGGAATTGGATGCTTTAGGGACATGCTCCTTGTAGATAAAAATTGCGGGAATGGTATATTTATATTCTGGTTCTCTAAAGCAACTGCTCACATGCACAAGTGCTTCCAGTGAAACTCTAAGATGTTTTTGCTATATAGAGCATCTTATAGATTTGTTGTCAACGCTTCTAACACACACATTAAATAACCTCACTCTCTCCCTCCCTGTCTCTTTCTGCTGTCGCAGTAGATAATCTGTCTACCAGAAATGCTAATAAGAAGGTGCTAATATCAGGAGGTGCTAATAAATAAGGAATATTTCATAGCCAGTCTGAGTTAGTATTTAGATAGATGGTGGTGTGGTGCATTCTAGACGTCTGGAAACCTGGATTCTGCCTAGGTCCTGCCATTGGGGGTACGGACAGACTTTCATTTGAAGCATTCCAAATACCGCTCTAAATTTGCAGTGCTTCAGCTGTGTGCAAACGTGCAGTGATTCTCCCAGTCATAAGCTTCAGTGTGGTCATGAGAGCACATAGCAAGAGCTGGAGAGCAGGAATCCCTGCATGCCTCCTGGCTTCTGGCCTCTGGAGCTTCCCAAGGAAGGCTGATTGCAGTGTGTGGGGAGCAGAGTACTCTGGGATTCTGGAGGGCCGAGCAAGCTGCTATTAGGCTCCACTGACTGGTGCAGATGTTTGAGTATGTGTTTCAAATAAGTATGTCCTTTTTTCAAGGGTTGTTTTTGAAGTGCTTTATCAGACAGAGGGTGTCTGTACCCTCACTGTTCATAGTTCAGAGGCACTTGGAGCACTTCAAACAGAACCTCTATCTGTGGTCTGACTTGCTACGTGTTCTTGGTTAAATAGCTTCATCTCTTTGGCCTCTATTCCTCTTGGTTGTTGCGTGTATTTAGGTTTCTGTCTTGCAAACTGATCTCTAGTTCACTTTGAATATCAGAGTAGTGCTTTTGATGTCAATGAAATGACTTCCCAGGCTGAGGGAACTGCACTTACTTAGTCTGGAGAAGAGAAGACTGAGGGGGGTTTGATAGCAGCCTTTAAGTACCTGAAGGGGGGTTCGAAAGAGGATGGAGCTGGACTGTTGTTAGTGGTGGCAGATAAAACAAGGAGCAATGGTCTCAAGTTGCAGCAAAGGAAGTTTCAGGTGGATAGTAGGAAAAACTTTCTTACTAGGAGGGTGGTGAAGCACTGGAATGAGCTACGTAGAGAACTGGTGGAATCTCCATCCTCGGAAGTTTTTAAGGCCTGGCCCTGGTTGGGGTGATCTAGTTGGGGATGGTGTTGCCTTGAGCAGGGGGTTGGACTAGATGACTTCCTGAGTTCCCTTCCAACCCTCATTTTCTGTGATTCTATGAATGCCTAAAGATGAGCAAGTGCATAAAGACTTGTGGGACCAGGATTGAACACCTGTTTAGATTAGGTGCCTTTCTTTTAGGTGTTTGTACTGTCTAGCACAGCAATTTTTTTTTTATTTTTTTTTTTTTTTTTCAACCAAGGTGTCATGGCACCCTGAGGGTGCCACATTAGCTATGCAAACACGATCACAAGATAAAGCAAGAAATTTCATATTGTTTTTAACATTGTGAAATCCTTTCTGACCTGTTGTGGACATAGAGTTCTTTGCAACAGAAGAATTGCTCTATTATTTTTCTGTTGTCAAAACAGAAAAAATGTGAAAACTAAGAGGTGGCACTTTCTGAGGAGTGCCTTGAGTCTAAAAAGGTTGAAAACCACTCGTGTAGCATTTTGGCCTTCAGGTGCTATTTTAATATGAATAATAAAAAGCATAGTAGTGGCAAAACTGTTAGTAGATAGATGAAGGCACATTTGCATTCAGTTACTGCTTGTTCAGCTTTTACAGGTCACTATCTTCTAAAATAACCTCTTGATGTTTTTTTTTCTTAATCTTTGTCTATCACAAAGAAGTGTTCTTGGCTTGTTTGGTTTTGGTTTCCATTTTTGTTTTGTTTTTTTGCATACTTGCATGTTGAAGAACTGTTTCTCATAACTAGGGAATCAAGAGAGTAAACTATAACACTACAAAGGTGGTCCTGTTTTCACTTCCTTCTTTTAAAAGCAGGTTGTAATGGGGCACTAGATGGAATTTGAATCGTACTGTATTAAGATAGAAAATATGAAGCCATGTTCATTTTGTGGAAATCCTTTGATTCTGTTTGTTTTCCCTTTCCTCCTCTTCAAACATAATGAGAACATGTTTCTGTTCCTTGCAGGTGGTTGGGGGCATGACCTGGTGCATTACTACTTGCAGCTTTGACATTGATGTTGATTTGTTGTTTCAGGAAAACTCTACAATTGGCCAAAAAATGTAAGTTGGGAAAGTGGAAAGTGTTGTTTGGCTGTTCAGAGTCTTCAGACAAAAGATATAAAAGCACCATCGTGTTTATAAGCACAAAACCTGTACAATTTTTAAATAAGAAATCCTTCTTTCTAAAACAGTGATTCTCAACCAAGGTGCCAGGGTCGTGAGATCATTTTGAAGGTGCCACAGGGTGCCATGCTATACTAGCACTTTGACAGTTGTGGGTTTTCTGCATTCTTTGCAATAGAATAATTGCTCTATTATTTTTCTGTAGTCAAAAAATGAGTCAAAGCCAAGATCTGGCATTTTTTTTCTAAGGCTGTCTTTTGTCTAATGAGGGGTTCTGACTCTAGAAAGGTTGAGGACCACTGTTCTGAAGATTGTTTCACAATTGCTTCCCCTCTCTGGGGTCTTCAACTTTAGAATTGTAAGCGTTAGCAACTAAAATGTAAGTCATGGTAATATGTTCTGAAAGTCAAAAGTTACATACCCTGAGCTGTGGAGGGAGAGAAGCTAGAGAGCTTTCATGGCAGTAGAGGGAACTCAGAGAGGTGGTTCACAGCTGCCTGAATACACCTGTTTGCCCAGATTGTGGAACATTGTAGAAGTGGCTCTGCTCTGAGATTCCTATTTGAAATCTCTCAGTTTATTTTGTGAAACTTGCATGGTGTTTGCACACCTAAAAGTGTAAATATTGCATGCCCTGGGAAGGGGTATGCAGCATTTACATAGTAATGTGTAGGGATTGATACACAATGCTTGGTAAGGATGGACCTTGATTAAAGTGCGCAAGAAGTGATTGGACGGAGGAACAAAGATGGTCAACTTTCAACTACTTTCCCTTTTAGAATATGTATTTGTCTGTCCCTTTTGATTTTAAGTGATTGGTAGAATCAAGAGAATGTGGGTTTTTTTGCACTGGGAGAGGTTCCCTCCCTCTGCCATGGAAGCTTATAATATGTACTAAATACTGGTAAATGCGCAAAATAAACTAAAAATACAGATGAAAATAGTTTTTTCTTCTAATTCTTTGGTAGTAAAAACCTGTTATTCTCCACTATAATAGATTTTAAAATAATTTTTCTTTGATAAATTTTATTTTAAGACTCGGTTGGTTTTAAAATTGAAACACCTGCTTTTTTTAATTGAAAGAATTTGAATTTAAACAAATTTAAAAATTCTCTTAGAATGTCGGAATCCAAACAGATAAAAAATCATAAAGCAAAACTGATAGCAAAACTCTTTTCACAGCTCTACTTGGTTAAAATGCTGAAAGTGTGCCAAGTGCAAATAATATAGAAAAATTAATTTGATATTTGAATGTTAAATTTGTACATTTAATGTATTAATGTTAAATAGTCTATAGTCTTAGCAACACAAGAAAGAAGAAGTTTTTACAAGTAGGTTATGGTGAGCGCATGTATGGTGTGTTTTTAAAAAAAGAATAACAAAACTAGATAGAGTCTCAGCATTTCCATGACTTTCTCAGGATCGTGGTGAAATGGGTAAATTAGCATTTGTTTTCTTAAGACTGTCTAGTTCCCATTTGTCCATATTTTACTTGACAGTGTTTAATATTAGAATATGGGGTCAGCTATTTTAAAAATTCTTAAAATAAGTATGGAAGCATAAATTACCATGTTTTGTCAGTTTGTAGGAAGAGAAAATTTAAACCAGTTGCATTTGCTCTTGGTTGTGCAAAGTGATAACACTCATCTGTGGCATGCATAACGTGCTGCCGTTTTGACAGAATGGAAATTTGCATCACATGGATTATCAGATAGAGTACAAAGATCTCACTTAACTTTTTACTTTGTTGGTCTTATAAAAGATATCACATTTACCCCAAGAACCTTGTCTATCCAACCCCTCATGCTTTTGAGCAATGGTTGGCATCTACTGCCTATAGAGCTGTTGGATACAGCAAGCGGAGCAAGGGCTTTGATGGCAGGAGACTTCGCCCACACCTCAGTGGGCTGTGCTGCAGTGTGATCAGGGAATCTTTGGCTCCAGACTTTACATACTGAAGCTTAAATTATCTACAAGCAAATATCATCTTTCTTTGGTTATAAGCTTATCCAAAGGGGATGGAGAGCTGCTACTCTGGAGTGCCTCGCAGCTGTAACTGGTACTTGTGCATTAGCAGTAGCAAAATTAATCAAACTAAACCCTGTTTTATCAAAGGTCAAAGCTGGGGCAGTTAAGCCTCATTCACACCTAACAGTTACAGCATAACAGCTCCTGAATTGTAGCTTCCCCTTCCATTTAGAAGCTTCTCTAAGTCTACGCTTGTTCATAATCTTCCTCATTATCACTGTTCACCTATACATGTGCTCTGCAGTGGTTGGGGAGGAAGGTTTTTACTTGGAGTGGCTCCAAGAGCCACTAATTAAAACACTGGCAGCATCGTGTGCGTCCAGCTTTCTGCACTTCAAAATAGCAGTGGGAGTGCTTGAAGTAAGGCTTTTTTGAGAAGCTTTAAAGTGCCAGCCCCCTGCCATTTTGAAGCATGGGGACACTGAATAGACATGATGCGGAGCCTGCTGGTGCGCATTAATTTACACTCTCCAGCAGAGTCTGCTCCGATGCATGCTAATTAGTACACATCGGACCAGACATCTGACACGTGTATAGTGCCCATTATGTTTATAGTTACCGATGTAACCCTTAGCAGTAAAAATGCATGTATATTGTACGCACACAGCCATGTATAAGACATATATCCGCATGATCAGGCAATCTTTCTAAGCAGACTTAAAATATCTTACCATTTGATGTGCAGTAATGTGAATGAAGGAACGAGCAAGGAGTTTATAATGTTTTAAATTGACATGACTTCACAGCCATTCTTGATTGACCTTTTTGCATCTTGTAGCTAATATAAACCACTAGGGGGCACTTTAAAACTGTTAAATAAATTGGAAATAAGATGCTCCAGAAAATTAAGAAGTTATATTTTACGGGTTTTTTTTTCTTCTTTTCCCTTTTTGTTTTGTTTTTAATTTTAAATAGTGCTTTAACTGAGAAAATTGTATCTGTCTTACCAAAAATGAAGTGCCCGCATCGTCTGGAACCACATCAGATCCAGGGCCTGGATTTCATTCACATATTCCCTGTTGTACAGGTAATAACTTTGTTTTGGATTATTATTTTTAACCAAAATAAAAAGCTGAAAGCTTGACTAAGATTGTTAATATATACACTTCTGCTTGGCTTCTACAGGGTTGTTTTCCTTTGCAATGAAATATCAGGAAAAAGTGGGTTAAAAATATACTTTTTTAAAAAGACTGAAAATATTTTTAAAGACCAGGAAGGAAAAATGTAAATGAGGGGAAGTTGTGGCTGTGCTGGAAAGAAATGCTTCAAAGGGATGGACAGAATTAAAATTAGAAAATGGCTTTAGTGTTGGTGGTGTCCCCATTGTTGGATACTGCAGCAGGCTTCCTTTTGGTTAAATGTTTCTCCTTAAAGGAGGAATTTACCCACCAGGGTCTGAGTCCATATTGTAGTAAGTGGAAAAGACTACCTTTGAATTCAGTAGATATTGCATCTGGCCCTAACCCTTTATGATGCTGGTTTGCATAATCATTTGATACTTTTACACCTTCCATACTAATTTGTTGTTAATTTAATGGTGATAATTTGCTGTTGTTTGGTCCCAAATTTCAGTTGTACTGCAAACTGGTTTTACTGAAAAAAAGTCGTCTTTCCAACACCAGCCACTTTAAATAGTGCTAGTTGATTGTGTGTTAATATGATTTCCCCTCTCACTCTGTATATATGAATGTGTATTTACATGTGTATATAGTGAAACACAATAAAAAACGGTCTTAAAGCAAGCAGAACAACAAATCTGTGTCCCAATCCCTGCCCCCCTCCAAAATATGCTAAGGCCTTCCTTCTGAAAACATTCAGCTGGGATAAAACCTTTTTTAAGAAATGCATTTGCAATGGAACACTAACCAGGCTTAAGCATTGAAACATCAGGTCCAGATTTCCTAGAGATGACAGTGTATCTTGCTATTCTTCTGTCGTCAGCAGGTGGTATTCCTGACCTACATTTGGTCAAGAAAGCTTTGAAGTATTTTTTTGAAAGTTCGTGTCTCATTGTCAAGGTAGTTCACAGCCCATGTTCCTGTAAGGGCTGCCAGTTGCTCAAGACACCAGCAACCTTCTTACAGGGATGTTGTACCTTTTCCTTTCACATGAGGTTCTAGCTTAGCTGCTTTTATTTGGTCACCAGTTGACTGCTTTCCTGCGAACTTGCATGAGAACTGTAGTTTCTATGCGGCCTGCCGCCTGGATTAGACAGAAGATCACATCACTTGAATGCCATGCATAGTATTGTTACTCCATTATCCACCTCTAGATCCTATGGAAAGCCAGCCTTAAAATAATGCAGAGGCTGTTTCTCTCTGCACCGTGGTATTCCAGCTCTGACAGACAGGAATGCTGCAGACCTTGATGGTAGGATGTTGGTTGTGGCATACCCTACCAGTCGGAATCAGATTAACACTGACTGCGTGTACATGAGACACTGACTGTGCAGTAGCACATGACTACTGTGCAGTTGTGTTGCATAGCAAAAAATGTGACGTGACACTACTGCATGGTAGTCACGGGCTACTGCACAGTCGGCATCACAAAAAAACCGTTCCTCTGCACAACTGCTCAGTAACACCCAGGTACTGCACAGTCATTTATATGAGTACTGAATGACTGCGCAGTAATGACTGCACAGTCAGCATCTTGTGTAGATGCGACCACTGAGTCTTTGCATTAGGCTAGAGTCTGTGGTGTGAGGCTGCCTATGAGCTGGGAACTGGAAAGGGATGCTGGTGCTCGAACTAACAGTTTGTGGCAGAAGCGCTAGGTTTTTCTTGCCATAAACTGTTTGAATGCTTTCACGTTTGCTTTTTCTACTGGGGAAAAATGTTTTTTTTTTTTTCTGATGCATGTCATGCCTATTCATGACATTTGTTAGAAGTATGGTGCAGACAAAATTTAATAGACGAGGATGAAGTTTTAGGTTCTGTGGCTGTAGCACTGTTTTAGCATTGTTTCCAATGTTAAAAAATACTCTACTACATCAGCAGGCAATCTTTTCCAGCTGTGGGCTGGACTGACCCATCTCAGGTCAGGGTGGCCTGCAGCTTTTGCTTCTTCCCATGGCAGCTTGGGGAGAATGCCTGTAGTCTAAGCCCAGCACTTCTGAAACCTCCACAGCTGTGGTCTAATTCAGTGGCTCCATGGACTACAGGTTGCCAACCACTGCTTTATTAGTATTGACTGTTATAGTCACGTGGAATGCTCTCGTTCATGTGTATTTTTTTGTAAAGTGGTAATTTGATACTAAAGTGGTAAATGCAGCCCATGAGTAATTAAATCACAGCCTGTGGAGCTGGAAATTGTTAAATGAGACAAGCAGTGGTGGCCCTAACCCCTGCAGCTTCCAGGGCCACTGAGTCAGTGAGGCCAGCACATGAGGGTTTACCATGTCTACAGAATTTCTAGGTTGAGATCCCTACTGGGGACACCTTTTGTCAGCAGCTGGAGGAAGCAGCAATGGGTTAAACCTATGGATGTGGGTTGCCCCTCTGCCAAACTTTGAGTCTAGATCCCCAGTGGGGATACTTTTCAGCAGCAAGGCAAGCAGTGGTGGAGAGGGTCCACAAATGGGGGTTAATGCCGCTGGTGCTTATCCTGCTGCTGGAGGTGGTTTGTGCAGCCCATGAGAAACCCTATATGGTCCAGATCCAGCTCAGTAGCATGAGCTGGACACTTTTTTGCCTTATTTCTGTGGTATTTCATAAACTAGGAAAGATAAAAAAGACAAAGTATTTAATGTTGTTGTTTGTTGTAAAAAGAGAAGTCCCTGAGATGTCACACTTTCACACAAGCTTTCTTGTGTTTTGTAATATGATTCTTCCATATAAAAATGCTTAAGCAATTACTTTTTTTCTGATGGCATCAATTTTTTTTCTTTAGTGGCTGGTGAAACGTGCAATAGAAACTAGAGAAGAAATGGGAGACTATATCCGTTCCTATTCGGTATCACAGTTTCAGAAAACTCATAGCTTACCAGAGGTGAGATCCAAATCGTTCTTTTTTTTCCTTTCTCTTACAATAAGTCAACATTCAGATATGTTGCAACCTCCTCAGCTGCTGTAGATCTGTAGAGCTGCACTGAAGTTGAGGATACTATCCTGATTTGCATCAGGAAAGGATCTGGTTTATGGTATTACACCATCACTGTGTTGATCTAACAAGTACAAAAGCAGTTACAGAAGCAAGTGAATCCAGGGCTGTAAAGGGCAGGTCCAGCTGTATATATCATGTACAAGATGAATCCTCACAGATGCCAAAAAGTTTGGAAGTATGATATTGTCCACCTTTGCTTGGAACCACTACTGCTTCTCTTTTGTTGCTAAAATGGTTGAGCAGATTGTTATGCTTGCAGCACCCCTGGGCAAAGGATCCTGGGGAGTGAGGTTCTTTCAACGTGTTAGGGACAACTTTTAGTTTCAAGAGGTGGAGGAAGGTAGTATGAGGGCAGTTATTTTAAGAGTTTGTTCTGACAAACAGGAAGTGAAAATCTAAATGTGGAAAGTAGGGGGAAAAATGATCATGAAATCATACCATTCGCTATTTTTAAGGAAAAGAAAGTGAGAGATTGGGTTCATTAACCACATTGTAGGGTTAGGTAGGACCTCTTGGGAAGATGATGCAAGGGAAAAAGAAGTACTAGAGAGCTGGCATTTACTGAAAAGAACTCTATTTAATGCATAATGGCAAACTATCCTGATGCAGTGGAAGGACAGGAAGTATAGTAAGAAATCATGGCTGCATCTGAGAGCTCTTCAATGATCTCTGAGATATCAAAAAAGGGGTCATATAAAAATTGGTATCAAGGGGTACATGGCTAAAGAGGGTGTAGAATAATACAAGCGTATAAGGATAAAATCAGAACCAAGGGGCATAATTAGTTACAACTAGCAAAGGACAAAAAAAGGCAATAAGAAAAACTAGTTATAAATACGTTAGTGAGCTAGAAGACAAAGGAAGGTATTACTATAGTGGAAAAGTGAGCAAATAACGTGATGACTGAAATATTTGGTGCCTCCTTTGCTTCAGTCTTCACAAAAAATTGCAACCACATTATTGAATCATTTTTAACAAGAAAATAGGAGTGAGGCCATAATAAAAGAAAAGAGAGGTGGAAGAATATTTAGATGCATTCAGGTTGGCAGAGCCTGATGAAATTCAGCCTATAGTGGTTATCACTAGCCAAAATAATTAGGGTAAAGACTTTCTTGGCCAATACCCAATTTATTAACCAGCCATATCGGCCGATATCGATCTGGTAACTGATTTACAGGAATGCAGCTGGGCAGTGTGGAAAGCAGGTCCCTGCAGGTAAGTCTGTGGAAGAGAAGGGGCATGGGAGGGGTGCAAATTGAGGCCCCCACGGTGAGGTAGGGAGTGGGGCAGGGGCTGGGGGTGCTGCCCAGCCAGGGCAATGAACGGGACCTGGGGCTAGGGCAGGGAGTGGGACAGAGTTGCTGGCGGCTCATCCAGGGGATCAATAGTTCAATGAATGAGCTTTAGTTCAAGCACCACAGCTACTGTTTTTAAGCGCAGGGATGCTGTTAACTGGAGCCCATCCAAGTGGGGTGAGGTTGAATCCTTGTTGTGGGCTTGGGGCTCTCTGTCCTTCTGCTTTTGCCCTGGGGGCCCTATGCCAGCCACGTGCCCCCTCCCTGTTTGGAAGTGGGAGGCACAACTTGCCCCTGCTGCTGCTGGGCAGGCAGGGGGTGTATGGCCGGTGCAGAGCTCCCGAGGGAAAGGCAGCAGAGCAGCAAGCCCTGAGTCCGCTGTAAGCAGCCTACATCTGCCCTGCGGACAAATCTGGGAGGGCACATGTCGCTTCATGTCTCCCCTGGATGAGCTGCCCACGGCTCTGTCCTGCTCCCGGCCCCAGGTCCCATTCACTGGCTGGGCAGCACCCGTAGCCCCCTCCTCATTCCCTCACCACCTTGATCTGCACCCCCCACACCCCTTCCCTCCACCACACCCCTTCCCCTCTACAGACTTACTGGCAGGATGCTGCTCTCCGTGCTGTCCGACTGCATTCCTGGCCACACATGCGTGCGGCTGTGCACTTGCATACAGCGTCTGGAGGCCCTGGGCAGAAGGCATATTATATTTATTGGTGAACATTATCAGCTACACTGGCCAAAAAAGGCTGATAGCCAATAATGTTAATTTTCCTCTTATCAGTGCTGATTCAGTATGCAACCTATATATCAGTGCATCTCTAAAAATAATCACTGAACTATTCTTAATTACGTTTTGAGACTTGTCAAGGGTTGAAGAGGTTCCAGTCAACTTGGGAAGGGTAAACACATTGCCTACCTTTAATTAAAAAAAAAAAAAAAAAAAAAGAATAAAAAGGTCGAGAAGGAGAAAGATGTGGGAGCAATTGACCTGTTAACCTCATTTCAATTGCCAGAAATTTTCCTGGAACTAATTATTAAGCAATGACTACTATTACTAGATGATAGGTGATGATAAAATCACCATGGGTTTGTCAAGAACTGAACATGTCAAATCCATCTAATTTCCCTTTTTTTTTGTATTGATAGCTGGGAGTCTTTAAATTCAAAGTGAGGTGCCTTTGGATTAAAGGTACCTCCGGAATTAAGCAGCAGCTGAGTATGGGTTTTCAGGACCACGGTTTTGTATTTCAGTGCCTGAATTCCTCCCAACTCCTTTTTGCCTTTAACTTCTCTGTGCTTCCATCCCTTCTATATTAACATGATAATACTACTTTCCTACTTCGCTAGGGCATTTGTATGGGTAAATGCATTCAACAATGAGGTGCTCAGCCATTTTGGAGATGAGGGACTTGTAATCAGATGGATATTAAATCTTGTTTTGAGTAATACAGACTGATTTTAATTAGTAGTGAAGAGAGATGCATAAACTGCTGTACTTGGTCCATGACTTCAAGGGCAGCTTAGGATGCTGTGCTCCTCCTCTCAACTCTGGGAAGGACTCAGCACTGCCGTGGCAATCGGGGGTCTTGTGCATTCCAGTCCCACTTGTGCTACTTACATTTGGTGAAGCCTGCAGCAAGCAAATCTACGGATGAGGGGCTTCCAGTGAATGATAGAGAAACTGGTAATGCTGACTAAACCCGCCCCCCAGAATTTAAAGGTGGTATATGGTGAAACCTGTAGGGGTGTCCCATGCTGTCTGTGTGCAGTTGTCAGGACTGTGGCTGAAGAATAAACCCTGTCTTCCTGCCCCTGCTCCACATACTCAAAACCCAGAACTAAGGCTCTGGGGATGCCCTTGTTACCACTCTCAAGACCTTTGTCTGTAGCTTGTAGTCTGTTTTTCAACAGCAGCTAAGAGGATGGCGCAGAGCCAGTGTATACATGCTCCCCCTCCCCCCACAGTATGCCTATTTAATTACTATTTATTTGTACTTCAGTATCACAAAGGAACCCCTGCCACTGACTAGGATCTTACCGTGTTAAGTGACTTACAAACACAGAACAAAAAGACACATGTTTTAGAAACCCATTCATTTTATGGAGGAAATATGCCTTTTATATTACAAAATATCTGTGCTAAATAATTGAGCTGCTCAGTTAGAAACCAGTTGACACGTCTACTAGCTAAACTCATTAGTTCTGCTAAGGTTTAATCTTTTTTTTTTGTATCTGTAGTCATCTTGATTAATTTAATTCTCTTGCAGGATGATGAATTTAAGCAAAGAAAAGAGAAGGCTATCAAAACGGTTACGGATATCTTTGTAAGTACAGCACATTAGAGAGATTTTATGATCAACCTTCCAAACTAAGTCCTTTTTGTGAGTAACAAAATGGTGATATTTAATTCTAATTAATACAACTACTGCTGGGTTTTCTCATGAGGAGGTCCCAATTAAGAGCTACATGTCAAATCTCATTCTGAGAGAGGGTTATAGATGCCAACATTTCAGGTTGGAAACCTTTAGGTGTATAATGTATTGCTGGGATAAACCACATCAGTTGCTTGTGTAGGGCAACTGCCGTTCCATGCCGTCAGACAAAAATTACAAGATGGCACACAAGCCATTAAAACTCTGGGAAACTAGAAATGTTCATTTTGAAATGGCCATAAAATGGAATAAATTACTTTTAAGATGAGCAAAGTTGGAATTAGATTCCTGGATTTAAATGTATGAATCTCAATGTTATTAAGTCTAACTGACAACTAAAATGTGCATCCTACCTGGGTAATATTTTTGTTTCTAAAAAGTCAGACCCTTGGCATATAAGGTAGTATCTCATTTTTCTCCTTCTTTAAAAATACAGCTTCTAATTCTTTAGATGACAGAACTGTTAAAAGAAGCTGCATGTTTTGGAAACCATGTTGATGCAAGTAACATTATGGACCAGATAACAGCACCAAAGATGGACGTTTCAAAATGCATAAGATGTGACATTTTGTCTCCTGAATGGAAATGTTTGCATAGTAATTTGGCACCAGTATGCCGTTGCTTGTGAAACAGCTTGTATCTCCAATCTCATTGTCTGACTTTTGCACATAACCACCTGTTACTTCATTAGGTTGCTTCATTTCTCCCTGAGCCTCTTTATAAACATATGCACCCAGTGATTTGCTGGGGTTCTTGAATCAAGGCACCACAGAGGGGCCTTGTCTTCAGCAACTAGTAAGCCCTCAGCCTCTGGAAAAAAATTAGTTCCATGTTTGGAGCCCCAGCTTGGGCTCTCGAAAATGGAAGCCCCCAAATTGACTTTAAAAAGATATCAGGTTCACCCAAAGAACCTTGTCTGCCTATGTCCTTAGACCAACACGGCTACAACCTACACCCCAAATGGACTTGAAATTCTTGGCTGTAGATGTTAAAGCCACTGTCTTACTGCCTGCTTGACACAGATCAGAGAATTTTCACCACTAATTTCTGCTTCATTGGAAGGAATTGTCTTTCCTTGTTAAATAAGTGAATGCTTGCAAGCCTAATAAGATGTGGTTGAATTAGAGCATAGCTTTTTATAAAGCATCCAATCTTGACTTATTTCTTCAAGTGGTGATCAGCATTTCCTTTTTCTTACTAAATCAGTTCTGGTGGTTGATTAACTTCACTATTAAAAATGTTAATTACGCTCTGCATTAATTGGGTATTTTAAACCTCTTATGTGTGTTTGAACATTCGTAATTAAGTTAAGATGACCAGTTAAGTAATTCCACTCTCATAATCGGTGCCCGAGCAGTCTTTCTATTCTGATATGCTCTTTTCTGTTTTGCAAACATTAATTTCATTCCATGTGGGATGGAAGCCGTGTTACCTTCTTGTTTATGTACCAGCACCATCTCTTAAATTACTGGTGCATGCTAATTCATGGAGGCAAATTCCTAATGGGTTGCATTTATATATCACTTCAGATCCACTGAACTTCCACTTGTTTATCAAGCTTGTCCTAACTTGTGTCTTGTTTATAAATGAGCTTCTTCCTTCTCAACCCATATTCTGCTGTTGATTCTTCAGTGGAATTGTGGTGCTAGATGTATGCTGGTCACTTCAATACAAAAAAAAAGATGTGATGTTGCAAAAGCTGATGAAATATCTGGGTTGTAATGGATGCTTTGCTCACTGATCAGATCTCTCCAGAGAAGCTTCATGTAACAAGAGATGGACGTTATGCCTGCAGCAGCTACAGCACAGCTACATTTGCTTCGATCAGGGGTGGGCAAAATGGCAGATCCGGACAGCAGCTGAATTTCATTTCCCAGCAGCCCCTGCCCGCATGGCGGAGGCTGGTCTCCATTGAGACCCCAGCCGCAGCTGTGCTGTGATAGCGCAAGGCTGGGGTTGCCATGGAAGCTGGTCACCATGTGCTTGTGCAAAGATTGGAGGAGACTTGTATTAACTTTTGAAGAGCCGCAGGTTGGCCACCCCTGCTCTAAGCTGAGTGAGCTTGAGATATTTAACTTTTTATTACTTGAAAAATATTGGAAATGAAGGTGGGAAGAGACTTAAATGAAGTGGGCGCTGAAGCAAGCTATGCATCAGTTGAGTCATCTTTCTCATTCCAGCCCTACATACCAATCGCCTTTACCCAGCATAAATATGTTATATCACTCTGTGTGTGTATGTATGTGAGAGAGAGAGAGACTCTAAACCAGTGATTCTCAACCAGAGTGCTGTAGCACCCTGGGGTACCATAAGGTACTTTTAAGGGTACTGCACAGTATTGGCACTGTTAGGCATGCAGGCACCTACACACGATTCACAAGATAAACCCAGAGATTTTAAATAGGAGTCTCTAGTGTCCAAAACATTCTGACCTGTTGTGGTCTTTCCGGGTTCCTTGCAACAGAAGAATTGCTGTATTCTTTTTCTATAGTCAAGAAACAAGTGAAAGCTAAGAGCCGACTTTTTTTGAAGGATGCTATGAGTCTAATGAGGGGTGCCATGAACCTCAAATGTTGAGAACCACTGCCTTAAACCATCTTGTTTTGCTACTTTTCAGTAAATACACCTTCCTGACTTCATTTTTGGTACTTGTTTTGTAGTTGTGTTAATGACCAGCTTGCATTTTTTGGCTTCCTTCCCTTTCATTGAAGTTCAGACATGCAGCTAGTGGTCAGACTGCAACGGGAAACCTTAATTCCCGTCTTGAGAAGAGGAAAACTTATCAGCTCAGAGGCAGTGGCCGCAAATTGATAGACTTTGAAAATTCACCAGTACAGAGTGGTGTGAGGCTTGCCAGAGAGGATGTTTGTGAAATCCCAGAGTGTAGGTGCATTTCCTACCTGGGACATTTCTTAACCCGATCCTCAGGCTCAATCTGCTTGCTCATCAGGCAGTGTTTGCAGTGAGAAGCGAGTCATGTTTGCTCTCAATGGCAAAGCTTCCCCCTGTAGAATATGAAAGCCCTTTCCAGCGAGTCTATAGATAACACCAGTGCTCCAACTTTGAGATTTAAGTCACAATACAGTTACACTTTACTGAGATAAGTTAGGATCTGTTTTAAATAATCTTCTGATACTCCCATACAGGGAGAGTGGCCTGCCCATCCTTGGAACACATGGGTTGTGTTCTCCATGACATCTTAGAATAGACTGTTACCGGGGATTATTGGATGGGGCAGAGCAAGTGAATGGATTACATACACACACCAGCCTTACTCGGCACAAATGAAGGCTGCTTTTTGTACATCACCTTTCAGGAAATGTCATAGTGGAATCAGTAACTGCAACTGCTGTTCTTTATGGTCGGCATTTGAGATGTGGATTGTACATATGTACACCTCCTCAAAGCTAACACTTGTCTGAAACACATAAGCCTCTGGCTTTCAGAGCAGTTGATTGTGATAATTTGAAATTAGACTGGTATGTACCCCTTGGATCGTATGGTAAAATATGCATATTTAGCATGCTTTGCAGGTTCTTACTTCTCAGGATTATACTGGTTGGTAGGACTTTTTAATTTGTAATGCTGAGCACTTGGCAAGAAACATGCTGAGGTGAGAAACTGCTGTTTACTTTGGTATTAGAAATTTATGATTTTGTATCTCTTTGGAGGAACAAGGTTTGCTTGCTTGATTTAACAAAACTTCAGATCACCAGGCAAGAGCCATTAAGAATTTATCCTGTGTATATAGCCCCTATCATTATGTACCTTCACTGCAGTTGGTATAATTATTTGTAATCAAAGTAGACTGAACAGAGTTGCTTCTAGAATAAAAATAGGCTTGAAATTCTGGCAGTGCAGTATCTTTCTTATACACATCTTAAAATAATGGAACACAAATAAATGTCATCTGTTCTTCAAATGATCTTAAATATTATTTCAGTTCCATTTATAATCTAGAAACTCTCTAAACACACTTGTTTGGTTCTCATTTAAGTAGGAGCAGATCTGAGGCCTGTAAGGCACATATCTTGGGGTGGGGTGGGGGGCTATCAAGCAGATTGTAAAAAGAGATGCAACCTAGGGTTGTTTGTACACATGCTTACGCCGCAGTGCCGGGTGCTTCGTTGCATGCAGTTGTATAAGTGGTGAAATGTGCATCAGTGCTGAGAAAATGGCAGCAGCACACTTTTGAACTAAAACACCTCGACAGTGGTTTAGTTCAAAAGCGCACCACCACCATTTTTTGTGGCAGAGGAAGAAAAAATTATTTGGAGGTGTGCCTCCCCAGCAGGTAAGTCCCACCTGGCCAGAGCCCCACTCAACTTACCCCTGCTCCTGCCTGCCTCTGCGGCACTGCCCCTCACGTCAGGGACCTCAATCCCCAGCCTCAGATCAACTCCAAAACAGGCTCCAAAACCTACCACTGGTTGCTGACCACTGCTCTATAGTAACAGGTTTCATACTTGTCTTCCTATCTTTGTGTTAAGTATAATTGGAGGTTGGCTGAAAAAGATTTAATTCGGGTTAAATCCAGACCATGCAACTTTGCAAGGAAGTGGAACACATCTTAAATAACTGGAAAAATTAGTTGCTGCAATTGCTTTTTCTATGCATCCTCTTTCTGATGGTCCTGTTTGAAGTTACCGCTGCTTCACAGAAATGCAGTGGCTAGATATGCCCTCTTCTAAAATTACATATTCCATTTGCATATGGTTCAGATGTGCCAAGCTGATCCATACCTTAACTTCCTTCACACTAGTTTCCCTATATCTGTTTTATCAGGGACTGACTTTAAGGGCCACATCAGGTTACTCTCTGCCTCTTGTGAAACATGAACTTGGAGACCATCCAACTTGCTTGTGCTCTGCAGTCTGCATTATCTCCCTGGGTAATTCCAGGTCCAGCCTGAAGTGTTCTCTGTAGTTCATTAGGACTTTTATCTCAAACCCATGTTTGTGACCGCTTCTTCCTCTAAAACCTATCATGGCAGCTGTGATCAATGACCTTATTGTAACTGGCAGCCTCTTGTTGAGTGAAAGAATCTGTCATGAGCCATGTGTTCTCCATAGAAATCCTTGATGTAGAACATCCTACCACCTGCGGCCACAAGGATCTCAAGATGTTGTGGTGCTCTACTCCAAACCAGAGGTGGAGATAGATTATCTGTTCTTGGCAGGTGCTGAGCCTGGAAAGTATACAGCCAAATCAAAATCAGGGTATATGGCTTGCACTGGAAGAAATGCAAGATTTGGAGCAATCAGAACCTTTTGAAGTAGAATTCATCCAAGTTTCATTTCGTAGCTGTTACGTAGGTGTAGGTGCATGTAGTGTTGACAATTGTTCCTTATTGTGACAAGGAACAAATTCTCACTGGCTTATGAGAATTTATGGTGAGGTAGGGGTTTCTTGGAGCCTGGGGTCTTATCTTTTTTTTATATTTATTTCCTGATGTCCTAAGGTTGCTGTGGTTACTTCTTTTAAAACAGGAAGATAAATATTAATTTTTATTTTTTATTTTTTAGCATTTCTACAGTTACAGAAGGTAGCTTTAGAAGATGCACAACAGGTACTCCTGGAACCTCAGTATCAGTTTTGTTTCAAACCACAAGCAAAGCTTGAAACCACTAGTTCACTCCTATTTGCACAATTCTTTTCCTTCTCTCCTCTATGTCTGAAAACTGCTATTTTGAGTTTATTTGCTATGTATTTTTCTTTCTGTAAGACAGGGCTGGTAAGGTTGACTGCAGAGCACTGCGGTCTCCTCTTGTTTATATGCTGCCAAATGCCTGGCACCTGTAACTCTGAAACTAGGGTATCTGGTTGACTTAACTAATACCCAAGTAATATTTACTATCCCTTAACATGAATGTGAGGTGCACTAATGTTGGGTGGGTGGCAGGGAAACTGGAATCTAATTGTTCTGGCAGATGGCTAAAATTTACATTTTTAATTTAACTGCCTTTGTTCAACAATAGCTGTCAACCGGCTAAAAATCAGAAAAAAGACAGCATTATGAATCTGTTGCGTCTGGACAGCTGTAATGAATTCAAATGGCTTTTGTCATGTCTATACTGATACGCAGTAGCTTAAAACAAAGTTTTTCCTCCTGTAAAGCTGCCAACATTTATCAAAGCCCTTAAAAAGAGAGAGGAAGAAAGAAGAGATGTGACATGTTTTCATCATCCAGAGCTAGCAAGGCTAGAGAGCAGATTCTGGGAACATTAATGGTCTTTGTCAGCATATCTATAAAAGAGTTAACTGTTTTGTCAGCGTGTCTGGAGATCAGTATAGAATGTCATAAAAAACAGCTCCGACACTGTCCTCCTATCGTGGTAGGGCTTTTGCCTATTTTATTGCTTAAAAGGCCTCAGTTATGTTCCCTCTTTAATATACTGCAGAAGTGCAGTAGATGATGTGTGTTAAACTTGAGCTGGCTGCTTTTTCTGTTTGTTTAAAAGCATATTTTAAAGGAATATGAAATGTTTTAAAAGTTAAAGAAACCAATGTTTATGCTAGTCACTGGGCTCCTATTACCCCACGCTGAAATGTTGCTTCTTACCCCTGAGATGGCTACCAGTGTGATATACCAAATAGTACTTTAGAACAGGAAGACCTCTGTCTTGAACTGAAACAGCAGGAGGGAGGCAGAATGTGCCATATTTATCCAAATCTAAGATGACTTGGAATTTAAGACCAAACCCTCAATGATTGCAGTTTTCCATTTATAGAATCTAAATTTGTTATAATTTTCCATGTATGTGATCCAATTAGTGGAAGGCCGTCTTAAATTAGTCCCCTACCCACTGCTGTGGTGGGAAAAGCAGTGGTAAGGGGTGAAGGGCCAGACCTCTGCCCCTTATCCTCCAGTTCCTGGTCCCCCTGCTGTCTGTCTCCCCCACACCCCATTTCCCCCCTACAGCCTACCTCCCCAACCCCTCCATGCACTCACCTGCTGCCTGTTCCTCTGTACCTGTTTGCCCCCCACCCCTTGCCCCCTGTCCCTGCCTGCCTCCCCCTCCCCTGCTCCACCTTGCAGACTTCCCCCACAAATCCTGCCCCCTTCCATGCTTACGCCTCCACTTCCTGTACCCTCCTCCCCTCCTTACCTTATGCTTTCTCTCTGATCCTTGGGGCAGTCAGTAGCAGCAGCAACCTGTCCCAGCCATGAAGAAGCAGCAGCAGCTTCTGACTGGGCTCAGTCAGGACAGGAAGGACTGGAGCCAGAGCAGAAGGTAAAGGGTGTGAGGCAGCTGGGGCAAGAGGAGTGGGGGGGGACAAGAGAGGGGGATGGGGTGGGCTGCATGTTCCTCCCCCCCTACCCCACAGTCTCCTGTGTGCTCCTTCCTTTACTCTCCCTTGTAATCCCCCCCCCCAACTTGCGTGACTCCTCCCCTAGCAAATGAGCCATTCTTTACCAGCACAGGTGGCAGCTCAGCTCCAGTTTCAGCCCTAAGCCCAGGGCCAAAGCTGGAGCTGAGCTGTTGCCTGCCCCAAGCTGGTGCTCGTATCCAAGTTATGGCTTTTTCTTTTTTCTGTGGTGACTTGGGGGGGAGGGCAACAGCTCATCTTGGATTTGAGAAAATAGAGTAGTTACCAGAAATAGAATTTGGCAATGGCTCTGCCCTATCATCCTTGTACTGATGGAAAGAAATATGGGATCTTTCATTTGCTTTAGGGCTTTGGATTTATATCTCATCTGACAAGTATGAATATTGTCTTTGGAGCTCAATAAATATGCTGACAAGACTATAAACAGTGGATTCCAGTACAGGGAGATATCCTAGCACTAACATGTTTTACAGAGAGGGCTTTTTTTTTTTCAAAGTGGTGCATTACCAAACCCTAAAAGGTGCTTCAAAGGTGTCGGGTTTGTTTGTTTTTAATATGATAATTTCTGATTACTAATGTGTGTGGAGCTAAGTCACTTTAGCTTGTAAAGACCTTGACTTTTCTTCAAGTTGGAAACAATATGTAAATCAGGTAATCCTTTTGGAAACTTGGTTAGTTGGTAGTAGATGAAGTGTGTATGGAGCTCCTTTCTGCAGGAGATAACTTGTTATAGTGGAAACTTGGCAGAATTTATGAGCTGCTTTTTTCAGAAACCAAGGTCAGGTGGTATTGGCTTTGACTGCTTTTCCTCATGTACAGTCAGTACTGAACTTCCTTCCTTCCTTCCTTCCTTCCTTCCTTCCTTCCTTCCTTCCTTCCTTCCTTCCTTCCTTCCTTCCTTCCTTCCTTCCTTCCTTCCTTCCTTCCTTCCCTGGAAGAGTTGCAAACAGTTTTTAAGCAAGTCTAGTTTGGGGCTCATAGTATTTGCTGGTATCTCTTTAATGCAAATAAGGGACATCTGTAAAGCAGTAGCAACAATCCAAAACAAATTACTTGTTCCTTTTCCAGATAGGCATAAAGCCCTGGAAAATGATTAATCCTGGAATGCCACATTGTGTAGCAGAGTGTCTGGGAGGGAGAAATGAGGAATTGTTTAGTTATGGCAGTGGGCAAAGAACCAATGGGATTTAGGGTTCAAATAGACAAGGACTGAGCCTGTTGCATGGTATTACCTGGTGCCACATGGAGCTGAGTGCATCAAGGTCATTGTCCTCCCTGCTGCTGAGCTCTCCTGCATTTTACTTGGAGAGCCCAAGACCAAAACCAGAGGATAATCTGAACTGGAATAGGAAGCCCTCTCTAACGCTGGGCTCCCTATCAAGTGGTACAGTATAAGAGACACAGAAGGTCATATTTGTGTATGCCAATACATATTATCCTTCCTTGTTGGTGCCTACTGAAATCAGCAGCTGGGAACATGGCAAATTCTTAGCATAGGCAAGACTTAAGAAATTGCTATCTTTAATTCTCCATCAATGTGACTTCATGATATTGGGAGCTAATCACTCCAGTGCATCTTTGTTCAGAATAGAATTAAACATTTGTCTGAGAATGAAATTCCTGAGCCTTGTCTTTACTATAACCTGCTGTAACTATGAATGAAGTTGCTTGGGTAGCATATAACAAGTGGAGGTGAATGTTGGATCAAGCTCTGAGTTTCTAAAGTAGGAAATGAGCAGAGGAAAGCCTCCCAGGTCTTCCTGTCCCCATAATAAACCGAAGAAGGGCACAAGTACACCTTAGTTTGCATTGAAGGTCATCTTTATCTTAGTCTTCATTGAAATTTGGATGAAGAGGTCAAATCTTCTAAAAGAGTATGAGAGAAATGTAAACCAATTAATCTGTCATCCAGATTCATTCCGAAAACTCTAGTTTAAGGGTCTGCCTGCTCTTCTTAATGAGTTTATGAAATGAAAGTTATGGCTATGGCCTGGAGTGGTGGTTAGCAAAGGGAATTTCAAATATCAGTAATGATAACTGCAAATAGACCTGCTTCTGATGAAAGATGAATGTGTTGTGAATTGAGATTCTTATTAAGCAGTTTTTAGTTCTTCTGCACAGTTATCTCACAAGGCTAACATTGGTCATATTTTTTTCTGACATTATCTTGTACAGACTCCCAGGTTTGTTCTCCTAATAGAGAAACTTACCCAGAGCTGCATGTACAGACATTTGAGTACTCAGGCCCTGCAGAGTGGAGAGCTTGCAGTGCTGACACTGTGCAGCTGGAGGAGGGCCTTGTGCACACATCACAGTGTGCTTTGCAGGCTCCCTTAGTCTTCCTGGTGGCAGATGGCAGCAGTGCATTGAGCAGCTTTGATTGGCTGAACTAGACTGTCCATGGTCAGCCTGTGTTTCTCTGCAGCACAATATGGAGGTTGTAAAGGGGTCATGTTCTTTTCCCTCCTGAGCCGAAAAGTCCAACTGGTAACACACACTTTCCCTGGGGAGGGATGCCGGAGAACTATTTTCTCTTATGAGAGAAGCCATGGCATATACAGGCATTTGATCTTCCAGAAGAGCCTCTCCTTGTATGCACATCACAGTGCGCTTTGCAGGCTCCCTTTTAGAAATTTTCCTGGGAGTGATTTAACCCTGGTTATTTCCAGGTTATTGTTCTCCTGGAGTGGTCATTTTTACTGTGGAAAAGGTCTGAACATCTGTACAACTGTGGTTTCTCCTGGGAAAGCAGCACCTCTCCCAGGAGAAACTGCCTATATGAGGCCCTAGTAAAGAACATTGTTGTAAGTTCCTTATCGTTATTCCGTATCACTGATTGGGAAGCACCTGTCTTGGGAGAGATATTTTGTGGTAAAAACCTCTTTAAACCACAGGCAACAGCTTAGAAATATTCACTGACCGGAAGCTGAGGCTAAATCCGTTCAGACAAGAAACAAGGTATGGATTAACAGGTAGAGTAACCAATTATTGGCAATTCTTTTTAAGGGATTTTTCACTCTTGGCATCCAATCCCAATTCAAAGATTTTGTTATAAGAGGGGTGGTCTGTTTCAGCTAGATGCTGTGTGTGTGATGGAGGAATTGCTGGGCAAAAACCTTGGTCTGTGTTATGTAGGAGGTCAGATTAGACCGATGTTCCTTCCCGCCTTCAAAATCTATAAATCCCCATTGTAAATTGCCATGTTCCTAAAATTTCCTAAAATTATCAGCCTGGCTTTTCTGTTTGTTTTTTCATCTTGTAGTGCATTAATATATCAGGCCTTAAAACTCAGGGATGTCTTTAATGCAATGTTTTTCCTTAAAAATAAGCCAGCAACTTTTAAAATGTTTTTGGTTTAGAGCTTTTATGATTCATGTTTTCAAGTGTTCTTATGAAATTGAAGGCTAGACATTCAATGTAGGGGAAAAATGTGTCAAGTTTCTTTTTTGATCGTATACCTCTGGGAGTTGGAGCTTTATGAAAACTGCCAAATAGTATAAAATTCCCTTTAAAATCAAGTTGAGAACACTGCTCTTGAATAGTTGATTTTCCTCATTATTATCACTAACTGCACAGTGCTTGTGGTTTTCTTCTTTTTATATTTTTAATTGACTCATCCATTTTAAATATTTTTTTAATTATTGTTCAACTTTCAGATCGTCTCGTGCATTTCTGTCTCGCTAATTTCTTTCTCTCCACCCCAAATGTGCAACCAAAATTGCTTCAGTCCAAGCATTTTGTATTCTGGATTTAGTTATTTTCCTTGTACTTTTCTCTGAAACACACTTAGATCTTTTTTCATATGTAAACGTCATTTACTGCTTTAAATTGCTTTACTGCTTATAGGTATGGTGGAATTACTGATATAAATATGTTCATGCTGCTATACCTGTTTTACATGTGGGGAAGAATAATGAGCTAACACAATATAAACCATCTGTGTTCACACTAATGGTTATCCCTGTATATCTTTATCAGTTTAAAGAAAAAGTCATACCTAACTATAATGCCTATACCTATCCATACTTAATGGTAAGTCCAAAAATGTGTAGGGTCTGGCTTGGTTACCCTAGTTCATATGTACTGGACTTATTTCTTCTGGTATTTTATTGTATTGGAGCATTCAGTTCTCTTGGCTACAATATGGTATTGATTAATTTTGCTTGCTGGACTTTTTGGAGATTTATCTATTCCCTCCGACCCCCACGTTTTTTCCTCTTGAATTACGAGAGGATACATTTTCTTTTCAATGTGACTGGCTAAAGCATCAGTAATTAAATAGATAGTAATTAAATTTAATTGTCCAATAATAGGCTAGAAATGAAATTAAGTAGCAATTGAGACCCAATTTCTAGTCACTAAAGTTTTCTGTTTATTTACAGGGTTTTCATTTCCAGCAGGCATCTAGTTTGTTGTTTTTGGTCATCTTTTCAAATTTGCTTGAATAGCTAGTTGAAGAACTTGTGCCTCTGTGAAAAAAATAATAATAAAAAAGAAAGGGGGGAAGAAAGAAAATGGGTATTGTAGCAAACTCATACTCAACAGTGGATCATGGTGTATTAAAGTCATTACAGAAAACAAATTCGAAAGTGAAGATTTTTTCATGCGGATGGGCCTGGCGGGTGTGGCATTCCTGATTAGTGAAGTAGGTATTGAAAAGGAAATCTGTTTTGAAGAAGTCTTTGACCAACATTCAGTTCAATCACTGTCTTGCAGGAGGTCTACAAACCCCAAAGAAAATACAAACGTCAAGATGGAGCTGAAGAGCTGGTAGAGGAGGAGTCTAAGGTTCATGCCACCCTTTTGGAATATGGGAGGTAAAAGTCCCAATCTATGTTGAATATTCCTTTATCCTGGTGTCATTGTCTCACTTTGGATTGTATCAACTGGGCAACTTAGGTTTCACTGGAAATATTTCCGTTTCATTCGGACTGTTTGACACACTGATATAAGAAAGTGTATTTGGAGTTGCTCCAATTTGTTTTCACATTTCGTTTATTTCTGTTGTCTGTTTCTGGGGACTTCTGTGGCTCTTCCAGAAGTCATCAAGAATAGGGGTAGAAGAACATTTGGGTAGTTTTTTATCTTTTGTTTTATGATGATTAACATGGTTGCACTTAGGAGGCTAAATTATTTATGAGCTGCTTTTTTCAGAAAAAGCCATAGTGCTGATTCCTGTCCTCTGAACAGTCTTCTAGATGAAAAAACACAGAAAAAGTTGAAAATAAACACCAGTGAATCACCAGTGTCTTTGGAAATATCTCTCATCAGAAACAACTGGTGGGAAAATGTCGCCACTACTCTAGGAGAATTACAATATTTCTGTTTCCAGTTCCTATTTACAATTTGTTTTCTGTAGCTTAGTAATAGTTTTTATTCCCTCTTATTCTCTTTTCCACTGGGATCTTTCTCTGAGCTCTATGCATGTATTAAGTCCTATTTTCCTTTCTTCTATAGCTTTTTTTTCTTTTCTTTTCTTTTTTTTTTTTGGTCCCTCTGAACCCCCTAGATATACTGACATTTTCCTGTGAGTATTTTCATTTCTCTTATTCCTGTTTCTTTGTTCTTTTATTTTAAGGCAGCCGCAGTGGTCTGCATCGCATCTTGCTTTTATAACCTTTCCTTTCATTCGCTTGTGGTGTGTTATGATAGCCGCATGGACTGATTGACATCTGCCTTTTTTATAGCATGAATAAAATAAAACTTGCAGTATGTTTTTAACAAAATAAAACAACCCACGGTAGCTTGCATTTACGGACACTCGGAACAGCTCTTCACTTTTGCGTAATTTTTATATATTAATTTTCAACCTCAGAACTCCATCTTCCAAAGATTTTTCAATACAGATTTTTAAAATATTGGCAAGTTTGTTTAAAAAAAATATACGATTGAGGGGAACTAGTCATGATGGGCTTAAGTGATCTGTTCAGAACATTGTTTCAGTGCTGCAAGAAATAAGATGTCTTTCTCTTACATTGTAACCAGCAGTCCTACAATGGAACTAACACTTACAAACTGACCTTAAATTGGACCTAATACTTACACCTTACATTGAAATGACCCAACCACATTTGTTTGTGAAAAGTCACTAGAGGCACCTTATCTAGCACATTGAGAAACATGCTTTCAAACTATGGAAGGTTGCAACACCTTTTTCCTCGACAGGTTAAAAGCCGTGAGTATTTGTCCAAAGAATGGGAGATTTGGCCAGTTACTTATCTGCACAGTCCCATGTTTTTACTTCAGTTTTAATATCTCATTGGCTAATTAAAATTGTTGCTTCTTCCTCATCAGATTTTTTTTCATGAAGAGAAGTTCACGTTCATTATTTTAAATGGACTAGTATTTACCCACTTGTCAATTTTATCCTTGAAATGATCATTTTTAGTTGCTTGTGATTTTAATATTTTAGTAGACACTTTTTTCATCCTGAAGTATTGCAGTTTTTTTTAGCTTGTAAAGTAAAATTACAAGGATGGAAGTAGTTACTTGGAAGGTAAATGCCCTCCACCAAAAGAGAAAGTAGTGCTAATTAGGGGAGAAATTATTAAAGTTTTGCTGTAAAGTTAATGGTGAAAATGGGAGGCAGGAGTTGCTATTTAATATGGTAAGAATTGTTGTTAAAAATAAGCCCTAGCAAAAGGGCCAAATATTTAAGTTTAGGCTGGTCTATTTTCGGACTTTGCAGTGTTTGTTTTTAAGGACTTTAGTACACTTCAGATGTGCTTTAATTGTTAATTTTAGATAATTTAAGTTCCATAATCATTTTGTAATAAATTTATGATCCCATTCCAGCTAACAAAGGTATCTCAGGGTATCATAATGGAACACGGCTCCCTCACTTAATTTTAGTATTGCTGAGTCTTATTGTAATCAATTCTCAGCCGCTTCCATCTGCAAATGCATGGAGAAACGGGTGACTGTTGCTGCAGGGAGTTACAGCGTGTGGCCTAGTATAGGTATAGACGCTGATTATGTAATACCATATTGTGATTTAGCTTTGCAGTGGGTATGCCTGCAACTAAACCTCATCACAAACAGGGATGAAGCATGACTGAACAAACCCTGACCTAAAACCATAGATATCAGTGGGTTTTGGATACGGGTTCATTGCCACCTCTTAGATGCATATCACAAATTAACTTTGGGCCAGAAACACTAACCTATAGATGGATTCTTTGCCAGTATAACCATTTCAGTTAGGTGAATGATAAATATCAACCTGAAATAGTTATGCTTGTACTGCTCCTAGTGTGGATGCAGATATAGTTACTGATATAAAGGTGTCATATACTACAATAGCTTGTTACATTTTCTGCGTGGGACAGCTATACTAGTTTAAAACAACTTTTGTATCATCATAACTTAATTTATCCTCTTAGTGGGTTTAGAGTTGTTCAGGCAGAATCAGGGGTTGTATTTAATAACTGGAAACGACCCTGCTGCTGCTAAGGCTGTTCTTTAGTCCAGTATTATGTTAATGTTAAACGTCCTGCTTCTTCAGTATATTAGCCTTAGCATATTGCCTTAACGACCTTAACTTCAAACCAGTGAGCTAGGACCAGTTGGCCTTTCAAATTTGTGTTCTGGATTTGTGTCTTACAAATGCAGTGTATGGTTACCTACCTCAGATGCAACGGATCTAGGTTACTTACATTTTACAATAAAATTATACAAACTTCTGCTTAAGCATGTGGCATAACAAAGCATACATTTTTCTCTGTGGGAAAAAATGTAAACCTAAACAATGTTTATGTCTATCTGTATTTAAAACTCTGAGGCTTTTAGGCCCTGCCCTGGGAAGGAATTGCAAGTTCAGAAAGGCATTTAAGCCTGAGTTTAAATCCCATTCTTGGTGCAAGTGCTTCAGGGCTTTCCTAAACTGAGGGCTGTATAATTAATTACTCGAGATTCTGTTCCACCTCTCTCGGGTAAGAGGAGGTTTGCTTTCCATTTATTAGACTAAAGAATGTTGTTATAGCAATTCTGAATTTGCAATCCAAAAGGATGGGGTAGAGAGAGCGAAAGTTAAAGTGTAAACATGCTGTAAAAACTTCCTATTTATTTGCAGTATTCCATAACTAACCCCAAACTGACTGCTGTTGTTATTAGTTTAACAATTCACTTCATAATGCATTTCTTATGAGCAAAAATTGACATCTACATATATATTAAATTAAGAATGTGCTAATTCCAGTGATGCATTTCCTTGATTTTTACTTGTCTTTTTGTATTTTAGGAGGTATGGATTTAGCAGACAGGCAGGCAAAACAGAACAGGTAAATGATAATATCAATTTGTGATGCAAATTTAAAATGACTATAGGTGAGGGGTTGCATGAGTTGTATTCTTTTCCTTGCGAAGAAATGTTATTTCTATAAGCTGTTAAAGGAAGATTATGAAGTGAGCAGGTATGTGTATTTCAGTCTCTTAAAAATCACTATTAAACTAAAACTCTTTGTCATAAAAGACTCAATTGATTTCTGTCTCTCTTAAAATGATCTTCCTGTTCTGAAAGCATTTATCCAAGGTTACACCATGCTGCTTTCAGAAACACAAACTGGTTAAATAGACTTGTCTTTTTTTATATGGATTGACTGTCCATCCTGTATTTTAAGAGAGATCCTCAATGTTCTTGTGACGCATTCAAAAAAGAATTGCTTAAAATTATTCGATCAGATAAAAATGTTTTCAAGCAATGGTCATGGAAAAAAGTAATGCATAGGAATACCAATATGTAGTGCACAACTTTGTTGTATGGTTTTCTCTTACTATGTATGTAATACAAGCATGCTACATTTTTATAACATTCCAAAATGTTGAATTTCTGTACCCTTTATTAAGTATTCTTTTGTATAAAAGTATGTAAGTTCAATACACCTTACTTTTCTCCGTGACAAGATATTCCCATGACAGCGCATCAAGCCCATAATAGCTTGAAAGAAAACCACAACATGCTTACCAGCAGAGGCTACATAAAGAACCAGGAGTATCTCAATATTCTGTTTATAAACATAAATTTATAAATTGAATATTCAGCAATAAAGAGGATGATGGATGGTAGTAGGTATGGCCAATGGTAAAAAACAAACAAACTGTTCTGCTCCTAGAAATGAGATGAGCTACCCAAAACATGACCATGTCTCCTTCATGAAGCTCTGTTGGCTTGTAAGTCTATACAGGAGACTGAGAGAGAGGGCATTTCAAATGGGCCTGAGTAGTGTGACAATGTGGCATCATAAATTCAGTATGAATTTCTTAGCAGTATTAATTAATTTAGTCACACTGATTCTTCTGGAATACAACCCCCACTCCCACATATAGGCTTCTTCCTTTTGCATCTAAAATCCACTTTCAGATGCACAAATGTTAAACACTTATGAGATCTCAATTTTAATTTTATACTGTAGTCTGGTGCTTTCTCACATGTGACATACTTGCTGTATTTAGATGGACAAACCTGAAGGTACACTCCAATCCTGATTCCATGTCTGTCTTTAATAGGCAGGGCATCCATTAAAGTCAAAATGGGTGACACTTCTGTAGCTGTGGCCTGACTTTGATAGATTTATAGATGCTGGTGGCTGGAAGGGACCTTACAAGATCATTGGGTCCAGACCCCTGCACTTGGGCAGGAAAGACTGCTGGGGTCAGATGACCCCAGCAAGGTGGGCAATGCTTTTTGAAGATCGCCAGGGTGGGTGACTACCACCCCTGGGAAGGGGAGTCTGTTCCAAACCCTAGGCACTCGAGCCGTAAAGAAGTTTTTTCTTATGTCCAATCAAAAGTGATCTTGAATGAGTTTGTGCCCATTGTTTCTTGTCTTCCCCTGGGATGCCTTGGTGAACAGATGCTCCCCCAGGCCCTGATGTTCGCCCCAATATACTTATAGGCTGCCACCAAGTCTCCTCTGAGTCTTCTCTTCTCCAGGCTGAACAGTCCCATGTCTTTCAGTCTATCCTCCTGTGACCTGCTCTCCAGACCTCTAATCATGCACGTGGCCCTCCTTTGGACTCTCTCAAGCTTCTCCACATCCTTCCTGAAGTGCAGCACCCAGAACTGGATGCAGTACTCCAGCTGCGGTCTCACCAAGGCTGAGTTAAGCAGGAGGGGTGTGTGTAGATGAAACGGGGGCCCTAAATTGAAGCAGTGGGTTAAGTAAACCCCTGTGTCAAGCACATACCCCACACTTACCTGTCTCTGGCGGCAGGGAGGGCAAGCTGCCAGCGGGCGGAGCAGTCCCTGGGCTGCAGGGGTGGGGGGTGGGCTGGTGCTTCCATCCGTGGCAGTGGCAGCCGCCCCCCCCCCCCCCCCCCCCCCCCGACAGCACCTGCCCACAGGCACCTGGCTTGGGCTGTCCCAAGGGGCCACTGCAGCTGTGGAGGGAAGAACCAGGCCCCCACGCAGCTCCAGCAGGCAGACAGGCTCTGGGACGGGAGGGGGAAACAGGCTTGCCACTTTTCTTGGGCAGAGTCTGCCTTCCTGAGCTGCTGCCAGGCTGCCTGCAGGGCTTCCTGGAGAGCTGCAGAGCTGCACGGAGCCTGGTGCTTTGCTCTGGCTGTAGGGGCAGCAAACTAAATCTCTGGAGAAGCCCAAAGTCATTTAAGATGCATTACGCCACTGAATTTCCTACAGCAGCTGGAATAAATGCACAGTACACTACCAAGGCATGCAAAGGCATGGAAACAATGACACCATTAAAGCGGTGCAAAAGCATTTAGCCCAGCCCGCTTTAAAGTGTCGTGCACACATGCCCCTCGTTTCGTCTACACACAGCCAAGGATGACATCCTTGCTTGAGATGCTTCAGTAGATGCATGCCAGTATTTGATTAGCTCTGCCAGCTACGGCATTGGCGGCTCATGTTCATTCTGTGGTCTGTCACAACTCCCAGGTCTTGTTCAGAGGTGATGATAGCAAGCGTAGCACTGCTGCGCCTGTAGGTGTGTTGCAGATTATTTCTCCCCTGGTGGAGCACTTCACATTTCTCCGTATTAAACATCATCCGGTTAAAATCCGCTCATGTTGCAATCCTGTTCAGGTCAGCCTGTATTGCCAGCCTGTCCTTGGGTGTGACCGGCTGTAGTCTTCCTTTGTAAAAATAAGATAAAGAACTGTTGAATTAGACTTCGCTTTGTTTTCCCTTCATAAACCTTTAGCTTGCTGGAATTCCATAAATATTTGTGTTATTTTTTTCTTAAATAGGCTGAGGACAAGAAAAAGGTGCTACCTACAGGGCTTACAGCAGCAGGAAAGACTGATGCCTATGATGACGATGACCTTCAAGCTGCTGAAGAGGTGTGCTATGTAGGGGGATTAAATGTTAATGGTTCAGGGACAGGTAATAAACATAGCATTAGAGGAGGCTACATAGTTTAGCCAATGAGTGAATTATTTCAATAGCAGAAGTGGAATAAAAATAAATGCGTGAGTCGGTTTTCTCATTCAAAAACTTGTCCGATGTTTTGCAACCACTGGAAGGACGCAACGCACAGGACTGAATCCTGTACAGAGATATGCAAGGAACTCAGTGCTCTGATTTTCCAGAGGTTAATGGGGCACCTCATGGAAGTAAGCCTTCACTGTCAGAATTTCCTATATATAATAAATTTTAGGTTTCTTATAAACTTAGGGCACCTATACACAAGCAGTAAGGCTGCTCTGAAGCGCTACAATTACAGCATGTCAGAGCAGATTCAATTAATCAAGTCTGCTGGAGTGTGATAATTTCTGTGCTCCAGCGGACTCCAGCATCTCGTGTATCAGCCTCACTGCTTAAAAATTAAAGTTAAAAGCACCCTGTTGCCATTTTTAAACACGTTTTACTTCCATAAATTTATAAATGCCCTTAGTGTCTTATTTTACACACTTAAACCAATCGCATCAATTTGTATCTAGTAGTAACTCTTCGAACAGGGCTTAGTGCTAGGTGTTTAAAGTCCTCTTGCCAGCTGTTTTGTTAGTGTATGATATTGCTTATCTCTCAGTGTTTTCTCTCACTAGCTTCGTATTAAAACACTGATGACCGGAATGGCTGTAATGGCAACAGAAGAGGTAAGCAATACTTAAACTGAAGTATGGTGTGGAAAGGTGTATCCTAGAACGGGTTCCCAAATTGTGGTATGTGTACATCTGTGGATATGCAAGATATCTCTGGGGAGTGGACAGGAGAAATTGTGTAATGGTGGATTTAATTTTCATTACAATAATAATTGGCATTTAGGGGGGTTAAAATATAAAATGTATGCTGGTAGGGGTATGTGGGCAGCTACTAAATCTGGAAGGGGTATGTAATAAGAAACAATTTGGGAACGTCCGTCTTAAATCTTTTCTGAGTTCTATTTTCTATCATCAGAGATCTACCCATTGGATTTTGGATCAGGCCCAAAGAACAATGAGACTTTGCCAGTCAGATAAAATAACTCTTTTATGTCTCTAGAGATTAAGATAGTGTGTCCAATCTTTAAAGAATACATTTTTGCAATATAATTTTAAGCCAAATCAGTTCAATATGGTCAATAGGACTTATTTATCCTGTTAATTTTGCTACTGAATTTCTTCTCTGCATCTCTTATTTGCTTTGAAAGAAGTAATTATGCTGGAAAAGGGTTGCGAGACTAAGGTACTTGAAATGTATATTAAAAGAATACAGGGAAATATGAGCGAACAGTGAAGATTGCACATTTCATTAGGCGTGTGACTTAAAATTCTTCACCCTAAAATAATGAGCACGTTCTTGGTATAAATCACAGCCCTGTTTTGTAAGTGATACGCAAACAGTTTAAACATTTTTTTAAAAAGTTACAATTCAAGGAAGACTCGAAACACATGAAGTCTTTTTCACTTTCAAATTTCTACCTAATAAAGGGATATCGCTGTTTCTGGAAAAAAAAGAAATGTGCGTTTTAATATATTTGTCAAGCCAAAGCTTGGGCTTGTTAACTGCAGTATGAAATGTGTCTTCTGATATGAGAAAATCTAAATATTTCTCTATTATACTTTTCTTGAATTCCTTTATTTCTGGCATATTGGTAAACAACAGTGTGCTGAGCATGCAATTTTGAAAATCCATGGTGCATATTACATGTATTGATGTGGATAGAAAATAATTTCTTAAATGGCAAGGGACAAGTCTATATGCAGTGGCACAATAGTACATTCTGCTTCTCAAACAGGGTGAATTTAACCCTTGCTGAACTGCATGGTGTTACTGCAAGACTGCCACCTGTATCTGAGCTAACCAGTTTAAAGCTCTTATTCAGATCTGTATGATACACCCCAGTCAAGTTGTTTCATGATCAGATGCCGTGTAGAGTTCTTTGTCCATCTACAGATTTAGTTTCTGTACACGGATTTGATTTACGATGCGTGCCCTTTCATACGTGTGCATGGCAAGAATTTGGCTCAGAAGGTTTGACTGTTTGGGGGATTGATTCTGTTTGTTGAATTCTTATCACATGCAGCACGGAGAAATATTGTCAGAGACTTAAAGCACCTCAAGACAGTGGCATGCATTGTCAAAGATGAGTTCAAATTAAGTTTAATTATTGTCATTATTTGTTAAAGGTTCAGAAATTAAAGAAACCCAGTAGTTACATTTCCTCTGGAAGGTGAGGTTGAAGACTTCATCTTTTTGTTCAGTACATGGTCTAGACTCTTCCGTGCCTGACTCTTTATGAACAAAGATTACATTGCCTTAAATGCTATGTATGTATATAATATAGTTCAGGGGAAGGAGGGGTAGGGAGAGAGTTGCCATAGACGATTCCTTGATTTCATTACTACAAAATGTCCCAGTAACTACTGCTTTGTATAATTGCAGGGCAGGTTGACAGCAAGTACCGTAGGTCAGATTGTTGGACTCCAATCTGATGAGATCAAGCAGATAGTGTCAGAATATGCTGGAAAGGTACGTATTTTATCTGCTTACATTTTTTTTTTCAAATTGCATCTCATGAATTGCTAACTTTGGCCTTGAAACTAAAATTGAATGCCTTGAATTTTTATAAACCGTTTTTGTCAGGTAGTGAAGATGTGATGCAGGAAAGCATGTAAACATATGCTTAAATCAGCAGGACTTAAGGAGATGTTTTATTTTAAACATAAGCTCTTTCCTAAGTATGGATGAATTTAAGAACATATATAAATATTTTACAGAGTACTTGGCTGAATCGGCACTCTCTCGTATCTGTGATATAGGGGGAAGGGATGGATTCCCAGATCTTTCATAACAACCATACAGTGTTTTAGCTTTAAGTGCACAAACCACACTAGCTGTGAAAAGCTAAGCATAGATATAAATGTCTCTGGGATTTGGGCCTGTTTCATTGGGTTCCCATTATGATGTAATGCCAGTTCAGTGCATAGCATTGCCAAAAACCATGTCCCTGTTGCTTTTAGAAGTCAAGGAAATTACCCTTGTTTATCAGATTAATTTATGGTGCTCTTACTGTGATTGTTATTATAGTAATGTGGAAAGAAAATCTGGCTGTTTGAGCAATTAATACGTATAATACATCACTGCCAGCTGTGAGTTATAGGTCGCTCTTATTTGTCCAATAGTCTTCTCGTATTTCTTCCTTTTTCTTGACATTTATGAGGTATGGAGCTTTCCAACTTTTGAGATAAACCCTATAACTCAACAGACTCTATAGCAAATTCCCTGCCTTTCTCTATTATACAACATTGGAAGAACAGAAGCCCAAGGGTCATATTTCAATGTAACATTTCTTCTGTTCTGAGAGAAGGCTACAGGACCTTGACTATTACAGCAGAACAGTGATTAATAATCTGGAAAATAAGAACTGATTCAAGTCAGACCAAAAATGTATCACATTTTAAATCGAATTTACTGAATGCTATGGATCCTTCTTCTTCTGCCTGTATTAGGAGAGAAAAGGGCATTATCAAACTGCTCATAGAAGCATCAACAGCATTCTGGTGGGGCCTCCTAGTGGCTTGGGAAGTATTTTGCATAAATCTTATAATAAAACTAAAGGAAGGTATGCGATTATTTCTATGATCCTGAGGGAGTGTCTGTTTTCCCTCCTCCCCCTTCCTTCCTCCCCCCCATTATCTAGTTACCATTTTATCATTCCTGCCTGAGATGCTTTTCAAAAGAGAGATTTTAGGAGACTTCCCTTTCAATTATATCCAGAGACAGCTATTTAATACTGTTTTGAATAGTTGTTTTAACAGTGTGGCAGAACCCAAAATATTGAACTGGTGATGGTCTATAGAAACGTTTACAAAACCCCAAACAGACATTGAATGCCTGTTCCAAGAAATATGTTCTAATCAAGGGAAGATGTGTCAACAAGGAGGATAGTCAGGTTGGAAGATGCAGTTATTTATGAAAGGTTTAGCGTAATAAAACATTGGGTACATTTGCAACTAGTACAGGAGATGAAATTAGTTGGGATCGTTTCATTTTGCATGGTCCCAATCACAATCTTGCTTTGTGCAAGATGCACTGTTATTGTAACTTGGTCATTTAAATTTCGTGTGTAGGTCTGGCCAAGCTTTCACGGCCAGCAGTATCTGGACTTGTCATAAAGGGGAGGATTCTTTGCTAGCCATCATCTTTTAACATCTTAGATTGTTGCACAAAGCATTCGTTTTTCCACTCCCCAGCACCCTTTTTTTATTAAACAGTATGCACTAACACAGCTTTGTTCTTACTATGCTTTGAAAGATCCTTCTAACATGAATGTGCTAGATGGAGCTTCTGTCCAGTGAGTGCCTATTTAAATATACGGCATTGTCTGCAGTAGGGCAACAAGAAAGTTTCACTGTTTACTAACAAGGGAAGATAATTATATAAGTGACAGAACAGATAAAACAGGATAAGTGCATTGGCCAAACTCCCTCTTTAAAATACATAAAGAAATATTCTTATCAGTGCTAACATTGAATGCTGTCTGCAAAATGATTACACAATGGGATGTTTAGGCAGAATATTGGCCAAGGTTTGAGCAAGTAAAAATGTCTCCACTTCCACAGCTTTTTATTAGGACCTAGCATACACCATATAAATTCAGTTAGAATAGTATAAAATAAGCATGTTAACAGCTCAGTGTGATTAATGATTGTGTCACCAAAAGAAGATGCTAAATTGGATTTTTTTTTTGTTGGGTTTTTTTTTTTTTTTTTTTTTTTTTTTTTTTGCTTACTAGAAGCCGGAAACATGAAAGTATGGTAAGATGCAGTTTATTAGCACTGGCTTCCTGAATATGTGAAAAGCTTTGAGATAAAAATTATTGCCAGTCGTATCAAAATGTAAGGGGAAATGCACAGCACAAAAAAGCCACTGCTAGAGTTGTTCTGATTGAACCTCAGTTGAAAGCTTCATTCAAATTCTGGTCATTATTAGGGGAATATTTATATTTTACACAAGATTTGGAAGAAAAGGTGTGGAATTCTCAGGGTTCAACAATAGAATACCAAGTTTTCCAGCTGGACGGCACTGGCTTTAATTGATTTTGAATGAAAAATCATTTGTTTGCTATTTGTATTATGTGAGGTAACAGCTGAAATGAGGATAAGCTAGCTGTTTTGAAAAACCTACTATTTAACCATTACCATCCAATAGTCATTTAGATGTCTGCAGGAAGTGAATTATAGGTCTCGACATAACTCCAGGAATAAAGTGGTGTAAACCTACATCTTAGTATTGGAAGTTTTTCATTTGGGTCAGGGTAGAAACAAAGTGGTATATGGGATGGGTTGAGAACAGTGTTTGTAGGGATTTTTCACTAGCGCTAATAGTACACACAGAACGCACCCAAGGGTGATGAGGAAGTTGGCTGATGTGATTGCAGAGCCACTGGCCCTCATCTTTGAAAACTCATGGCTATCAGGAGAGGTCCTGGATGATTGGAAAAGGGCAAACATAGTGCCCATATTTAAGAAGAGGCAAAAGGAGGATCCAGGAAACTACAGACCCAGTCGGCCTCACCTCAGTCCTTGGAAAAATCATGGAACAGATTCTCAAGGAATCCATTTTTAAGCACTTGGAGGAGAAGAAAGTGGTTAGGAACAGTCAGCTTGGATTCACCAGGGGCAAGTCATTCCTGACCAACCTGATTGCCTTCTGTGATAAGATTTCATAGATTTCATAGACATTAGGGCTGGAAGGGACCTTGAAAGATCGAGTCCAGCCTCCTACCCCAGGGGCAGGAAGTCAGCAGGAGTCATAGGATCCCAGCAAGATAAACAGCTAGATTTCTCGAAGGTGTTCAAACTAGGTGCTTGAACCACCTCCGGTGGCAGGCCATTCCAGACCTTGGGGGCTTGGACAGTAAAGATGTTCTTCCTTATGTCCAGCCTGAAATGGTCATGGAGGAGTTTGTGACCGTTTGACCTTGTCATCCCATGGGGTGGTTTGGTAAACAAATGTTCCCCCAGATCCTGGTGAACACCCCTGATAAACTTATAGGTGACCACCAGATCACCCCTGAGCCTGCGCTTTTCCAGGCTGAAGAGTCCCATAGTTCTCAGCCTCTCATCATAAGGTCTGTTTTCCTGACCTCTGATCATGCGCGTGGCACTCTGGACTCTCTCAAGCTTCTCCATATCCTTTTTCAATTGTGGAGCCCAAAATTGGACACAGTACTCCAGCTGTGGCCTCACGAAGGCAAAGTACAACAGGAGAATAACGTTCTGGGATTTTCCTGAGAAGCATCTATGGATGCAAGCCAGCGTTTTGCTCGCTTTTCTAGCTGCAGCATCACATTGAAGGCTCGTGTTCATCTTGTGGTCAGTCATTACCCCCAAGTCCTTTGCATCCGTAGTGATAGCCAGCATAGCACTGCCAAGCATATGAGCATGCTGCAGGATTTTCTTCCCAAGGTGGAGAAGGTGACTGGCTCTGTAGGCATGTGGAGACCAGTGGATGTCGTATCCCTTGATTTTAGTAAGGCTTTTGATACAGTTTCCCACAATATTCTCGCAGGCAAGCTCAGGAAGTATAGGCTGGTTGAATGGCCTATATGGTAGATGGAAAACTGGGTGGAACATCAGGCTCAGAGGGTAGTAATCAATGGCTCAATGTGTAGTTGGCAGCCAGTATCAAGTGGAGTGCCCCAGGGGTCAGTCCTGGAGTAGATTTAGTTTGATGTCTTCATCAGCAACCTGGAAGATGTCATAGAGCGCACCCTCAGCAAGTTTGCAGATGACATCAGGCTGGGACAAGTAGTAGATATGCTAGAGGGTAGGACCAGGATTCAGAGTGATGTAGACAAATTGGAGGGTTGGGCCAAAAGGCATCTCGTGAGGTTCAACAGTGACAAGTGCAAAGTCCTGCGCTTAGGACAGAACAGTCCCATGCACCGGTGTAGGCTGGGGGGTGACTGGCTGGGCAACTTTGCAGAAAAGGACCTGGGAGTCGCAGTGGACAATAAGCTGAATATGAGACATCAGTGGGCCCTTGTTGCCAAGAAGGCTAACGGTATGCTGGACTGCATTGGTTGGTGCATTGCCAGTAAGTCAAGGGAAGTAATTATTCCCCTCTATTCAGCATTGATGAGGCCACATCTGAAGTAGTGTGTCCGGTTTTGGGCCCCCCACTACAGAAAGGATGTGGACAAATTGGAGAGAGTCCAGCAGATAGTAATGAAAATGGTTAGGGGGCTGGGGGACATGTGACTTCTGAGGGGAGTCTGAGGGAACTGGGCTTATTTAGTCTAAAGAAGAGAAGACTGCAGGGGGAATTAAGAGCCCCTTTCAACTACCTCAATGTGGGGTTTGAAAGAGGATGGTACTGGACTGTTCTTAGTGGTGGCAGATGACAGAACAAGGAGCAATAGTCTCAAGTTGCTTCAGAGGAAGTTTAGGTTAGATATTAGGAAGAATTTTCTCACTAGGAGGGTAGTAAAACACTGGAACATGTTACCCAGAGCGGTGGTGGACTCTGCATCCTTGGAGGTTTTTCCCAGCTAGACAAAGCCTTGGCTGGGATGGTCCTGCTTGGAGCAGGGTTTTGTACTAGATGTGACTTCCTGAGGTCCCTTCCAGCCCTAATTTTCTGTGATTTCCTGGACTGTCAGTCTGGCATTTCTTGCCAATGTTAAATTCTAATGGAGAATTGCAACATATAAATACAAATGTACTTCACTGAAGACCTCCTTTAGCTGCTTTGGCTCAGAACCTAGTCAGATAGTGAATAATAACTTCACATGTCAAATCCTTGACTTCTTTATAGTCTTGACTAAAGAAAAAAATAAAGACATCCCAAGAAAATGGAATTCTTGTGCTCCATCCTTTGAAGAACAAAGAGCAATGGTTTCATGTAAATTCATATCAAGCCATAAAAGATGAGGAATAAGCTCTGTCCCTTTAGTCTGTTGTTTTTAAACTTTTCAAGTTCATTCTTTATAGAGGTGTTGCTGAGTTTCTGGTATTTTCCTTTGAAGAAGATTGAATGGTAGTTACAAATGCTCAGAATTTCCTGCAGTCGGTGCTCTTTCTATGAATAAAAGTGGCGTTATTTAGTTATTGTACTAATCTATTTAATTATTGCACTAAGCTTTTAACGAAAGCTTCCAACCACTTACAGCAAATTCTTAGTGCCTAAGAGTATTTTGCTTGCCTTTCTCAACAGCTTCTACTGAGGATGCAATTATTAATAGTGTACTTCATCAGGGTGTACCTCTTTTCATCTTGGGGAGGAAATGATAGTACTACTCTTGCATATGAATCCTAGTCTTATATATTTTTAGCTATGGCACCTTTCACAGAGTCATAGAGAAGTAAGGCTGGAAGGGATGCCAGAGGTCATCTAGTCCAGCCCCCTCCCTCAGGCAGGATCATCTCTATCCAAACCATCCCATGCAGCCATAATTTAAACTCTACATAAGAGTACCCTCAACCCTGACACAATGTAGACCTAACACTAGATCCAGCCACAGGTAAAGAAGGGGAACCACGGCAGCCAATGTCCTGCTGCTACAGAATGTTATTGGTATACACTCAAGAGGTCCTGGGTAGAGGGCCACAGCCTCCGCTACAGAAGAAGGCAAATCTTCCCACGGTCGATACCAACCTGACCATGGGGTAAAATTCCTTCCTGACCCCAAACGTGATGATCAGCCTGACCCTGAGCCTCTAGCTTGGCACCTCTGATTTTGTTCCTAGCAGGAGAATTGGCACACCCCAGCTGAAGTCCCCACCCTTAGCTGTAGCCAGCAGCCAGTGCCTCTGGGGAGGATTAAAAACACCCTGGCACATATAGCAGTAAAAAACAGAGGGGAGGGCAGGAGCAACCAGAAAAGCCCAGAAGCATGGGAAATACCCATGGTAGAAGATAGACGTAGGTATGCCTAGATCATCCCTGGCCAGTAGTTGTCCAACCTCTCCTTGAACACCTCCAGTGATAGAGAGTCCACAGTTTCCACAGACGGTCTATCCCACTACCTCATTGTTCTCACATTGAAAAAGTTTTTCTGGATATCCAACCTAAAATTACTTTGCTGCAACTTCAAGCCATTGGTCCTCCTCCTTCTCTCTGCAGCAAGAGGGGAAAGGTGCTTTCCCTCTTGTTTATGGCAACCCTCCAAGTATATGAAGACTGCTATCACGTCCCCTCTTAAGCACCTTTTCCTGAAGTTGTACATGCCTAGCTCCCTCAACCTATCCTCATGTGACTTGCCTTCCAAGCCTTTGATCATCTTTGTTGCCTGCCTCTTGACCCTCTCTAACTTCTCCATGTCCTTTTTAAATGGTGGAGCCCAGAACTGCACACACTACTCCAGATGAGGCCTAACCTGTGCTGAGCAGAGAAGCACTGTCACTTCCCGTGTCTTGCACCTGATGCTTTTATTGATGTAGCCCAAAATTGCATTGCTCTTTTGTGCAGTTGCATCATCAATATCTATGCAACATCTGATGGACTTTCAGAACTCACTTTTCTAGAGGCCAGTAATTAGCCACCAACAATCTTGGCTCTGCCTGTTGTCCAAACACACTGACGTATCAGCTCCTTGTTTTCCTTTTCACCATATTTGACTACTTTAAGGCTCATAGTGATTTCCAAAAGAGATCAAAAAGGGAGATAGGTGACTAGAAGCACCAATGGCAGAAGTCAAGACGAGAATCTGATCATCAACATAAGACAGTTGTTGGGCCTTGTGTTGAAGCACTTAGTGATTGTTGACTATCACTGTAGTCTTCATTAATCATAGGTGCTAGAAAAGCATCAGCATACCAGAACTTTCTGGGTCAGTTAATCAACTCAAACTACGTTCGTTTGGATGAACCCTGAAAAAAATAGAAAATTACACTCTCTCATGCAAAAATCTGAAAAGGCTTCCAACTGTGTTTGTCTTGTGTGAGAAGGAGATTAAAGGGCTGAGGACCTTGAATTCCTCCCTGAAGCACATCTGACCGGCTTCTCTGGTAGCTCACAGACCAGCAGTTCCTGTCACTGCAATCCCAGGCTCAGCTTCCCTTCCTTGTGAGAGAGTCTTTGCTCACCTCACAGAAAAAAAATGACAAACATTTGGTTAATTTATCCAACTTAATGAAAGCAGTGCCAGAGCAGAGTGGATAATTGTACTGCAGCCAGGCAATGCTGCATTTGGATGGGTAGATCTCACAAGCTCAGGTTCAGAAAGCTGTGATGGCTCTCTGGTACTGAAACCCATCCCTCTCTGATCAGTTTAAAATCAGATAGGAAGTTGATGCCAAAGATCTCCCGGATTGTTAGTTAGACCTTGTTTAAACTACTACTGTACTTGGCAATGGTAGACCTTAGATTTATGGTGCTGTGCCTGCTGTCACCCAGGTCAGAACCATTATAGTGACATAGACCTAAAACCAAGCATAATAATAATGCTACACCTTGCAGATATGCTGCTTCAGGTCCACGTGGCAGCTTGTACAAAGTCACCTGGGTCTGTACACATGTGCATGTCACTCCTAGGTCTGGTAAGTTTGTAGACACACTTTATAGCAGTCTACTGTAAAATACATGTTGAGGTCATGCTCAGGAAAACATCACTTGAGATTAACAGTTCTCTTAACTGTTCCTTCCAGGATTACGGTTACTGTGGAAGGGGTGGTGTGCCAATGTTAGCAGCACTTTAAGAGATAATAAAGTTGTAGTCTTAAATTGCAAGTTATGTCCTGGATGGACATAGATAATTTCTACTAGAGATAAGTGATTCTTTTAAAAAGATGGTGCCAACTGGGTTGTCTAGGAAGAAAAGACTTGAAACTCTGTGAATAAAAATGTATGAGCATCTTCTTGAAACGAAGTACAAAGGGTGAGGTCCTGGCTTTATTGAAGTCAGTGCATTATTGATTTCGGTGAGTTAAGGACGTGAACTCCCAGGGTCCTATGTGCCTTAGTTTGGAGTCTGTAGCAGACTTAAGTCTCTATATATGACTAAGCCACTAGCAGAAGACAGTTATAATGTATTAGACTGAATACCATATGCCAATGGTGGCTAAACCGTGGCTCACAAGCACGGTTCTTGTGGCTCTCCAGGGCTTCTTCGATGAAGCCCTACCAACTTCTCCTCAAGGTGGCTCTGGCGGACATTGGGCTTCTGCAGAGAACCTCCTCTCTTCCCCCCCCCCTCTCCCCCCCCACTCTGCAGCCATGCGGGATCACTCACCCCACTTCAGTGGAGGATTGGATGTGGCTCCCAGAGTGAGTAACTGGCCACCCGTGCCATGTGCCTAACACGTTGATTTTCCTTGGAATTTGTCAGGATCCTTTTTTTTTGGATCAGATGAACTCTTCTCTTTGATACTCACTGTATGTTTTAAAGATTTAAAAAACTTTGTACGTCAGGTGTCCTGGGGTGACTTCTCACCTCAACTTTTCCAGCTAACTTTCACAGCCTGAAGGCTTGGACTCCAGCGAGTTCTTTTCAGGTATTCTTCCTACCCCTTTTTCCCTCTGCAACAGCACTGTAAGTTGTCAATAGCTGCTCCCAAATCCACAGGGACAGTCTGTATGAAGTCAAAACAAGGTGTCAAATCAATAGTGTCAAGTGGCTTCTCTGTCTTCTGAAACTGCTGAGGTTCAGATTGTCTGAACTTTATAGGACCATAATATCCCCAAGCCAGACAGAGAAATTTAATGTTGTCTGGGAAGCTGAAATTAAAAGGAGAATTACAGAGTAAGTATGTGAAACACAAAATGCAGATTTATTTATTGATGCGTTTATGGGATTAATTTACCATTGCTTTGGTCCTGTTTTGTACTTGCATATCTTTGTTACTTCAGTGCAGATACGCTGGTATAAAACTGGAGTAACACATGGCAAATAAGGCTACTTGTTGGCTTTTGCACATTTTTATGTACTGAGGCAGCTGTATGAAATTAATATTTAAGTGCAACTTAGCACAAGGACTGCTGTAACTTGCATGATTACTGGCTGAATCCAGGTATCATAACAGCAGCTATAGTCTGCCAACCTTTGCTGGGGCAATTGTAAGTGCAGTGAAGGTTTTCTTTACAGTTGAGTATGCTGTACAGTACTGATTAATCTGTTCTCCCAAAGTGGTGTATAGCATAGTTGCCATTAATATCATGAGATGCCAGCATATACATCCATCACAAGCAGAACACACATTCGCTCTGTTTCCTTCATTTTCATTTTGAAACATATTCCAAAAAGTGTAGAATTCTTTTATGACTGTCCTATATTCTGTAACCTATCTGTTCTCTGAAGGTTTAAATCAAATAAAGATCCTTTGCACGTACATTTAGATAAGAACTTTTTTGCACCATATGGGACTTAAGTCTTTTGACAGAAAGCATAACTTGGAGCTGACTGCCTTCTCTGCTTTTTATGGGTAGGTTGAACAGATATGATGAAAAAAAATCAAATTAGATCCTTGCATTCAGTGGTGATCGTTTGTTTTTATAATCACACTTTTTTTTTTAGCAAACTGTTGTTTTCCAGATACGTGAAGCATATCAGCAGTGTTCTCCAGCTGTTAAAAGTAAGAATAAACAAAAAGAGCTTCTGCTACTTAGCTGAGTTTTCAGCAGAGAAGCAGACGGATTTTTTTTTTTTAATCTAAAGAGGTGAGGTGCTGCACTCTAATGACTCAATATTATTTCTTACTTCTGGAAAGCTTACAGCAGTAATACAGCTGTGTGTTAGAGTACCTCATTATGAAAGAGGTATTCCTGTGGATTCCTGAGTATTATATTTTGTGTGTAGCGTAGGTTTTAGATGTTGGTATCTTTGTTTATTCCGACATCCTGCATCATGCTCTGTACTGCAGAATCAGAGCAGTGTCAACATTTTGTGGCAGTAATGAAAAGATGTTTAGTATATGCGTAAGTGAGGATTTTTTCCCTCTCTTGAATGCTTTATCAGCGTTTGGGGGGACCGGATGGAGGGGAAGGGGTGCAGTGTCATCTTTGAAGTTGTTGACATTTGGGTATACTTAGGGCAGTGGTGCCCCTCTGCAGGCTACATAAGCAATGCCTGGCTGGCCAGACGCAGGGGAGGGAGTGGAGTTGGACACCGCCACCCATCAACCTGCGCTGCCACTGCTCCGCATGCGGCTGCCGCCACACCCCTGATCCATGTCTAGCCACCAGGGGTACACTTACTAAAAAAGTTTGAAAACCCCTGCCCTGCAGTGTAGGGCCTAGGACCTACTTTTATTTTCCCCAGTATGATTGACCCTATTCAGTGAGACTACATAAGTATATATTAAAGGTTTCATGAAGTCAGGAAGGGTTCATGAACTGCAGAACAAACTAGTTTCCCTTAATTGCCTGGAGAAATCACTGCATATTCATAGATGTTAGGGTCGGAAGGGACCTCAATAGATCACTGAGTCCGACCCCCTGCATAGGCAGGAAAGAGTGCTGGGTCTAGATGACCCCAGCTAGATGCTTATCTAACCTCCTCTTGAAGACCCCCAGGGTAGGGGAGAGCACCACCTCCCTTGGGAGCCCGTTCCAGACCTTGGCCACTCAAACTGTGAAGAAGTTCTTCCTAATGTCCAGTCTAAATCTGCTCTCTGCTAGCTTGTGGCCATTATTTCTTGTAACCCCCGGGGGCGCCTTGGTAAATAAAAACTCACCAATTCCCTTCTGTGCCCCCGTGATGAACTTATAGGCAGCCACAAGGTCGCCTCTCAACCTTCTCTTGTGGAGGCTGAAAAGGTCCAGTTTCTCTAGTCTCTCCTCGTAGGGCTTGGTCTGCTGCCCCTTAACCATACAAGTGGTCCTTCTCTGGACCCTCTCCAGGTTATCCACATCCCTCTTGAAGTACGGCGCCCAGAATTGCACGTTGTACTACAACTGCGGTCTGACCAGCGCCCGATAGAGGGGAAGTATCACCTCCTTGGATCTATTCGTCATGCATCTGCTGATGCACGATAAAGGGCCATTGGCTTTTCTGATGGCTTCGTCACACTGCTGACTCATGTTCATCTTGGAGTCCACTAGGACTCCAAGATCCCTTTCCACTTCCGTGCCACCCAGCAGGTCATTCCCTAGGCTGTAGGTATGCTGGACATTTTTCCTCCCTAGGTGCAGCACTTTGCATTTCTCCTTATTGAACTGCATTCTGTTGTTTTCTGCCCACTTGTCCAGCCTATCCAGGTCTGCCTGCAGCTGTTCCCTGCCCTCCGGCGTGTCCACCTCTCCCCATAGCTTTGTGTCATCCGCAAACTTGGACAGAGTACATTTCACTCCCTCGTCCAAGTCGCTGATGAAGACATTAAAGAGTATCGGTCCAAGGACCGAACCCTGCGGGACCCCACTGCCCACGCCCTTCCAGGTCGAAACCGACCCATCCACCACGACTCTCTGGGTGCGACCCTCTAGCCAATTCGCCACCCACCGGACTGTGTAGTCATTCAAGTCACAGCCTCTTAACTTGTTCACCAGTATGGGATGGGATACTGTATCAAAGGCCTTCCTGAAGTCTAAGTATACGACATCCACCCCTCCTCCTGTGTCCAGGTGTTTCGTAACCTGGTCATAAAAAGAGACTAGATTAGTCAGGCACGATCTGCCTGCTACGAACCCGTGCTGGTTTCCCCTCAGCATAATTTGTCCTGCTGGGCTCTCGCAAATGTGAGCCTTGATAATTTTTTCAAAGATTTTGCCCAGGATGGAGGTGAGACTGATTGGCCTATAGTTGCCCAGGTCCTCCTTCGTCCCCTTCTCGAAGATGGGGACCACATTGGCCCTTTTCCAGTCCTCCGGGACTTGGCCCATGCACCACGAGTGTTCAAATATTCCTGCCAGTGGTTCTGCAATGATGTCGGCCAGTGTATAATAGATACACTGACCTATTATAGATATAATAGCATCAAACAGCATTTTTCCTCCTCTTCCTCTGTGAGCTGTATTGGTACAGCAAACTTTTTTTTCCTTTATGAAGGGCTTGATACTCCAGTGACTTTTCCCTATGTGAAGACTACAGGCTTGTACTGTTGAGCAGATCCTGAACCGAGCTTGGTCCCTACATTCTGAACTCAACGTACTTTTTTTTTTTCCACTGTGTGCACTAAAGACCCTTTCTAAGGGGAAACACTGTGGGTTAAGTGCCTCAGTGATTCATCCTTAGCAATCCCTCACAGTCGAGGGTATTGTCTTCCCTGATTGTCTTATCTGTAAGTCTGAAGATGTCTGATGAAGCTGATCCAGGATCAACAGACTATGTTGGAACTCAGGCATGTGTTTCTGCATGGAGTGGGTAGCTCTGGATTCTTGAGTCGGTCCACGACACATGGTTTCTACTGATCCCTCTTTTCTGTCTTCTGTTGTCATTGTAACACTTCAAAGTACTGAGATCCTTGTGGCAAACTCTTCCTCCATTTGAGGCAGTCCTGGGCAGTAGTCTATGAGTTAATGTCAATATAATGTTTTTTCAAGTTACCTTTGAGGATGTTCTTGAAGCACTTTCCCCGCCCTTCTCTTGAGTGCACACTTCAACTGAGCTGGGAGAATAAAACTTGCTTCAGGAGTTGGACATTTTGGCTGGCCCAGCCAAGTTAATATTGGATGATCATTGCCTCAATGCTTGTGGGTTTCCTTGCCAGAGGATGCTAATGTTGGTGCATTTGTCTTCCCACTGGATTCAAAGGGTCTTCCACAGGCAGTATTGATGCTACTTCCCCAGTGACTTGAGGTGTATGTTGTCCATGTCTCAGCTCCATATAGTAAAGTGGGGATCACGACTTCTTAATAAACCATGAGTTTAGTGGCAGATTTGATGTCCCTGTCTTCAGACACCCATTTCCTCCACTTTTAAGGCAATGTTGGATTTCTTTGTCGGCCTTCTGTGAGAGATGGCTTCCAAGGCACGGGAAATACTCGCCATTCTCCAGAGTCTAACCATGAATCTGAATTACTGGAACTGGGGACTGCTTATTCAGAGCTTGTTAATGGAGCCTAGTCTTCTGCTTATTCAGAGCTTGTTAATGGAGACGCTGAATGCGTCATTAGTCTTCTGAATGTTAAATGTTAAGTGCCTCAGTGATTATTTTACCAGTTCAAAAACTAACAAAACCCAATAGAGCTTTCAAGAACAGCCCTGTGATAATGAACTAGTAGCATACACTGAGTAATCTTTTTCATATGGGAACCAATTTTTGTTTTAGTCTTCTGTGGGGGGGGGGGGGGGGGGAATTACTAATATACCTAAAAAAAAAGTGCCCAGTTCCATAACCTTTCTTTAAAGATGTGTGTATAAAGGGGAAGATGATTTCTTTAAAAAAACAAAACAAAAAACCTCCCCCCCCCCCCCCCAAAAAAAGAATGAACAAACAAACTACCTTTCCATTAGAAAAGAATCTCACTTATGGTTTCATTTCTGAGTGGTTTTTTTTTTTCTTCCCCATCCTTCATTTGTCTTGAATTTGTTTCTACCTTGATAATTCAATCTTACTACTGCCACTTATGACCTTTTGATTTTTAGAGGTGATGACTTGTCAGTTATTCAACAGCATGTAGTTCAGGCATAGACACAAACAGAAACTTGAGAGCAAAAGGCAGGTCTCTTGATGCATTGTGTAATCAAGAGCAAAAGATAATCAGGTAGTACAGAAAATAAGGAAGAAATTATTTAGCAGGCTGACAAAAGAGGCAAAGGTTTGTCATGAAATGTGGCCTGTTGCTACTCGCATTTTTTTTGACAGTACTAGCCTGGCCTGAGAAATCTCTGGACTGCTTGCTTTATAAATCCCTAGTTTTTACAAATATTTTGGGGAAAGGAAAATAAAGGTAAATTAACAAAGATGGTGATAGTTGTCATCTGTCCTTACAGTATTTGAACTAGTCTGAGGTTCGCAGAATTGCAGTCTAATAAAAACTTTCACTAGCTGTTTAAAAAATGGATCTTCTTAAATTTTCATTCTGCTTCTCTGAATGGATAATGTAATGCAAGAAACGAAAAGAGCAGAACATGAGCTTGTATTGTCCATTTCGGAAGGAACACAACTGGGAAGAAAATGATTTGAAAAGCAAGGTTGTGTGGAGAATGTATGTTTTGTGCAAAGCTCTGATAGACAAAGGAAATAAAAGGACTTTAATTTGATTTGTAGATAACTCTTATGCTTGGAATATTCAATCTAAGCAATGCAATTTGGCCTGATTTTTTGCAAGTGCTGTGCATGAACAGCAGTCACATGAAGTTACTGGGCATCTCTCGGTACCCAGCTCCCTTGAAAAGGCTGTTAGGTTACTGCTTTGTTTAATATTAGAATACAAATTGCTACATTTTGGACTCCTCCTTATCTGGCCATAAAAGATGATTTTAAGAATCCATTCATGAAGTTAAGAGTGAGTGAGAGCTTCATCAGCTTGTCTTGTAGGCAGAAGAGTGATACCTTTGTGGAAAAACTCTAGACAACCAAATGGATGACTAGAAAATCCTAGCTTCAAATCTAATATAACTCAAACTTTATACTTTTGAACATCCTGTCTTTCATTACTCATGTGCTTGGTTTCTAGCATATAGTCAGCCAGTATGTAGTTATGCTTCATAGGATAGCTTCAGTTTGAGAAATGTCTTCCTTTCTCTTCCTCCCCCGATGTCTTACATGGAAGTAAGCGTCAAGAATGTTTGCCCAGTTTTGAAATAGTATTGTCATATTTAATCGACTTTCCTTATGATGATGATTTGCCCATCAAAAAATTGTCAGCTAGATTTTTGGAAGATTGTACTTGGCTGTCAGGTAAAAAAGAAAAGAACAACCCATAATAACCTTTGTAATATTTTTGTATTCTTGTTACGTATTTGGCTTATTTTTTTCATGCTATTACCTCTCTAATTGAAACTCCCTCCCTCTTATGTGCTAAGATAACTTCTCCCTCTCTATTTCAGCTCACTCTTTAAAAGAATACTTCCTTCCCATGAAGTCTTGGTTGGGTAATCTTGCAATGGCATTTACACTTGTTTGAGGATTGAGCTTGGAACTTGGAGTTTGTTACTCTAGCCTCCTTGAGTTGGGAATCGCATCTCTCTCCACATTTGCACAATTGCAAATATGCTGGTGCTTTGTAAATATTTTTGAGAAATGTTAACAATTTCCAAGGTAATTGGACAGTTAAAAAATATAGAAGTAAAGTATTCAAATGAAAGAGTATTCAACATATGAACAAACAGAGGACCAATAGTCTTTGGTAGATTTTTATTTTGAAGAGAGACATAGGAGGGGAACCATGGTAGTCTTTTAAATTCTTCATAACTTCCATACTGAGAGTATTTCTTCCATCTGTATTTATGTAATATTTGATACCTAATGGGTTCTAGGTGGAATCAGAGGAGGAAAAAGTGTTTTGACACTCTGGACCAGCTCACAATTTATCCTTGGACTGAAGAAAAATTTGAAAAAAAAACCCTTAAGCGACAGTAAGAGGAGTAAAGAACTCTGAATTCATTTCTAAAGAGGCTAGTAAGGGGCCAAGAAGCTGTTTTTATCATGTTAACATTAGCTATGTTTTAATAGAAATCTGGCAGGGCTGTGGGTGGTGTGGGGGTGGGGGTGGGTGAAGGACACCAGCAGGGCTGTGGGGCTCGGGGGAGTGAGGGGCACCAGCAGGGCCGGGGGGGGGGGGGGGAGGGGAGCGTTGGTGGGGAGTGAGAGGCCTTTCATTTTCATCATGGATTTTGTAGTTTTTATCAGAGAATTTGTGATTTTTTTTTTTATTATTATTATTTATTTTAATCGGGGAAAACCAGGATCCTTGCTCATAATAATATTGGCATCAGCAACAGAGTACATTGCGAACAATGCAGCTGAGATTTAGGAGAGAAAATGCATCCAGTGCTTCTTGGGGAAACAGTCTATTCCTTCTGGTACAATACAGATATAATTCAGAGTAATTAGTTGCTACTATAATGCCCTCCATGTAAACAACTTGAGACCTTTAATGAGACAAAAGACTAGGCTTGCCACTTTTTCCTTGCAATGTCAAAAAACAATTTACTGACGGAAACACCTGCAGGCACTAATTGTAAAGCAGCAGATGAGCCGAGTGCCTTTGACAAAAAGGTTTTTCTTGATTCAGGTTCTCTGTGCAACTTAAGCCTGATTTAAGCCGGGGTCGTTTGACCCCAGTACTCTTTCCTGCCATGGCAGGGGGTCAGACTTGATGATCTGCTCAGGTCCCTTCCAACCCGACCTACTGTGAAACTCAGTTTCTGACTGTGGAGTCACTTAGGCCCTTCTAATATTATAAAAGCCTTAGTCTGTCCATCCATCCGTCCGTAACACTTTATTTGCACTCTGGTTATCTCGGCAGCCAATCAGAGTGCTCCGCACAAACAGAGACACGTAACGGGGCACCACCGTGACGGTGGGGACTGAGGGGCTGGCATGGGGGGGTGAGGTCAGTGGTGCTGGCCTTGCCCCCCCCCGGCCGCCCCCTGCTTCTTGGAGCCAGAGCAGCCTCCCTTCCCCCCCTCAACAGCCAGCAGGGAGGGGGAGGTGGTGGGGAAGAGAGGATGGAGGGAGGGGAGCAGAAATGGGGGGGCAGGTTACCAGTGGCAGTGCGGGGCTGTCTGCCACCCACTGGTGCCAGCCACTGCCGCATGCAAGCTCCCCTCCCCGCCCCAGTGCTGGGAGGCAGGAAGCGGGGGGGTGTACGGGCCCGCACCCAAACCAGTGGGGTGGAACCAGACCCAAAACAAAGCTGGGGGGGGGAAACGAGCCTGAGTCCAAAGTGGTGGGTGGGGAAGGGAGGGAGGGGAAGGGGGGGGAGCCAGACCCCAACCTGAGGGGGGGGAAGGGCGACACAGGCTTCTGTCCCTGAAACAACAATTGATAGGAACAACTTTCCATTCCTTTAAAATCTTAAAACTGGGAATTCACGTGACTGGCACTACATCAGTTTGAGGTGGAAACTGGTTAAATTCGCAGACTGAACAGCATATCTTTTTCTTCAGTTCTCCAGAGAAAAATGCTTGTATCAATCACTAAGGAACAAAAATGCCGAACTCCCGTTGGTTTCAAAGGGAGTGAAGTGCTTTAGTCTGCATCAGAGTTTATAGAACTGGATTGTAAAAGAATATGAAATTATTTAGAACTGTTGCTGCTTATCGATAACTGAAGGAAAAGCAAGTGACGATAATTGCACGTATTTATAACAATCTGAGTTATATGTAAGCTTGACATAAAAGCTGCAATAAACAATAGTCATAAAGCTAGTCATAATATTTCATAATTTAATTTCTCAATTTTAGGATTAATCTTAATATCCTGCACTAGAAAACAACAAGTGACACCACACTGCACCGCATAATTCTTTAAAGCTGCACTTTTATCTACGTTTGATTAATGTTTCTATTTTTAATTGCAGAATCATTCATGACATAAGAGATCTCCCAAGATATGTCCTAGCTGAAGTTTCTAGCATCCCTGGTCATTTATAAAGTGCTTTAGCTATCAGGATGGAACGTTAGATTTTTAGTATAATATAGAAGAAGCAACAAAAACACTTGGTGAAATCCTAGTTGTGTATGGCTGGGGACAGGGGGAAGTTGAAGGTAAATCTCAGTGATGGTGATCCCTGTACTGAGGCAGAGCACAAGAAGCTTTGAAGGGAGAAACTGAGGAGTTCTCTTTTGGCCCTCTTGATAGTGGCCAAAAGAAAACTCCCCATTGAGAAGACCCCACTGGAAATCAATCAGTCAAATTTGCAAGACTACTTGGTATGGCCTCTGAAGTTAATCTTTTTGTTGTAGTTCTTTTGTGTAAATTCCACTTGTTTTGCTTTTTAAAACATGCACTTTTGGGGCTCCCATGATTGACTGGAAGTGGATATTAATGCCAGTCTCCTATGCAGCACTCCCTGAATTTTTTTTGCGCTCGGGCTACTTTCTACCTGCATTGTTCTAAGTTCTTGGTTAAAGGAGCCTTAGTCACTAGCGTTTTGAATAATGTGCAAGCCATATTCAAGTGGCACACCCCAAGGTAAGAAAACAATATTATTGTAATCTCAAGCAATGATGGATTTATAATTTCATAGTCTAAAGACTGATTTAATATCCTTCTCTAGTATCAAAAAACATTTAACCAGAAAAAGAGGGAGTCCAATCAAACGGCTTTTAATATCTGAACGTCTCAGTTAATTCCCCTTCTGATATATTAATGATAGTCTGCAATAACCACCCTGCAGCTGAGTTTGATTTCAGAAGTATGAGATTTAGTTTATGTTTATGGAGTCTTTTTTAATAAAATACTCTGATCCATGAAGTTAACACTAGGCTTCAAATCAATAAAAACTGCCTGTGTATGTCCTTTCCTCTAAGGGACATAATTAACATGCCTGATAATTCACAGCAAAGCAATAATAAGCAGCAGGATGTTTTTCATGTTTTATTGTTCCACTGAAGGATTGCTTTCATTGACCTCCTCTTGTTCATTTTCCTGCCACTGGGGAGAGCAGTGTCACTCTGCTTTTACTCTCTAGTGCTCTGTAAAAACCAAAACATTGCTTATGTCTTCCAAAAAAGTATTGGACATAGACATGTCATGAAGCTATTGAATTTAGCATCTCTAATATATGTAGGTAACTATAACAAGCTGTCCTTTGCAAGCTATCCCTTATGTAAAGAGGAGGAAATGCAGATTCAGTTTTATTTAGTCCAACCCCCAGGAGATGAAACATTCCTATACATACCACTTGACTTGGCTGTACCTTTTGGCTACCTTGCTGCTTGACCATCTTATTCTTGAGGCATCCCTAGTAACTGTAAGAGTTTGCAGCCTGACTTAATAAAACCTGAAGATGTGAAAATTCCTATTTTTGGGGGGATATGAGTAGAATCTAAAAGACCTCTGCTGCTTTCCCTTTGTGGTTCTGGATGACCCAGTACAATTATGTGAACCATCCACCAAGGATAAGCGGACGGGGCAATCCACAGCGGTGGAATGTTCCACTTCTAAAATAAGGGCTGTAAGAGAAGGGTATTTTCATTTCATGTTTGTCCACATAGAAATGTTGGCATACAAATCAAAAAGAACAACGTTCTTTCTGCGTAAGGAAATAAGTACAATAAATATTTCCCTAATAGTTTTTAAATGTATGTAATGACTTTTAAGTCATTCATCCATGGAGTAGATAGAAGGTGCAGACAGAAGTGCCGCTCCCCACTGTAATTGAGAACGCTTTGCAGAAAGTGTTCTGAGTTACAGTGATCCCCTGGACCAAACAGAAGTTCGCTCTTGGTTCCAGTGGGGAAGGGGAATCTAGTTGCTGGCTGTGAGCCTGTAGCGGGTTTCCCCTACTAGTACCCCATCTCCCTGCAACTTGAGGCTGCAAAATTTTCAGAATGGGAGGAGGGAAAGGGAGCAGAGGGAGCTTGTTCTAGGGAAGTGTGTGTGGGTGGGGGGGGGAGGGGCACTCCAATACATCCACCCACCCTTCAGCAGGGACTGAAAATCCCCCAGACCAAACTCCCTGTGCTCCCTTTCCCCCCTCCCATTCTGAAAACAGTAATAGGCCGGCAGGCAGCGCAGAAGTTACAGAAGATGCTTTGTTTTGAAACATCTTTATCTGACCCCTCATGCAGTGAGGGTTCAGATTTTTACCCAATCAGCCATTTTTGAAGCTATCTGCAGCCATGTGCATATTTGGTCTCGGCTATAAACTGCTTTCTGTGGCCAGATGGGGCAAAAATTGTCACTTCTGTCTGAGCCCTTAATTTCATATTTTACTCTAATTTTTTTTCTCTTAAGAAAATTGTTTCAGTAATCCCCACTAATTATCCAGTAGCTGCACTCATTGCAATCTGGAGCTCTTGGGCTTCAGCTCAGCAAAGCAGTGAGCTTGAAGTCAGTATTTAGTTGCAAAAGTCATTGCTGGGGCTCACATTAATCCTTGCTTACTTTTCTTGAATGGAATCCTTAGTCATGTGCTTGAGCTACTCATTGTTGAGACTGCAATACATAGAACTTCATGCTTTTCTAAGGATTGAACTCTGTTTTACTTTCTGCTCATGAATGGTTTGTCCACTATTGTTGTTTATTTTAGAGAGCAGTTGAATCAGCCACGTCTTGGGTATGTTGGAATGCATGACTCTTGAAAGTGGGAGGGGAATGTTTTTTGCCTAACTAATAAGAGAAATGAGGAAGTCCAGTGTTTTTTGTTTTGCTGTTTCATAGCACTTACCCATGTGGAATAAACAAGAAGATACATGGCTTGAAGTTGGAATCAGATCCCAGAGCTTAGATTCTTTTTACAAAATATGCATAAGTATATCAAGTCATGCTGCTCTTTTGTATAAATAAGAAAAGAGAAAAAGCAGGAAGGGGGCGGGAGCCTCCATCTCTCTTCTTCATTCAAAACGTAGACTTGTCAAGGACAGAAATCTGTCAAGGACAGAAATCAGAAACAAATACATGTTGGGATTCCTTAGCTCCTTCACTAATATTTTGCATTTGTTTGTTTTATTGGATTCCAGAATTAAGTTGTTAGTAGGGAAGGCGTAGGATGGAGTCCTCATGTCTTTGACAGTCTCAACAAATTAGCACCTAAAAGACTGGGAAGTGAGTTGTATGGCTGGTGAAATGTCAGAAATTGAGTTGAATGGTAAATGAAGTCTGAAGTACATAAAGCCAATTAAAACTTTTTCCATTTGTCATGATGAAATAACAAATGGAAGGTAAGGGGGAGACTTTCAAATGCATTAATGGTGCCTAAATGACATGTAACCATTTTAAAGGCAGTGATTGTTAGGTGTCAAACTGTTTCTTAACCTTTAGAAACGTTGTCACCCATAATAAAGATTCTTGCTCATATAGAATATTTCAGGCAATTTATCTTTTAAAATCCAGAGACAGTAGGAATTTGCATTCAGATTGCATTTAGATCTTTCTTGGCAATGTGTGCTTGGTTGAGGGGTTTAAAACTTCTTTTGAAAAATTATTTTTAGTTTGGCTAAAGGCTTATGCGTGTATATTATAAATGCCTGTTTAGTAACTATTGTGTCAGGATACATCATTTTAAACTACTACTTTAGAATGTTGTAGTGCTTTTTAACATCTTTCCAGAAGTTTTAACTTGCTTTCTTCCATCTGCCACTTTAAATATATGCACTCAAATAACATCTCATATATTCAGGATGCAGTTCATTTAAGGAGTTGCCTGGGAACCTCAGCAGGGGGTCTCTGCAAAAACAAAGACTATATTATAGGAGCAAACTCTACAACATCTGCCTACTGGTGGGGGTTGTATATCTTCTTTTGCGGCATCTTGTATTGATTGCTCTTAGAGACCAGGACACTTGACAAGAAGCATCATATGTCCACTCTAATTAGGCCATTCTTGTACTCCTGTGTCCCTCTAAAGCAAAAACCACTTTTATGCTATTCAGTTTTCTGTTATTGTTTGTTTTTCAGCAGTCTGAACTTTCTGCTGAGGAACGGCCAGAAAGACTCGGAGCTGCCCAGCAGCATCGAAGGAAAGTGGCATCTCTGAACAAGCAGATTTTACAGAAAACTAAACTTCTGGAAGAGGTAGGCTTTATGTGGGTAACAAAGAGAAAACATTGATCAGTGTATTTGACCACAAAATTCTTGTCATTCCAAAAAGATTTAAAAGCTATTAAGTGCACCAGCCATTTGTTATGCTGCGTGTTAATTTTAGCATCTTTGAATGTCTTGCTTGTACATTTTTACAAAGACAATATGGGTATTTTTATTATTTAAATTGAGTAGCCACGTGATGTGGGGTATACAAGATACTTTCATATTTAAATTGCAAACCTCTAAGAGAGAGACTTTCTAACTTTTTTTCTTCCTTTCTTTCAATCCTTCCCATTGAAGGGCCAGGTTGAAATCGTGATATCCAGTACACTGGAGCAAAGTTGTGGAGGTTTTGCTAAAATGCCTAGCTTCACATGTAACTAGCTTTGGCCACCCGTCCTGTCCACATCAGAATAAGAGTGGGCCGCAAATTAGTCCTGTGAAATTGTGTAAATCAGGGCTATTGAACATGCAGCCTGCAGGCTGGATCTGGCCCATGGTGCTGCTCTGTCTGGCTCACCAAGCTACCAGCAAGCCACCAGAAGTTGGGCATGGCCTGTTGCAGTATCTAGGACACTTGGGCCCCAGTGGACATGGCGCCAAGGGAGCGAGCAAGGGCTGACACAGGACCCAGCTCTTTGACCATCACCTGCTGCTGTGTGCCCCATGACTCACACCCCATGATCAAATTAGAGCTTCCTCTGTGATACAGGACACGTAGTAGCAGCTTCAGCTGGAGCTGTTCTTTGTGCCTTGTGCTGAAGCCAGAGATGCTGGTGCTGCAAGCCCCAGGTTAGATTCAGCGTGCAAACAGCCCTGTGGTATAAATCTGGCCTGGTATGAAGGTAGGTTTGACCCTGCCCAAAATAAATATTAGGATATATCTAGAAGAGCTATATTTATTTTAATTGAGAGAGGCTTTTGAGTGAATAGTATTGTTCTGTTCTGTTTTGTAAAACAAAGGCCAGGAACAAGAATCATGGTTGTATTTATTTGAGCCTATTTTTGCATTTTCTGTATAAACAAAGAAAAATGCATGCTGAAAATATTCTAACTAATGCTTCTAATATTAAGTATGCTGTAACAGGGACCCAGACCCTGTTATGTGGGTGCAAGGGAAGGGAAGGAGAGGGAACTGTGGCCGGGAGCCTTTAAGAAGCCACAGCAGCTGGCTGTGTGGGGCCACATCTGCAGAGGAGCAGGCTGCCCAACCTGTGCTGAGCTGGGGAAAGCACTTGACCAAAAGGGAGCATGGCCTCTAGGCATATAAACCTAGGGTCTGAGCTGGAGCAGGCAGTCTGGCCTTGGATGGTGAAGCTCCTAAGGGAAATGCCTGCAGCAGATGGAGTAGTAGGCACCTGGCTTGTTCCCTTGAGCTGCCCAGAGGGAATTCAAGGGAGCTGATGGCCCTGTAGTGTGGTAATAATGACCCAGAGCTAGGTAGGTTCTTTTGGTATGAAGCAGGGACTTTTGCTTCTGTGGTGAATTAGGTGTGCATGAACAAATAATGCATACTGTAACACAAAAAAGCTCTTTACTTTATGGGCAGCCTACCCTTGAAATAGAAAACACAAAACAGATGAGAATTTGAGAAGGATTTTGGTACTAAGACGTGTGGCAGGCTTCATCAGGCTGTGCTATGCTGTGCTTTCATGTTATTTCTTCCTTTCACATTATATTTTTCTGTATTTCATCCTTTAAAGCATGTGTGACAGCTAAAAAGTGTGCCTGTGTGATAAAGGTGCTTGCTGAAGGCTCTATGAAGATTATACCAAGTGTTTTTCTGTATTTGTGTAGATTTTAAGCTATATGTTGTTGCTAAAAGTCTAATTAAAGTTTAAGATGTAGTGAGGCCTTGTATAAAGTAAAGCCTAGTAAATTTAGCAAAGCCTAGAAGTAGTAAGGCCCTGTGGCGCAGTTAAAATTACCTTATCAAAGGAATGCAAGGCTTGTACTGCTAATTGGTCAGTCTAAAGACAGTTGAAGTAAAAGGAATCTGAGTGGTTGTTTGGTATCAGTATCATTCAGAAGCTATAAATTAGCTAGAATATCTGGAAACCATTCAGAAGGAAGATACAGCTCTGTGAAAAGGATTAGTTAGTTGTTGCCTAGATTAGTGGGCCCATGGACCTCGAGGAGCCCAAGGACTGCATTCCAGGGTCCTTCCCGGTACCCTTTGGACAGTGCTGTTTGGGGACGCCTGACTTCGCTGAACTTTGTGGAAAGAGAAGCTTGCTGTGTATCAGGCATCAGAGGGGACTGCCGATAAGTTGCCAACGTGAATTGCTTTTGTCTGTTATTGTTCGTCTTGTTACTACGCGTAGTTGTGTTTTTGTTAAGTCAATAAATCTTTCTTACCTTTCTGCCCCCGACCACACTCTCAATCCCGAACCCTCCACAGGCGGCAGCTGAGACAGGATGACGTTTGCTTTCCTTAGCTGCTCGCAAAGTGTTTAGCACTATTTTGGGTTTGTTTTTTTTTAAATTAGAAGCTGAGATTCTCTTTCAGTCTCTTATTTACTTAAAGATCCATGGGCTATAAAAATCAATACCTCAGAAATACTGAAGTCTAGGGACATCTGTACCCTATGACAGCAGTCAGAAGCCTCCCAAGAACCTCTAGGGCTGCTGAGGATCACCATGCCACAGTATTCCAGCCATACTGTTTCCCTACTCCCATCTTGCTGCCTTCAGCAGTAGCTTGTACTGGCTAAACCAATTTGGGGCCACCTAAGAGCACTCCTTGCTGAGGTTCAGACATGGCAGCTTTGAAGCCTTGATCTGCAATCTAATATTATTCTTCCAATTTAATGCACTCACACAATTTGTTTTTTAATATTTAGATCTAAAATCTTTTTGAAGAATATTTGTGAACTGCAAAAATACCCTATACAGATCATTCAAAAAAAAAAAAAGCTTCAGCCTTCACTCTTTTTTGGTTGATGAGTAGGAATGAAAACATAGGATAAACAATATCATTCATGTTTGGAAACGATAATGCATATGTGGCTGGTGATGTCATGCATGGTCTTGCAAGCAGAAGAAAGACTGGTTTTACTTTTTTTCCTCTTGTGGTTGCTGCCCTTTAAAAAAAATGCATTTAAATGATAAACACGTCTGTTACCTGTTCCTGTATCAGTAAATGTTCATGTGATATTCAGAAAATTCTTGTTGCTACGTGCGACTTGCTGCCTCTACAGAACTGCAAAATGTATGCAATTGTTAAAGCAATATTATAAAATATTGTAGGCTGAGTGCCTTGACCTCCTTTCCATCTTGAGCCCTTTTCCTAGATGCAGTCAGTTCCCTTGGTATCTTTGCAAGTTCTTCACATGACAAGAAGGAAGAGAAAAAACGGTTAGAAAAGAAAATGAAATTGTAGAACCAAAAAAAAAGAGTGAGAAAATAACAGAGCCAGGCTAGTCCTTGAACCTGCTTTTAACTCACAGGCTAAGTACAGACAGCCAAAGGGCATTTTTACACATGCAAGTGCCGCAGCGCTGGGCACTTTGAAAAGCAGGGAAATGCACATCAGCCCTGAAAAAATGGTGGCATTGTGCTTTTGAACTAAAACACATCAAAGGTACTTTATTTCAAAAGCTCACTGCCATCACTTTCTGACATGCATTTCTTCACTTGCACAACGTGCATTTCTTCACTTACACAACTGTACGTGGTACAGCACAGTTTGCCTCAGCTCGCAGCAGATCTTCGGCGTGTCACAGGACAAAAAACTATGTATATAAATGCCCCAAAAGCCCAAGACTGAAGTGTTTCAATCTTTGCAGGTTAGTCTAAGCTTCATAGGTTAAACCAGTAACTAAGTGAACAGGCATTCTTTTTTGATTCTGGAAATACAGCCACATATCAGCACTGGCCCAGGCTAGAAACCCACGAGCATTAGAGCACATCTCCTTGCTCAGTTGGAGCAGACGGCTTGTGCCAAGGCTAGTCCCCCCCACCCTGCAAGGAGGAGGTTGTGGGGGAAGTGTGAAGAAGCCTGGGATGCTGGAGCACTGTGAGTTGACTTGAATTTGGAGGGGATCTGAGACAAGTTCAATAAACTGATTTAACCTAAGTCAGTAAAGTCTGATGCTACATCCATCCAGGTTTATCTTAAACCAGTTTTGGCCATTTTGAAAGTGGTTTATGTGCACTGAATTTCTGTTGTGTTACAGTTTTGAACCAGTTTCTGATCACCTATTCTGGTTTCTGTGTAATTTCTGTCCCTAGCCACAAAGATGAAAACTTCTACTGAAAAATTACAGTGAATTTAAAAAAAGGCCTTCAGTGTCAATTATGGTCTTTCTAAAAGCTGAAGTTTGTTTTTAGTTTGTTAATATGGTGGTATGGAGGTGCAATTCCATTATGCCACTCTGCACTACTTAATATGGTAGTCCCATGATTACATTTTTTGTAAGTCATGGCAGGCTTATTGACAGTCTCTTTTGTGAGGTTTTCCCTTAGAAGTCAATTATAACTGTTCTTTTAACTTTCCAATAAAGCTTTTTTCTGGTTGAAATTTCTCATTAACTCTGGCCAAAGGAGATCTTTGTTTTTACTTTGGAGACTAAAAGGGGAGAATTTTGAAGATAATTAGTCAAAAAATGAAAAACTAAGGGCTGTCACTCAGAAAACACTTTGAAGTTAGGCCCCAGTAGTGCAGTAAACACTGTCCAGAGATTAAAATGGTAGGGCTAAAAATCTTTAAACTAGTGTGACGTTCACCCTGAGTGAGACATTGCTTAGAGGATTAAAAGTTGAGTGCAAATTTTTGGCGTCATTAGAACTCTGTTCCTGAATCTTTGGGATCTCCATCCAGGACTTTGTTAATTATTGTAAATTCTGTCTACAGCTTTGCAAAAATTAGGAGCTGATGAGCGAATGGAATTTTTAGAGCCAGAGCTTTACTTTATGAACAGCAAACTAAGATATCATGAAAAGAACAAAAAACTCTTAATATATATTAATAATAAACTGAAGGAAACTCATGATACTTCCATTGGGCTCATCTACACGTTCATTAAGGCACTGCAGTTACTGCATGTTAAGTTTAGTACTCACTTAATGAAGTACTAACTAAATATGCAGTTACTGTGCATTAGCACCAGTGCATGGCTTTTTGGTGATGCTTACTGCGCAGTAGCCTAATAACACTGCACAGTAGCATATTAGCATGGGTTTTGATCGGCACGCTACTGCGCAGTACGTGTCTCGTGTAGACAAACTCATTGTATACTTTTTCTTGACTTGTGTTCTGTTTCTGTGTGTAAATTATGTCTGCACTTGCCGCATTAGTGAGCTGGAAAAGAATCTTCTCTTATCTGTGAGGCACAGCACATCTCTTGTGGCTCAGTGTGGTTACAAAAACAGCAGGTGGTCTTTTTCTAACAGACTTTATTTTAGACTATTATCGCTTTACAACTAGTAGAAATGTTTCATCCTCTTCGACACTGTTCTCTGGAAAAAAAAAAAAAAAAAAGTGATCAGAACAATATACGTATGATACAATTTCTCTGTTATTTACCAAATGGTCTAGATGAGTAGAAGATGTTTCGTTAGCACGATCATCATTCTTCTCTAGCTATGAAACTCGGTTTAATATAACGGGATTAATTTTCAGTAACCTTTCTTGGAGTTCTATATAACGTACACACTCCATCCATCAGCTACCAGTCCGTTGATGTCTATTTTGTAAAAGCTGATGTTCGTTCTGAAGCTTAAAACATCCAAAAAAATATTCAGTAAATGCCTGATCCTATTACTGGAATTGTTTTGCCAGAACTCTTGTAACAGGATGCAGACAAAGCAGCTGACCGAGAAAGACTGATTTTGATTTGCTTTCTTACTGTGTAGAAGATGGTCATTGTGAACCTGAACATAATAAATAACTCAATAGCTCAGATATCATCATTTCCATTACAGCTGTAATTAATGCAAATGGGGAATCAACCTCTTCTTTTTCTCTTTGATAACAGTTACAGGCAACAAATGCTGATCTTCAGGCAAGATGTAGTGAAGCAAAGAAGATGCTATCTGAGGTAATCGTTCTTTATTTCTCCTCTGCAAAAATAACATTTCATCTGCTTTCCTCTTCGGGGAAACCATGTTTTGAATGAGGAAGGAAGACAAGATCAGACTTAGGATGTGTATATGATGGTAGTATTAATAACAGCAAGACTGTTGCTACTTGTCTCCTCATTCCTCTCCTGAAGTTAACATGTAGTATTAGACAGAAACAAGTCACTTCTTTGAAAATGCATTGACCAGAGGGAGTTGTACTTCAGCAAAATGTATACAGTGGGGTTTTCAAAAGCATTCAGCATTAACCTAACTCTAGTCCCATTAAAGCCAATGGGAATCTTATGATTTACTTCCTAGTGTTGAAAATTTGACCTGAGTGATCTGATAGCCTGTCGGATTTTGTTTATTTCTGATTGTACTTGGGACAGTAATATGAGCATTTTTGGTGGACCGTGGAAAGAGAGGTACGTTGGGAACTGGACACGGGCCTCACAGTAGTAAAACATACTCTATTCAGATTTTTAATGCTGCTATGTTGACGTTCTGCATGTTTCAGATGAAACAGTGGAACCCACTGAATGCTTACCTATCCAGATGAGACTGCCTGAGAAATTAGATTCTTCTGGGAATATACAGAACCTTTCACATCTAAGCTATTCTTCCAGTTTAGACCTTGGTTACTTGAAGCCAAAGGTTTTTTTCCATCCAATGACAGCTTCAAGTGCAGTTCAGGTCTGGAGTGCATTCCAGATAGATACGTGTTTGGAATGGTCACATGGATACTTGTCTCAGCTCTAATGCTAACAATTAACAATGTAAAAATTACCTGTTGCTTTCTACAGAGAGGATCCTTAGGCAAACTTAAAGGCTTCTCATTCCATTACCCTGTCATACCCCCTCCCTGGAGCAGGAAGGTATGCAAGAGAGTAGTACTGCATACTCTTACATGCCTGCACTTAATTTGCAGGTATCCCGCATAAGGGTGTGAGACATTAATTCTCTGTGTACATATGTAGTCTGAACCACAGCCTTACCATTAAAAAGTTCATTTACAGAAGATGAATGAGTGCGGAAGAAGCTGTGCATCATAGACTTCATAGACATTAGGGCTGGAAGGGACCTCGGAAGATCATCGAGTCTAGCCCCCTGCCCCAAGGGCAGGAAGTGAGCTGGGGTCATAGGATCCCAGCAAGATAAGCATCCAGTTTGCTCTTGAAGGTGTTCAATGTGGGCGCTTGAACCACCTCCAGTGGCAGACTGTTGCAGACCTTGGGGGCTCGGACAGTAAAGAAATTCTTCCTTATGTCCAGCCTGAAACGGTCTTGTAGTAGTTTATGACCGTTCGACCTAGTCGTCATCCCTTGGGGCGCTCTGGTGATTCAAGGACTTGTATTTCAGAAAACAAACTAAAAGGGAGGAAAAAAAATTACTTTAATCACATGGTAACCCCATTCCAGAGATTTTCTTTACAACTTCCAAGTGATCTTAGCTTTAGATTTGATTTTCCCCCACTCATGATGTGTTGAACTCTTAGTTTGTTCCAGAACAAAATGTTGGTCGGTTGGTTTTTGTTTTGTTTGTTTTTAGTTTTTCTTTTTTGGCTAAAAACTAAATCATAAAGATCTGAAAAAAATGGAAGTCATGACAATATCTACCTGAATGTAGGCAGGAATAGTTAGTACAAACTTGTGCCATATATAATTCATCTGACCATCTTGCTGTGGAAGAGGGATGTTAAATATTGATTTGGGAAGGCCTTACAGAGGGCAAGTGCAATGGTCTTTAATGTAGTCATGTTTGCAGACCCATAAATAAAGAAACACTGCAAACCCTAGAAAAAATTCTTGGTTCTTAATGACAGTCAGGAAGTGGATCCATTAGGGGGATTTGCTAATGTATTTATTCAAGGTAAGCTTATCTCTCATAGGTTTTATAATTCTGGGAGATGGAATGGTTTGTGTGTGTGTGTGTGTGTGTGTGTGAGGATATTTATATGATTTATTAATTATAACCCTTAGGTTAAGAGTTACAGTGAAAAACTGGACAAGGAGCTGGCGGCCTTAGAAATAGAGGAATCCAAAGCAGATTCTAGGTTTGTCGTCTTCTGTATATTGTGAACACTGGTAATGGGTGGCTTTAACAATATAGCATTGAATGCTTAATTTTTTCTCGGTCTGTATAAATAATCAAAAGCTTCTGCACAGAGTCTGTTTTCAGTTGACTTGTACAACCAGTTAATTACATTAAAAGAAAACATTCAGCTTTTGAAAACATTGGCTTATACATATGCTAATATTTTGCAGGATCTGTATCAATGGATGAATAGATACTTTTCAAAACATATGCTAGTATGTGTACATGTATATAGAGATCTCGATATAGATCCTGCAAAATATTAGCACAGGTCACTGAAAATAGCCAACATTAAAATGTCAGACAGATCTCATCATCTCAGATGAAGAGTATATAGGTCCCTAATGAACCAGCAAAGTAATTATCAATGATTGCCCTTCCAGTTGTTTGGCTTTGTGATCTTGTGATGAAGCTGGTTTATTTAGTCTTTAACACTGAACTTTCTTTAAAATGAATCGGCCTCATACTATTTTTTCCTCAGCAACGGACCAAAATTCCAAAAGTCCAATAAGGAAGTTGTGTATTGTAAAGAGGGGAATAGAACAGAGGTTTTATAAAGGTACAAGAGAGAGTTAGGGATGAAGCTTCTATTGAACACTGATAGAAGTTAGGTCACTAACTCCCACTTATGGGAGGGCTTTATGAGCCCTCCCTCAGTGAGATCACAATCTACATGAAAATGAAACTGTCCTTTTATGTAGAAGTTCAGTGGAATATATTTGACCTGGAGGGCCCCGGGACCCATTTGACAAGAGGGGCTGTTTAAAGCCTTAAACTTGCAAAATAAATTAAATAATATTTGAGGTGAGAATAGCTCCCAAGATTTTGTTGGTGATAGAGAACTGCAGGGAAGCACCCTCAGAGTACTTGCTTTCTCTGCAGTACCAGCTTTTTTTATTTTGCATCATGCAGCTGTAAGTATGTCTGTAACTTAGTTTATCTCCAGTACAAGGAAGCTTTTTAATTTTGTTCTAAAAAACATGTGTATTAAATTTAGGAACTAAAACAATTTAATATTATTTTCTGGGTTCTTCTAATTTAGTACATTACAGAACCTCCGAGCATTGGTGGCTATGAATGAAAATCTCAAAAGCCAAGAGCAAGAGTTCAAAGCACATTGTAGGGTAAGTATATATGTGTTTTATATGAAAAGTGAGAAAACCATGGTCCATAGTAGGCAGCCCATCTCCACCTGCTCCAGCTGTAGTTGGTTTGTTAGCATATGGCAGCAATGTTAGATCCCATCTTGAGTAATGCCAACCCATTCCAAGAAACTATAAAGAACTATAAAAAAAAAAAAAAAATTACCAAATCTGCTATGTACTGTATTTTTAAAACTGGACTACTTTGCAGGGCCATTGTTGGAATAGCTAGAAGTGCTTGCTATCAGAAGGTAGGAGTCACACGTGGTAGATGAATTTGTGCCCAGTTCTATCTCTTGAATAGCACAGGAGGCATCTTGACAAGATCATTTCTTGAACCTAGGCAGTCGTGTCATCAGGATGCTGGTGCACAATTTTGTGTCTTTGCACTCTACAAACAACACGGAAGAAGATCGTGCTGAAAAATGTTTAAGGTTAACACCTGGCTACATTAATGAGTAGGCAGGGTAGATATGCACCCTCATAGATGACGTAAGATAACAAGCCCAACCTTTTATGAACCTAAATTCACTTCATACATTAATGATCCGTCCCATTCACACAGATGCAGGTTATTAGCCACATTTTCCAAAACACTTCCAATGTCTTAGCCAACAGCTTGAGGGTCAGAAATGAAAGCCTCTTGGTAGAGGGATAACCCTTTGGCTTTGGAACATCCCCCTAGAAGAAACAAGACCAAGGTCAAACTTTGCCATTTTTGGAGCATGTTTCAGTTCTGTTGCTTAATTACAGTATTTGCTGCTCAGTTCACTGCTGTGATGATGGGCAGCCAGGAAATAAATTCAGAGAGATAAGTGTTTTCATTCCTTCCTAATTTAACAATAGCTGAAGGGATTTTATTTGAACATAATGAAAAGAAAGAAGAATTGGCCTTGGGCATCAGTTGAACACAGAACATTTCACCCCTAAGGATGATTGTATTGGACAGGTGTAGGAACAGAGGGGGTTATAATGGAAGCTCTTTTGCAGCATTTAACTTATGTTGGCTTAATTAGATGTGATGTCTATGTGCTGCAATCCAGCATCATAATGCTATTTTAAGTCTTACGCTGATCTAGTGCTATTTTTTTTATATTGCGTGTTAGTTGCTTGATGTTTCTCCAAGTAAGAAAGATAGATATTTATAATTTTATGAAATAAAACATTCAGTTTTACATAATGAAAAGCATTAGCTCAGGACAGCAGCACAAAATGCTGTCTAATGTATAATTTTATTAATGAAGTGTGGATTCAAGCTTTCTTTTGTTTTCTTCTGTTTGAGAAGGTAGATCTTAATTTTTTTTTAAAAACACCGTTTTTCTTTTAAAGGAAGAAATGGCACGACTTCAGCAAAACATTGAGAGTTTGAAAGTTGAAGCAATGGAAAACGAGGAGGAAAAGGTATATAGCAAAAATAAGTGTGTTTATTTTGAATTAGTGTATAAAGATACTAGGTGTCATTATTTCTTTTAGGACACTATGGTAGATATTTTAATACAGCATTTTACTAGAATTTTGAGGCATGCTGCAACCAGCCCTATCTAATGGATTGACTGTCATGTAGATTACTGGGGTTTAGACACAGATTTGGCAGTCTTGATTTGCTACTTAGAAAATACTAAAAGTCTCTGTGATCTGGCACTGCTTGTTATAAGAAGAGCATCACATGGTGCCACCAATTCAGGACCGAGGCTTTGCTGTGCTGGGAACTATGCATATCTAATGAAGAAAACAGACCCTTCCTCCAAAAACAAATCTAAGTATGAAACAAAAGTGGATGTATACCACAGACAGGAGAGAACAAAGTTAAAGTTACAGTTATAATTGGTGTGGTAAGGGCACAAGAAAAGTGTTTGATGGAACTGTCATTTTAGAAAGAGTCTCTACTTTTGGATGACTAGTACTGCCTTTTTAATTTTTCTTTAATTTAATTTTATTCTGTTCTATTCTATATTATTTTATTCTGTTTTATTCAATTTATATGCTGCCCTTCCCAACAAAGGCTCAAGGTAGCTTACAAAAGAACAGACTGATCAGTAGCACCATTCTCTTGTATATAGAATCAAGTTGGTCACAGATCCCATGTCGTCTCACCTTTCTGAATACAACATGCACTGAGGCCCCCTCTACCTGTTACAGGTATTGTGCAATTACTAGTTGATTGCACAGTTACCTTGAGACCAGGTACATGTGTAGAGTATCTATCACACAGTAAAAAGCTCCAATTAGCTATATACTTAGATCTTGAAGATGTGTACTAACTTGTCTAGTTGGTTGCTATTGAGCTCCAATTTGCACGTGTGGCAGGGGCTCCACTATGACTGGGAGCCCCACTAGCTAACAGGGGTGCTTCCAGCTGCAGGGGTGCACCATGCCCAGCCAGGGCTGGGTGTCCTGCAACTGAGAGGACTCTCAGCCCCAGCAGTTGCCACTCTGGGTCCTGGCAGTACAGGGAAGTCCCACAGCTATGGATGCTGGGTGCTGGGGCCCATCTGCATCCCAGCAACTGGGGGCTGTGGCTGCCCCAAAGCAGTAAAAGGCGTAAAACTCCTGTGGCTGATGGATTGTGGCAGCCCAGATCCTTCAGCCACAGGGAAGTGTAGGGGGCACCCTCATGGCTGGGAGCCCCTCAGTTGAGAGGACAGCCAGTGTCAGGAGTTTGCTTCTTGCTAGTGCAGGGGAACCCCAGGATTTCAGGCTCCTCCTGCACTGGCAATAAGATGTGATGAGATCTAATGCACGATCCCACAGTCACACCTCCTGCCATGTACATGTGGCATGGCAGGAGGCATGACTGTTTGGATTGCAATTAGATCCTACCATGCCTTTACCTATACATGTAGAGGGGCCCTGAGAGGAACTAAAACATTAAAATCTTTTTTTTTGATTCCCAATACATCTCTGGTGTCACACTAATGCAGGGGTTTTCAACCGAGGGGTACATGATTGAAAACCACATACCTCCCCTGCTTGCCAATTGGCCTCTGGGGGACCCCTCCCTCTGTTCATCGACTGGCCGCCACAGCACTTCTTCCTTCTCGACTGGCCACTGGGGGTACACTGGCCCCAAAATGCTGAAAACCCCTGCCCTAATGATTTAGTAAAGTTAATATAAGTAGTACAGGGAAAAAACAAAGAAAATCTTGCCATGCATAATATATTACTGTACCTTGCAGTAATTTCTTTGGAGAAGGAAAACAATCTCCCATGAAAAGCTATATAGCAAACAATAACAAAAAATCTAGCAAAAGTTTGAAAGCTGGCAAAATACACAGATATTTATCTAGTACAAAGGACACTTATAAGTATTGTTTTTCATATAGCTTCTTTGACACATTTTCTTTAAAATCATGAAACTATTGGTATGATCTTAGATATCATTAAGGTAAATGTGGATGAAAAGAAAAAGAATCCAATCTATTTGCTCAGTTGTAATTGGAGACTAAAAGCCTGCTAAGCTTGTTAATCAGAAATTGTTTGCTTTCCCAAATTTAGGAACCAAATAAGATTATAGACCAACAATACAAAACGGAGAGAGAGAAACTTCAGAAGATCCGACTGTTACTGGTGAGTGCCAAGTGATTCTTTTTGTTGTTCTTGTTATAGATTTACTAGGGCAAATGTTTTATAGTTTTCTTAGTGTAATATTTTAAATAGATTTCTGTAAAGTTTAAAAAAACAAAACAAAAAACCCAAATCGTAAAACAATTTAGTGTTGTGAATCAAGTGTTGAGGCTTAACAAAACAAATCTAGTAACCTTTTCTCTTTTCCATTGCTGTAATAGAGTTAGCTAGTTCAGCAGTTTGTTTCTGCTTTTCACTATTTTAAATGAAAACTAGGTATTTGTGTATTTTTCCATCTCCTCAGGCCCGAAGAAACAGGGAAATAGCCGTTTTACAACGTAAGATTGATGAAGTGCCCAGCAGAGCTGAGTTAACACAGTATCAGAAGAGATTTATCGAACTCTATAGTCAGGGTATGTATATCAAACAGAAATGTGCTACTGAAGGCCATGCAATGAAGGAGTGTAATCACATTATAAGCTTATGGTGCATGACAAGAGCACCTGCTAATTCTGCTGTATTTAAGGGTCATTTGACATTTACATTATATGCTCCTATCTTCAAGGCTTTATAAACTGGCTATAAAAATTCCCTTGAGACTGAAACTTGATGCACAAGATCTCTGGAGTAAATTTTGTTTGCAATAGGTTCAGTCACTTGGTTCAATGATCAGTGTTTTGAAAGCCCTTAATCCACTGTTTATATGAGAAGTCCCCATGCATCTGATTCATGTTTTATTAATCACAGTTAACATTACTTTATCACTTTTTTCCATGACACTTTTCCACTGTTCTTTAAGTGACTTGTTCTGAACCAAACAATATCAAGAAATCTAAGGTTAAGTCTCTTAATCTTTTAAACAGCTTCTTGTCCCTTTACAGGTACATGTGAGAGGGAGATAAAACACGATCATTTTCCTTTACAAATAGGCTGCAATAGCCAAACAGAAAGAGACTGCAAGCTTTAACTAGAATTTCTTCCCTATAATGATTTGATTTAGGCATATTGGCCCCAATTGTGTATGTGGGCACAATTTGTGGAACTAGACATGCAAATTGCCCATGTATTCTACAAATATAGTTCTGTCAGACTTGAGTCAAGTTGGAGAGAACCATGCACAGTCTGTTGGTTGAGGAGAGAGTGCATGGGTATGATTAATATTAGTTAGGCGCAAAAATACGATGTATACAGCACTGCACTTGTAAAATCAAAAACTGAAAATCTGGGTAATACCAGAATGATGGTGGCCCATACAACCTTTTTTTGTCCCTTTGTAACTACTAGTGATTAGGCATAACAGTGTATATCTAGTCACATAATCGCATCCTGTTTTTTGCGAGACCTCACTCAATTCCACGGATGTAATGGATGGAGTGCCCCTTTACTGGGAAGCTGTTCAGCACATATTCTCCCTATTGTTCAGCATGCAGCCACTGTCTCTCTTACTGCACCTGATTATACAGGCTCTTCTATGCTATGGATTATTAAAATAATACAAGCCATTAATTTATTTTTATAGCATCCATGGGAGGGTCAGAAGTATTATTATTAGTCTTGTTTTACAGATGAGGGACAGAGAAATTAAGGTGAAGGATATTCAGCACTTTTGGGTGCCCTATTTGAGATCCACAAGACTTAATTTTTCATGGGATTTGGCATTAAACTCTACTTAGTGGTCATGCGCAGACTACAGGCTTACTGTGCCTGATAGCAGTGCCCTCAAACATGCTCCACTGTTCTTTGTGCCTTACCCCCACTCCCCGTGTGGATGAACCTTTGGGGAGTTAAGCTGTAAAATTCTAGCAAGTCTTTCCTGAACGTGTGTGAATTAACCCATGAGCCTTGCCTGTTCACACATTCCAAAAGATGTATATGTGCATTATACAAGCCTGCCACCAAAGTACCCAACTTGTATCCACATCCACAGAGACGGAAAGAGAGTAGTTATAACTAAGCCTTTTAGTTCAGTCTGCACCCAATGCAGTGATGTTCCAGAGGGGACTTGCAGGTTTCAGTTTTAAACTCTTCTGCCTGGATGGGCAATGCCCAGACAGTCAAAAAGCCTGAGAATGAATCGATTCCATCTTCACAGGTTAATCTGAATTACATTGCTTGAGCCAATAAGCAAGGGAACAGACATTTACTTTTGATTCTGGAAATGCACCCACGTGCCTGCAGTGACCCAGGCCAGAAGCTGGGGGGTGGTAGAACAGGCCTCCCTGCTTATCTGGAGCAGGCAGCCTGGGCCAAGGTTAGCCTGCCCACCCTGGGAGGGGGAGTTTACATGCTGGTGCAAAGCATCCTGGGATGCTAGGGAACTGTGAGTTGACTGTGGAGGGGATCTGGGACAGAAGTTCAGTAAACCAGTTTAATCTAAATCAGTGAAGTCTGATACTGCTTCCATCCAGGTTGATCTTAAACCAGTTTTGGCTATTTTGAAAGTGTTTATGTGTAACTTCTGTCCCTAGCCTTGGAGTCTTCAGCAATCTTCTGGAATTCTATTACA